>NC_088777.1:3561837-4761837 GCF_954871325.1 Gordionus sp. m RMFG-2023 | reverse complement strand
GGATTGTATACTTCTCCGCGAATTTACGCTAACTATGAATGCAGGTTTAAGGGGCTCAACATTATAAAAACCAAATTTTCATTTTTTAGAAATTACATTGAATTTTCAAAAAAAATTTTTTTTTAATTTTCAGAAAGCTGGAACCCCTAGCAGAGGCGTGCAGAAGTGCCATTTGCTCGGTCCGGCTCATGACCCGGGCTGGGCCTGCATGTCAGGTCTCTGCAAGGTTTGGATATAATGAAGTTTCGAATTAATTTTAATTTAAATAGATATATATAATTAAGTCAAAATTTAATGACCTTGTCTAAAATTATACCGCACGGCCGTGGGTTCTACGCGTGCTAGAATAGGTTATTCTGTCGTAAAATTTTGGGTTAACTTTAATGTCTAAAAATCTATTGGAAAATCGATATTTAAATTGATTCAAAATTTTGTGACAAAATTGTCCGATAATTCCAATGACATATATAATACCTAGACTGAGGAATCATTGATTAAAAGTGTACATCAATGCATATCAGCTGGAGACGCCATCTTGGTTACACTAATCATTATTAAAATTTTAAACGAGAACCTAATTTTATTTCTATATCTGATGCAAACTTTATTAAAGAATTACCGGATCATCGAGATAATAAGGAAGCAAGTTATCAATTTATTAGTAGTTTTTAACATGAGAATAATTACTATATGTGTTACCAAATTGGAGGCTCCAGCTGATTTGCTTTTAACGACGCTTAAAAACGCATTTTAATGAATGAATCGTCAGTCTAGGTATTATATATGTCATTGGATAATTCATATGGCAGGTCTAACTATGCTGGAATACAATTCCGTCAAAATTAAATCTTAAAATTTAAAAAATGTGCGCTGCAAATGATGCAAGTTTTAAAGTTTCCAATATACCCTATGACATACATTGTATTATGTCTCAATAATAGCATTTTTAGTGACACAATGTCCTTTTGTTGAGACTAATGTTATTGATAAATGCCGCATATCAATGACACGCGTCTATTTCAAGTGCTAGACATCATTTCAATGACTCTCTCTCTCTCTCTTACAAATTATTATAATTCTTTTTAGCATTGGAAATAGTTAGATAGAATACCTTGATTGGACTTGACCTTGTAATCTATTAAGCTTGAATGCTGATTAACATCGAGTGTAGCTACTTTAACCAAACCTACAATGAAATAAAAGACATATTATATATTATTTTTTTTTTAAAAACGATAAAGCAAATATATAATAACTACTAAGCGCACCCAGGTCCGGTCTGCCCCGCAAACGCTTCTATTATAACTACATTAAATTATCGCAATACCTAAACGGGGAGATTTTGATGGAGTAGCGAAGGCCTTGACACTAGGAAAATAAGGAATGGGAGGTATTAGAGGCTCCGATTTTCCCGAATAATTGATTGGCGGGGATTTATAAGCGTTGTTAAAGCCCTTCAACGTTTGCATCATTTGGTTCAAGTACGTTTTATTCCAATCCTGGGTGCTTGTCGAAAATTTTCTATGGCCTCGATGAAATAGCGCGCGTTTGTCATCCTGGTGTCTCATCGAATGCGCCTTTACATTGGAATAATATATTTGTTTAATAGTTAAATGTTATATGAAAAAGAATGTCACTTAAAAAAATTAGCGACATTAGTAATGACATTTCTTCAGATTTCGCACAAGTACACCCTGGTTATATTCTAAACAATAATTCCCGCTCAGTTAGTGATTTGTTTCCAAACTCCGGAATGTTTTCAGAGAATTTCGCGCGCTTATAAAACCATAGGAACATGGTCCAAATCATTTTAAAATGAATTTATTACTTTTTTTTCTCTAAAAATCTGGTACTTTCATCTACGGATAGCGGGCCCAATAAATAATGATTTTCATACTTTTTTGTATATAGCACATTTAAAGCAACTTAAAAATATGTATGTGTGTCGTAGAAGTTTAGCAAATAACATTGGAAGACCTGATTTTGCTGAAATAGTATCGCTAAATATATAGTATAGAGTTTACATAACCTGAGAATTTAGGGACAATTTTAACCTAAACATTCGATTAACAGATTTTCCAAATATATTGTAAATACATACAAAAATAAGCTGCAAAATTGTCTGATCAGAGAGTGGGATACTCTATACATGTTGGAATATGATTCCAAATAAGATTAGGTCTTAAAATTAGAAAAACGTGGGTTATTATTGATGTAATGCAATTTTTGCTTTTTTAAAATTTGGTAAAAAAAACTATGATCGGGAACAATAAAAACTTATTAATGAACATAGTTCGTGAAAAAAAATTGATTTTTTAAACCTTAAGATTTCCTTTGGTCGTAAAGGAGGCCTCGCAAACTTCGCACGAGAAAGGCTTTTCCCCGGTATGAGACCGGATATGAACTTTGAGGGAGGAATCGCTGCACATAACTTTACCACAAAATGGGCACTGATTGTATTTCTTGAAATCGTTGAGTAACGAGTCCTCGGCGAATCTACTTTTAAAAGGAATACCAGCAGGATCTTGACCAGTTTTTAACCAGCGATCGTAGTCAAAATATTCTTTCATCAGCATAAGGTGACTGGATCCATTGTTAAAAGCGTCATTGAAGCGGCGAGGGTCCGGTTTGATGTTAGGCAATGATTGGTGAGACATATTTTTTAAGTCGTCATAGGATGCGGAAAATTCGCGAGGGGATAGGTTCAGACTAAAATTTCTCAGGGGCAAATTTTTCGATTCCACTTTAAAGATATTTTGGGGGTTGGAACCAGAAATTTGTTCGTTTTTGGCTTTTGGAAGATGGCAATAGTCCTTGGCCGATGAAAAGGAATAATCACCCTCAAAGTTGACGTGAAACGATATGGCATCTGAAATGAGCGGCTCCGAGCGCGTTTTCCTTTTAAAGGGAAAATCGTGACTTTCCATCACTCGATTTCTTTTGATGCTGGGTGTCCCTTCTGATTGGTTGTACCGTTTGACAGAACGATCCTCGTTATACTCCGAGATACCCTCCGATGAAGCACCGTGATCACTATTAACCTGCAGTAAGGGTTCGAATGATGTTCTTTCGTAGTTGAAAACACTATTATCCGCCATTTTGAAGGGTTCGCTGCTATTCAACTCGTATTTGCATTGTAGTTTCTGGTTGGATTCATTGCAAGATTGGTGATTCTTGGAATAGGTATGAGAGGATTGGCTGGGTTCGTGACAATTTTCGGAACTGGATAACAACTTATCCAATTTACTTTGAAGCTGGGATATAGTTTGAGATTTAGCCATTTCAAGTTCGACTATTGTTTTGCAGATTTTTGATAAATCCGTCACGTCAACATTACCCCCTTTATCGCTCCGCCTCAGAGTTCTCAATAAGTGTTCGATTCTATCCTTTCCGACAGTTCTGTCTTCCTCAATTTTCTCCATAATAACATTCTCTTCCTCACACTTTTTGCCATCGTACTGGCTATTATCGACGATTTCGGCATCATCTTGTCGATTGTTCCCAATGTTGCTAGAGGAATGTTTCCGAGTATAATCACTTTCCGCATCATTTATGATCGGTAGGAAGTCCTTGAGATCTGATTTATCGAAAAACGAGTTGGAGGTATAGGCGGAGCAAGATGAGAGGGAAGCAGGAGATAAAACGGAAGCCGCGTTGCTAGAGTAGGTACCGCACTGTTCCTTGATAGATTTAATAGCGGAGTCATAATCGGGATAATGATAAGACAAAAGTGAGGCACTATTGCTGTGCGTCATGCTCATAGACGTGGTCGTGCCATTAGTACCAGGATTCGATTTTGATGACGGCACGTGATTATGGTTGGACGAACCGTTGGCGCGTATAGAAGGATATGACGGTATCCCGTGGATGGCTAAAAGGGTTTGTTGTAGGGAGTGTTTGTTGACGCCATTTTTCTTTTTCATTATCACTCCGGGTTTTCGATAGAATTCCCTGTATTGGTCGATTATAGATTTACGCGATTTGTTGGATTGATTAGGAGATCGGTGCCGATATTCGGAACTAATATGTTCTCGATTTTGCTTACAATCCAGCTCCCCTGGAGAATTCATTCTATGGCAAATTATTTATAATTTATTTATATAGGATTTTTATTATAGATTTAATATGATGGGGCAGGAAGAGATATTAACGATAACATTATAATATTCAACATTTAAAACCATCATATCCCTATCTCTTATTTTTTTTTATTAAAAAAATTAAAAAAAAAAATTTTTTACCCAAAAATAATAATTATTAAATTAAAAATTTATTAAAAGTCTATATATTTTTATATTTATAAATTTTATTTTGATAAATAAAAATATTTCTATTATTTTGCTTTGTTTTATTTTAAAAAAAATCTTTTAAAAATATCGGTTATCATTTTAACCTCTTTCAAAAAATAAAAAATATAAAAACCAATTTTTTTATTCTCTAAAAAAAAATAAAATATGAAAATTATAACAGAAATTTTAAAAGTTTAAACTTATAAAAAAAAAATATTCTTCTTTTAACCGACAAAGTGACATTAAAAACATTTAGACGACAAGTGGAATGTCATAGAATATATATAAAAAAAATTTGAATGAAAAATAAGTTAGAGCAAAGTTATTGGAAATAAAATAAGAATAAATTTTTTACTTCTTTATTATAATAATATTTTCTTTTTCTTTTATATTCATTTATATTTATTTTTTTAGATATAAAATTTTAATAATAAAACAAGCATAAAATATCATTGTTTTATTTTATTTTATATTTTTTAATAATAAAATAAAATATTATAAAATTAAATTAAATTTAAAAAATCAATCAAATTTTTTTTTCTTATAATATAAAGTTATAATAAATTAATAAACTAAATTGCATTTCACTGATTTTAACAAGAAGTTAAAATAATATTTTAAAAATAAAATAGATAATTTAAAATATTCATCAAATATTATTAAAAGTTAGTGTTTGTCAAAATGGAAACTCAATATTTTAGCCAGAAAAAAATTATTGCCCAAGTTTCGAAATTTCGTTGATAGACGTCCAAACTTTTGTTTCATCTATGAGCAAAATCATTAAAGCTTGCCTCATAATATTTTTCTGAATAACATCCGTTTTTAAAAAAACCTGCTCAAATCGAGCCAACACTAATTACAAGGTATTTAGCAGAGTTGGATCTAGATATAAAAATGTGGTATCTGTATCTAGATAGATTTTTGATTAAATAATCTGTATCTAGATATTATTTTAGACGTTGTATCTGTATCTAGATCCATTTAAAAAGTATCTTTTAACAACTCTGGTATTTAGTAATATATTCAATTCGTTTTTAAGTGGCTGGGGTAAAAAAAATAAAAAAAATTGATCCAATAGATGTTGGGGGAGGGGGGGGGGAGGCAATTTATGTCTATCGCCGCCGCTAAACGCATTACTCCCAGCATAATTTTTTTTATAGAAGACCTTAATTTGATTGATAAACAGGGACTTGTTAAGATCTTTATTGGAATTAGAGTGGGTATAGAGGGAGATTTGGCTTTGATAATTCATGATAATTTTGATAGGGGGATAATATTATTGGCTAAGGGAGAAGGGGGTTTAGAAATATCCCCGAATATTCCAAATGCACTCCGACTCCTTCACAACCCCGTGATGTATTGGAAAAGTGGTTTACTATCATTCCGCCAGCCCGAAATATTTTATAGCTCAATTTATATATAAATTAAAAAAATATATAATTTTATATATCAAAATGGTAACTTGTTTCAGCAATTGTAAATATAATAAAATTCCATAAATCTAGGAAGCTCAATCTGGAAGGTTAAATGTCAATCGATCTAGGCTTCAGGTCAGAAATATTTTGAATCCAGTCCTGCTATTGAGGGACGGAATATAACGGAATACGGCTCAGTTAATGAATATACCCAATTATTTATTTATCGATGAGAGTTTTACCTACACCAACCTTAAAAGTGCTGATTCTATTAAAAATAGGAGACTCTATGCTAAAGTATTAAGTACAGTTAATGAGGGGAAATAGCGTATTTTAGATTGATAAGTTTTTTGAAATCTTAGAGAAGCATAGTATCATATAAAAGACTTTTTAAACATCTTGCGTGAGGGTAAAAAGAGAAGAAGAGAGCGATATTAATCTTTTAAGTAGTTATCAAAATAGAGGTCGGCAAAACCCGGCCCGCTTCGGCCCTTTAAGAGTTTTTGCAAGTTGTTCGGCTAGAAATTTGTCTCTGATCCGTCAGTTATAGCTTCTTTTTAAAATTTATTCAGCCTCATAAGGCTATCATTTTTTAAAAAAATTTGCTCGATCCATAAAATTTTTAAGAAAAGCCAGCCTCGGGCCGTTAAATTTATTTTTATATGAACTTTCCGGCCATCGCATTTTTAATATCTATATATCTAATTTTTTTTTGCCCAAAAGGTACTTATATCTCTCTTCTATAGCCATCTATTACCTTCTACAACAACTGTTTTCAAGTATTAGAGGTGTCTGCAATGGACGGGTCCAAGGTCCACCCCCGTTCGCCAAGCGTACAAAATTGTCGCTCATCACAGATTCTCTAATCTGTATCCTGTATTTGTAATTAGATTCGTATTCACAAATGACTTGTTTTTCTTTTTGCGAATATACTATACTATACTATATATATATATATATTTAATATTTCCTTAAAATACAAAAAAAAATAATAAAAAATTATAATTTATTTTTAAATAGTATTAAATATTAATCAAAAAATATTAGCTTAAAATTAAAAAAAAAATAATTATATATATGTCGTAATTTTTAAAGGGATCATGACTATCCGGGATCTTCACGGGATTTAAAGGGATAACTAAAAAATTAGGGTTGATAATTAAGGAATGATAATACGGGGATCATCACGTTTTAATCGTGATAAAGAGGAATCTTATTTTAAAAGCGTTTCCACGAGTTTCGTTGCGTTTTTAATTTTCAAATTTGTTTTTTTTGGCCTTATGATATAAGATATGTCTAGTATAGGGTATCATTCGATAGCTAATCAAAAGATTTATTCAACTGAAGGTCAATCTCTGCCCCGTAATACCGTATAGTTCTTTATCCTTTAAAAAATTGAAATTTTAAAGAGATCCCTTTAAATCCCGTGAAGATCCCGGATAGTCATGATCCCTTTAAAAATTACGACACATATATATATATATATATATTGTAATTTAAATTATAGTACTGGCCGATTTAAAATTTTACCAATGCGAGGCACGCCTGATATTTTATGTATAATAAATTGTCAGCCCGACCTGAAAGTTTTTATCCGCAATTTGCACGGCTCCGTTTGATTTCTCATGTAAAATAACTATTTAAAAAAACAGCGAAAAAAAACAACAAAATCTTAAATATTGTTTTAAACGAAATTAATTTCTTTAAAAAAAAAAAAATTAAGTTTTAAATACCTACAAAATGAGCAAATTATTGGTAATGAAAAATCTATAATAAAATATTGGGAGAAGATTATTATATCTAAGATGATTCGTAATAACGAAAAATTTGCGACAAAATAATTGGTAAGATTTATATTTTCCATAAGATTTGGCTGTGGTTAGTAATAAAATTTTAAAAAAAACAAAAAAAATATTCGTTTTTTATTCCTACTTTTATCTTTTATGTAATATACGGTTAGAATTAATTGAATATTTTTTTTTTTAAATGCTTTCAAAAAAAAAAACTAATGTAAATAAATAATTGGAATTATTAATTTTCTTTATATTAAAAATGGCAAAAGTTTTTAGAAAAAGAAAATATACAAAATTATTTATAGTATAATAACTATATATTCAATTTTATAGACTTGTACATTATAAAGATTAAATCAAAATGAACATTATTGTTAAACTATAGAATATAATAGATATATATTTTATATAATAGATTATAAATAGATAAATTTATAGATTCAATAATTTCCAAAAAAAAAATAGAATATTATTCATAATAAAAATAATAATAATAATAAAGGGATATATTAATCCCATCCTATTCTATTCTATATAAGTGTATATTTATATTTTTATACTAATAAAATGAGTTATATAATAAAATATTAATTTCCTATAAAAAACATTTTCAATTATTATATTTCAATTTTTATAAATTACATTTATTAAAAAGTTTTGGTTAAGTTTAAATTTGAAATATATATATATATATATATTTTAATGAATATATTAAAAAGAACAACTTATTTATATAATATATATTCAAAATAAAATTATTGTATTTTAAGAGTTTTTTTTTTCAATAAATACATTGGGAAATGTATTTACAAAATTTCGATTGAAATTTGGGAAATATTTTCAATAAATAAAATAATTTGTAAATAAGTTATTATAAAATCAATGGATTGGAAATGGAAAATTACAAAAAAAAGCAGAGTGAACCCGGTCGGGCCCAGAAATTCAAAATTGTTTGAGCATTTTGAGACCACAGACCAAAACAGAGACCAATTTATGGGCAACCCATCGAATATTATAGACCTGGGGCTGGTTTGGACCTCTTTTAGAAAACCGGTTTAGATTAAGTTCCCTTTGTATCGAAATTTCCGCTAATTACAAGTTTAAAATTACTGAACCTGACTTCGGGTTTACAAAACCCGAACAAAAGGAACCCAAAAAGGTTAGTCAAACAAATTAATTATGTAAATGGGAGACATTAACATTGTATTTTTGAGAAATATAATATGTATAAACTATTAGAATCATAATGCCATCATATGATGACAATTAAAAACTTATATTCGATATAGATATTAGTGATCTGCATCGGGCCTAATTTTTCAAGCCCGGCCCGGCCCGAAATTTTTTTTAAAAGTTTTGCCGGCCCGGCCCGGCCCGAACCCGAATTTTTTTTAAAAAAAATTTACCCACCCGACCCGGCCCGAATTTATTTAAATATGGAAATTAATTTTTATAATTACTCAAAATAAAAGACATGTGTTATATGTCGTTTAGTTTCAATGAATAAAATCAAATATTTTTATTTTACATAAAAAATCCAATATAAAATTGATAAATTTAGATATATTTTAAAAAAAAGGTCAGACCCGATCCGGCTTGAATTTTTTTCAAAAATATTAGGCCTGGCCCGGTCTGAAGACCGTTCGGGCCTGACTCGGGCCGTGCAGATCTCTAATAGATATAGCTCCGGGATAGGAGGTAGGTGGGATTGGGGGAGGGGTAGTGGAAGAAATTAAGAATTATTTTTCGGAAATTCTTTTAAGGGGTAGAGCGAATCAGGGATGTAAACCCAAACCCGGACCCTGAACCCTCGTATTTTGGCTGAACCCAGAGCCGGACCCTAATTAAAAGTGGAGGGTCCAAGGGTTCTAGGTGTCATAAAAAAGGGGAAAAAAGTGTCAGAAAACTTAATAACTACTCTTAAGGGTATGCTTTAGCTAGTCTTCTTTTCTTTTTAAAATTCTAAATAGCTGTCTAAGAGTATTTTGGTGATCCTATCATTTACCTTATGCCAAAAAAGTGTGTCCCAGCTGTTTCTCTGAATAGGATTGCTCTGCTCAGAATTTTGAACAGAGAACAAGGCGAGCAAGGACACAGCCTAACAATTTTTCCATTTTATATAATGGCAAATTTTAAAATAAAAAATCAAATAATAAATTTTAAATATTAAATTTTTTTAAAAAATCCAATTTTTTGTTGAGTAATTGGCTAAAAAATCAACCAATACGGAGATATGCGCAGTTGGCTAAAAAAAATCAGCATAATGGCTAAAAATCTAAACGGCAAACAATGCAATTACCTAACTTAATTAAAAATTCAAATGAACAGAAATGTTATATTTAAACACTAGTATAATTTATATGATTAACCCAATGTTATTTTTAATAAAAATTTCTGTAAAAATTAAAATGATTTTACACCATAAATATGTAGGCAACATAAAATTATGAATAATTTGAAAATAATAAGATTGTCGTTATTAGGATTTTTTTTTACACAAAAAGACCCGGATTCCTTGATATTTTACTCATAAATGGCAGAAAGGTTTGGACCTCTATTTGGTAAATTTTGAGACCTAGTTACTAGATATGAAATCTAAAACTCTCCTTTTCCCATTTCAGGAAGTTTCAGAATTCATCATGGCTAAAATATATTTTTTTCGAAGATAATAAACATAATAATTAACAAAGGGCTAGTAGAATCAGGGTTAGTCAGATTAATTAAATTATATTTTAGTATATTAATTATATGATAATATAAAAATAAGTATTCATTGGCTATACTATTAAAGATTTTTTTAATAATCATTCTTCGCAAGATTAGGAAAAAATATTAAAAAAAATTATTACAAATTTTACAACACATTTATTTTAAAATTCTAAAAAGGTCATATTTTATCATTTTTATATGAATATTTACATATGGGATGTTATATCAATTAAACATTGTCCATAAATATAAAGAGTTAATAAACCAATTAGGTCTACAAACCCCGGGTTTGGGGCTTATTGAGACACAAATTTACTAGAGACCTCATAATAGGTGAAATATAGCTCCTAATTTCGCAAGAATATAATCAAATTGGAGTTGACTGTTAGTGTTATACAAGAAAATAAAAGGATAGATTTACATAATATTACATTAATTATATTTATTATATGTATATTCGCGGTTATACATTCGCTAAAATGCGTCCCCTTTCGCGTTGATGCATTCGTTAGCAGGAAAAGTTACACCATGCTGACGTGATACGGTTTTAGACAGGCGTCGCCAAGATTTTCCGCCACGCTTTCACTACGATTCTAGGGCCAGATTATGTATTCATCTATAAAATAGTTGCTAGCCCCCCAATTTGTTCAATTTTCAAGGGGGACTGAAATGTATCTAAATTTTTATTAGCTTAAAATGATATCTATTAAAACTTGCAAACTTTAAATATACAATCAAAAAAAATGTATAGAAAAATTTTTGCTATGAAGGTTAGTCACTTAATAAGTCAACTCACAAACCATAGATCATATATATATATATATAATAATAAATTAGTATATTGTATATAGTATGTAGTATTTATATTAACGTGTTCGTTTCTTTCTATCTCTTCTTTCTATATCACCACAACACACAATTAATTGTATTAAAATAAAAATAAAAAAATTATTCAAATTTTATCGCTTTATTAATAATTAATTTGATTTTTTCTTACCTTATTTTTATTTTTTATAATTATATATGTAGATTAATTTTTATATAATTTTACATTTATTTTATTTTTTCTTTCCAATTTTTAAGATTCATTAATATTATTAAATTTTATAATATATAATATAACATTATAATATGTAAAATTATAGCGAGGAGAGAAAAGTCAAAAATGTCTAATTTTTTTTTTAATATCATAAAAAAAAATACTAAAAAATTTGCGGTTTTTAAATTTATATAATTTATCTTTTTTTTGCTTTAAAAGATAATTATAATTATTATAGTTTTTTTTGTTTTTTTTTACAATTATTTAGCCAACAAAACGACGTTTTTTTAAAAAAATAATTAAAAATAACTCGTGATTTGTTTTTTATTGACAGGCAACAAGACAAATAAATACAAGAGTGGCCACGAAAGCGCCTGGAGAAGAAAGAAAGAAAGTCCTCTCCTCTCCTCATAAGATTTTAGTGTTGTTAAAGGCTCGTTTTGAGCCGATTTTTAAAAACAGCTAATTCAATATTTCATCCAGAATAATATTAAGCAAAGCCTGAAAATTTTGCTTGAAGAAGGAACAAAGGTTTGGACATCTATCAGCAAACTCTTGAGGCTTGGAAAATGTATTATGGTTAAAATATTGAGTTAGCCGTTTAACAACACTATATCTTATAGAATTTGAGGTGTATACTAACATCACCCCTCTTTACTAATAATTTATGATGAATATTTTCGAATACTATTAATCTGTGAATATTATTATTTTTTATTCGAATCGAATAATTGTATAAATTCCTATTCATACAATGCGAATCGAATCAAAATAATGTGTTATAAAAAAAGGTTTCTTTGTTTAATTAAGGTATTAATTTTCTGAGGCTACATCAAATTAGCTTAGTGAAAAACGGATGTAATTTCATAAGTTAAAGAAACGCAAAATGTTTAAGATTTTAAACTTCATTATTTGGGGGAATGTTGAATGAAGCCGCCATCGACTAAACTCTCCCCTCCCTAAATATAAAGAGCTATATTTTAATGAATTTTATCATAATAAATTTTCGTAATATATTATATTTATAACATTTTATATACCTATCTCATGTTAAAAAATTTTATTTTTAAAAAAAATATATATAATGGTTTTATTTTTCCCCTATGATTTTTTTTTTGTTTTTTTATTATTAATTGATTGAAAAATAGAAGATGATCAAGAAGCAAAAAAAAAGGGAGAATAAAGTTATGATATTTTTCATTTATAACCATAATAAAACATGAAAACCTGCCTTAATTAATCATAATATTTTATTTTTTTTAAAAAAAATTTTTAAATATTTTAAAAGTTAAATTTATGCTATTTTTTTCTTTTTATCAATAACTTTCTTATTTTAGTAATAATTAATATATTTAAAAAATTTTTTTATATAATAAAATCTGTTGGAATTTTTTTTTTTATAATTATAAATACGTATAACATTGGTAATGATTATTTTATTTTTTGGAAAATGCTTAAGAAAAATACTGGTATAAACTTTTCTTTACTTTATCCCTTAATTTTTAAAATAAATCTACTTTATAATATATGTAGAGTTTGAAAATACCCAATTGTAACTGAATTTGTAACGAAAGTTACATTTTTCCTAAAAAGTAAATAATCATAGGTAACTAGTCAAGTGCTCGGACCCCGAAATAAAGACACGAGTTTACGTTCCATGTTTTGGAACTTTCCAAGAACGCCTTTCCCAGAAAATGTTTCCAAATTTTTATTTTCTATTCAGTACAATCTTTATATGACATTGAACGTTTTTATTAAATCTAAGTTATTAATTATGCCATTCTGAAATAAGATAGTAAGAAGTTTCTATGATCTTTGTTATGCCCAAACACGGAATATTTATGAATAAGCTATCATAAATATTATATATCTATCATTATGTTAATTACGTAATAAATAAATATAAATTAAAAAAAATTTAATTCCATTAACTTTCGCCCCATGAATCTTCTCATAATTCTCCTTTTTTTCCCGTTCCAAAATTTTCCATAACGTCTCCGAAACATTTCTGATCCCATGTCCCTCATTTTTAATATTTCAAACTATACTAAAAAAAATATAGTTTAAATAAAACTCAACTAGTTACTACATTACATAACCCTAAAAATTATTGATTGCTTATTATAGATCAACTTTAATCTAGAAGGGGGGGGGGGGGGGTCATATATAAAATATTAATGGAAAATTTTTTTGTAAAGAGTTTATAATATTAATTATATAATAAATATTATGGTAATCGAAAAAGATACTATTTAAGTAATAGCAAAAACCACAATTATTTAAAAATAAAACATGTAAGAAGATGCAATTAGAAAAAGATATTCCAAATTGTGTTGATTTAATTTTTTAAAAAAAACTGTTTTTTTTTAAAATGTCTTGTGTATTTTTTGCACGGATATTTCCGTTAATATTATTATAATGATAAGAGTAATTAGAGAATATCATTATAACAAAATTGCCAAAATATGATTACACACAATTGATAAATTAAAATATTAAAATAATGCAATAAGGATTTTGTATGTTATAATTCCTAATTAAATTATATGTAAAAAACGAATAATTTAAAACTATGAAATTTTGATTTGTAAAAAAAAAAATTAACAATAACTTAATCAATAAATTGATATTACGCAATGCGTGTGGTGGTTAGTGTATGATAAAAATGTGATTTATTCTGGGGGTAAAAAAATAAGGATTATTGAGTCAAAATTATTTATTAATAATAAAATCATCCTTCCCATTAAAAAAATTTAATTTTTTTTTTATCTATAATCTAATCTAATAATATATATTTTTTTTTATTGATACATTGATTAGTTTAAAAATTATTTAAAATATCAAATTTATATTATTAAAGAAAAATTAAAATATCAAATAGGCCGCTATGACAACACGCGCGTATTTTTCACCGCCGAAGACTGGAGATGAGTGAAACAAAATAAGAGCTATTACCTGAATTTTATATTTTATTTTATTTTTTTATCGATTTAGATTCCCAAAATTTATGCATAAAAAGTAATTCATTATTGTCAATACTGTACACATTATACTTACTTACTTATTATACTAATCATAAATATATTTATATATTAAATTTTTTTTATAATTTATCTTTATTTTTATATACATATATAATATATTAACAAATGCAATCACGTTAGGTTATTATATAAATTACATAATTAATATTTATTTTTATTTTTTAAGAATTTTAGGTGAAAAAGGAAGAAAAGGTGTAATATTAAAATAATATTTATTAAAAATTAATGAGTATATTTATATAATATTATATAATTTATTTTTTTTTTGATGGCATAAAAAAATAACATAAAAAATTTTTTTTTATGCATAATAATAATAATAATAAATAAATTAAGAAAGAAGAATAATTATTACAAAATATAATTTATATGTATGATTAGGAATTATATTTATTTATAATTACAATATTTAATTTAAATAAATTAAATATTTTTTTTTATTAGATGCTAATTTACCTGAACATGACAAAAAAAAAAATTAATTTTATATAATTCTATTTATATGCATATTCATATTCATTTTCTTTCTTTCATTTATTTTTTTTTTGTGTGAAAGATGTGGCGATGGTAAAGAGACAACAGGACTTAATTTATTGGAGTAATTTTTTTTTAAAGATTATATAATCCACTAGGGAAAAACTCTTTCCCTTGGGAGGGGGGAGGGGGTGCAAGTTCTTCGTTTAAATAGCAAGTAGTGAGAACATTATTCTCATTTGAAATAAAATCGGGTTGGGTATTCATTCGGATTTTCTATTCAGCTAATTTTGATGAAGATTTTAAGGTGGCAGAAGGCAAAATTTTTGAGGGTGCGGGTAAAGTTCTTTGATTCGTGAGGGGTTAAAAAGTTGTGAGGGCAATATTGTTAGAATCTTGGGGGAGAGAGGGGAGGGGCGAAGTCTTTACTTCCTCCCGAAGTTATGTTAAAAATTATATCATGAAGTTTATAAGAATTTTTTTTTTGTTTTTTTTTGGTTTTTTTTTGGATGATAGCAGAATAATCCCAGGCAAAAATATTCATACAATATAACATGACCTTCATAAGCCCAATTATTATAAAAAAAATAAGGGGCCTCTTCATTAAGTGGATTCCATGGATTCAATATGTTTAAAAATTTTACAAATCCTGGCTTAGAGGGATAAGGAAAATATATTAGCAAAGATCTCTGGAGAGGTTTCTAAGAATTATTTACTACACAACAGTCTCCCGAGAGCTTCAATTTTTTTATATTTTTTTTAGACTTCTAAATTAATTTATTATAATGTTATAACTAATTTCCTAAAAACAAATTCTGGTATCTAATTTATTATTTTTATAACTCCACCAAAAAAAAATAAATCATCTTTGATTTTTGAATTGAAATTTTCGACATTAAATAAAAAATGATAACGTATAGTATATATTATAAATTATAATCATATTTCCGATAAGGGACCAAAAATAAGAGATCACGTGATTTTCATTAAAAAAAAGTGCATCAGCGACACCTTTAGGGTAAGTGCCGCAAAATGGTTGAAAAGGCTCTAGGCAAAACAGCTGTAACAAAATCACGAGACGAAACAGATCATCTAAAAGCCTTGATGCCAGAATTTTCGCAATTTTTAAAACCTAATATTGGTTCCCATTTATTTTTTGGAAAAATTCGATTAGATGACGAGAATGGGTTCGGTTTTTTTTCGGTGCAAATGGATATTAAATCTTCAAATATAAACTAATTTTTATGAAATAAATTATGAGGAGTTTATATGTAACAAATCAAATTGAAACAATGTGAATTTATCGTAATAGCCCAAAATAGTCCGACCCGAAAAAGCCCGGCCCGAACTTATTTTTTTTTGTCATAGCCGGAAATAAAATTATTTTTAAAAATTAGGCTCGTAAGACCAAAATATCTTCGGACCCCGGCGGGGTTGGGGGTGGTCGGGCCGGGCATTGCACTGTAATATACATTAAATTTTATTGATCTATGATAAATCTGAATTAAATCGATATGATTATAAGTCTTTAAGATTACATCTGATTTTTTTTTCTATATAAAAACGAAACTTAACTCAGCATTAATCTCAAGTGAACGCAGTTGTCAACCTATTAGTAAGTTTCTGCCAGGACCCATACCAAATATAAAAATAGCGGGTATGGGCTTTTTTAAAAAGTCTAAGCGTTTAAACATGAAGCTAATCGTTTTGTGGGCACAGTAACTGCAGTCTGACTAGAAATTGGAGGAGACGACTCTAGTCATTTTAAATTAACTTCAATATGTCATTTTCTCCCCAGCAGAAGAATCAGGCATTAGCTCTGTCGCTTTCAACAGTACAAAAGGGCGAAACGTCTTAAATGACGATTTGACTTATTTAACACAAGACTTAAAATTAAAATCAACCCTTACCCTTACCCCGATAAAGTAGTTAAATATTATTGTATACAATTCTCTAGTATATAGGCCTTCTCTTTGCCCCAACTTCTTTTTATCTCAGCCTAATATAGACGTTTAATATGACAATTCTTTGAAAGCACTATACGTGATGCTGGTGCTTCAAATGTGTAGAAGGTCCCTCATTTTTAATCGTTCCACCTAAATGATTCTCCAGTTAGATGGCATGACCGAACCCAGTTTTTTCGAACCTCCAACAAGCAAAATAAACTTTCTAAATCACGTAAATTTATTTACTTATCTAAAAAATATACCGAAAGTAAATTGGAAGGGGGGGGGGGGTAGCGTTTATAATACAAATAAAATGATATTATATTCGATAAATTGCATCATAAGTTCATTTGTCCTAATTTTTAAATACAATTTAATAAATTTACCTTATTGACTTTTTGACATTTAATGGGTGACTTGAAGGTTATGGCCTAAATTCAGCTGTAAAAAAAAAATATTATCCAAAAAAAAACGGAAAAATTTACGAGCTCCGGATTGGGCAGGACCGAAAAAAAAAAGAAATTTTTTTTTTTAGAAAATTTACCGTGTGTCCACCCCGAATTTTTAAAATCGATTTTAGATTAATTATAATGATTAACCAATCGGAAAAATCTTATAATGGATCATATTATTCATTCATTCGTTTGTTTCTGTTCTTTAAATTCTTCCTTTCGAAACCATTTACAAAATTATTTAAAAATAACAGAGATGTTAAAAGATACTTTTTAAATGGATCTAGATACAGATACATCGTCTAAGATAATATCTAGATATCGATATTTTAATCAAAAATCTATCTAGATACAGATACAGATATCACATTTTTATATCTAGATACAGGATCTAGATACTTGTATCGAGATCCTTTAACAACTCTGATGGACATTTAAAAAAAAAATTCGGGCGGCTTAGGTTTAAAAAAGGTATATAAAACTAAAATACTAGGGGGTTAAAAATAAGGCAAACATTTTCGGTTCTGGCTTATAAATTTGAACGACCGCTATTGGTCGTCAGAATTTGTATTATTTAAGTTCTTAAAGGGTAATTTATGTAAAATATACCATTAAAAAAACAAATTTTTTTTGGTTTATATCATTATAGATAGATATTTCTATTTCTAAATGTGTTTATTTATAAATGTAAGCATCATTGGTGTTTTCCGGTAATGTGTTATTTTATCAACTTTTTTGAGTGCGTTTTTATTATTAAAAAAAAATTTCAAAAAATCTATTTTTTTTGTTACGGCAAATATTTTCTATTATGTTTGAAATAACCTACCCTATGAATTTCTGACAATTTTGTCACTAAATTTTGAATATCCATAGATTTTTTTAAAATATAAAACAGGGACCTGCAAGCCCGAACTAAACCCGACCCGGCCCGAGCTTGAAATTTTTAAATAAAAAAATCCGGGCCGGACCGGATTTAAATATTTGAAACCGCCATTATTAGCTATAAAAATCAAAAATAAATAATAATGTATTTTAAAAATATCCGGGCCGAGTCCGAATTTTTTTTTTAAATGCTAGGCCGGTTTTAAAATATAAAACGCGGGCCAGATGATTCAGAGGTTACCGACAAAAATCATCTACAATTTATAAGATAGGTATATTCTAGCCATGCAATCACGTGCTCATAATATGATTTTAAAAGTTGAAAAAATAAAACACTGACCAATTTCAACAAAATACAACATTTTTCTGATTGGTTAAAAATTAAAAATGGCAGCCTAAAATATTTAAAAGAATAGTTAAATTACAATTTACAAAATTATAAAAAATATATATATATATATAATATCTATATAATATCTATAATTTTCAAGAAAATAAATTGCAATGTCCAAAACAAAGAATCATTTGTAAAATAATTATTCAAATTTTTACCTAAATTTTTGATTGGGCGAAATTATTCTTATTTGATTGGTCGATACTTCAACAGAATGCCTTTATGTAAGATAGATACAGATACAAAAATTTTATTATATTATTTTTTTTTTCGGTTACATTTATATTTATTATGCGAAAAATTTTAACAATTAATTTAATTCATAAATTATTTTTTAAAAAAATTATTAAGAAAATAAAAAATTAAAATATTGTTTGTGAATTTTATTTTATAAAATAAAATTAAAAAAAAAATGTTATTAAATATTTAATTTTCAAATATTTATTTAGTTAGAAGACAAAAAATTTTTTTTTTTCCTAATTAATCAATCTTCTTTCCATTTTCTCATTTTTTTCTTCCATTCTTTCTTTACCCTTCCTTTTATTTCTATTTTTATAAAAAAATAACGATATTTTCTCCCCAAATTTAAAAAAAAAAAAATTTGAAGGGGGAAAGGCTCGTTAAATTGATCAGTTATGACGTATGAAATATAAATTTTTTTTTTTTTATTCTTTCATCAAATATTGTCATTAAAAAAAAATAGCTAAAAAGGAAATTATATAAATATTTATTTTTTACGAATTATTATTTATAATATTTAAAAAAAATATATCAGGGACGTTTAGGTCCGGACCGAAACACGGGGCGGGTTTGAGCGGACCGTAAAATGTATTTTAATTATTTTATAAGTTTAGTCATACGGGAACCGCTTAAAAATAATTTATAAACTTGGGGACAGGCCGATTTTTTTAAAATGAATATACAAGATATAGATAGGGTCCCTAATACATTTTCGTAACGTTTTATTAATTTTTTTCAACGTTATTAAAATTTTTTTAATAATTTTAAACTTATTATTATTTGAGATTTAAAGAAGAAAAAAATTTACGTCAGTTCAAGTTTAGTTTTATCTAAAACTACAAAAAAATTTTTTTTAAAAAATCGGCTTTGATATAATTAATATAATATATGATAGATAATAGGTATATATTTTATTATTTCATCAAAATATATATAATTGAAAAAGAACTATTTTTTAAACTGGCTTATAATGATATGTTTTTTGCAAGATGTTTTACATTTCGTTCAACACTCATTTTTTTTAAAAGCGTTCCCTATTGTACATAAATAAAGAAAAAATTTTCTATTTTGGATGTTAGATGATTCCGGATTTGAGCCTGAAAAGGGGTCACTTTATACAGGTCATTATAGCCTCCTTCTCCAAGAGGTTATAATAATCATATCTTTAAAAAAAAAGAAGGTAAACATTGCCAGTTTTTCTTCGTGTTTCAAAATTTTAAGATGTTTATCCATCAATTATATATATATATATTTTTATTTAAAAGAAAAAAAAATAAAATAAGCCTATATAAATTTTGTATCTTTCCTTTTATATAAATTTTGTGATTATTTATAAGAGTATAGTGTTGTTAAAGGGCTCTCAATATTTTAGCCAGAAAAATATTGCTCTGAGAGTCTCGAGATTTCGCTAATAGATGTCCAAACCTTTTGTTCCCTTTTACAAACAAAATCTTTAAGGCTTTGCGTAATATTATTCTAGATGAAATATTGAGTCAGCCGCTTATAAAAATCGGCTCAAAACGCGAGCCGTGTAACAACACTATTTACGATGTGTACGGTTCATTATAATTCTAACATCTCTAAGTGGAACCCCTTAAATAAAGCGTGAATCAAAATTGAAGGACATGGCATCAGATGTGGTAAAGGAGATTGCGAGGATTCCAAATTCCTCGATTTTTAAATAATTTAATTTCTAATTCGAAAAATAATTTATTAAGAAATTTTTTTTATTTTAGATTTCACCTTTTCTGGCGGTAAGATCCTTCAATATCTCTCTCCACTTTATGTTTTTCATGCTATCTTTTTTATCTAACTTATAACTGGCTCTAACTTTATAAGCCCTTTGAAGTTTTGGCCCTCCTCTTTTACATTTGCCCCCATCACCTTCTAAACTCTTAACCTTATCACCTATATAGTTTATAGGACCCTTTCTCATTGTGTGCCCATACCACCTAAATCTGTTCATTCACCATTATCTTAGTCTTACTAGGAACTACCTTTTTTTAAAACTTAATATATAAATAAGGTTAAGATATTTGGGATATTTGAGTACATCTGGCAGTAAATGTTAAAAATTATAACAAATTTAAGAATTTTTTACTAACGTTTCAAATTAACTAGAGTTGGGGGAAAAAAGAAATCTGTTCCAAGCAAGTGAATGCTACCAATTTGAAAAATTGAACTTTTTTAAAAAATTTTCACGTCTCGGAAATTCGTAGACAAGTAACTCCACACGTAAAATAAAAAAAAAATTGTCCTCGTTTAAAAATGAAATTTAAAATTGTGACATTACGAATAAAGCCATTATCGCAAGTAGATTCGAAACCTGGCATGGCACAACCAGGGCTCTAGCTAGCCCCGGGCTTAAAGATTAAAAAAAGTGAATATTTTAATTTTTTTAAAAAAAGTAATTTTGTATAATTGGGACTTGGAACCTTTCCCTAGATTAGATAAATGCGAATAAGAGATTTTTTTCTAAATAATTTATTTTTTAATATAAATTTGTCGGCTGGGCTAAACATGCCCCTTACAAAAATTTCTGGCCCAGGTTCGGGCTCCAGAAAATTTAATCGTAGATCAAATACCCAAATCCGATTCAAACTGATCACATTCTTCCATTTTTTTTTACTTTCGAGAAAAAGATTCAACCAATCAAAAATGCTCATTCTATTTTAACATGCCGCAGGTTCATTAGTAAAAAAAAATGATATAAATTATTGGGGCAATTAGAGACCTTACTCAATCCCCCCCCTCACCTCCCTCATTAAAAATGACGTGACTATAATTCAAATTAGATCCAACATTCAAATTTAAAAATATATGTGCACTAGGCAAAGACCCGTAAAAATAAAAATCTGTCCTAAATATTTCAAATAGGACTTATATACACTCCCCCCCCCCCCCTAAAGCCTCTAAAACGAAAATCTTGATATGATCTGCTTCGAATTGCTAATCGTATCACTTAGCATATTCTAACAAAGTCCCTAAAAAGTATGTGATTGGCCCGAAGAATATTTATATATATATATATATAAGGAAAGGAAAGGATTTATATATAAAACCAAATTTTTTTTCGAATATTTTAAAATTGTATAAAATCAGATTAGAATTCAAATTTTAAAATGATAAAAATAAAAGAATTTTTTAATTTAAATATTTACTTTCTTTTTTCTTTTTTTTTTAAATTTTTTAAATAAAAATGATTAAAAATAAATAAAATAGGAAAATATGTCGTATTTGTAATCTGGAATTAACATCCGATGATTTTTTTTTTAAATTTCGAAAAAAATTTGAGTCTTTTATGTAAAAAATCTACAAAAAAAAAAATCAAAAAATTCATTGGCAAAATTTTTCTGAATTTCAATTTTGAGAACTTTGTGTTATAAATTACTGAACTATATTTCTTGGTTCAAAATCAAAATTTTTCGTAAAGTGATTCCGAATAATGATCTGCATCGGGCCTTTTTCAAGCCCGGCCCGAACAGAACCCTAAATATTCTTTAAAGAGTTTAGCCGACCCGGCCCGACTCGAATTTACTTAAATATAGAAATCGATTATTATAATTCCTCAAAATATAAGATATATGGCGTCTAGTTTCTATAAATAAAATCAAATATTTTTTATTTTACATTAAAAATTCAAAATATAAAATTTATAAAGCTAAAAAATGTTTTTTTAAAGACATTGGCCACCTAATCAGGAAAAATTCTGGGAAACCTCGGGAAGGCTTTTACTTAAGGCAGAGGATCGCAATATCTATTCTTAAGAATAATTATGTTTGTTTCATCAATTCGATCTCTCCCGACATGCGCGTAACCAATGGGGAGGAAAGGGGGAAATCCTCCCCCCATCGCAAATTTGACTGTTTTTATGAATATCATTTTAAGCTAATAAAAATTTTAACCCCCCCCCCCCCCCCCCCAATCAAAATTTTACAAATATTTGAATATCAATTATCCAACATATTATTCAAAAATATTAATAAAATAGAAAAATATATTTAGTTAAAGAGATTGAAATCAAACGATAATTTATTTTATTATTATATATATTTATTTTATTAAATTCAAAATTACTAGTGAGTTAGAATTAATAAGTATTTTTAATAATATTTTAATTATTAATATATATCTATAATTTTTTTATATATTTTTCATTTTTTACTTCCATTTTGTAGAACAGAATAAATAGACATACAAAAGTTAAATAAGGCTGAGCATGAAAAAAAGTAATGTGTCGTCAGAAGCGATATCATTATTGAATTCAATTGATCAATCAGAGTTTATCATTGCTGCTAGATGCATCAATGAATTATTTTTAGCTCAACTTTGTAGAAATTTACAAAAACCAAATTTAGATTTGGTTCAGGTTATTGATTTGGCGGAAAATATATATGAACAGGTAGATACAATAAGAATGAATGTAGATATATATTTTCATAATATTTATCTAGACGTTGAATCGAAGGCTAAATTTTATGATATAACACTATTTAAACCTCGTCTAGCCTAGGCCATTATTGAGATGTAAAATAAATATTGGCTCAACTGAAGAATATTATAAAAATCCCATTCTTAGATACTTTTTTATTGCAAATAAAAGTACGGTTTTTAGATAAAAAACAAGTCTTTAGCAATCTTGAAGTTTTATTACCCAAAGATCCTTCTTCGTTTTCTAATGCCACTATTGGTAAAATTAAATATTTAGCAAAATTTTATTTCTATGAGATTGATACTGAAATAAATTTAATCAGTGAATTCGAATTGTGGTATAGATATTTACTACGTTTAGCTGTTTTACCTGAGCATGCTATTGATGCGCTCAGTCGGTGTAAAGAAACCTTGGCTCAATTTCCTAATATTTTGAAGTTGTTTTATATTCTTGCATGTTTGCCTATTACAACATATACGAATGAAAGGACTTTTTCCAACTTGAGAAGGTTGAAAACATATTTACTAAGTACTGAATCTCGGCTAAATGGGTTAGCTCTGTTAAATATCCACAGAGATTTTGTTCCAACAACAAACGAAATTCTTATGAATATGCAACATTCACACGAAAATTAAAAATCACATTATAATTATAGAAAATATTTTGTATAATATTGTATTTGATAAGAAGTTAAAAAATACTTGTTAATTTAATTATTTTCTAGTCAATATTTTATACACACTACTATTAGTATTTTCAATAAAAAAATTATATTTTACTTATATTGTATGAGAATTTAAGCTGAGGGTAGTTTTTAAAGCAAATTTTATAAAAAAAAATGACAATACACTTTATTTCAACTTTACATTTATAATAAAATATATTATACCTAACTTGAAATAATAAAAAATAGGCTTATAATATCCATAAGTACGAATTAGTAAATAATAGTTAAAAATAGAAATATGATTATTATTAAATTATGAATAATTTAATAGAATAGCTAAAACATAAGACTCCGGCCGAAGGCCGGGGAAAAGCTGGCCGATAGCCAGGTAAAACGGGTTTGGGGGCGAAGCCCCCAAAAATCCCCCCCCCCCCATAAGAAAATTCTGGATACGCCACTGTCTCCCGATGATTAAAGGAAGAGGATTTTGAATAATTGTGCTGGTTTCGCTTTTATTTATTTTTGTAATTTACATTATTATATTATTTATGGTCAATATTGTCTTTTTTGTTATTATGATTAATTTTTTTTTATCTAAATCATAGTATATCAACTTTTTATATTATAATTGTATTTTCTTATTTACATATTTATAGAATAGAAAATTGTTTAGTTTTAAAATTTAGTTATATTTTTAAAAAAAAAAATTACAAGGCCCGACCCGACCCGGCCCGGCCCGAATTTTTCTAAAAAATAGTAGGCCCGATTCAGCCCGAACGGGTCGGGTACGGGTTCTGAATTCCATTCCGCATCACAAATATGAACTTTTTACTATATAAAACTATATCATTTCATGTAAATTTTAGTATCATATCCGTTAAATATATATACATTACACGGTAATACACATCTACCTTATTAGCATTTTTAAGGAAATTTTAAAATAATGGAGATATGTCTAATATGAACATGTATTAGTATAAAAAAAGTGTCTAGTAATAGTAGTAATTAATTAATTTATATCTCGAGTTTAAAAAGACATAAATTATATAATAATTTTGATTTTTAAATATATATAAATTAATTTTTCATGAGAAGGTGTGTATATAAAGGGTTAAAAAAAGAAGTTATAATTAACCTTTTGTCATCTTTTATTATACACATGGCTTTTATGTATTATATAATATAAATAATAGTTACTTTTTTTTTATATTAATAAATATAATATATATATATGTATACATATATAATAAATAATATTTAATAATTTTTTTAAAATATAATAAAGATGGGTTAATTAATCGAAAATTCACAAATTTCTTTTAAAAATGACACACTTTTATACCAGGGATAATCATGCTGTAGACATAATATAATATAATAAAATACATTTTAAAATAATTATGAAATATTTTGATTATTTTAACATTTATAAAGTTTGAATATTTTATGAAATTTTAAAATCAAATCTAACTATCTTACATATATTAATGTGTAAAATGTACAGATGTCATCGTTAAGAACGTCAACTATATATAATAATTAATTTAATGAACAAATTTATGGATATTTTTAAATTTTTATATATCTATATATATATATAAGAAATATTTTATATCTTTGTATATAAAAGCGTGTTCTTTATTAGCCTATGTGTCGTCTGTCATTTATATATATTATTTTTTCCTAGAAAAGCCGCAGAATCAATTATTTTCGGTATGGGCCCTCCTAAGAGACCGGACCCTGAGTCTTGCATATTTTTATAAAAATATATCTCAACACTATCCATATTATTATTTGCTCCGCTTATATTGATTCCGCCTGGTATCGCGGACCTATTTTGTCCGTCCCCTACTCGTTCCGGAAAAAAATTATTGTCTAACGGAGCAGATTCAAGAATATTTGTTTTTTAAGCGCTTAGAATAATAAACAATTTTGTGCTTATTTCCTGATAATAATTTATAAATGAGGGGGAAGGGGGGGGGGGGATAATTTTTGCCAAATATAAAATTTTTTGAAATCAAGGTTCAGAATCCCTTCAGCTGAGCCAGTGATGCCTGTCAGAGTCCGAACCTAACCAAAACTCGCCCAAATTAAAATGCACCCGAATCATTTGGCGCCAGGGCGCTATAATTTATATTCTGGATCCTAATTTTTTTCTAAGATTCATGTTTTTTTTCCAGGGCCATGAACCGGGCCTAAATTTCGCGGGACAAGCCCATGGTTTTTTCATTTTCATGTTTTTTTTAAACATATGGACCCCGCTGCAGGAACCTGGCAGAGTTAGTTCTGACGAAAGTAGAACTAGACCAGGTCTGAACGGTTATTCTAGGAGTAGATCGGGCTGGACTCGGGCTTGACTTAGATTTTTCTTTATCAGGGTTCCAACTAACGTTTCCCTATTTAACACAGCAAATGTAAACTAATATTTTTACTATGCCATTTTAATTTTAAAATTAATTTAAAAAAAATATATATAGGACACACCCCTTCCATTACAAATTAGGAAACCTATTATTTTTAAGGTATAAAAACGATCCAGTCATCAAATATTTATCAAATTTTAAATTTATAATTAGAAATTTTTTTTAAAAAAAAAATTCTCTTATACAAATATGTTAATAAAATATAAAGTCGTGGGGTGAGGGGGGGGGAGGAATATGAGCCTACTCGGCATTCTCCTTCTTGTAGGAGATATATTCCTCAAAAGTTGCGAACTCGATGCCGTGTTCAGAAATTTAAAATTGTTTGGTAAACATGAACCTATTTAAGGGTAATCCACCGGACTCGGGGTTAATATGGACCAGGGGCGGGTTCGGCCTTTTTTTTATAGATGATTCAAAATTTGCGCTAGAGGTTTAAAATTCCTGAGCCCGAATTTGGGTCCTTCATTAAAACATAATATTTTTCTTTAAAGGGAATTTTATTTTTGGGATCGAAGATTTTTTCTTCCTTGATTTATTATTTCCCACGATGGATGCCGTAAAGCTATAATCA
Organism: Gordionus sp. m RMFG-2023; assembly: GCF_954871325.1. Lineage (NCBI taxonomy): Eukaryota > Metazoa > Nematomorpha > Gordioida > Chordodea > Parachordodidae > Gordionus > Gordionus sp. m RMFG-2023. Next base: position 4,735,064 of record NC_088777.1, on the reverse strand, counting down.
TTTTCTCAAAGTAGGAATAATCTTACCTTATTATATTAGTCGGGAATGGTGGCTTAAGAATCGACTCTATCACACCAGGCGCAAGGAAAATGACGCTACTAAGTATTGAGATGAGAGTCAAAATGTCCGGGGACTGCCGGCTGAAAAAAATGGGTCAAAATTTAACAACTTAATCAACCAAAGCAAATCTTTAAATCCAATAAAATATATAAATCAAAAAAAATATTTTAATCAAGTTTTTTTTTAAATATAATATTCAGCCAAATTTGAAATTTTTTTTATGTATTTATATATTATATATTTGATAAATAAAATTCATAAAATATTCAAGCACGCAGCTTAGAAATCCTAAAATCTTATAAGAAAAAAAATGGGTTTAAAGAAAGATCCTTAAATCGAGAATGTGTGTGATGTATAAAAACGGTTTAAAAAAATTATAAAAAGGAACTTTTTTTTTGTTCAGTTGAATTCTAATCGTTTTTTCTCTTTAGGGCCAGCTTGGAATATCTTCGCGCATCTAAGGAGACAATATCTGAATTCGGTGTTCAGAAAATATCGAATTGGGGTACTTTTTTTTTTTTATTAATTTAATTCTTGCTTTTTATTTTTATATATAATTTTAAATATATTTTGTAATTATTTAAAATAATAAAAATTTTAAAATTATTTTTGCTAAAATGTTTTTTTCCTCCTATTTTGAATTGAAAAACTAATTGATATTTTTTTTTTATTTTTAAACATTTAAATTTTGTGTCAGAAATAAAATAAAATAAATATATATTTCGGTTAAGTTTTATATAAATTTATTATTATTTTTTTTTATTTCTTTCTAAAAAAAAATTTAAATTTAAAAGGTTGACAATGACAAACAATAAAGACAAATTTTATATTATAAAAATGTAAAAAAAAAAAATAATCTTAAGAAATAAAATTTGAATAAGAAAAATTCACCAAATTAATTTTATTTTATTTTTTCTTCTCAAAGAGAATAGCCCCTAGGATTAAGATTTTAAGTTTATTATAATTCGATTCTTTGTTCTCGATTTTTATTGGTTGAAATCTAGTCGTGATTTGCATAACTTCCGGTATCGGGATAAATTACAAGAGAAGAGTAGAGAAGAGAAGAGAAGAGAAGAGAAGAGAAGAGAAGAGAAGAGAAGAGAAGAGAAGAGAAGAGAAGAGAAGAGAAGAGAAGAGAAGAGAAGAGAAGAGAAGAGAAGAGAAGAGAAGTGAAGTGAAGAGAAGAAAAATTATTTATGTTTTCCTTTAAATAATTCATATTTGGGCCATGGGGTTAGGGGAGTGTATATATATATATACTAGATAAGGGGAGGAAGACCTGAGAGAAAGTTCTAAGGTTTTTTTTTTGCTTCAAAAAGTATATAGTATGTGTGAAGAAAAAGGCCTAAATTACATGATATTTTTTTTTAAAATAATTTTTTTTAAAGAAAAATGAATCTTCAAGGCGGCAGCAAACAGACAAAAAAAACACATTATTAATATAGGTTAGTTTTGCTATACTTATATATTTTAAAAAATAAATCATTATTTGAGGATTTTTACTAACCTATTACCGGTAGAAAATTTCTCATTGATAATTATTAAATAAAAGAAAAGTATAGAATAATTGTATTAAAATTAACTAAATGGCCAATTGTCATAAATAACTGTTTTAGAACAAAATACATATCGGTTAATAAATTTTTTTTTAATCGAAGCCTCAGATTAGACAAGTTTTGTTACATTTTTTTTTGGACTTTTACTTCCATTTTATAAATGTATATTATATTTAAATTTTTATAATAAAATAAATAAATAAATAAATCAAAAAAAAATCCTTAATTGGACTTTAAACATTTGAAATAATAAAAAAAAAAAATTTGAAAAAAAAAAATTTCAATAAAAAATTTCGAAAGGCTATATTATTATTGTTATTGAAGTATATATATTATTATGAATTTTTCGAAATCAATTAACGTTACAACGAAATGGTGTTGATAAACGGCTTGTGTACTTAAAATTTTAGCCAGATTAGGAAGGGGATCCTCCTCTGAGATGAGATGTCATCAAAAAAGGTAAACTTTTTCTCTTCTTCCATAAGTAAAAGCGATAATTTAAAACAAATGTTAAAGAATTAAATAATCCTTAGGGTACTAAATGAAAAATAATTTATTAAATGTATATAGGCTAGTGATCTGCATCGGGCTTAATTTTTCAAGCCCGACCCGGCCCGAATTTATTTAAATATAGAAAATTAATTTTTGAAATTATACTCAAAATAAACGATATATGTTATTTGGCATCTACCTTCTATAAATAAAATCACATATTTTTATTTTACATAAAAAAATTCAACATAAAATGGATAAATTTAGATATATTTTATAAAAATTTCTAAGGACCCACCCGACTTGAAGCCCATTCGGGCTTGGTACGGGCCAGACCTACTTTTGCAGATCTAATATAGGCATTACATTGAATATTTTTGATCTAATAATCTACCCAAATCGGGCCGTTTAACAACACTATTTGTAAAGTTACATTGATTTTGTTCTATTTTTTAATAATTAATCAAATGCTTTTATTTAAAAAAATGTCCTCTTACCCTCTAAACAGGAACTGGTAACCCCTAGGCCAGAGTGTGCCCACTCCATAAGAGGGAAATTTCAAGTTTACTCAATTCATGCCCCACTCGCCCTCGAATTAGATGTTGGTTGCACCACTGGTTGGGTGATGGCAAATTCTTTATAGCTAATTCCATAACGGTAAAACTGAATTATTAGCTTATAAAAATCATCACATCAGCCTTGCAGTTTTATTTGCAAATATTTCTCAGCCTGGGCAAGAGGTAGAAATTAAAATTTAATATCGTGTTTCATTATCTTTAGATAAATACCAAGATGAAACTCTATGTTGAGGGTAGATTATTGCACATTCCATTAAAAGACCCTGGCCAGGCCTGAGTTTCTTTGGCGGGGTAGCATGATTATATCATTTTTCTTATAACCAACTACTTTCCTTTGTCGGACTGCCCCCCTGTTTTTTTATTTACTCCTTTTTTTTTACAAATCTGTTAATTTTGATTTTAAAAATTTTATCGGTTCCGTTTGGGGCTAAGAGGAGCCCTACTTGTCGGGCTGACCGCCTCTAATTCCCTTAGTAGCCTTTGCCAAATTTTTATAACTTGATATAAAGTGCTGATATGGTCAAATTAAATTGAGAGGTTATAATAGGGTATATTGATTGATATCACTGTTTTCTCCGTCTAATATCAGAAAAATGTAAGGAAAAATCACGAAATAGTCCTCTCCCTCCATTTAAACCGAAAACATTCTAAATTCACTACCCCCCCCCCCTCCCTTCTTCCAATTCCTTAGTCTAACAAAGGTAATTCATCGGTGCAACCAAGAAGAGGGAGAAATTATCCCTATTGGGAAAATTTACATTTTCTCGTTAAAAAAAAATAATATTTCCTTAACACCGCCATCTCCTCTTCCCACAAATTTTATACAAATTATATCACTTATAAAAGTATAATTTTGAAAGATAAATAAAAAGTTAATAAATTTTTTTTTTAGAAAAAATAAGTGAAAAAGCAAATTAAATAGCATAAGCTAAGGGGCTGCAATATATGGACTTATAAGACCTCCAATAAAATTAAAAAGTGTCGAATTAACCTTATTTTTTGATTCAAATTTCCTTATTTTTTTTATAATTTTTATAGGGGTTGCGGAGTAAGTTAGAGATGCGGATTTTAGCCTACAAGTCGCTCGTTGTTTTTCAAAAAAATTTTTTAACTCGCCCGCATAATATTTAAAAATTATTTTATTGGCAGCTTGACTCTTTATTTATATTCATTTTCATGTGTATTTTAAATGTAAACATATAAAATATGCAATATTATATGAAAATTAAATAAATGATTTTTTTTTTTTGAAAGTTTGTTTTTCATTTCGCGCCCAAAAATATATTTAAAAATTTACCCGCCCGTCGCCCGCGTACGGTTTTTAAAAATATTTATATTTAATCAGCCCGCCACCCGCCAAATGTTCGAAATAGTTTAACCCGCGCCATTGCAGAACTCTAGGGGTAAATCGTCGTTAGTTTAATGATAGAGTTTAGAATCTCCAAAGAAAGAAAGAAAGAAAGAAAGAAAGAAAGAAAGAAAGAAAGAAAGAAAGAAGAGAGAAGAGAAGAAAGAAAGAAAGAAAGAAAGAAAGAAAGAAAGAAAGAAAGAAAGAAAGAAAGAAAGAAAGAAAGAAAGAAAGAAAGTAATATTTAAATAATTTATCATTTAAAGTTTTTAGATTTAAAAATTCTAACAAAATTTTAAACAATTCTTCATTTTTACCTTGTTTATATCGATGGAAGAGAAAGGAATCTTGATTATCCGTGTCTAATATCCAAGTTCAATATCGGTTTTAAATAACCGAATAGAATAATAAATTATTTATATATTGTATATTTCTTCTTTTTATATCAAAATAATTTTAATTTTCTGTTTTCATACATTATTTTATTTTATTTTTTAAATTAAAAAAAATATATAAAATATAGATATGTTTTTAATAAATTTTTTACATTATTTTTTTGTCAATCATTTTTTTAATATTTTTAATGAAACGTCAATTTTATTTAAAAAAATGAAATAAATATGAATTTCGAATATACAAATAATATATAAATGTAAGGCAAACACACATATACAATAAAAAATTTGACTTTAAAATAAATTTATTACTTTATTATTATTTTATAAATGCAGATGAGTGAAATTGAGAGCAGGGGAGGGTCATATAATCTTTATACTCATCTCAAAAACAAGCACTGGCATCCTGTAATTTAAACTCTTCAAATTGCGGCTCAGTTATAATATAGACCCGTGCACTAGCCGGTCAGCCGGTTGTAAATATATTTGATCTTGCCAAAAAACGCCACCGTTTAGAAAATTACACCTACGCGTCATTGGTTTTCTTAACTGGGTAACATTCATTCTAATGACTGGTCAATATCGTGGCAATTGTATAATGCCATCAAATTAAATACCTAAATAAAATATACGATAGATCTGACATCGGATATGGTAGATCTTGATAGCAATGATCTATACCCTGACAATCCGCAAATTAGAGATTCCATTTGTGATTACCAATAATGTCAACTCATGTTTCAACTAGATGGAGTATACTAAATTATACTCGAAAGCATATCTGGAGCTAATAAAAATCTAATTAATAATATTTTGGAAAAGAATTGTAAAAGCTTTATCTCAAATTTTTAAGCTATGAATTAGATATCGAAGAAGAAATATTAGTTTTGCTTTCGAAATTTAAAAAAAAAAACAGTTGAATTTTTATCTTCACAAACCGGGCCTACATTGAGCTCGGCATTACTTTGCATAAGTAAAATAGAAACACATTAAATAGTGGTAGGGTAATGATAATTATAGCTCGAAAATTATTTCATTTTAAGGAAAATATGTTAAATCAACTTGCCTTACTAATTCCTGTTTGCAATCAGCAAGTAGACAGTATCTTTTTATTTTCAAAAATTATCTAGGTGTTGGCTTCTCTCCTAGACCTGACCTAAAGTTTAAAAATTTTTTAAAATCGAGACCAAAATATCGAATAGAGGAAAATTGGATATCGTCGGAATTTATCATCAAACATCTTAAACTTATAAAATTTAATAATATTAGATTAGTAAATATCAGAGACCAACAGGCCCCGGCCCGAGTACACCGGCAAGACCCTATTTAGTTTTTATACCCCGGTCGGGCCTAAAAATATTTATAAAAAAAATACGCGAGCCGGACCGCATATTTTAAGACCATAAAAACCAAAGGGAAATAACAATTACATATTATGACAAGGTTAACAAATAAACATCTTACAACAAGCACAAATTTTGATTCCACTTTAAAATGACTTTGAACAAGATTGTGCCATATTCTTCTCGAAAAGACCATACATTATGATAAGAATGCCCTAATTGGAGAGAAAAGAGGGTAGAAATTCCGAATTTTTCCACCCTGTAACAAAAATTCTGTGTTCTAGAAACTAGTATACCTATTAAAATTGGAAAATGGATCATTCTTCTGCCAAATTTAGAATCATTTTTACACATGAGTTAGAATTTATGATTATTTATGTCTTTGCATTTAAAGAACTAAAAAAAAATTATAATTGTATAATTTTTATTATTTTTTGTAATTTTTTTAAGAAATGCTAAATTAGAAATATCTTCGTGTACGCCGATTTACGCCACGCCACCCACTGTGTTAACGGCAGCTAGAAAGCAGCCGCCATCGGCCGCCATTAGTTTTGTAGGCGCGTAGGTCAAATTATACATACAAATTCTTCTGAAAAAAGCGAATAAATGTTGAAATAATATTTTATTTCATCCGCTAACGAAAAATAAATTCCTATATTCCCCCCTTTTTTTTTGTATGAATAATATCTAAATAATATAAAAGATTTATTCAAAATATCTTCAAAAATTCGTAGGAAAAGATAAATTTTATGAATATATGATCATAGAAAGATTATATGTTTTAGGCACATCATAAATACTATAATGGTGCAGAATATTATCCATAGATTGACCTTAAATTCGATTTACAAATCTCTCTAGCCAGAAGAAAATAAGAATAGTGATATAAATAAGGCTGATACATTATATTTTTCGCGTGTGCTATCCTGAGGTTTAATCAAAACCCTATAAATAATTTCAAATTTTTATACTTATACGCGGTTTGATTTGTTCTCACTTCCCAACTATTTTAGATTAGACTCAGGTTTATCGTAACCAGATTGATCCATATCAGGAATCAAGGGCTCCAATAGAAACAGAGAGAAAATTTAACGTTATTCTTTATTTTTATAGGAAAAATTATTGCCTTAAAATGAGACACTTGCTAAGAAAACAGCCTTAAAAAAAATCGTCAATAACTTCCGTACCTTTTTATGTCGTGAGAGTTATATATATATTATATTATATCAATAAAGGCGCTTATACTTTCCAATAAGCCCCAACTGTAGGGTTAGTCATACAAACCATTCTGGGGCTTCCCAGTTTTATTTGATTTCCTGCCTTATATAATGAACAAAAGAGTTAATCGTTATTTCTGTTTATTATTGGTATATTTTAAATCTTCGATAATTTTACAAACATTTAGGATAATATTATAAAGTTATCCGTTAAAATAACCAAAAATAAAATACAAGTCAATATTTGTTGTGGTTCAGAGTACCCCGATCTCTTTAGCCCCATTAGCACAAGTTATTCAAAAAATGCCCTATTTTATATAGATATTATAAAAGTATCGATATCTGCTAGATCCATTTTTAGTTGTGTCTTTATCTATAGACACATTTTAATTTTATTTAACGCTTTTTTTAAAAAATATTTTATTTGATTTTTTTTTTAAATTTAATCCTAAATGGCCTAATTTTATATTTTTTTTCCCAATTACAAATATACAAATTTTATTTTGCAAAAATAAATGACAAAAATATGTTATAAATATTAAATATTATAAATTTTTTTAGATGATATTAATGATATACTGATGATGAAGAAAAACAATCAATACAAGCATCAGAATATTTTTCCAACTGGATTAGACTGGCATTTAAAGGGCCAGAAAATTTAAGAGAAGAATCAATAAACTTTATCATTTTCCATATAATACTATACCTAATAGCAAGGGGAAAAAAAAGATTGTAAGATTTAATATCATATATATTTTCAAGACCCAGCATAGGCATATTCTAGGGATTTTGCTAGGGAGTGGAAGGAAGGGAGGTCACTGTCAGTTGGATTTTTTTTTCCCATAAATTTTATCGAAGATAATTAGGCTCATTTATTATAGGCCTTTGGCCATATTAGATTTTTATAAAAATAATTAAGGGGTTTTTTTGTGGGTGGGAGAGGCCTGGGGAGGGGATGAAGGTGGGAATATAGGTGGGGGTGAGGAAAATTTTTAATAGCTTCAAAATGATATTTACGAGAAACGCGAATTCACGCAGGTGGATGGGGAGAATTTCCGATCTCCACACTTGGTGATGCTTCTGACACCCAAATAGGATTTAGATTCAAGGATGCGAATATTGACACTCGTCAAACTTAGACGGATTAGTTTAAAAAATGAGTGTGGTGATTTTAATAGATCTTTTGCAACATCAAGCTGTTATTTATAAAGTAGAATACAATCCCTACCTTCCAGCGCACTAGGTTTGAAATTTTTTTTTTTTAGTATATGGTCAAAAATTTGCTTAAACGGAAGAACTAATGTTTTAAGGCTAACAATGCAATTTTATGATAATTTGACAATTAATTTTTATACCATGTATATGTATATATATTACATTTCAGGTAATGTAGCAAGATACACTTGAAAAGTATTTTTTTTTAAAAACAACTCTGACATCTAGCCACCATATATTTATTAGTAAATAAAAGAGATAGACCATTTTTTTAAACTTTAAAAGTTATATTGTATATCAATCAATGACATATAATAATACCTAAACTGAAGTAGCATTCATATTTGAAAACGTTATTGAATACAAATCAGCTGGACCCGCCATGGTAACCCATATGATAATTATTCTCACGTTAAAAACTACTATTAAATTGATAACTTGTTTCCTTATTACCTCGATGATCAGGCAATTCTTTAAAGTTTGCGTCAGACATAGGAATAAATTGGCCTCTCGTATAAAAATTTTAATTATGATACGGGTAACCAAAATGGCGTTCCCAGCTGTTTTTATTGATGCACACTTTTAAAAGAATGCATCGTCAGTCTAGATATTATTATTATATGTCATTGATATCAAACACCCTTCAATCAAAATGTTATTTATATCATATTTTCAATTTATAATGATTTTTTAAAATGTTATTTTTTTTGTATATAGACGGCACTACTAATATCTATATCAGGTTAAAAATTTAAACTTCCTATAATATCTTAGATTTTTTTAAAAAAAAATAAAGATCAATTTGTTTTACTCGCTCTAGGGCTCAGTTCGCCCCAGTTCTCACCAAATATCTAAACTAGAAAACACAAATATCATTACTGAGGCCGTGCATTTAAAATTTGGTGACTATTATATATAACATGCTTTCTTTTTGTAAAGATAAGAGAATACAAAATATACATGGAGCGATATCGCGATTTAACCACCGTTCACTACTTAAATCTAAATCAGCCATTTTTCTTTTTAGAAAATTTTCGTGACATTGGTATCGGCGGGGAACGGGGGAATCTTATGAGCTAGAAGTTCTTAGTGATCAATAATTTTATTCTACAATACTAAACTCGAATATAACCATATTGTTGCACATGCGGCTATAAAAAAAATTTTTTTAAAGATTGAAATCACGCATATGTCACAATATATGAATCTAAACCCTTTTTTGTGGTTTATTTAGGCAAATGCTGCAATTAATAGAGGTTTTTAATTTTCTAATAGATATTTTATTATAACAAAAAAATTACACCTGACTATATTCTTCTATATAAAATTATACTTTAAATTTACGCAAAAATAAAACTAAGCTTAATAAAACTACCATAAAATTATATTTTATAGATAAGGAATTTTCTTAAGTTTCAGGAGGTTTCGTAATACGAGAAATTTACTAGCTTCATAAATAATATTATATGTCGTATGGGGATATGGAATCCATGGTGATTCGGAATATCTTGATTTTAAATTATTAACTAAGGGCGATTTTTAGACTTTGAAAATCTGATATTTACAGGAATTGTATTTCGGCAGGTGCAGATAGGAGTACCCAAAATGTAAAATTCAAACAATTTCGCAATGAACTTTAGAAAACTTCCCCTAATTTATATTGATTTTTATATGGATTTTTTCATATAAACTGGAATTTATTGTGTGAATACTCTCCACGTGCTAGAATATATTTCCGGTTAAATCGGATTCAAAATTTTTTTTAAAACGCCCTCGGTAAAGGATTTGAAAATCAAGAGATACCGAATCTCCATACGACACATATAATATAACCTTCCCCTCCTTTCCGCCAGATGAACGTGTGTTTAGCATAGTGGAAGCTATGTTGAACACTAAGCGCTAGAAGGCTCGATTTGAGCCGATTTCTAAAAACCGCTAACTCAATATTTTAGCCAGAAAAATATTACGCAAGACTGAAAATTTTGCTCATAGAAGGAACAAAGGTCTAGATATACATTATCGAAAGGCTTAGGCAATATTTCTCTGGCTAAAATATTGAATTAACCTTTAAAAAATTTAAAAGCACTCCCGTTTCCCTGATACCCAAATTTTGAAAATCAATTATTTATGGTTACAATTAAATAGTTAAAAATCTTGATATTTTTAACTACACCGCTAATGAATGATAGCCATTTAAGTTCAATCGTTCCTAGCAAATCTTTGCACATTGTTTTTGCCCCTCCCTCTCCCATTGCAACATTGGCTGTTCTCGTAAAAATCATTTTAAGCTAATGAAAAATTTCTCCCCTACAACCCCCCCCCCCCACTCCCATATCATCGCAAAAAATAATTTTCGTTGATAATTTTTTTATAATTCATTTTATATGTTACCAAAATGAGATATTATGTTTTATCAAGATTTAGGGTAGAAGTTTTGATTTTATTGCAGTTACCTCGATCATATGATTTCTAGGTCTCCTACTATTCCTTATATTTTAAATATTATAGCAAAAAAAAATGACCTCCTTGTTCCCTAATTCCAAAAAAAAAAAGGAGAATTACATTTTAATCAGGCCCTTGAATCGTGAAACAGCGTCTTAATGTGAAAATATTATTTGTAAGCAAATACTAGAGGTCTCGGTCTGTCGGATGAGCTGGGTGAATAAATTTAAAACCGCTGGGTAGGGCAGAAATTATAATTGGCTAGGTCGGACAAATTGATAAAAATAATTCGGCCAGGCATTCGCAACATCTATATGCACACATTTTCTATTTATATAGGATATAACGAGAAAATTAGTAAATTAAAAATGGCGCTCAACACGCCGTCGCCGATGTAAAAATTCGGCGGCGCGGCAGCGTGGCGGCGTGTTACATATTTTTTATTTTCAAAAATAAAAATTATTTTATATATTATTTTATGAATTGTAATAAGAAGAAAAATAATATTAAATATTTTTTGAATTATTAAAAAAAATGCGATTTTATTTATTAAAATTAATAAATATTATTTGCTTATAAAAACATTTGATTATGATTTGTAACAAGATGATATGATATTATTAGGCTAGTAATTTATAGATAAGGTATTGAAATAATATTGTATATTTTATTCTTTTAATTTTTGATATTTCAAATATTTTTTATAAGACCATAAAAATATTTTCTTAATGCAATCTACAACTCAGCAATTTATTTTTTATCATTGAATTTTAATTAATGATTTTTATTTTATTGTCATTATAACATATATAAAAATAGCAGGACTAAAACAATTATAATGGATGCAGCATTACAATACCCTGTAACAAAATATAGTATATCCTTGCAAGCAAAACCTTCTTTTACATGGAAATATTTTGAATCCTTAATATCATAAAACTGACACAAATAATAAGAAGAGAACCAGTGTTGCTACAGATAAAGTCTTTTTGTAATATATGCTTGCATATAGCACTTGACAAAGATGGCGAGGATGAAAATTAATTATTCATTTTTAGAGCAAATTTTTTGATTATTTTAAAAAATATTTGTGAATTTATTAATCAGTCATCTAATCAAATCTTTTTCAAAAAATATCAGCGCATCAAACATAATTAAACATTTAATTGACAAACATGATAATGATCCTTTTTATGGAGATCGTTTGGGGTTTGACGATGATAGTGCAAATCAAAAATCACGTGAGAAAAAAAAACATAAAACCTTAAAATTTAATGTGCCTATACCATTGGCATGCTATTTTAATAATGCTGGAGAGTGTGACTGGTAATAAACGAAAATCCTATAAATATTCTATTAAATAGAATGGAGAAACAGGATCTCAAATTATTTAACTCCGATTGGGACTTGGTGCACGAATTTTTAAATTTTCTTAAAACCTTCAAAAAAAAAACTGTTGAATTTTTATCCGTCCAAAAAGGAGTTATACTATTAATTTAATTATTTCGTAGTGAAATTAAAAATCATTGTAATTGTAAAAGAATATGATAGTCCTCCAAAGTATGCTTACTAAATTTGATCACAGATTTCCAATAACCGATCTTCAGGTAGTATTTTTTACTTAGATCTTAGGAGCACTTTTGGATCCTCGTTTTCAATCTGTAAACATAGTAAATGAATATTTAGAGGAAAAAAAATATTACTCCGGTGCAATTTTTATGTCAACACGATACCTTCTATTCTGAAACGACGGAAGTTGCTTTAAAATTCGATTATCTTAAGTCATTGGCTATGAAACATTCATCTATTCATAACAATAATTTGGAACAACAAAACTTTTTAGCGTTTAGAAGAAGAGTGTTATTCATTATTTTCGCCCCTATAATTTAGTGATAAAAGATGTCCTAGATTTTCGAAAGTAAAGTGCATTGGATCTTCCTAAACTTTCAATGCTAGCTAGAAAGGTCCTGAGCCCACACCCAGTTAGCGTCGCGTATTCTCTGTAGCTGGGCTCACTCTGAACTCTAAAAGATCATTATTTCGTCTTATAAATCTAAATAAAATAATATTTATACACGATAATTTTAACTTAGTAAAATGTTTAAATTATAGTTATAAACATAATAAAATCATTAAATTATATATTATAAAAGTGTTTCCAATAATTTATAATTATAATTTTAAAAAATTTGAGTTAGAAAAATATTTGACGCTGCCGCCGATATTTGTGGCGGCGTCTAAATCGATTCGCCGCAGCCAGCCCATCATTTTAAAAAAAAAGAAACGCCGCGGCAGATAATGCTGTCGGCGCACATGTCTATTTATAAAATTCTACTTTCTTTCCCCCCTCCCCTTTATTTATTTTATTTTTTTATTAAAATATATCAAAAAAGTTGAAAAAAAAATAGTATTATTTATTTTATAGTTACATTCTTTTCATTTCATTTCTTTTCTCGTCTTTAATTTAATTTTATTTTATTTTTTCTAAACCTTTGTGCCATCTATGAGCAAAATCTTCAGGCTTAGCGTAATATTATTCTGGATAAAATATCGAGTTAGCCGTTTTTAAAAATCGGCTCAAATCGAGCCGTCTAACAACACTTTCCGGCCCGGCCGGGATTTAATATTTTCAGTCCGGCCCGGATTTTATTATTTCTAGCTAATAATGGCGTTTTAAAATATTCGGTTTTAAAATAAACGACCCAGTTCGGATATTTAAAAAAAAAATTTTTAAGGCCCTGCCCGAATATATAAAACACGGGCCGGGCTGAGCTCGGGTCTGTAGGTCTCTTAATTTATTCCCCATTTTATATTAAATTATAGGCAGGGGGTGATTTTGTAAAATTGCGCTCTATCGATTCTGCTAGCGTTTCCAAATAGCACGCTATTAACCTACTTTTTACGGTAATTTAAAATATTTTTTTAAGAATGTATTTTAACGTATCTTCAATCTCCAACATATAAAAAGTGTGACTAAAATTTCAAATATATATATGAAATATTTTTTTTTATTGCATCTCAATAATAATAACATTTCCATACTGTCATCCCCAAGTCTAGAGTAACCAGGAAGTATAAGCTATGACTAAATAATCGCTCAACATTAGCACCCAATGCAATATTAAATTTAACATACATATTTTTTTTATATATAAGAAAAATCGTCAAAAATGTTCATTTGAGTATTTTTTAGATTTAAGGATTTATTTATTTCAGGAGTTTTATATAGTTGGTGGCGTTTTTGATCTAGTAGAATAAAAATTACGTAGGGGATTAGTGGATGGCCATGTGCTAACTGGCCAGGCCACCATCCTTTAACTTTTTATCTATTTAACCAATTTCTCGCAAAATTGGATAAAATGTTGAAAGGAGAAAATAAGTAAAATTTTCTTAGCATGTTTTGATAAAATTTATAAATACATATATTTTAAGCAGTTTAACATGCAGATAATAATTTATAAAATATTACACTTAAATAGATGAGTCTGGTGATGAAATGAAATGTTAACATTCTAATTTTTAATCAAATTCTTAACTAATTATGACCAATTGAAACATACCATGTTTAAACTGGGCCAGAAAAATCAACTTTCACATTAACTCATCTAACTCAAAAACATTTGCTTTGATTTCAAATTTTTATTTTGAAGATTAAGAATTGGATTACCCATTGATATTAAATTTGTTTGATATATTACTTTTTAAAATATTTCCTCGTTGAAGCTACTAGTCTTGTTTGATTCGGCACTACCTTACAATTAAATTTATACACAGCGTTAAATTTTTTTTTATCGAGATTATAATATTTTGGGAATTCAGGAAGAAGAGAAATTCCTATATTATCATCATCTTCCAGGGAAATTAATTTTGTCGATATGATCTTTTACCAAAATTATCTTACAATTACAATCCCTTATATAGTTCACATTTTAAATTTTTTATGAAAACAAGATTTTATAAATGCAAATTTTAAAATTAAATAAAATCAAAAGGATTATGAATTTTTAATTTAGAATTAATTAAAAAATATATTTTAATAATTTTTAAGCGTAATTTTATAAAATTGAAAGTAACGTTATTTTGGCTACTTTCTTAATTAGGAGAAAGCTATCGCTATTTTTTTTAAAGTAAGCGGCGCAATACTCGTAGCGCGCTACTTTAACGACATTGTAACCTGGACATTTTTTTATATATTTTATTTTTGAATTTTAAGCTAAAATTTTGATTTAATACTATTCGAAAAATTATTACAATACGCTTATTTGCGTGTATTTCAAGAAACTGTTTAACTAATTACTAAATCTATAAATAATAATATAGTTAATTTACAAGAAATTTAAATAAAATGGTACGATCTAATAGCGAATACAGTACTGCAGGGATATCAAACACAATGATGTAAAAAAATTGTTGTTATAATAGAAATAGATAGCCACCACCCAAGAGAGATATAAAATAAGAAGTAAGAACCTTAATTGACATTGAGAAGAGGAGAAAAAAAAAGATACAAATTATAATATACAATAGATATTAAAAATCTGATGACCTAAAAATTAGTAGAAAAAATTCGGCCCGTCGCGTATCTTTAGTAAATTTTTATCGATCTGGGACGGGTCAGACTTTTCGTAAATTTTCTGCCAGGCCTCGAGCTATTTTTTTTTAGAAAATTTATGAGCCGGGCATGGTTTCTGGAAATATTAAAAACATCGGGTCGAGTAGGACAAAAAATTTAGCTGACCGCTAGGATTTTTGCCTGACGGGGCCTTGCAGACCTCTCACCCCCCCCCCCCTCACCTCTAAAAAAATATTTTTACTTTTTAAGTGTTCTGACTTTTTATGGAATTGGTTGTTTTATGAACTATTTATTGGGACCAGGACTTTGACTAGAATTATTTGACATGATAGCACTGGAGAGAGGGGGTGGTGGCGGTGAACCTTTTAAAATATTAATTATTTATATCATATCTTCTTAGCTATTTCCCCCCCCCCCCCTTACACTAATAAAATTAAGGTTGGCCATTATTTAAAAAGGAAATTCGTGAATACAGGGTTAGAATATTAATTAGATATAATTACCATACAGGGTGAATTGGCGAAATGGCACATTTTACATAAATTAATCACAGCTCTTGGTCTCCCATATTATATTAAAATTATAAGGGTAATTTAAATTACAAACTATACAAGACCTTCATTTTAAAAAATATTTATATTTATTAGCTTTTTAATGCATGGGTGAAAAAAAAATGGGAGCTTTTTATAAATGTGGAATTTAACGCTATTTTTTTCTGGATAAAACGTTAAAATATATGTTTAAGAAATCGTTAATAAAATAGCAATACAAAAAGTTATTTCAATATACTACTAAATTTTATTAATTATTTTACAATCATCCTTTTTATATATAATATAAATATTTTTTCAATATTCATTTTTTGGCCTGTATGTGTGTATATATGTTTATATAATATATTGTTTTTGTAATTTTTTTAGTTTCAATTAATACGAAATATAATGAATTAATAATAAATTATATAAAATATTAGTATCATAATATTGATATATTATGGATTATGTTTTTTTAAATTATTTATAATATAATATTAAATAATATAGAATGATATAGAAATTTATTTTAATTTATTCAATTCGTGAATATAATAATATATTAATAATAAAAATAAAAATTTTTTTTTAAATGATAAATTATATACTTAAATATATTGTTTATTAATATATAAAATAAATATTCTTTATAAATCCGAGTTAGCCTAGCCTTTCTCTCTTCTGCTTTTAAAATAAAAAAATGAATTATATCCCCCCCATTTTTATAAAATATTATAACATTTATATATGTGCATATATGCAAGTTAACGATATTCTATTCGTTTAATTAATTATTAATTATTCTAATGTTTTTTAAAATAAAAATTTTTTTTTGTATAATTTATAAGTTTTTATATGTATAATAATAACTATAAATAATATATTATTCATATATAATTTTATATGAATTCATATAACTTTTTATTTTTTTATTTCATATTGGTTTATTTATATATATATTTTTTTGCATATGTATTATATATTTTTAAATTAAAAATTTTGATTTAAAGTGGCTATTTTTTTTTATTGCATAATATGCAACAAAATTTATAAATAATTTTTTTTTATATATATATTTTATTAATTTTTTTTAAGTGTTATACTTATTTATTTAACATGTCAACTTTTGACTATCATTTTGATTTTGAATTAATATTTTTTTAAATAAAATTATAAATTTATCCAATATCAATCATTTCATTATATTATTACATCTAAATATAAATATTCAAAAAAAAAGAATACTATTTGACTAAAATATTTTTAGAAAATTTAGTAAATTTTAGCATATATTTATTTATAATATTTAAGCCTAAAACTTTCATTAGTAATTCCTATCTATCTTATTCCCTATTTTTTATACATATATAAATCCGCTAAAATGTAAAAATTAATTTTAATGTAATTCATAAATATTTTATGGCACGATTCAAAATTTTAAAAAAGGGAATATGATAAAATTATTTATAAAATATAATAAATTTATTACACTTATATAATAATTTCAGATTACAAAGTTTAATTTTATACTACTAAAAGATTATAATAAATTATGTAAAAATAAAAATTTTCAAATTTCTAATATACCTAATTATGCAAGGCCTGATAAAATTTTATTAAAAAAAATAATATGATTTATACGAGCAATTAATTCCAAATTTATCGTTTTTTTTTTGGATAATAACGAATATTTAA
Source organism: Gordionus sp. m RMFG-2023 (assembly GCF_954871325.1). Taxonomy (NCBI): domain Eukaryota; kingdom Metazoa; phylum Nematomorpha; class Gordioida; order Chordodea; family Parachordodidae; genus Gordionus; species Gordionus sp. m RMFG-2023. Next base: position 4,717,614 of record NC_088777.1, on the reverse strand, counting down.
AATTAACATTATCATCATAATGACAATTAAAATGAGATTTTATAGGATAGGGATATGTTACGGACAAATTATCAGTGTTCAATACAATAGGCGCGATATCTTAGTTGATCAACTTATTACCAGACTGAGTGGTTAATGTAAAAATTGGCTGAAATTTGTAGGATAGGTGGCAAAGGGGCGCCTCAAAAGCAAAAAACTATCGTTTTAGCCTCGATCGAGGTCTAAACTTAAAAGATGGCTCATACTCTTACTACAAGACTTGGCGAATTTTTTCGACTGTTAAGAGAGAATTTTTTTTACCACACTACAAGCCAGAAATAATCCAATTTTGATAAAATCTTTTAAACATTCGAATAAGTAGAATGTTACATAATTTATAATGAAAGAAATAATAAATTGGGATATTTTTTTTTAATCAGGTTCTTAAGGTGTACTATTGCCAATTAACCATTTTTTTTTAATTTATTGATTGATTGATATATTTTGAAAAAAAAAAAAAATATTAGGAACATGTTGACCAATAACAAATTAAATATGTAGGTAGCGTCTTGATGACAGAAAATTTATTGGAGGTAAACACCTTCCAAAATCTACTTCTACCTCTCCTTAGAAACCCTAGAATACATTATGGATTAACAATTCCAAAGATATTAGTTTTAGAAATCCTATAATCAGCCACTATCTTTCATGTCTCATGATTATTTACTACCAGGAAATTACAAATAAATATTTGCCAGTGAAAATCAACTAGTTGTTAGTTTATACGAACATTAATACAAACATTAGCCACCAGAGTATATAATTTAGAACTGTACTAAAAATGTTATCGATGTGAATCAGGAAAATGGGGTTTATTTTTTACTTTACTTTTACCACATTTCGGCAAATTGGAGGCAAATCGTTCCTACTCCCTCTTTCATGTAGAGATTGTATGCAGTTAAAATATTTACAGATGTCGCTAGATTTAGACATTTTTACTGTTATATACAGATAAATATATCAAAAACCAGTGAGATTTAAAAATAGACCTATTTTATAATTTCTCTAGATATGGAAAGATTATTCTTTTGTTTACGATATGTTAAAAATTTTAATAAGTTATGGTAAGTTAATAAATTTATAACAAGACCTGCCTCTACCTGTCTCCGATTTAAGAATTAATTATTAAAACCGAAGTTAAAGAGAGGGCTATATATATTTCAACTCACGTATTCAAAGTTTAACAAATGGCGAACAAAAGAATAATATTTTTATATCTTCGAATCACATAATGATTGGCAAGTTATATACATATTCAAGTTTCATCAAAATAATAAACTACAATCTTCACTTGCAACGCTCTAACTATTACACTTGGGTGTATAACTAGTTATTATGCTTCAAGATCTACTTTGTAATCAATTACATTTTTGGACAAGGAACAAAGATCTTCACAGATCTTGGCTATTTTGAATATGAAAAAATGCGGAAATTTTTGAGCATGTTCAAGGAAGATTTTTAAGCATACTTAAGGAAGATTTTTGCGCATGCTCATGGAAGATTTTTGAGCATGCTCAAAGAAGATCTGAGAAAAATAAAAAATTAATTTTGTAAAAAAAAAAATCTTTCATGATTTTGAGCAAATATTTTGTTTTTTTTAAAAAAAATATTTATTTTGCTTTTAGCAAAATATATTAAAGCTCATAATTTAAGCTTTTTTTTCATAGATATTCCTTAAAGTCATAGCTATTAAATAAAAATTTTCGGAAGTTCATAGCTTTAAAGTGGCTAATAACGATTTATATAATATATCACTCTGGGGTAAAGTTGTTATGGGGTAAAACAGTTAAAATGTTCCGTTTGATTGAAATTGGAAAAAAAAATATAATCATTTTTAAATATTAACGTCTACCTACCACCATATAAAAATATATTTTTGGAGCAAAAGGGAATATTGATATATAGTTTATATATTATTTGGAATGCATAACCGCAAAGGTAGAATTGAAATGTAAAAAAACAATGTGCCTAAGATGGGTATAAAACTCGATAAAATATTTTATATTCCCCGTATCGAATTGATTAGTTTACACATCTAAAAGCGATTTGAATGGATGTCAAAATCGCAAATATGTAGTATAATAAAACAATAAACCTACGTATACGTTCAATTATATTTTAAGCACTTTAGCACTCATGCTTAACCATTTTACCCTGCAACTCTTATAGTATTATAGTTAAAATGCTATACTTTATTTTATAGATGAGGAATTTAGCTGCGCTACATATTAAATCTATTAAAAAAAATTTGTTCTTTCAAAGTTCCATTGCAAAAAAATGCAAAATAAATAATACAAATTCGTTTTAACCAGGTTTCCCCTAAACATCTGGGAAAATAATAATTTTATTATTCTTTAAAAATAAATCTAAACATTAAATATATAAAGGGAGAAGCAAAGGGAAATGGAATTGATCTTTTGAATCCCATCTGTGAATTAATTATACCTTAACATATGCCCCCCCCCCATAAATATAGAATACAAAAAAAAACATTAAATAAATAAATGTATTCTGAAACTGAGTCAATGAAATATTTTTTCTTTATTCATTTATCTTAACATTAATTCTTGAAACAAGTGTAAATGAAAAATTTAAATAAAATTAGAATAAAAAGGAAAAACAGGATAGGAAAATTTTTAATTTTATTTTTATTTTTATATAATGCTTCAGTGCCAAAATAAAAAATAAAAATCTTCTCGAGGATATTCTAAAGGAGCATTTTCTAAGCGATTCTTCTTAGAAATTTAGCGACTTGCAGCATTGTGACAAAAAAGATGAAGTCGATAACCATATAAGATAGATTATTTAATAATATATTTTTTTCTAGCAAATCTTTAAAAGGCACTTAACCTCTTCAGCATCCAAATATAATGAAAGCAGATGAATCTAATAGTGATTCGTCCTTCGATGCTAGGAAAACAGCAAAAGAAAAATTCCACAAAAAATAAAATAATTTTTAAAGTGTTATGATATGAATATTATGACAATTGAACCTTTACCTTATATGTTTTACAATCGCTAAAACCATCTCGAAACATGCTCAAAATATTAATTCTAACCTATTTCAACTAGGAAGGTACTGAGAAGAGTATTATGGCTATTGTCACCTTTATAGTTTACATTTAATATTAATACATTTAGATTATTTCGAAAAATGTTAAAAATAATCATTTTTGCCTATTTTTAATTAAAAAAAATATGTGAAATGGGTATTATGACAATTATCGTCTTTATATGCTTTACAATCACTGAAACCATCTCAAAACATGCTCAATTAGCCTATTTTAACTTTAAAAAAATTTTAAAGGTTCTAAGATGATTATTATGACAATTGTCACTTTTTATAGTTCATGAAATATTAATACATTAAAATTATGAGTAAATATTTTTAAAAATAAATATATTACTTGCTCCAAATATTAAAAAATATCATCACAAAAAAGTTTTATTATTTTCTAAATTCCCAAAATATTTGCTCAAAATCGTATAAGATTTTTTTTGATCCTCGAAGATTTTTTGCTTAAAATTTTGGGCGACATTTGAAGACTTTTGTTAAACCCTTGTTGCGAAAAGTAATTTTGACAATTGATGAAAGCGATTCCAGGAAAAAGAGGTGCATGATATTAGCATATGAGAAAAATAGGATATGGTTGCATTACAGGCGCGTGAGCAGGAATTTAGTCGGGGAGGGGTAATAAAATTTTTAAAGAAATATTATTGATTTTTTAAAAATATCAAGCATAAATTTATTAGGACTAATAAATATTTCTAATACACAATTTTAAATTAATGTGAATTTAAAAAAAATTATATGTAAAGAATCACTTAAATGACTCAAAATAGAAATTTGAATTTTTTGTGCCTATAAAATTTATATATAAAGTATATAAAATTTAAATGTTAGAAATATAAATTAATGCACAAAAAGTTTCTTAGGAATAATTATATTTTGTATGTTATAAATTTACAATGTAAAATCCAATCTTCGTTGGGATTGAGCTAATTTTCCAATTATCTCATCCTTGCTTGTCGTCAAATGCCTATGAATATTCAAAAGATCCAAACATTTCAATCTACTTTGAGAAGTTGTATTTCTTGGTATGTTTTTCAGAAACCTGCAAGCCCGGACCCCGGGCCGGACCGTTTTTTAATTTATTTAAATATATCTGGGCCGTGCCCGAAATTTTTTAAAAAAACACCCGGGCTGGGCCTGAATATTTTTAAAAAAACACGGGCTGGGCCTGAATTTTTTCTAAAAAACACCCAGGCCGGGCCTGAAAATTTTTTAAAAAAGACGGGCCGTAAAAATTTTTAAAAAAACACCGGGCCGTTTACTGCAAATTGTAACTCTGCAGGGCTCTGTTATTCTTCTTAAAAAAGAGAGTGTTATCTCATTAGTTTACTAATGGGAAGAGTTGCTAATATATATAAACCCTTTTAATACATTGGGAATATAATCTAAAATGTGTTTGAAACAATGCAGAGCATCCATAGCATTTTTGGGACTATATCAACCATATTTAATCCTATAGTTATTCAGCTAATAAGGCATCATAAGATACTTTCATCTTCATGATAAAAATCCAACAAATATTTTTTTTTTCTATCATCATCTTAAAAAGGTTGGGAAGGCTTTTATGGAAGTAATATTTGCAGATTGGTAAGTTCTGCATGATGAATTAAAAACCATTAATTTATTTGGATTATAACTGTATCTAAGATATACTCTTCAACTGATCCTGTATTAATGTTTTAACTATGAGCTTGCCTTGCTTCAAGTCGAGGGAAACAAATATTAAACACGTATAGCTCTGCTTTTGACTTAATAATAACTTATAAAATATGAAATTCTTTATCAACATTAGCCCTAATTTCCTTGAATTCTAATAAAATGCTCTCCGCTATTCTCATCTTCTTAAAGTCAATGTCATGTTTGTGAAAAGTAATACATATTAGGGTTATATAATTAAATAATACATTCTAATGAGATAAAAACTTTGGAATAAGCATTGAATCCAATAATTTTCTTGCTTCTGAGGAAATATTTCTTTCAGGCCTGATATTTCAGTAATAGCAAATAACCAGCTCTTCTATCTCCATAAAAGCTGTTACTGCTTGATGGTGGAGACTCTATCTCATTGGATAAGGTTGCAATTTCTTTCTCCCTGTTGGACAATTTCAGAATAATTATTATTTGACTAGAAATTTGAAAATGGTAGATAAATATTACGCCACTAAAAATTTGGAAATAATAAATCAATATTACGCCGGAAAACTTGAAATCGAAATTAATTGATAAAATAACTTAAATAAATGTGATAATAAATGTAATTAAATATATATTTAATATGAGATACAAATAAATATTAACAAATATAAATTAATATAAACAATAATATTTTTGAAAAATATATCCGGCATCTGCATTTTTTGGCTTGGGGGGGGGGGGGATTTGTCCCATTGCTCCCCCCCCCGCTGCGTACGCGCCTATTGCATTATCATATTTGTCAATCAAAGATAGAGAACTAGTTTGGGTGTAAATAAATATCTTTTTATTTCGTGATCTCCATCTATTAAACAGAAAATCAACAAACTATTCCTCCTAAAACGAATTTGTCAATTTAAGACCTATGTTTTAATTTGCTATGTCGTAAAAATGCCAAGAGTGGGGATGGGAGGGTCAAGAGAAAATCCTCCCTTTGGAAATTTGCATGTTCTCTTAGATATCATTCTAAACTGCTAAAGTTTTTCCCCTACACACTTCACCCTCAAAAAATATATAAAAAAATATCACAATAAATAGGAATTTGAGGGAATAGTTGGTAAAAGTTAATAACTTTTAAAAATAACGACTATTATTCAGAATTTTTAGGAAAAAGGCATTTTTATATTTTAAAAAAAAAAGTAAAATTATTTTATATAAAAACCTGATATATCCAATGACCTAGTGGACCTAAATACTTTCAATAAAATCATTTATGGGGAAACCCCTTCATAGTAAGTGCCCCTCTCCCATCCGTCCACAGCAAGATCCTGGGTGTAAGATACGATTAATCTATATTAATTTAAACCGATCTAGCAAAAAAAAATATGGATGTGGAATAATATCTTCTTCTTAAAAAGCTAAGTGTATGCTTTGAAATTGGACTCCAAAAAAAATTTAAGTGGCGCACAAAGGGAAGAGAAGTTTTATTTTTATACTACTTTTATAAAATGTTTAGCTCTGTTTAATATTATAAATTTTAAGTCTAAAAATACATTATATATTCAGAATATTATATTTTTTAAATATAATTTTTTAAAAATGTTAAAGATAAATAAAAGTCTTGAATTCTAAGATTTTGGTAATTTATCCATTGTTTTTTTTATATTTTTAATCTAGTTTGATCTGTTTTCGTTTATGGTATTGCTATAAAAAATGCAATTAGTAATATAGTAAAATTTATCAAGTGAGATTTCTAATGATAAAATTTCGATATGTGAAATGATTGCAATGATTTGTTTAATTAAATATAGATTCAAACTTGTTAAATAAAATATCATAATAGAAAAAATTAATGATTCAAAATTGGTTCTTTTATAAATGGAATTTTTCCCTTTTCTTAAACTTAAAGTTAATCCTTCATAATCTAAGATTCGTTGACGTATTAAGAAATGGTTTTATTTTGACCATACAAACAGTGTAAAGTTAGCTTTAATGGAAAGTCAAATATTGACTTCGTTGCATGTTGGTATTCCCATCTCCACTAAAAACAAGTGCTAAGCTTAAATTTAGGTAAGGTTGATATTTATATTTTGAGAAAATTCTACAAACGTCCAGATAAAATGTTCCTTTTTAAAAGGGTTCACCTGTGGATTGGTCAATTCTTTAAGAAGGGTTCAGCTAATTGTCTAGAATTTCATCTGCATTTCAATTTCTCCACAACGTAATCCCAATGTTTAATCCCTTGTATATTCATATAATAAAACCAAATTATTAAATAGAAATCTCTTGGCCCATCCTATTTATTCACATGTGTTCTCACTGTTACTCTCTTATATCTTATCCTTCTGCGCACTGCCAAAAGATCCCACCTATTCAGGGTAAGAAAGTTTTCCAATAATTTCTGCAAGAGTAGATTTTTATATATCCCTTTGAAGCATAAAGTAAGCATTAAATATTAACACGATACTTCAGAATCTATTCTCCGAAATTTTTGTCAAATTTCTGCTTTATTATAACTTAAGGGCTGATTCCACTGGTATCCGATTTAAGAATATATTAAGGCATAAAATACGGTGTCCATGGTTAGAAAAGATGTGAATCGTCTACAAGTTGAAACAATTGTCCAGAATTTTTTTTTTTTAAATTTGATTATCTCTAATCTGTCTTATTGTAAATGTGAAATCAAGTAATTATTATTATTTGAAAGGTTAAGTTAGGGAATTTGGTTCTTGATCTTTCTTTGTGACAATTTAAGATTATTTTCTTAATTCCTTCAGCATATTTTAAATCCGGTACACTTTCCACAATTTAATCGAAAATGCCATACTATTTATAAACGCTGTGCCCTTATAAACCTTTTCTTAACCCACATAATTTCGTTTAAAAAAAATATTGTTTATACTGGGATAGTCGGCATACAATCAAATAGTATACAGATTTTTGAATTATCAGATAGCCGAAATTACAAGGATACTTGTGACAATTAGTGTTTTTTTAACGACTCGTATCGAGATGATTTTTAGAAACTTCAATATTTTAGCCGGAAAAATATTGCCGAAGCCTCGAGATTTCGATAATATACGCCTAGACCTTTTCTCCTTCTATTTAGCAAAATCATTCAAGCTCGCATACTAATTTTCTGGATGAAATATTGAGTTAACCGTTTTTAAAAATCGGTTCAAAACGAGCCCTTTACCAACACTAGTGACTATGTGACCACTTAAATTTATTGTCTTAAATTATTTTGGATTCAATGAATGAAAAATGGAATAGGATTTGTAATGCTTTGACTGGTGGAAGTTTATGCTAAATGACAAGGATATAATTTTGTAAATTTCTTTTTTTAATGTATAAATATTCCTATATTTTACTAAAAAAAAATTGGGGAAAAGAAGTAGTTTCAAATCTCCCTTTTCAAGCTATATATCCCGTGATTCTTTTTAATCCTTGTATAAGCGCAGGCTTGAACTCGTGTTGTCTGATCTTCTTATGGATTGGGTACTTTGATGTTTGATAGGTTTCTAGACTAGGGTCAATAAAATCGGAATCAGAAAGAGTTCCAAAAAAATTAATTGATCTCAAAATTAGTGTCATTCACTCAAAATATCAACAGCTCGTCAATAATTTTAGTTATTACGAGAATTATTGTGGACCCTAGACCTTTACTTTATGTGTTAAATGGACTCTCACGCTGGAGATAAAGAATAAAAAGTTATAGACTTGGTGGAAGTCAGACACTTCTTAAACTCTCTAAGCTAAAAACAACATTACCCATCTACCCCTATTTCCTAATTCATCTCTTACAAAATTATAGTTAGCATAGGAAAAAAAATTCAAATTAGCAAAACCATACCTTCTCCCATCTACCTTTGCTTCCTCTTGCATCTCTACAACTTCAAAGTTGGTAGGGAAAAAAAATATTAAAATAGCAAAACCACACATCCTCCTTCTCCCCTTACATATTAATGTCGATCTAACATCGTACATTGCTCTCTTATTCCCTTGGTAGAAGTGGCTGGTTGGAGGTAAATGAATAGAATTAAAAGGAAAATTTAGAAATCTTCAATCAACTGATTTACCGGAAAAGATAATCTCAACTTAATTATATTCATAAATTCTACTATCAAATAATGTCTAATTTGATTTGATTTTTAATTATTTCTATCACAGGGGACGTATCTTCGTAAGGAACAGTAACAATCAATCAAACTTTCAAGATTTAACACTCGACTTGCGCCATTGTTAGGGGAAATCGCGCTCATTAATTAAAAGTATTAATGAACGAATAATTGAGAGCACTGATAACGCGAGTGAATGAATCTTTTTATACCTTGGTATTATTTGATAATTCTTGCTCGGACATTAGCAGTTGCCCAGAGAATCTGAGGCTTGTATTAAAAACTCTAACGATAGTAACATTGAAATATTTGAATATTAGTTGTGCTTGGAGACAGAAGTCTCTAAGAAATAGGTATAAGAGATCAGGACTCTAAGTAATAGATATAAGAACATAGTCTGAGCTAGGGCTTAGAGTTTCTGAAACTTTAATCCGAAGTTCTTTAAATTAAGAATTCCTATTCGAGATTCGGCGAAAGATTTAGAAATTATAAAACTTTCCTTTTCTTCAAACTTTTAACCACCACCACCAACTTGTTTTTTTTTAAACTCATATTCGTGATGAACGCTAAAATGCGATTGAAATTTAATGATATGGTTGATATTTTTTTTAAAGAGGCCTGAATTCGTTGGGGAAGTTACTACTTCACTTGAAAGGCACCAATAAGTTAGATAACATCCATTTTCAAATGCTGGATTTGAAACCCTTGGCTGAGTAGAGGCTTTGTTAGTTTTTTTAAACAAGCTATTAATTTATGATAAAATAAGTTCGTAGAATCTAGAAATCCAAATTAGTATTTTGATTTATTAGATAATATTACAAAGCGCATTGAGAGAACGTCTAAACGCAACTTTAATAAATTCTCTTACAGTGCCTTAAAAGATATGAATATGGTTTCCATCTTAAACAAACATTAAATTTAGCAAAGCAAAACTATGATAGGGACTTTTTGAGGGCACATCTTTTCCAAGAAAATGTTTTGCTTGAACAGAAAGCCAAAACTGACTCTGGAAGAAGAATCGACCATGTTAATAAAAGGGAAGGAAGGAAGGAAGGAAGGAAGGAAGGAAGGAAGGAAGGAAGGAAGGAAGGAAGGAAGGAAGGAAGGAAGGAAGGAAGAACGGGATTTTTATAATTAAAAATATTAGAAAGTGAAAATTATATGATGCAAATTTCCACAGTAAATCCGATTTCAACAGAAGTGCCTTCTCAGTGCCTACAAACCTTCGAAACTAAAGTTAAATACATATTATGACTAATTAATGAATTTATTAGGTTTTTTTTAATATCCATTAATATATTTAATCAAAAAATAATGTATGAATGATATAATTATAGTGAATTAAAAGTTATGTTAAATGCATTTTAAATAAATGATTTCTAAGTTTAAAAAAGAACAAATTTTTTGACGAAATATTTTAAAATTCGGATTCATCGAATCTCAGAATCCCGAATCTTTAGCAACCTTACTTGAGCTAGATAACAATAATAAATTTCACGTTTGTCAAATCTTACAATTACTTTTCCACTTATATTTACCTTTGTATATATATATATATTATGCATATAATATTATTGTTAAAATTTTTATCAGAAGGAAAGGAACATGTCAGTTATATGTATGCTAAGTTATGGAGATATAACCAATAAGCTTCAGCTAGTTAGAATTGACATTATGACATCATTAATTATCTATTCCTGAATCGTAGACCGAAGCTAACGCAACCCAAAGGGATCCCTGGAAATCAGCTCTAACGATTTCGGAAGAGGTTAGTATTATACCGATCAACATGTCAAACAAATCAATATGGATTAAAGATGACAAGTTCTACATGCTGAGTAAGAGATAAGCATGATGATTGGAATTTCACGTGCATCGGGAGTTATTAAGATAATAAATATATTTAAATGCAAGTTTAAATATGCATAAATTTATCTTTTTTGTATAAAAAAAAAATAAAATAATTCATTTGTTTTTTTTTTAATTTAATTAAAAAATCAATATTTTTTGCCAAAAAATATTTGAAATTTATATATATGTATATATATAAAAAAATTAATAAAAATTAATGAAATCATAAATCTTAGAAAATATTGCAAGGCAAGTAAGCTAACTAATTAATGATATAAATTTTTGATCCTTAATATAAAGAAAAATATCTATATTTAAATCATAATTATGTTTTTTTTTAAATAAGAATATAGAAAATAAAAAAATTGATATCCTAATAAGCCTGATAAAGTCAGAAAATAAACTTAATTTAAATATAATTAATATATATATGTTTAATTAGTTGTATTCCGCTCTAAAACGATAGTTTATGTCATTTTTTGTATTAGATGATAAATAATATAATATATTAAAATTAATATATATTTATTAAAATAATAATATTATTTTTATATATATCAATTTTTAGTGTATATATAATTTATACCAGAGATCTGCAAAAGTAGATCCGGCCCGTACCCAGCCCGAATCGGGTTCGGACTGGGTCAGGCCTAATATTCGTTCAAAAAATCCGGGCGGGTCGGGTCGGGCCTTGGAAATAATATATCTAAATTTATCAATTTTATGTTGAATTTTTTTATATAGAATAAAAAATTTATGATTTTATTTATAGAAACCAGACGCCATATAATATACATCCTTTATTTTGAGTAATTATAAAAATTAATTTTCTATATTTAAATAAATTCGGGCCGGGCCGGGTTTGAAAAACTTTTTTAAAAAAAAATTCGGGTTCGGGCTGGGCTAAATCTAGTATTATACACAATATAATCTCTCAATGTATCTTTGATATAGCGCTTTTTTGGAGCAACAGAATCTGATTGTATGGTCGGATCGAATCCTTGTTAAAGTTATATAACAGAATCCTAAAACTTAGCATTATCAAAATTAAGTAGTTAAAGTTTTATGGACAATAAGAAGAAATAACTGAAATCTATAAAAAATTACTTAGTAATGTTTCAAATTTCATAGGTCTGCGAATTAAAAAATAATTGATCCTCAAAAACATGACAAATTTAACAGTTCCAGCACAATATAACATCACTTTGCATTCACACTTCCAAGAGGTGGCGCTCGCGATGTAAGATACAATTCTTCGGCCAGCATATTACCCGTAGCGTAGCCATTGGGCCCATTGCGATTAAAAGAAACGAATCAAAGACCCTCTTAAAATAATAAATGAAATTCACAAGCGAATATTTTTTATTAAGAATCAGAATTGTTATTTAGATGGGGAGGTTTTTTTTTCGCGTTATTTAAAATTTGATTTTACCGGAAATGGATTTCTTCATGATTTGGAATACCTGCCTTATAAATTTCAGCCATTTTTTTTATTAGATTTTCCATAAATTTTTCATAACAAATTATCAAAGGTTTAAAGAGCAAAATTGTCTATAATTCATAAGATAGGGTAATGTATTTCTGGTAAAATCAGATTTAAATTTTTTTTAAAAAACTCGCTCAAAAAATGATTTTAAACACATTGCAGGGGAAAAAAAATACACCGAAAGCTAACATCTACATAAACGAGAGAGGTGGGTTAAGTCTCCCATAAATAGTGTCGTATGGCTTGATTTGAACCGATTTTTAAACTTTATTGAAAAACAATATTGCGCATGCCCTGAAGATTTTTGTCGCACAGATGACATGAAGGGTTTGAAAATTCTGAGACAGTGAAATATTCTGGCTAAAAAATATTGAGTTAGCCGTTTTTACAAATCACTACCCATAAATTTTGAGCCCCCCAACAAACCGATTTTGTTAATTTCGTATTCAAAACATATTTTGACGAATACGATAAAAGAGGTTCTAATTATATTTCTCCCAATTGCACAAATTTATTTTTTTTTCTTTCGGTTTTGGTTACACATTTCGTTTTATCTAATCAAATTTAATCTTGCCTAATACAATGATAAATTTTATCACAATAAATATGTTTTATATTCGTAGATCTTTGAATCAAGCCTAATAAGACGCGAAAATTTGCCAGTTCTCGTGAATATCATTTTAAGCTTAAAATAAATTTCCCCTGACAAGCTCAACCTACCCCTTCCCTCTTCAAATGTATACAATATTATTGCTATCAGCAAAGCAAAATTTGAAACACAGCCAAAGGCCTAAGATGAGTGGACCTAAAGACCCCCATGGCGAAAAAAACCCACCTAATAGTGCTCCACCCTCATTAGGAAAATCGTACGCTTATGAAGTTAATAATGATATTGATAGGACCTCGCATACTTTTGATATATCAAAATACTCATTTAAGCTGAAGATGAATAAGATTTTAAAATTAATCTGTTAAAATCTTTAAATAATTTAATTTAAAAAAATATAATTAAAGGAATATCATAATTTTTTGATTTATGTGATATGTTAAATTTCACAAAGAAAAAATTATCTCCGAAAAAGCTTATAAAAATGTATTTAATATAATAAATAAAATTTCAAATTTCAAAAATTATCATATTGATAATAGGCAGTGACAGAGAGTGAAGGAAACTATTAAATCCCAGCCAGGAATCTAAGGAGGAAAAAAAATATAGATTATGGTTCTAGGAAGGCTCTTCACCCTTCCAGAAGCGGAAAGAGCTGCCGATAATTTTTTTGTTTTGGTTATAGCGAAAAGTTTTATTTTTTATCCTATATAAATGAAATAACAAATTCAAAAATTTTTCAAAAAACTATCTTCTTTTATTTAAAAAAAATAATTAAAGTGGTATCATATGGATATCTACTCCTCCAAAATTACTTTTTTTTTCCATGTGGATACCCCAGGGTCCTAAGGTTTTCATTGCTAGTTGCGTAAACGTTGCAACAAAATATTAATATAATGGCCGGTTTTATTCTCTAGCCCGATTTATTAACAGTTTTACGTTTCTCGGGGACTACGAGCAAGTAGGATGTTGTTATACTTGATGGGAATCGTGTATTTTTGCAACTGATTCGATATTAACAAATCACGAACTCTATGATAAATTATCGAAAAAGAGTTGTGAATTTGAAAGGTGTACTCCTTTGTTTAAATTTTTTACCAATCAACAATAAGCATTACTGTTGATTGGCATTTTAAAACAAATATTTTAACTTTTATGCATTTAAACGCCGAATTAATTAAACAAATACTATGAATAAATTAATCAAAAACTAGGACAAGAACAAACCCGGTTCTCACTCTATTTTGTTTAAGTCTATCAAGGAAATGGAATTGCCCCCAAATAATGGCTATCGAGGATTTTTAGCTTGCATCAGCAGTGCGTACACTGGCAGAATTTTCTATAGAACTGCAGATTCAATCAAATTAGGGCAAAATTGTAAGGAGTAAAGAATAAATATGAACCTCTATTGACACTGAAATATTATTTTAAAATATAATGTTTGATAAAATTAAAAATTAAAAATAACAGTTTATATTTTGGTTTTTTTATAATATAACTTCAGTTACCTGATCGACTGAACATCAAAAAACTTTAAACAAATATTGTAAATAGATTTGGCAATTATATTGATCGATTATTACATATCTGATATTAATGTATTCGACGTTTTTAAAGGAATAAAATGGCATTTTTGAAGGAATTTAAATTGTTTTGAAAATTTGCTTAGCTAAACAGTGGACCACAAGTTGTAACTAAACTTTATCTAAGATCGAAAAATACAGGAAATTCACCCAAATACTACAATAGCTTTAAAAAAAATATTCTAGCGATACCACAGTAACGGTTAGCCCTGAAAGTAATTTTGTTGAAATTAACAGTAATAAGAAATATTTGAAGTCAACCATGATCGTGAATGATTGACTTGACTTTCATGTTATGTGCAAAATGGCTATATATTAAATTTAGGTGAAATTTCCCCCAAACTATTTAATAAGAAAAAGTAATAATAATTAAATTTGCATGTTGCTGGAGTGGAAGAGCGCCGCTCCACCCCTCTTTTAAATTTAATGTATAAAGGAATTTATTTTTTTAAATATTAATAAATCTATTTATTTATTTATTAAAATTCAATAAAAATTAAATTTTTATTTTATTTAAATTTATGCAATATTAAATGTTGTGGCGGAGTTTTATATTGGTTTATCAGTTAAAATATTAAGCGTCAAGTTTTTCTTTCTCTTTATATAGAAAATTTTTCTTGGAAAATCTTGTAAGTCATATTGATATTCATTTTATAAATATATGATTAAAAAAAAATAGTTTTTGATATTATGGATCCTGACATCTTAGAAGAAGAAATCGAAATAAAAAATAAATTATCTATTTAAATAAATTTGTCGCAGATTAGGAAAATATCATTGCTACTATTATCCATCCTGCTTTTAAATTAAATTGGCAATGAAATGTGCACAAATTAATTATTTTTTAAGAAAACAAATTCCTGATGCAAAAATAGCCACTAGTTCACGGGAACCCTGCAATGATTTGGATGATTTTTTTGGATTTCATGAAATTGATCAACAGGAAGATAATATATTTGGCAAATATTTTTTAAATAATGATTACAAAATTACTATTTTTGATAAATTTCCTGACTTAAATTTTTTTATATATATAAAACACAATACCTCGCTTTCCTATGGTGCTCCTGTTGAGGGCCTGTTTAGTATTGCTAAACAGGTTTTAAGGATAAAAGCGTGGATGATTGTTAGATTCAAATTTAGAAATTCTATTACTTTTAAAGGCTAATAAAAGATTGATATATCACTTAATATAAATAAAACTTTTTTTGATAAAAAAATATGATTTTGTTTTGTGTACTTTCTAAATAAAAATGAAAATCAAAGGAGCGGCTATTGAGTGGCACTCCATTACTTGGAAGGGAAGCTAGCTTCTTCTAAAAATTTAGTATTGGGAACGGGAGCTAACTCCTTTTGAAAAAGTAGGAGTGAGAGCAAGAGCTAGCTACTTTTTTAAAGGAGCGTTAACAACTCTGATTTTAAGCTAATAAAATCCCACCCCCCTCCTTAATATATAATAAACAACAATTTGAAAAAAAAATATGTAAAATTTAATAATTTTTTTAAAAAATGGCAATAATTTAAAATTTATTTTAAAAAGGGTGTGATAGACAGAGGCCTGCAATATGTGAGCTTATAGATCTCTAATAAAGTTTATTGGAAAAAAAACTCAACCAAATAATACTGCACCCTCCCTTAGCAAAATTCTGGCTACACCTAATAAGGTTTTGTCTAAAGACAGCAGATAGCCTAGGAATGGGGCTATCAACAATCAACACATAACTATATGGTTGATGTAATATAATACAAAAAATTTTGAGATTGTAGATATTCTCAAACTTGTTCGTCGCGCAGTGGTTATATTATCATTATTACTTATTTACTAGTTGTTGTTAATTTAATCAGATACCATAAATGATGTAACCTTAAAAAAGATATTAAATAGGAATAAAGTTGTCGTTTAAAAGTATTAAATTTAGTTTTATAGGATTCATTAAAGTGCCAGTTTCCAATCTCCGTTCTGTCAAAAGAGAATCTAATTTAAATAATATAAATCGGAATTGGATATATGTATGAAAACTATTTTTAATAAGATTAACATTCGACATAACGAAACAAAAATTTGACGCTAATAAGTATCCTTAGTGTGTAGTAGTATTTATATAGAATATAAAGATAAAAAATCAGTCACATAATTTTCATCTTTTCATAAATTAGCGAATTAAAGTTTCCGTTCCTTGAGGTGTTAATAAATCTAATTTCAAACAAGTGCTTTTACTATTCCTGACCTCATCTTTTGAAAGACTGCCTGTTTTAGAGCAAAAATCATAGAAAGATAGAAAGATAGAAATATATTAAAACGCCTTGACAACGGAAAAATGACTACTAACCTCAATTCAACTAGAAATATTAATAGGAAATGATATCAACTCTTTCTCTGAATGAGACAATTCCGACTCTACAGAGATAACATTAAAAACTAATTGTCAGGGGTAGAATGAATTAATATTTATTATTAAATTAAAATATATACATTCATATTAAGACAACATATTATATTTTATATGATAATTTATCATACTTAATTAAGATTATCTTGATCCACATCATTCAGATTATGCTCAAAGAATGCTATATGTTACGATGAACGGATTTTTTATATAAAATCTTATCTCATGTTATGTCTAATTGCAGCATATTACTGATTTTCAAAAGGTTTTATAGAAGTTAGCGCAATGGTTCATAAGACTTAATTAGACCCTAGCCTAATATAATCCTTGAAAAATGTTAATACGAGTTTATCAAAAATTTTTACAGTATAAATTTATATATAATATATTTTCATTTAACTTAGTACTAGGATTGGATTTCTCAAAAAAAAATTTTGAAAAAATTAGAATCCATTAATTAATAAAAACATTAATTCGCATTGGCATATGTTAGCCCTCATACATTTTGCAATTTTTTTTTAATAAGTTGGGATTGGTTTTTTTTTAAAAAATTTTTGATAAATATAAATTGTATTTTTTACTATAAAAAATCTATTGAAATACAAAAGCTTATCTTTTGATATTGTAAAGATATAGTTACACCGAAATAGATCTGAATAGTTATAGGTTTTGAAAAATTATCGATATACATTTATAATTAACTATACTCATGTATAAATAAACAAGCTAACTTATTTTAAACCTGGACTATTATAACTAACTAAGAACATTTTCTCTAATTAAATTTTTTTCGATTAACCCCTAATATACAAAAATAAAGAATATAAAGAAATATTCTAAAATTATTACGTTTTCGTGAAGAATTTTTATGAAATAACTAACCAATGTCAAGAAATTTAAAAAAAAAATTAAATATTTATCTTAATAAATATATTATATACCTGTTAAAAAGTTAGCTTGACCCCCAAGATTCATTAAATATTTAAATTATTAAATCAAATATATTTAAAAAAAATTTTTTAAATAAAAATAAATTTTAAATTTGGATAAACTGTTGCACCCCAACATATAGTTAATATAAATATTTTTTGTTTAAAAAAAAAATTCAAATGCTAATTATGATTATATATTGTATAACCTCAGTATATTATAATGTATGTATATTGTATTATAATTTTATATTATAATCATAAAAATTTTTATAAGGATTTCAATAAAAATATCATAAAAATTTTATAAATGAAAATAATTTTATTATTTATTATCTCAATAAATTGTTTAAAAAAATTTTCCTTAGCCTATTTCATTTCTTTTATTTTTTTTTAGCTAAAAAATTTTTTTTAGCAATAAAATTATTTTCAAAAATTTTTTTTATAGCTTCTCTAAAAAAAACATATTTTTAATATCTTTTCAAACCAAATATACGAGTAAAACTCGATGGTACATTTTGAAACATATAACAGTGAAACCTTCAAAGTTGACCGCACCACCGCCTTTATTCGTGAATCATAGTTAAACTAATAATTTTCCTGTGTCTATTAAAGGCTGCCAAAAAACTTTAGAGCCTATTGTGCTGTTCTACTTACTAAAAAAAGGCATCTTACCTGATTATATTTATTATGTAGAGGCACAAGTTTTTTATAAAATCTATAATAACATGTAAGGAGTAGTATAATATTAATACTATACTATATTTAATAGAATAAATATATAATAACTTTTTTTTAAATATAAAAAAAAAACCTTTTTAAAAAGCATTATTTATAATTATATAAATTTTTATGACTTAAAATTTTATGATACAATTTTAGCCATAAATTTATGGAGATTTATAGTTATTGCAACAAAAAAAAACAATAAAAAAGATATACCAATATTTTTAAATATAATTTTATATTATTAAAAGTAATTATAATATAAAGAAAATCTCGAAATTGTTATTCCATGCTCTTAAAGAATTTATTGGCACATTAAAATGGAAAATCTTTAAAACAAAAAATGATTTGAATATGTATAAAATAAAAAAAAATTAAAAAATGTTGTTGAATTTTTTAAAATGTTTTTTTTATTGCATGTGAATATTAATTAATATATATAAAATAGATTTTGAACAATTTTTCATTTTTTGATTGAAAAATTATGTACAAAAAAATATCAAAATCATTAAATATACTTAGTTCATGATTTTGATATAAAAATAAGTCTTCGCTTTGTTTAGATTATTATTTGTCAGATTATTTTTACCTATCTTTGAAAGCGATTTATTTTTAAAAATATTGAATTTAATTTTCTTATTAATTTAGTTATTGTAAAATATTGCAGATTTATATTAATTTAAATTGTAATTTATATTAAATCAAAACTACGATCCCAAAATTTTATCATTTTCAATTTTCATATGACCGAGATTAATGGCCAATCTATTTTGAATTATAATATTTTTAAATAGTTAAAGTATATTTTATTAGTATGTAAACATTATTTCAAGGTCGATTAGAGTTGTTATCATAATTAAATTAATATAATATAAATAAAAATAGGAAATTTATATAATTTTTTTTTATAATTTCATAAGAAATAATTTATATTTACTAAAAGAATCAAAAAAATTGTGCTTAGATAAAGGGAAAAAATTAAATTTGAAGGAGGGAAAATATTTAGTAAAAATTATAAGAATATATTAGAAATAGGCTGACTGTGGGCAATAAAATAGAAGTATAATAGCTCAACTTAAGGATTGCGGCCATTTAGAAATTTTTTTAAGATAAATAAAATAAGCTTAAGTATGAAGTAGGATTATTAGAGAAATGGGTTAATGTTAAAAGTTTTGGGAGATTTGGGCTGAATATATATATTGAAGATGGCTATTAATAGAATTTAATCATTTTTAATAACCTATTAAATTTGATAGGCCATATGATTATTAGTCTAATAAAAATTCACATAATCCAAATGTTTTAAGGGAAATTCTTTGAGATAGACCTAAATCGAGTAAAGGAAGTATCAATTTTAACTTACTTTTATAAAACGATGTACTTGTAATTAAACCAATGATATTAATTATTTTATTCAAATTAACTAAAAAGTAAAATAATAAAATTAGTAATATATTTTAATTTTTTACAATACTCTCATACCAACAATATATTTCTATATAATGATATTAGTCATTTAAATCATTTACAATATAATATGTTACCACAATAATTTTATAATCGTAATTCTCTATTGTAATTGATTATATAAACAACTAATGTAAACAAAATATAGTGATTAATAAATAATTACAAATTTCTAATAATAAAATGCATGACAACTTATTAATAGATAATCGTTACAATATAATAGATAATCGTTACAATCTTAATATGAAGCGAACTAAAGCTGAGACATTTTTGCAGAATCTATCTTATAAAAGTAAAAAATTTAGATTATATAGCTCAATTGTTAAATTATAAAAAAACTTATTTTCATTTATATTTAACTAAGGTTTAGATTGAGTTTTCTTAATTGAATATTTATATCTTTCCTCTTCTTTCTATTTTCATATATTTATGTTATTTCTATAATTTTTGAATTCAAATAAGCCGGTAAGGATAGTATAATAAAATATAATAATTTTATTGATTTTGAATATTTAAAAAAATTAATTTTTATATATCTTGTTATAATTAAAATGATACTTAATTAACATAAATTATTAATGCTTCTTATTTATATTTATATAAATTTGATATAAATAAAACGCCATCTTTGAATGTAATAAATAATAATATATTATATCATAAAAAGAGCTCTTCTGTTTAAGCTTCAAAAATCAATAGTAATAATATATACATTATATTTTCCTCCGTAATTTTAATGAGCTAAATCCAATATGCCGGTACCGCCAAATTAAAATTATTTAAATATTTAATTAAATTATATTGATTATTTTATTTTAATCATATTTATTTACAGATATAACTTACATTAAAGAAATTAAGCTTAAAATCAGCCATCACCCACCTTTAAAGTAATTAAATTATGCTGTAGTTCTCGGGTATAGGCTTTTTCTTTGTCCCACTCCTTCTAAATTAAAGCCTATAGAGGTTTAAGCAACATTTTTCGAAATGTTGTGCCTACAAGTACGTGCGGCTTGCCCACAAACGTGTGGAGGGCTCCTCATATTTTTATTTTTATACCCAAATTAAATTGTTCCAATTAGATGGAAATGAGGAAAACCTAGCGTAGCTCTGTTGAATCTTCAACGTTAGAGGGCAAAAGCGCTATATATCACGTATCACGTAATTAAATTATATTTAGAACTTAACATATTAATTTCATTTTTATAGACTAAACAAAATAATGAGACTAATGAAGGAAGTAATGCCAATGGAGGAGAGGATTATGAGCCTAGTGAAAACGGCCACCTAAATACCTTGCTAGGCAATAATTTTGAGGGAATTAGAGGCACACATGTTAATCAACCCTCTAACAGCGATAATAATAACGAAGATGATGAAAATAATGCAGGCTCGCAAGGTGATTTAAGTCATTTTTCGGAATTATTTCCTGATAATCAGAGTGAGGAAGGAGAAGAGGGTGAAGAATTATTTGGGGACAATTTAGAAAAGTTAGTTTACTTTTATTCTAATTTCATATTGTATGATATATTTATTAGAATCTCAAAATCATATGTTATATTTATTGCTCAAAATTTAATGAATTAAAATGAGAATGCATTAACAAAACTATATTTTATTACATATATTTATGTATATCAAATTATAATATTTGTGAATTTTCCTCCATCATTTTTTTATTTTTTAAAACTAATGTATATATATATTTAATTTTTTTTTGTAAAATATATCTTTCAATAATTATATATTTTTATCTAAATAAATTCTGAATTTATAGTTATTTTAAAATTTTATAATTTATAAATATTGGAAATAAATTTTTAGCAATATAATATAAAATTATATTTGTATCTTAATTTAGTGAATATCGAGCTAGACCAGAGCTCGATTACTATGAAATTGAAGAGGGAGAAGAAGAAGATGATAACATTGAACCCATGTCACCTTCTACCAGAATAGCTGCAGAAAGATCTATTCGTAAGAGGGAAAGAGAAGATGCCTTAGCCAGGGGAGAACTTAGAAGGGAATTATTTTATGGTAAATATTTCATTTTTCTTTGTAATTTATTTATCCTTTTATATAATATTATTATTTGATTTAGATGCTAGTGCAGATTTGATTATTTATTGGCATATTTTAAAAATATTTATACTTCTATATATGTCAAATTAGATGATGAAATGATAGATGAGGATCTGATTGATGGAGAAGAAAAGGACCAGGGGAAGTATAGGAGAAGAAAAAAGTTTATGCACACCTTGGAAGGGGAAGGAGATACATCATTTGGTAGACTTGAGGAGGAACAAGTATAAATATGATGCATCTTAAAGACTATTAAGATATATAGAATCTACATTCCTTGAGAATATTATGATTATTACTCATTTTAGCAAATCATTATTTAGTAGATTCAAAGAGTGCATATGCCCACTTAGTATATATGCCAATGAGAATTTAATAACCTTGCCATTTGATTTTAGAAATGTTGTCTATTATGTTAATAAAATATTTTAAAAAAACAAAGTAAAACATATTTAAATAATTAAAGATAGTTTGCTTTAACATTTTAAATTAAGAAATATTTTTTAGGCAACTTTAATGTCTACCATATAGACATTAGAGTTATTAAAAAATTATTGCTTTTCAAATGGATATATTGTATATCTATATACTGAGGCAAGACCAAAAATGCTATATACATATTTTATCCAATTAGTACCAGTTTTGGTAACCTTGGGTACTTGATAGAATTTTTTTTACAACACTAGGGTAGTGTTGTGGAGAGCTTGTATTATTTGACAAAAAATTAATTTCTATTTGATTTTTATTATATTTTTCAATATATAAATAATTATATTTTTACAATTTATCTACTGATTTTTTATTATTCATTTATTTTTAAAACATGTAAACAAAATAAAAAATGAATATATATATTAAAAGTGAATGTTTATTTTAAAAATATTGATGGCTCTAAAAAGAGCTTATAGTAAAAATGTTCCTAAAAAAACAGGTAAAATTATGTTTAAAAATTTCTAATTGGAGTTTGTGTTTAAGAAAAATTGATTCGCGTTTTTCATTTGTAATGTTAAATTTTACATGCTAAAATTTAAAAAAAAAATATGCTGATTGTGAGAAATTGCCATTAGTTGAAATGACTATGGCTTGAAAAATAAAGTTATTTAATATTAAGTATTTATTAATTTTTTTATTTTCCCCGCTAGTAAGAGGGTTTGAATTAATTGATGAGGGAAAGGAAGAGATGCAGGTTGTGTCCCAAATTAGGGATTTCCCATTGGACCATGGGGTGCAGGTTGAACCGTCAGGTCTGAGACCATCTTGTAAAGAGAGGTTTGTTGGTTCTAGGATGTTAGGTATTTTAGCCTTATTAAGAGAGTTATGGATGATTTTATTTATAGCTTTATGCCGGAGATGACGACCTTAGCTGCGGGAGCCGTTTAGGCCGTGTCTTGCGTTTGATTGAACGGGTAGGTTGCAAAGGTGGCAAGTGTGTGAATGTGTAAGCAAGCATCCAAATCCTATGGTAACTCTCAGTTAGTCATTGGTTAAGAGATTATCAAGGGTTAGGCTTGGAAGTGCCTCAAGCCATTCATGCCTGCCTTATTTATCGTTTAATTGAAGAAGTTGCATATCGCTGATATTGGAAGGGTTAAGAATATTTTGTAGTTTCTTTATAAGGGGTTCCAAAATTGATTTATTAGAAATTTCGGTTGAGAATGTTTGACCGTCTGGGGTTAGTAGATTCCATCTTTCGATTGCTACTGTTAAGAGATCGTCATTGGGGGTTATGAAAGATGAGATCGCGGAATTGAGCAAAAGGCAATTAGAGATAAAAAGAGATAGGGAGAGTAATTCTAAGGGGATCAGGTCAAAAAGTTGGTGCGATGGGATATGATTGATAAACTTTTCCAAGTTTTGCAACTCGATGGTTTTATCGATAGTTTTTTCCGAAATTTTATTATTAAGTAGTGGGGAGCCCAAGAGTTGGATATCTTCGATTTCGATAATTTTGTAATCTTTAAATTAGTCTAGGGAAATCTCGGGGTTGAGTATGCAGATTTCTGTTTTGGTTTTGTTTAATTCTAGGCCTATTTTGGGGCATTCTCTTTCGAGGTGGTAGAGGGCTTTGCTTATTTGATGTTGGCTACCGTAGAGAGTGCCATCGTCTAGGTACCATAGATTAAGGTCTAGATCAAAATCAGATTTCAGATCTGTTATCATATTATGGATGGCTAAGCAGAAAAGTATAGGGCCAAGGGGGCGCCCTGTTGAACACCCTCATCGGAGTATATAACGCAACCATTGAAAATGAGGGGAGTGCTATTGGTATAGCAAATATCAACGATGCGCTATATTGGGGGAAATTGGCGTAAAAGGATTCGAGATAGGAACGAGATACGGTATTGAAGGCATTCTTAAAATCAATTTTGCAAAGATCTAGGAACCCCTTATATAGAAACTACAAAATAGTCTTAACCCTTCCGTTATCAGCGATATACAACTTCTTCAACTAAACGATAAATATGGAGAGCATGAATGGCTTAAGGCACTTACAAGCCTAACCCTTGATAATCTCTTAACCAATGACCAACTGAGAGTTACCATAGGATTTAGACTATCAAATAAGCAAAGCCCTCTACCACCTCAAAAGAGAATGCCCCAAAATAGGCCTAGAATTAAACAAAACCAAAACAGAAATCTGCATACTCAACCTCGAGATTTCCCTAGACTCATTTAAAGATTACAATATTATCGAAATCGAAGATATCCAACTCTTGGGCTCCGCACTACTTAATAATAAAATTTCGGAAAAAACTATCGATAAAACCATCTTCGAGTTGCAAAACTTGGAAAAGTTTATCAATCATATCCCATCGCACCAACTTTTTGACCTGATCCCCTTAGAATTACTCTCCCTATCTCTTTTTATCTCTAATCACCTTTCGCTCAATTCCGCGATCTCATCTTTCATAACCCCCAATGACGATCTCTTAACAGTAGCAATCGAAAGATGGAATCTACTAACCCCAGACGGTCAAACATTCTCAACCGAAATTTCTAATAAATCAATCTTGGAACCCCTTATAAAGAAACTACAAAATAGTCTTAACCCTTCCGATATCAGCGATATGCAACTTCTTCAACTAAACGATAAATACGGCGGGCATGAATGGCTTGAGGCACTTCCAAGCCTAACCCTTGATAATCTCTTAACCAATGACTAACTGAGAGTTACCATAGGATTTGGATGCTCGCTTACACATTCACACACTTGCCACCTTTGCAACCTACCCGTTCAATCAAACGCAAGACACGGCCTAAACGGCTCCCGCAGCTAAGGTCGTCATCTCCGGCATAAAGCTATAAATAAAATCATCCATAACTCTCTTAATAAGGCTAAAATACCTAACATCCTAGAACCAACAAACCTCTCTTTACAAGATGGTCTCAAACCTGACGGTTTAACCTGCACCCCATGGTCCAATGGGAAATCCCTAATTTGGAACGCAACCTGCGTCTCTTTCTTTCCCTCATCAATTAATTCAAACCCTCTTACTAGTGGGGAAAATAAAAAAATTAATAAATACTCAATACTAAATAACTTTATTTTTCAACCCATACTCATTTCAACTAATGGCAATTTCTCACAATCAACATATTTTTTTTTAAAAATTTTAGCACGTAAAATTATTAACATTACAAACGAAAATCGCGAATCAATTTTTCTTAAACAAAAACTCTAATTAGAAAATTTTTAAATTGGAAAATAAGATTAGATTTAAAGAATAAATATTTTATTTAAATATTAACTGTTATTTATGTAAAATTTTAGGAATAAATAAAAAAAAAATTTAAGTAAATAAATGATGAGCAGGTAAATGTTTTTAAAATATTTTTCATTCTATTGAATTTGGAAAGAAATTTATCTCTGAAATAAAATATAGCACTTTCACCTCCAATGGGTGAACCTAGGTGGGTAAAGCTAGTTATGTTCACTACAATAAAATTTTCAGGTGGGCAGTTTGATTCTAGGGGGAATAAAATTCACACTTATTATGATTTAGTGACAGTCCTATTGTGGCTAAGCGATTTATAATTGTAGGATTTTTTATTTTCATTATATAAGCCCATTATTGTGCTGTCATCGAGGCACCAAACATTTAATTTACGGTCACAATTTGAAGAGATTTATTTTATGATTAATTGAATGTATTGACAGAATAATGCAGGACCTAATGTGTCTCCTTGTTGGATGCCTTGTTTGGAGAAGATGATTGATTTAAAAAAATTGGATTTAACATGTTCTAATGTTTGATTACTCTGGGAATGTTTCACAGAAAGAGCGTATAAATTGTTCCCTTCTAAGTGAATTGAAGGCATTTTTAGATATATTTATTTTATTGTAGTAGACAAAACTAGCTTTACCAACCTAGATTCACCCATTGGAGGTGAAAGTGCTACATTTCATTTCAGAGATAAATTTCTTGTCAAATTCAATAGAATGAAAAATATTTTAAAACATTTAACTGCTCATCAGACTTTTTATTTACTTAAAATTTTTATTCATTCCTAAAATTTTACATGCCTTTCGTTCATCAACAATTTTCATGTCCCCTGAAATATTATTGAAGTTCATTTAAAAAATACTCTCATATCTATTTTAAATATCAAATTATTATCACTCCCTTCCACCAAAGCTAGGTGGTTTAGGTATTTATTCCCCCATATCCTTAAGTATTTCAGCCTTTTTATCCAAAGTTGCTAAATTCTGATGCAAACTTGGAGACTTGGATGCTATCGATCCACACCATATGGCAGCATTATACCTATGGAGAAACGCTCCAAGCCACTCATATACAAATTTTATAAGGCAAAGAGACTGATAATTTACAATTGATGCAGCATTGCCTCGAATACTTACTCCTCAAAGCTGTTCAAAGAATCCATCACCTTTTCTCCACCTAAACCCAACCCCGAGTATACAGAATGACAACAATATGACTTTTTTGCAGGTTCAAATAATTCCAGCCTATATATACCATCTTGGTTACGAATTGTTAGAAACTATACCTAGTTTCTAATTTAGGCTTGTTACTAACCAACGAAGAACTTAGAATAGCTATAGGTCTTTTTTTAGGCTGTGAAATTGTAGTGCCATTATCATGTATCCTATGTGAAACTCATATTGATCGTTTTTCAAAAGGCAGATTACCCAGGCACTATGTCATCAATTTGATAATTAATAGAATCTTGAAATTCACAAATATTTATTCTACACTGGACCCTCTGGCCTCAGCACTGATAATCACCAGACCGGATGGAATGACACTAGTCACTTGGAACCAAGGTATACCCCTTGCTTGGAACTATACATGTGTCGGTCGTTTTTTCCCAGATCTTTTTCTGCCAACTTCATGAAAATACAAAAACAAATATATATAGCCACCTCAATAACCTTTTGTTTGTTCTGGGTCTCAGACACCTGTGGATCATTTGGACCCCAAGAAAATTATTCAAAACAATAGGGCAAAAATTACGTTTAATCCCAAAAGTAGGCTTCTACTTACGACAAAGAATATCAATCTAAATTTGTCGATCCAGCTGTAATTAAGCTCCCACTGACCAAATAAATATATTAATTTATAGATATAATAATGATTCATTTAATAATCATGTAAAAAAATAATATTTTATTATTTTTAGAAATTATGATATATATATATAATACATATACTAATAAATTTTTTTTTTTAAACTTATTTATTTCCTTAAAAAAAAAAGAAAAAAATAGTTAAAATTACAATTTTAAAGGATATCTAAATTATCGTTGTAGGCAAAGTTGATATTTGATAATTTCAACATTGGTAAGTAATAGGAAGGTAATATGTGATGCTTATATTCTCTTTTATCTGAATGCTTTTATACTGATAACCTATTATATTTTTAATTTATAATATTTATTTTAAAAAAACGTTGAAACTTAGATGATAGAAAGTGTAGAGAATCTGGAAGATATGAAAGGATTCTCAGCCCGGGAATGGTTTGCAATGCTTGCACCTCGCATGGAGGCCCACAATAGGTTCAAACATTTCCTCAGGACTTTTACAGATGCCAAAGGCAGAAATGTCCACAAGGAAAAAATCCGGACCATGTGCCAATGTAATTGAGATTATCTGATCTTGAATTTAAAAAAATGAATATATATTTTATTTAGGAAAAACTAATATCTTTAAGATGTGTCCTAAACAGTTAGGTATAATTTAATTTATAAAATGGCTACCTTGTTCCACCTAAATATAGCCATCCCCTTAATATAGCCCTTGGTTTTAGAGTTTAAAACTACAAAAATAATTAAATATTTGCATTATTTGTAATACTTTCGAATCGAATAATTATATTATTCGTTTTGTAAGAATTGGAAATTTCTTATTTGTATGAATAATAAAATATTATTCTATTTGATTTTGATTTGTCAGATATTCGATTCGATTCAAATATTAAATTCTTTAAAAAAATTACTTTTTAAAACGAAAAAATGAATTTATAAGGAAAAAAATGTTTGTCTTCAAATTTGTAAATTAATAAGTGAGGTAGAAAGTATTTAAGAGTCAAATATTCAATCATACTGTTTATTGAAGGCCCATTTTAATAGCTATCATATCAATAATAAAGAATCATTTTTGTTAATCTTTTCCCTATCCTTTCTTACCTTTTTAAAATTTTGTCATGTAATTTGCGGACGGAAATAATCACTGAATAATATTTTTTTTTTTAAATTATATATTATTTTAAAAAACTTGGTGTGAAGGTATCGGCCAATACCGTATTTGTAACAGTCTTGGATAAAAAGAGATAATTATGTATCTATGCTTATTACCTATTGGAGATATGCAAAAGATTATAAAGGTGAACGCCATCTGTTCCGGTTCTAGAGCCCTAAAAATACAATATTATAAGCCAGGCTGAAAATTTTTAATAATAATCGGACCTTTGGCCAACCTGCAAAGTTCAAGTTCATACATTCCTAAAGAAATTTGGCTTCTAAACTTTATAGGCATGACATAAGTGGGAAGGTGGGGGGGGGGTTACTATTGGGGATTTTATCCCATGAATTTTATTGGAGGTCTTTAGGTCCTCTTATTGCAAGCCTTTTGCTGTTTTTTCACTTATTTATTTTTTTAAATATTTCTTAAAATCTTCTTTTTTTTGGAAGGGGGGGGGGTGTTATTGGTAGCTTAAAATATTACGAGAAAAGGGAAATATTTTGCTAGGCTACGTTTCTGATGCAAGACTACTATATTTTTTATATGTTGGGTTCTCATGGTTTGAGCCTGTTCCATTGATCTTCGTTAGAATTAATGCTATTGACTAATCATACAACCCTTTTTTTTCAACCTTGAAAATATATTTATATGAGCTATAAAAGAGAGAAGCCATTGACAATTTTAGTAATAAAATAAATAATAATTTTTTTTAAAAATAAATAAAAAGTCAACAAATCAAGTCTCGAAGTGGATTACAATGAATTGCACGCTTCCGAACACGTCCTAACCTACTTCTTACCCATCGTGCCAATCGAAATAATTAAAATATTTGACGAGGTTATATATATATTTATATGATGACCAATTACTCAAGAGTGTAAGTAGTGTTGGTTAAGATTATAATCAAATTAACATTATGTAAGCATTGAGATTTTGCACATGGCTGGAAGATATGCTAAGACATCTATTTGACCAATCATGATGCTTCCATATTATTATTTTCGCCAAAATCCTAAATGGGGCGTTTTGAAAAAGAATTTTTAACAACACTAAATGTAAGCTAATATCATATGGGGGGGGGGGGGGTAAAGCACCTTTTTTTATCAGGGAATGAATGGAAACACCTTTATTAAGAAAGTTAGAATTCGAATATCATGTTTTAGATAAGAATACCATGATTAACTGCATCTCAGAACTGGATTCATTGTCACGTCGGAAATGCAACTTTCTATCAAATAATTGAATTTATGGTACAAGTCAATCTTAGTGGCATTTTTTAAAGGTCTAATTCCTTAATTGTCTGATTTTTTTTTAAAATTCAATTAGAGGGAGGAAGAGTCAAAAATGATTTTATATGGTACGTTTTTTTTATTCTGGTATTTTATGCGACTTTGAATTCAGCCAGGGACTTTGTTGTATATTTGGTTTTATTTTATATAATGTATATAATTTATAATATACGTAATTTCATTGAAGGCTGCTAAAGAAGTAGTCCTATCCCTATTCCCCAATTATGAAAGGATACAGCCTGAAGTACATGTCAGGATATGCAATTTACCAATAGGGGAAGATATCAGATCTCTTAGGTTATTAATATCTTCTAATTAAATTTTTATTATATTTAAAAAATCTAAAATCTCGTCTATTCATGATTGGATCCAAGTAGACATTCCAAATGAATATTATTTTCTATTTAAAAATTAATCTTGTTTTTTTAAAGAGTTTTTTTGAGAAGATAATTGGAATTTGATCGCTAATGTTTTTAGGTTTAAAAATGATTTTTCTTGATAAAGTTTTTAAAAACATATTTTATTTGGGAATTAAGAAAGGATTTAAAACGATTTTTTTATACTCACATATTGCATAATTTAAAGAAGAAGAAAAAAAAATAAAAGGTATAAAATGAAAATAAAAATACATATTTATAATCTAAATTATCACTAAAGGCAAATCCACCTAAACACACTGATAAAGACCAACGGGGTCGTCTCCATGTCCACCGGCATATTGCCACAGCTAAATTACGTCAAGTACGATTGTCTCAAATGCAATTTCGTTCTCGGACCTTACTACCAAACTCAGGAGTCTGGTGAGGTTCGACCCGGCTCATGTCCCGAATGCCTCTCCAATGGTCCTTTCGAAATCAACATGGAACAGGTATATTTTGTTTTCAAAAAAAAAGTATAAAATGGTTCTATCTACAAAATTTAATGAGCAATTTATATATTAGAAATTTTTACATGAATTGTTAACTATAATTTTTTTTTTTTTTACTATTGTCTGCGAATCTAATATAAATATGATTTAGAAACTGGGTTATTTACCAACTAATTTTCTTCTACTTTCCCATTTATTTATTTCTTTCATTTTGTTTATTTTTTGTATGCAAACCCGTTTCTTCTGCTAGTCTATTTTTGGTTTAATTGCGAGGTCTAAAAATGCTTAATTCACAACATGTTAGTCCAGATTCCCCACTTTTTCAATTTCTAAAATAATATGGTGACAGATTGTACATTTGTTATTTTAGACAGTGTACCAAAATTATCAAAGGATAACTTTGCAAGAAAGCCCCGGCAGAGTCGCGGCTGGAAGATTGCCGAGATCAAAGGACGTTATACTATTAGCAGATTTAGTGGACACCTGCAGACCCGGCGATGAAATTGTAAGTTTTATTTGCTTACACATATTAATTATCAATCGCCATTTAAAATATTTAGTGGAAACGAGATTTGGGCATATATTTTAGATATAAAAAAATGATTTAAATCAATTCGCATTTTGTTTACATATTTAAAAAAAAAATTGTTTGTTATTTTATCATTGGTGGACAGGAATTGATAGGTATTTACTTAAATAACTACGATGGTGCCCTCAACGTTCAGCAAGGGTTTCCTGTATTTTCTACGGTCATCTTAGCCAACAACGTCATCAGATGTGGTGGAAACTATGATGTAATGACAAGCTTGATGGACGAAGATGTTAAAGCAATAATGGCTCTGTCCAAGGACGAAAAAATAACTGAGAGGGTAATCTCGTAATTTACAGATAAAATTAAATGATCTTCTAAGCATCTTGTTCCTGAAAAGTTTTCTTGTATCCAAATATAATTTGAAGAAATAATCAAACTTCAGTTGATTCGTAAATGTTATTTATTTTTTTATCCAGATAATGATTGAATTTTTATTTTAAATTGATTTGATTGGATAAATAATAAATAGTTATAACCCAGAATCTAAATAAAATCTTTTAAATGTAAAGAATATTGTGGTTACAGTGATTTTGCTAATTTTTGATTATTTTTTAATAGCTTGATTTCACTTATCTCATCTCCCCACACACCTTTTTATAAATTTTTTTCAAGGCACATTAAAATTTGCCATTGTGCCGACTTTATTACTTTTCTCCCTATTTTTGAGATTTTACGATAATTTTAAAATTTTAATTTATTTCACAAATACTGTGTGGTACGTTCAATCCCACCATCTACTAAATTTCGGAATATTTTATGCAACCCCCCCCCCTCCTTAATCCATACCCATGCTATTTACTTATTTTGTTATCATCCATTTTTTAAAAAAATTAAGTATCAACCATATCATTTTCTTCCTAATTGATCAAAATTATTTTGCCATTTGACATGGCTGCCATTTTGGAAGAGTAAGTTCCTTTCATTTTGGTTCAAGAAAATAAAAAATATTATTAATACGAGCTCTATCGTAAGATTTTCCTTATATTAAATATTTTATGACTTAGATATTCGCGAGTATCGCGCCATCTATACACGGACATGAGAATATCAAAAGAGCTTTGGCACTCGCCATATTTGGCGGAGAACCTAAGAATCCAGGTAAATCCCAATATTTATAAAATTATTGATTATATATAATATAGTTACAAATAACTTCATTTTTAACCATAATAAAAAGTTGACCTATATAGAGAGTGGTCAAATTTAAATACTTCTGCATTTATTTATTTATTTTTTGATTTTAAAAAGTATTAAAATAAACATTACTGGGGAAAAATGGTTCTTATTATAAAACACCTTCCCAAAGTAACGAAACGATTATTAGATGTAAATAAGTGTTGATAAACGGCCAGATTTTTAAAAACGATTAACAAAATATTTTGGTATTTTAGCCAAAAATGTTATGCAAAGTGTAGAGATTTCGTTTAAAGATGTCCAAACCTTTCAGTCCTCTATAAAAAAAATCTCCATGTTTGCCTAATATTTTTGGCTAAAATATTGGGTTAGCCGTTAATAACATCGAATTATGGTATAATTTATTAACATTTTCCTACAAAAATGCCTTACACCTCTCAAGATCCAAAAATATCTTACTTTTTAAAAAAAATTCTTTCACGTGAACCCATAGCCTATTTAAGAGGCATTATACGATTATGAGCAACCTCATTGCGCCAAGTTATACAAAAAAATTTATAAAGGGGACTTAAGAGGCGCTTTCCGCAGATATTCTATTCTCATATCCTTGATGATAGTATGCAAACAGGGTTATTTTTTCGGCACTCCTCTTTTGATTAGACATACATGACCTTGTCTTGATATTAATATTTGATATTTTGATGATAACACTATTTGTAGCCTTCTGCCTAGACATCAATTCTAAACATCTGTGACTTATCCTAAATAAAAATGACAGAAATCTGTTTTATTGATTACAATTCAAGCTTTACCTGACTACAAAACTGCTGAAATTGATATACCCTTTTGGGCTCACTCATTATAAAATTTTTATTTTCTGAACAAGCACTAGTCAAAATTAATTTTTTGACAGCATCTTCAGCTACATTGTCACTCATCTTTTCCCTCTTCCCGTCTATTTAACAATTCTTTATTATCCAATCTAGCATAATTTCCTCTATTGATAACTATATATATATCAAGTTCTTTCTATGTGGCAGAGCAATGGTTTGACGTATACAATTTTCCTTGATATAATAGTTCACAAAAACAGTTTAACCAAAATTTCAAAACCATATATTATTTTATCAGCATTTTTATCTTGACATTCGACCTTTCAAAATATTATTAAATAAGTGGGCAAGTAGTTGGTGGTCTTGCCTAGTAAAAACTTAGGGAACCTCTTAACTAATAAAACAACAATGAGTTACTCTAGCCTTAGCATATCTAGCATTTTGCACTATTGTGTGGATTTTCACTTGTAATTTTATAAAAAGGTTTTTTTTCTAAAAAATTGAATTATAGTGATATATTTAAAACGTTTATAGCGAGAGGCTGTATAGGGGGTGGAATTTTTATTAAATTTAAACGATATTTATAAGATCAGGCAAATTTGCGTGGTTATGTACTCAACCCTTGGTCATAGACTCGGGTGCGACATTACAACAAAATATATACCTCATATATTAAAAGTCGCCATCGACACAGTTATCCATCTATAAATAAACTTTTCAGTCTATACCTTAAAAAAAGCCTCGAATCTCCAATTTCCTAAAATCTTGTAACCTTTCATCAGATTATAACCTGAGACTTCACAACTATCTCATGGGGCTATGGATATATCTCTCATCTGGGATTATACTTGTGTTACCACTTCTCCATAAATGTTAATAGTAACACTTACTTAACCAGAAGATAGAAAGAAAGAAAAAAGGGATAAATAATACATAAGAAAATATGGAATTACTCATTTTTACCCCAATAGCCACATCCACCTAACACATTCATTCAAAAAACTTGGGCTCATGAAATCTTAATCCATTATGAGACCAAAAATATCCCCTTTTTTAAATAAATTTACTGATTTTTTTAATGAGAATATTTCTTATTTACTTTCCAAGCTCTAATATTTTAAAAAATCTTAAACAACTTTAAATAAAAAGGTCAAAAACACAAACTCAGGGGAGACATAAATATTCTGATTTGTGGCGATCCTGGTACTGCCAAATCTCAATTCCTCAAATACGTACAAGCCTTAGGCTCCAATTCATCCCGCAGCAAAAATTCTTCTGGAATATCCTTCCGCACCGTTTTTACCACAGGCCAGGGCGCATCTGCCGTGGGGCTAACTGCCTCGGTGAGAAGGCACCCGGTGACCAAGGAATGGACTCTAGAAGCAGGAGCCATGGTCCTCGCAGATAAGGGCATATGCTTGATTGACGAGTTTGATAAGGTTATTTCTTTTTTATATAATAAAACTTTTGTTAAATCTTTTTTTTCTTTAAACTAAAAACAGATGAGTGATCAAGATCGAACTAGCATTCACGAAGCTATGGAGCAACAGACGATCTCCATATCGAAAGCTGGGATAGTCACATCCTTGCAAGCCAGATGTTGCATCATAGCAGCTTCCAACCCTTTGACCGGGAGATACGATCCATCCCTTACATTTTCTGAAAATGTATAACACTTTTACGCAACATGATAAGAGAGAATAGGTTCTCGTGAATGACAGAAAGTAGTGTTTTCAATGTCCGTTTTTATAACCGAAAACTATTACCTCAGTCCGGGTTTAGCCTAAAAAATGGCTAAGCCTCGAGGGAAGTTGACACACCTAAATTTTTGCAGGCTTGTGAATATTTTTTTTTCTCTGATCATTTTTCAAGGATAAACAACGAAGATGTGCTGCAGAAAAATGTTCTCACGTGATTTTTTTTTAATAACCAATGGTCTCAGTGGGTTAGGAATTTTACAATTTTGATTTCTTTTCGTCATTAAAAAAAATGCTTGTACACTTAAAGATTCATAGAAATATTTAGATTTGGTTAAAAATGAACATACTTGTTAAATATAAATTTTTAATTTATAAAAAAATTTTTAGGTTGATTTGTCTGAGCCCATTCTATCGCGTTTCGATGTATTCTGCATAGTCAGAGATGTAGTAGACTTAGTTGAAGTAAATTATATTTTATCGCGAATTTATTATTTTTTGACATTATCAGGAAGAGTCATAAAATCATCTATTATTTGTTGATTAAAAAAAATATGTTAGGGATTTATATTGCAAGTATTACGACCAATAGGAATTTGGATACATCAGATGATTGTATTGCAGCCCCCCCCCCTTCACTACATTATTGTGCTATGAGCCATATATTTTATAAATTTTATACCCTTGAGTGGCGCAACATTGATTATAATCGTACCATAAAAACTATAAAAGTGGATGTTACAGGGAAACACAATATATATTAATAAAACAGATTATCAATAATTTCTTATTTAATTCATATTGTATATCTATTGCAATCATAAACTATATAATAAATGCGATTGGGACTACAAGTTCCCCCCCCCCAAACACGAATAATTTTATATTTTATAAATAGCAAATTTGATTTACAACTGTCATTCATCATTAGTAATTAATTTACTTCAAAGTGTTTTTTTTTACTTGATAATTTTTTTATTAGGACGAAAGGTTAGCCAAATTCGTGGTAAATAGTCATATGAGGCATCATCCCTCCCGGACAAAGACGCCAATCAATGATGGAAGCAGCGAAGCGGATAACGATATGGAAGTGGAAAATATTCTGGATGAAGTACTTGGAGAATAATTAACAATTTTTTTTTTATTCAAAATAGGCATCATAACATAATGAATAAAATTATAAAGCTCTTTTCCCAGTAACCAATAAAAACGCTTGATTTTTATCACGTGTCATCTCTCTAAAAATTTGATTTTTTTTAAAAAAAAAAAAATCAGTAGCTAGGGAACAGAACTTGGGGAAAATTAGAGAGCGTGAAATGAGAACGGTGATCCCAACGTTCCCGGAACAGTTCTGGAACGTAAAAAAAAATATTGAAAATTTAATTTTTATCATTTTACCGGAAATGCATGCCGCCATGTTTAAAATAGCTACCATAATTGAATGTCACACAATTTTTCCGTGAACTTCTTAATATAATTTATATTGAATTTTTCCATACATTTTTTATAATAAATTATTAATGGCTTCAAAAAGTTATCCGTAAAATTATCTACAATTCATAAGACAGGTATTCTATAAATGGTGGAATTTCCGGTAAATTTAAAATTTAAAAAAAAACGCGCTCAGAAAAATGGTTTAAAAGTTGAAAAAATAACACATTGACTCTTAATTTCATTTTGCTTCATATAA
Organism: Gordionus sp. m RMFG-2023; assembly: GCF_954871325.1. Lineage (NCBI taxonomy): Eukaryota > Metazoa > Nematomorpha > Gordioida > Chordodea > Parachordodidae > Gordionus > Gordionus sp. m RMFG-2023. Next base: position 4,680,821 of record NC_088777.1, on the reverse strand, counting down.
TATTCATATCTAGTATTACGGAATTTTAAAAATTAAGAAGATCATGTTTGATATAATTTTAATTGGATAAATACCAATACCAAGTTTTGTGTCGAGAGGTGTTATACGACAAACGAATTTATATTTAACACCCACTGCACAAATATAAATAAATCATTGTTTATTTTATAGACCTTTTTAAATTAATACTACATAGTGTAAAATTTGGTTGTAATAATATTTATCGATTTAGAATTAAAATTAGATATTTAGGAACGCCTTTCTGGAATATTTCGAAATATAACGTAACTTTTCTTTTTTTTTATAACACAGAAATGCGTTTGTTCTGAGACCCCGGTTTTAATGGATTGATTATTCATTTTTTTTAAAAAAATATTAAGGATATTATTTTAACTATTAGTTCATTTATCTAATTATATTAAATAATCACGTGGTATCGAGATCTTGAATCGTAAAATTACTTCTCGCAAAGTTTTAATTATGTTCACGATGAAAAATTATTTATCTTTAGAAACTATACTAGATTTTTCCAGGGATCTGGATCGAACCCGGACTTCTGGACCCATGTTTAAGGCTTTTTTTTCCAACTCGAACCGTTTTTTCTTGAACCCAGGCCCAGGAATTTTTTTATATCTTATGAATAATTTAAATTCCTTTAAAAATATTAAATAATATAAAAGAAAATTAATTATTTCAATTTTCCTGAAGCACGCATAAAAAATTTTAAGCTATTTCAAATTCAATTATATATATCAAAAATTTTATTTATAAATTTGAACAAAATAAAAGGTATTATATTAAACATTTATATATTAATTTCATATACTTTGAGTTTAAGTTATTTAATCTTATAATCTCAGGTTTTCTTTGTCAAAATTTTTTTTTCCCACAATTTTATAATAAAAATGAATATTTATTATTGTTACAAGTTACCACTTCAAGCCGATAGAACCATCGAGCCACTGTCTCAAGATATGTTAAGAAAGTACATAATGTATGCCAAGGAAAGGATCCACCCTAAGTTGACCACAATAGATCAGGATAAAATAGCTAAGCTATATGCTACTCTCAGGAAGGAATCGATGCTTACCGGCAGTATTCCTATAACAGTGAGGCACATCGAATCCATCATTAGGTTTATATCTATTTTGATATACTTTAGGTCTTTGAAGGTAACCTCTTTAAAAAAAATTTTATAACCCTATGTATGATGAATTCTAATATTTAATTCAAAATATAACTTAACAAAATTCTTCCTGTTTTTATCTAGTTTTCTTCATTTCTTTTAAAAATATGAGTTGACCAAATAGAATAATTAAGAATGATGTTTTGGATTATTTAAATACTCTCCATATCCGGCAGCAAATGAATCCCATTGGCTAAAATTTTTTTAATGAAATTCAATGTTGGCGGGAAAATCCTTTAAATAAGGATTTGAATTTAATTAAGCTTTAAATCTAGAAAAGGTTTTAATTTTTATCCATCTAAATTAATAGATGTTGTAGGAATTGATTCCACAAACCAGAGTATAAATATATTTTTAAAAAGCAGCATTTTGTGTATAGTGTCAACAATAAAGCAATAAACTTTATCGTTTAAAAAAAATACAATTTATTTTATCTATAAGCTATACATTTATAATTCCATATAAAAGGTTATCAGAGGCCCATGCGAAGATGAGGCTTAGGCAATACGTTAACGAAGACGATGTCAACATGGCCATTAGGATAGTGTTGGAAAGTTTCATAGACACTCAGAAATATGGTGTCATGAGAACTATGAAAAAGGTTTTTAAAAAAACTATCTTTCAAACGTATAGAGATTAAAAATGTATAATCTTAAAACTAATTAATGCTTGAAGGTATGATGTTAGTTTTTATGAATTGTCTATGATTACTTACTAAAATAAAATGAGATTTCACATCTATTATATATATAAAATATAAATAATACAACTATAATACATTATTATCTCTTTTATTAAATTGAATTTAAAATAAATAAATAATACTTTATTTTGCGCTCGCCCAAAAGACGTTCTCCAAATTTTTATCCTACAAAAAAGACAACGACGAATTATTGCTATATTTGCTCAAACAATTATCTCAAGAATATTTGTCCTTTTACAGGGCTCGACATGCGCAAGATGAGATACAAACTTTGACCAATATTAAAATATCGGAAAAAGATTTGGCCGATAAGGTTTTTCTTTATTCTCATTCTAAATCATCTTTAATTTAGGATGTTTTTTTTAAAGAATATTTTATTTTTAATATAAATTTCTTATTTTTGATAAATTCAATATTATGATAGAATTCTGGCCTATAACTAGCTAATGTATCAAGCAGAGATCTGTTAGAGATATTTTTCTGACTGGATTTTCATAAAATAAATATTGTTAAAAAATTGGGATGTTCTCGCATATTTAATATCTACTCTTCTAGACAGCCCCCAAGTGGTTTGTTCAAAGCTTCTGATTAAATATATAATTAACTTATTAAATATATTTATTATTCTAAAAAAAAAAAATCAGGCCAAACAAATCAATATACACAACCTAGGACCATTCCTTCACAGCGACTTATTCAGGAACAATAACTTTGCTTACGATTCCCGCAAACGTCTGATCATTCAATCTATTTAAAAATAATACATTATTTCTTATGTAAATTATTTTAACCTTAAACACTATGTATATTTTGTATTATAATAGAAATTATCTTGCATTGTGATAATATATTTAACGTTATATTTTTTTAAAATAATCTTGACCGATCTGAGTAAAATTAGAGAGGATTTATTTTTTATTTTTTTTACAATATTTTATTATAGTTATCGACTACTTTTATTTGTGATATTAAATTACATTGAGAATCGTTTTATATGCAACGAGTTATTTTCATCATTTAAATATATATATTATCAGACTTACATGAAAGTCTCACTTGCGATATTTTGGAAGATATCTCGATTATTTGCTTAAATAAAACCTTTTAAATTGTATTATTATTATGATAATGGTGATAAATAAATTTTATGTCCTTATTTTTTCTACAGACCGAAGAACGAGAGTACACCCCCTGTTCTTAGTCCCTCAAAAAGTCTTTTGAATCTAAAATCCTCCACACCTAAAAATACAAAATTACTCGAATCTTATAACATGGTTTACTAAACTTTACTTGTTGTATAAACAATTTTACTGTAAAAACTATTAAGAATTTCGTATATAAGGAATTAAGATTCCTGAAATGGGTGCGAAAAAAAATCTTATAGTATCTATACTGAAGAAGCCCATCATTAAGGGTCTTCCCCCACCCTTGGGCGTTTCCCGCTTTATATACATTTTAATAAAATTAGAAATTGTTGGGTGTTTGACAAGTTTGCAACTTGAATATTTTAGGTTGTAAGTAAGTCGCGAATAATGCTTTTGCTAATCGTTGCCAGCTGACAAATATTTTGAGTTCCATGATATTGGATATTTCAGAGGTGTTTCGAGTTGAGTTTTAGCCGATTTGGTTGGCTTAGAGAAAAAAAAATAAGCTGGGATATAAAACTTACTATAGGTGTCTCGAATGTGTAAGCTTTATTGCATTTTTACGTTTAATAAGTTTGACATGCTCTTTGATTATGATAAAACAGATAAGGGAATAGCGTTTTATAAGTTGTCAAACTGAATAATCCAGAATTTATTCAAATGGGGGGTAGGGGGTATTTTTGATGATTACATCCCTGTTTCGGTCGTGTCCCATCCATCAAAATGATGTGGTATTTTTTATTTTCCCTTATACCTTAATATCTCGTCAAAGTTGGCCTGAACAATTGAAATTGGGCCTGCAGATCTCTGAATTATTGTTAAAATTAACGTAATAAATATCTAAAATATGAAAGCTTTTACTTATTATACATACAATATATTTAAAAAGCCCTATATGATTTATTATTATATATTTCTACTTTTTATTTATTATAAAACTAGGGTACATCCCACTAGATTTTGTGCTTAAAATCTTTAGATATAGATGATATAATCTTGATGAATGACTATATTTGTAGCCAGCTAATTCTATACCAACTTAATCTTCAAAAATAATTAATTTCCAATAAAAATAAACAGGGCACGTCGAACATAGTTACAGGGTACATAGAACTACCTCTATCTAGTTGCTATAGCTTATAATTGGCAAACTTGATTCTCACTTTTATTTTCTTTATATTTGTTAATATAATCTTATAAGGGATACCGGGGTAAAACGAATGGAATTTCGCATTTTTTACCGATAATATTTTGAAACATTAACAAAACAGCACAAATTAGTCAAATCGCTCATCTACAAGATAAGAAAAAAAGTAGATCTCTCTACTTATAATTTGAGGAGATGTGATTAATTATGTGAAGTGTGTCATTTTCGCCATTTTACACCATACCTAGGATAAAGTGGCTAAGCATCAGGGTAAAGTGCTTACATAACTAGAATATAATATTGCAATTTTGATATCCATTTTCTAAGTATAAACTAATCATGAAAATTCCGAAATGCAAAAGTATCAAAGACCCATTTTAGGCACATCGTACAATTCAGGTAAGCTTACTCTTTTCTACATTCTTAAAATTTTATTCCAGATAACACAGAAATTATATATTGATTTTCCTTTTTTTTTTACTCAAAAATATTTTTTTATGTGGTTGTAGACCTTAATATTTAAAAATTAATCTTTTTACAGCTTAAATCAGATTGAACATTTTAAACCGTTTTACCCATAACAACTTTACTCCAAGGTAATATATGTATATTGTACAAATCGTTATTGAGTGACAAGCTTCCGATAAATTTTATCTTAAAGCTATGGCTTTAAGGAACATGTATACAAATGTTTAAATTATGAGCCTTAATATCTTTTATTAAAATCAAAAAAAAAAACCAGCTGATAATTTTTTTATAATTTTGAGTAAAAACCGGTATTTTGGCAAAATATGTCAACCCGGGAAAGTTCTTCAAAAGATGAACATAGATTTAAGAATATCTATGAATAAAATTTATTATGCCCAAGGGTTAAGAAGTTATTCACGATAAAATTGTTTACCTCGTCAATCACTTTACCTCGTCAATCACTTTACCTCTTCAATCACTTTACCCCGTCAATCACTTTACCCCTGTCTCCCCGAATATTAGTTCTGGGTGAAATACTTAAATAATAAATGATAGAATAAATAATAAATGATAAATAAATTTAATAATTAAATCAAAACCCTTATACTTTAACATGATTGCTGAAGTAAATCATAACATAATTTAGCCTTTTCTTTTGTCTAAGTTCTCGACATTTGAAGTTACATAGAAAATAATAATTTGATCAACATAAATGGCCCTACAAGCTTCTGCCTGACGATCTTTTGTCCGGCATGTTCCTTGACCCACTACTTTGACAAATAATGAAACCAGTTGGCGCATCTAGAATTTTTACTAAGATAGGGGAGGGGGCACTATTGGGCGTGTATCCGGTCATAAATCTGATTGGAGGTTTTTAGGTCCTTTTTCCCATTTCAATATTTTTTAACACGCCATTATTATAGTTTATTAATTTGGATATTATTGTTTATATTTTAATTTAAAAGATTAGCATAACCACGAATATTATTATTTCATCATCATCATCATCTGAATCAATGACATATAATAATACCTAGACTGACGATTCATTCATTAAAAGTGTACATCAATACAAATCAGCTAGAGACGCCATCTTGGTTACTGTAATAAAAATTAAAATTTTAAACGAGAGCCTAATTTTATATTATATCTGATGCAAACTTTATTAAAGGACTGCCTGATCATCGAGATAATAAGAAAGTAAGTTATCAATTTAATATTAGTTTTTAACATGAAAATAATTATTATAAAGGTTACCAAAATGGCGGGTCCAGCTGATTTGCTTTTAACGACGCTTAAAAATGCATTTTAATGAATGAATCGTCAGTCTAGGTATTATTATATGTCATTGATCTGAATCTAAAAATTCAAAATCAGATGATTAACACCATGGCCCAAATTTGATAAATATTTTATAACATCCTATATCGAAGGAACTAATTCGACCCTTTGAATTATAATTGATATTTTAAAATTGTTATTAACCTTTAATTCTTCTTTAAAATTCTTGTTTAAAGTGATATATCGAAAATATTTGGGGGGGGGGAGGGGAGGTGGGGATGGGCTATTAACTTAAAATGATATTTACGAAAAATATACAAATATGCGATGGGAGAGGAGCACACCCGCCCCGCAGTTACCTGCCATGATGAAACTAAACTTTATTATTTCATCTTGGAGTTGAATAAGATGATTCGTTTGAGATGAAAGGTTTGAAAATCTAGATAATTAATTTTTTGTAATTTTTAGCATGTAATATATATATATTATTTCTTTTGATATAAAAATTTTGTAGATAACTGTTTATAAATAACTTTAAGTAGTTTAAATAGGATTATGGACTCGTGTTTCTCTAATCGTAATTGGCATTTCTAGGTGCCTTCAAGAGAATTGTCGAAAAACAAGGTTGTATGTTTTTTTTATCAATTACACCTCATAATAAGTTAAATCAAAACAATGTATATAAGAGGAGATGTTATATCCCCCCCCCCCCAAGTTGCTTTCATTAAATGAAGGATAATTTTATGTACCCTTTAAAATATGTAATTTTTATTTATTTATTTATGGCTCTATATCTCAATTGCTTGAAAATCTCTGGTGATGTTCCTTAGTCTTGTTTATTTTTTTCTAAAAAAATTTAATCCTACATTAATGACCACATTAATGAAGGTGAAATTGGGACCTTGATCCGGCTTTCGCATTTTAATTTTGAAGAATGTAGAAACTACCAAACTTTGATCTTGGATGGAAGTTTTGCTTTGTCGGGATCCATTTCACCCGAATTCGTTGTCCTTTATATTATTATTTATTCAAGTATGAGAACAAATCAAAACTGTATTTATTTTAACGATTTTATTAAGATGTATTATGTCGTAATTTTTAAAGGGATCATGACTATCCGGGATCTTCACGGGATTTAAAGGGATCCCTTTAAAATTTCAATTTTTTAAAGGATAAAGAACTATACGGTATTATCACTGGGGCAGAGATTGACCTCCAGTTGAATAAATCTTTTGATTAGCTATCGAATGATACCCTACACTAGACATATCCTATATCATAAGGCCAAAAAAAACAAAATTGAAAATTAGAAACGCAACGAAACTCGTAGAAAACGCTTTTAAAATAAGATTCCTCTTTATCACGATTAAAACGTGATAATCCCCGTATTATCATTCCTTAATTATCAACCCTAATTTTTTAGTTATCCCTTTAAATCCCGCGAAGATCCCGGATAGTCATGATCCCTTTAAAAATTACGACATATATATATTATTTTTTTCTTTTATAAATGTAATCCACTCAAAAATTGACTTGTAATTCAAAATAAGGAGAAGGCATTTCAATAATTATGTATGTATATAAAAAAAATATTATTTTTTAAAAATTATGCGCGAAAAAAAAAATATAATAAAATAAGAAATATCAAAACAAATTAATAATGCGATTCACCTTATACCCCCCTTCAGGCTTTTTATAGTTATGCTTATGCATTATGTCCATAACAATAAAAAATAGTGTAAGAAAATTTTGGTTTTAACTGGTTTTCTTTGATAAAAAAAAAATGATAAAAAAGTTTTTATAATCTTTTGGGAATTTAAATTTTATCCATTTAATCCTAAAGAAATAATACATTTAAAATTCCGAATAATCCTTTATATTCTTTTGTGCGTTAAATTATATTCAAGTATATATATATTTTATTTCTCTCAATTTTTTTTTTTATCATATAATAAATATTAGCACATCACTGTGTTTTTTTTCTGGCAATGTGTTTACTTTTTTCAACTTTTGAAATCATTTTTTGAACGCGTGTTTTTTTAAAAATATTTTTAAAAATCTCATTTTACCGACGTAGTATGCCGTCATGTTTGGAATTAACCTACCCTATGAATTTCAGAACAATTTTTTTCGTGAACTTTTTAAAATTAATTATAATTTATATTAAATTTTCCACATATTTTTTTTTACATATGAATTATGAATGACTCAAAGGTTAACAGCAAAATTATCAACAATTCTATTTCAGGTAAAATCCGACTTTTTAAATTTTGATAAAACGCGCTCAGAAATACGATTTAAAGTTTGTAAAAATAACACGTTGCCGGAAAAAAAACACATATAAATATAGATTATCATTATATATCATTTTTAAGAGACCAGCAATTTTAAAAAATATTTTTTTGAACAAAACAATAAATAATTAAACAAGCCATAACTATAAACAAAATTTTGGGTGAATTGCGCTAAAAAAAATAAGTTTTTATAGTTTGAATTTTTTTTTTTTAAAAAAAATGATGATTTGTTTAGATTTTTAAAAGATATAAAAATGACCACTTTTCAACCTATTCAACACCCATCGATGACCATTGCCAGTAAAACGGCTAGAGAGAATTTCAGCTTTGGGGACCTGTTTGATGTAATTAGTCAAGAACCTCACTCGAAGATGTCTATCGATTTAGTTAACAGTTGTGGTTCAGATTACGCATCACCTACAAGAGATGATAATGACCCCTCCACTTTAAATTGCGAGGTAGAGATGAGCGATAAATTGATTGAAAAGCATCCCTTTAACAAAAGCGGGAGAACGATATTTTCCATTCGCAGAGCCCGTAGGGATGAGATCGTATCGATATGCGAGTGGAGGAACGCGGAAATAGGGTACACAGTGAGTCCTTATTACTTCTTGATACTCTACGACGCTTACCCGGATGGATGGTTCACCGCGGTTGACGAGGACGACAAATTTATAGGTTTGTCTTCCATATTCTTTCCGCCCCCCCCCCACTTTTAAAAAATTTATAAATTAAATTAATTTTGAAACCTTGAAAGTTGACCTCATAAACTAATATTGATATTATATTCCCTATCTCTAAAGCCATTTTTTCAAAATAAACAGCTGATTTACCGAATATAAACTAAAAAAAAATTTTATCCTTGAAACAAATAGCGTCTTATTTGGAAATGGCCTTAAATTAAAATTTTATAGTATATTTAAGAGTTTATATTATATTAAAAGTGAGGAAAAGGGTTGGGGGGGGGGGGGGGTAGGTTATGTCTCTATGGGTAAAACCATAAATAGCTTAGATTTTTTTTTTATTAAACCTTAAATTTTAAAATTTTAACAAATGTTAACTGTAAGATGAATGCTGTATCATCCTATACAAAGTGTTAAAACCTAAAAAAAAAATTAGCTCAAACCCTCTATTAATATTTAATCTCCTTTTCGTGAAAAAGGTACGTTTATGCCTTTTGATATTCTTTACTTTTTACTTTGGGTTCGAGAACAATAAAACGCTTATAACTCGATAATAATAACTCGCCATTATTACTTAGGGTCATTTATTCAGGGTGATTCTACTAGCATTCTAATATTCGACAAAAATTTTTTAATACCCAAATTGGATGATTAAGTAGAAGTGAACAGGGTATTTGTGGTAATAATCCAATGTTAAGATTGATAAGGAGATAAAGAGAGAGAGTGAGTGAAAAGTTAGGGGGGGGGGTTATATACGAGTTCTAAAAAGAACCAGGGAAATAATAGTCTAGGGAATCGAGTAAAATATCGATTATTAGGTAAAGAGGGGAGATAAAAAGTTTAGAGTGAATGAGGGTATCGGGGAAAAGAAGTGAAGTTTTTTTGAGAAAGGGGACACTACGAGATTTAGAGTGAGAAATATTGTTTTTTACTCAGTAGCATTTGTGACCAGAAAATCAAATGAAAAACAATTACTTTGTTTTTAAATAATTTACGAATCAAAAACATAAGTTATTTTATTTGAATATTTTAAAACCAAAAAAAACACAAAAAAAAAAACAAAAAATAAAACTTGTATTGTTTTGTCAGCCATAATATAAACAGACATTAATTTTTGCAAAATAAAAAATTGGTAAAGGCCATTTTTTTAATCTAATTCTTTTTTTACCTACTAGAGTATGTTAAACGGCTAACTCAATATTTTAGCCAGGATAATATTGCCTAAGTATCGAGGTTTCTCTAATGTCCAAATCTTTGTTTCTTCTACAAACAAAATCTTCAGGCTTGCGCAATATTATCATGAGTCGTTTAACAACACTACAGAATTTAATTCTTCCTCAGATATTTCGAAAAGTAGAAAAAACTCCCGAGTGCCATCTTGTTTCTAGTCTTCATTTTTTAGCTTGAATTTCATTTTTAAAGAATTAAAGAATTTTTCATTATCATAAATGATTATAGCTAATTTTAAAATTAATTTCTTTGTTGTTTCTTTGAAACGTAAAGTGGTGCGCTTGGAGGGGAGGGGGGGGGGGTGGGGTTGACTTCTAAAAATAATATTTCTGTCCTAACTTCATTCCGACCAAATGTGGACATGGAACCATCTAATTATAAACAACATAATATATTTAAATGCTTGTAATAATGGATGAATCTTTATTTTAACAATTTTTAAAAGGTAACATATTCGGGATGAATTTGAGCGATAAAGTGGCTTTCGGTGGACTATTCGCGGTTAAGGAACCTTACAGATGCCAGGGTGTAGGTAAAGCCCTGTGGGAAACTCGTTTAAGACATATCGATAGCCGAAATTTAGCTATAAATTCTGTTTTATCTAGAGTTCCGTCTAATCTGAAGAAAGGAATGACAGTGTCCTTCCAAAGTTTATTCAAATATATATATATATATACTTAAAATCTTTATTATAAAAAAATAATTTATAACAAAATAAAAAGGTGCAAGATATTTTACCAAATTGACCAATAGCATGATAGCGAAATTAGTAGCGCGTGTTGGCGAAAAAGGTGCGAGTAAGTCGAGAAAGGGTACTCGGGTTGTGTCTATGAATCGAATCATGAAAGAAGACCATAATCGTTATAAGGTCCTTTTCAAAGAACTTACCAGATACGATGCATCCATTAACGTGTCAGATCGAAGCAAATTTTTAACCCATTTGATCGAAAGCGTTAAATATACCGGAACCCCTACATTTACCTACTTAGCCTTGCAAAATTCCGCCAAAAATAGTGAAGATATAGTAGGTTATAGCGTTTTAAGACCGATGCACGATGGCTTTACAATAGGCCCTCTATATGCTAATAGTGTCGATATAGCCGAATCATTATTGATACGCTCGTTAAACGAACTAATTCTGATGCCTATTGCGTCTCCATCGAAAGATATGCTCAATAATTGTCACATCTTTTATATGTCTGTGATTAACGACGATAACATGTGCTATGGTGAGTCAAGGCATAATTCTAAAGATCAAAACCTGATTCAGGAAAGGGAATGCCAACAAGATTATTCGAGACACCGAGCCGTACAATTTTTCATAGAAATTCTATCTATGGAGCTAGAATTGGATTCTCGTAGGATGTATAGCAAAGAAAATATTCCGCTGTCACTCGACAAAGTTTACGCGTTGACAAGTATAGAAACCTTTTTGTTGTGAATAAATGGATATATACATATAATAAATATTTTTAATTTTATTTATTTGAGAAACTTTTACATTTATATTAAATTTTGCACAATTCATTTTAATTATTTATATACCGATCAAAAAAATGATTATTTAAATTTATATCTCCATGTACCAGACATTTATTGTAATGTTGAAATGTTAAAAGCCATCAAAATATTTAAATGCATTATAGTTGCCTATAAATTTTTATAAGTGAGACTTAAATACCTTTCCTCATCCTTGAGGGATGACCTTTGTAAGTTAGTAAAAAAATATTGTAATTTGATATCACGTGATGACGATATATGTTTGTAATATAATTTATTTGTAACCTTGTTTTGTAAAAAATTGCTGCAGACCTCTCCTCATCTGTTTAATTTTATGACAATGTTTCTCTGGCTTTTACAAAGAAGGACTTTTAAAAAAAATGATTAAAATTAATTCAAATTAGTTATTATCCTTGATAATTTCTGTATAAAGTAGTAGTAATTATTAACTAAGATTTAACATAAAATTTGGAATGTTTTATTGGTTATTAACATGTTGGTCATCATTTTTCTTTTTTCAGTAAAATTGCTTTCTCTTTGAAATTATATATTTTTGTGAAAACTTGGTTTTAATTTAAAATATCTCGCTCATTTAAACTCCCAAATGACTATTAACTTCTTTTTTTTATATATCTCGTGGTATTAATAATTCTTCATTTATATATTTCTACAATTTCCTAGGGGACGTCAGGGATTTCAAGAGCCTCGGAGTTTTCTTCTAGATTATTAAACTCTAATGGTTAATTTTTAACCAAATATGTATGAGTAACAATGCATTGCGCCTATAATTTTTTTTTATTATTGGTTAATGTATTATTCTAAATAGAATTTACTCGTTGATTTTAGCAAATCATGAAACTTAAATCTTTCGACTTAAAAGTAATTCTGCAGGTGTTGTACCCTCTGTTCTTGGAATGACTATAATATTAAGATCCTGATGATATGACAAATATATATTTGGCCCTCGGAAAATCATGAATGTGGGATTATACATGCGTCTTTTCATTCCCCTCAAATATCAATCCATTAACACAAGCAGAAACAAAAGATAATTGAATATAAAAATCTTAACAACTTATTTATTCCGATAGTCATTTCCACAAACGGCCATTTTTTTCAATTAACCTAAAAGTTTTTACAAATCATGGCACAAAAATTTGGCATTTGACAAACGAAGCCAAAGAATTCTTATGTATTGCGTCAAAAAAAAATATAAATTTTGAGATATGAATATGGTTCCTTTTTGGGAACGACATTATGAAAGTGTGTTTTAATTTTGTTAAAATGTTATAATAGAAATTTTTAATAAATAAATTATAAAAAAATTAGCAATCCAAACATTGCGATTTTCCTGATGGGCTTTTTTAAGCCAAATATTGAAACTATTCTCAGTCTGTCTATTAGAGCTAGGCTATGATTGAGCCAAAATGTGTTTTGACTAGATCTCGGATTAAAACTTTCACTAATAAGCCCCCGTCAAAGACTTTGGTTTCAAGAATCCAAAATTTAGGCCATAGGTTTAACAATTTCTTATATTTGGATCATTAATCCAAAGGTCTTTAGCCTTTACCCTGCATGTTATGATATAAAGGTTATCTATTTGTAATAAGATATTATTTAAATATCATTAGGTTTTAATATTATATACATTTAAAAGGTCAATTGAATTAATTATATTACAGTTATCAAAGTATATAAGGCAACATTTTATTAAAAAATTACCTGTTTGATATTGATATACGTTTTAAAAAATAGAAGGTAAAAGACGGATGATTAGATATAACTTAAAATACAAACGGGGATGAATTACAAATAGCCAGAGTTGGGCAGTACCGCGAAGATTTGTATCTAAGATACAAGATTCTTTTGTATCTTGTATTCAGTATCTTTTTCACATTTTTAATAAGATATTATAGTATCTGTTTCTAAGATTCTTTATTCTGAAAAAAGTCTTGCATCTTTATTTTCTTGACAAAATATGCAGATTTTTCTTAATATTCGTGTTGAAAAAAATTTTACATATCATAGTATATTATATATTTATTTTTTTCCCGTCATATTTTAAATATATTGACCAATATTAGCTGAAAATTTACAACTAATATAAAGATACATAGATATAAAATAACAACGCCAAAAACGAAATAAATAAAGATTTTATTTCTATATAAATGTTGTGTAACTCCATAAAAAAATCATTACCAATTTTATGTAATATTTTTAAATTTGCGAGATGATTAAAACACTGACAGTAGTGAAGAAGAAGGTAGTGTTAAAATTATGGAAATAGGTTTCCCCTGAATCAGATCCCAATCTTAAAATTTTAGATGAAAATTTTTTTTTAAAATAAAAACTAAGAAAGACAACGTACAGGCTCAATGTAAAACCTGTATAAATAAAAAAAATGATAAAGGGGTTAACGCAAATTTTGTTAAACATATTAAAGTATATTATTTATATTGTGGTTAAAAGAAAGATAGGTTATTAAAAATTCAAGTTTACAATATTGTCTATCTTAATTAGCTGCTGCCCAAGATTTTAAGAACATATTGAGTTGGATGATAAAAAAAAAATAACTTCAAAATGTATTATTTAAAAAAAGCACTAAATGTAGTACCAGGAGTATAAATCAAGCTCAAACTATAACACCAACAGATTTAACATCTAATAAAGAAAATGATGATCATTCTTCTTTTGGTAGAACAAATGTTGCTGAGTCTAAAAAATAATATTGAATTGGAGGTTCTAAATATACAAATTTTATTTTGATTATATTGATATTGGTAAAAAAAATTTTTTAAAAATGTTAAAACACTAAAATATTAAAACAACTCTATAAAAATATGTAAAAATATATAAAATTACTAAATATAAATATATATTAATTGTATCGAAGGCTCTAAAAAGAGCTTAATTCAATAATGAATATGTACCTAAAAAGCAAGTATAATTGTGTTGAAAAATTTCCAATTGAAGTTTTTGTTTAAGAAATAAGGATTCGCGATTTTTCGTTTGTTATGCTAAAAATATTTTCGTGATAAAGTATTTTAAAAAAATATATGTAGACTGTGAAGAATTGCCGTTAGTTGAAATGACTATTGGCTGAAATATATAAGTTATTTAATTTTGAATACTTATTAATTTTTTTTTATTTTCCCCACAAGAGTGTTTTTAATTGATGAAGGAAAGGATGAGACGCAGGTTGCATCCCAAATAAGGGATTTCCCATTGGACCAGGGGGTGCAGGTTAAGCCGTCGGGTCTAGGCCGTCTTGTAATGAGAGGTTGGTAGATTCAAGGATGCTGGGTATTTTAGCCTTATTAAAAGCGTTATGTACGATTTTATTAATTGCTTTATGCCGGAGATGGTGTCGTTGGCTGCAGGTGCAGTTTAGACCGTGTCTGGCGTTAGGTTGAACGGGTAGGCTGCATTGGCGGCAAGAGTGTGAATTTGTAAGCGAGCATCCAAGTCTAAAGCCTATAGTAACTCTCAGTTGGTCATTGGTTAAGAGATTATCTAAGGTTTGGCTTGGAAGTGCTTCGAGCCATTCATGCCCACCGTATTTATCGTTGCTTTGTAGTGCTGTAAACGTTACTACAAAAAATGAAACGCGTTACATTACTCGTTACATCTGAAAAAGGGAACGCGTTACCGTTGCTCGTTACCTTTTCAAAAAAGTAACGGGGTACTCGTTTCTTAAAAAAAATTAAATATATACAAAAATAATATTTATTTTTTTCCGACAATATATAATAGAATAAAACTTTACAAAAGAATATATGAGATCGTTTTATAAAAAAAATATTCATATATTTAATTGTAATATAAATAAAATTATACAAAAATAATATAATATAAGATAATATAAGATAACATCCTTACGTAACAATTTTTTATTTATTTTTAGCAACAATTGATTTCTAAATTTTGATCAGACAAACAAGAGCGCTTAGTGCTCAACACAGCTGGTTAAATTATGGGATGTTATATATAGTATTTTAAGAATAAATAAAATCTATAATGAAACTCAGAGACCTGCATTTTAGATTTTTAAAATATACCCGGGCCGGGCCTGAACTTTTTTTTTAAATACCCGGGCCGGGCCGTATTTTTTTTAAAAATTTATACAACATGAACTATTATATTCGTCAATTAGATATGTTTACAATGATTATATATAGTTATGATTAATATAATGTTCGGTGGAAGTTAACACTAGCTATCACTCATAGTATCTATTACATAATATAATTATAGTTTTCCTGCCACGGAATAAATACGCAAAGGATTAAATACATTATTATTTAATATAATGTTATATTTTTTTATTAATTAAAGTATTAGTTTTATTTTTTTACAAATACAGTTAGTATAGTATATTCTCAAATTATTATTTACAACAAATTTTTCGTAGTATCAATTTGTAATATACTAAATATCTGTTTAGAATAAAAAATAAAAAAAATATGCTAGTGTGAAAATCTTGCTGATAGAAGGAGCAAAGGTCTAGACATAGTGTCTAAATTTCGAAGCTTAGTCATTATTTTTTTCTGGCGAAAATATTGATTTAGCCGTTTTTAATACTCGGCTCAGAACGAGCCGTTTAACAATATTAGCGAATATGCTTGCTTATTAAATGATAATACTCCCCGAAAAATATGATAAAATTCCAAATAGATGAATTTTTTATGTATACCAGGTCGAATATAATTTTTAAAAAACACCAAGGCCGGGTCGGGCCTTCCTAATATTTTTTGAATATCCGAGCCGGGCCGTAAAATTTTTAAACCCGGGCCGGGCCGTAAAAATTTTTGAAAAAAAAATCCGGGCCGGGCCGAAAATTTTTTAATCCAGACCGGGCCTTGCAAATGAGACCTCTGCAGGTCTCTGATGAAATTCTGTAATTGGATAAATCCTGGCTACGCCACTCTTTCATATACATTTATTATTTAAACAAAGTTTTTTTAAAATCCCTATTCTTTATTCTTTAAATTTATTAACAATTATAGTCAAACCAATAGCAATACTAAAACAAGAAATAGAAGATATAAAAAAACTCAATATAATACTTTGAACCAACACCAATATTTTGTTAATTTTGTGTTTTTAATGTTGGTTTCCAGCCCAATACTGTAGTATAATTTAATTGCTAATATTTAGGGGCTGTGATGGTCCACATATTTTCACCGATCCGATATTGCTCCAAAACTAATGCGATACTGATACCGATCCGATATTTATATTGTTTTTCACCACACCCCTTTGAACCAAATGTAATTAAGAAATCAATATTTTTTATGCAAAAAATTAAAATTATGCATTTATTTAATTTTTTATTTTAATTTCTACAATTAAGACTATAATTTAAAAAAACATATATTTGATAATATATCCATTTTATGTTGGTGTGAATTATAAAATTGTATTTAATATATAAATTTATAGTATATTAGATTTTTTTTAAATAAATACGAGAGAGCCTCTAAATTTTTTGGCAATAAGCTTCTACGATATGGAATATCTATATCCCCTGCCGTACTGAAGGAAAACTTAGATGATTCCAAAGATAACGCATTTTGCAAAATTATCTTTGTCCTTCGTAAAATATTTCCATAATTCAGATACCATTTTTAAAAATATTATTTTATTTAAAGTAAAAATAATAAAATTGGCGTTATTATATTAAAAAGATTTAAAATAATTAAAACTTTGGGTAGTCCTTTCCATATTTATAAAATAAACTTTTAAAATACTATAAATCTAGTTTAAAAAAGAATAAAATTTAGAGGGTGTTGTGCATTTGCATTGTTTTAAAAAAAAATTATTTTGAAAATATTATAATAATGTGGAAAAGGCTAATTATCGGAGCTGATTCGATCCGATATTTAATATCGGCGCAGCTCTACTTATATTTTAATTCATGATTAAGCTTTTCAAAATATTTAATTCTATTATTAAAGTAAAATTCATCTTTTTACCTTGAAATGCTTTTTTAAGTTTGAACTGTAACTCCAGACGGTTATACATTTCCTACCGAAATCTCTAACAAATCTATCATCGAACCCCTAATAAAAAAATTAAAAGATAGTCTTAACCCTACCGAAATCAGTATTTAATTTTTAATTATTAATATAAATAATTTAATCCGAGTTTTAATTCATATCAACCACTGCCGTCATTTTTATTTTAAATTCCCGTTGTTAAATTTTCTATCGAAATTAATATTCAATCAAAATTCAAAGTAAATGTTAATAATATTATTCATATAATTTATTTTAAGAATATTATGTCCCCTGGCCCCAATTTGAAATATATTTTAAACTAATAAAGAAAATCAATGATACTAAGTCTACACTTTGTAAATGTAAATTATATCCCAACACAAATATTTCAATATCAATGTCCAGCAGGAGATTCCATCTTTCTATTGCTGCTGAAAGAAGATCATCATGGGGAGTTATAATGAGATCGCAGAATTGAGCGATAGGCGATTTGATATAAATAGAGAAAGGGAAAGAAGTTCCAAGTCGATTTCGCCTAGTTTGGCGGGTAATTGGGCCAGGTGCCAATTAAAGTCTGATAATGAATGGTTGAGGTTCCTTTCTATGAAGGTATTTAAGCGAATATTGTGTCGAATGAAAAATTTTGAGGAGGTGAATGAGGAGGATGAGTGGAAGAGATGTGAGATTTTGGGAAGATATAAAACACTTTTTTAATAAGTAAAAAAGCTGGTGCAATGGAATGTGGTTGATGAACTTTTCCAAGTTTTGCATCCCAGAAAAAGTTTTATCGATAATTTTTTCTGATATATTTTTATCAAGTAATGGGGAGCCCAATAGTTGGATATCTTCTTTTTCGATAATAGTGTATTCTTTAAATAAATCTAAGGGAATCTGGGGGTTGAGGAAGCAAATTTCAGTTTTATTTAATTCTAAACCTGTTTTAGAGCATAGTTAAGGGCTTTACTTATTTGATGTGAATTACCGCAAAGGGTGCCATCATCAAGGTATCAGAGGTTTAGGTTGAGATCAAAATCAGATTTAAGATCTTTCATCATATTATGGATAACTAAGCAGAAAAGAATAGGGCCGAAGGGGTCGCCTTGTTTTACTCCGTCTTCAGATTATATAACGCTACCATTAAAGATGAGGGGAGTGCTATTGTTATAGCAGATGTCTATGAAGTGCGAGTATTGGGGAAAATTATATTTAAAAAAGTCAAAATAATTTTTTTTTAAATACAATATTGCAATATTTTTCATCAGCTCAATTGAAGGTTATTTAATTTTGGCACAATGTTAAGTATGCCAAAACAGCAAAGGTTTAATGATAAATTATTTGAAAATTTTGATTAGATTATAAAATAATTAATCCATTTTAAATATTTTGCAAATTAATATTTCAACTCCAATTAAATATACTAGTCACCCTTCCCTATCTATGCTAAGAAGGGCTAATACTAATATGCCTGATTATTATAATTAACTTATCATTAAATATTTTATTAATTATTATAAATAGTCATTCTTAATATATGCATATATTATGTTCTTCACAAATAAATAATAAAAATTGTATTTTATAAACTATTCTATTTAATTGGCAATGATAATTTAAAAGTATCTTTATTTAAGATACTCTATTGTAGCAAAAAATAGAAGTATCCTTTTGATATTTTAAAAAAGATACTAGTATTTGTATCTAAGATTCATTTTTTTATAGAGAATCTGTATCTAGATTCTTTTTCTGGAGGTGCTGCCAAACTCTGCAAATAACATATGTCTCATAAACATTACAAGACACAGAAATGAATTATTCTACAATACACAAAGAAGCCAAAGCAAAAATAAATGGCAGAATTATAATTATTTGTATGGACGTATTTACAATAAAGATAGAACATTAACTGCTAATAAAAATATATAATAAAAAAAACTCATGCATTATAACAAATCAACAATTTGTTACAATGGGCTTATAAATTATCAGCATATAACTGATATAAAATATAAAATAGGTGAACAATATAATTGCAGATGCTTTGTCACAAAATCCAATAGAGAAAAAGATGATGATATAATAACAAGCAAAAATAAAGCCTTAAATTATATAAGGACTCCCACTTTAGAGACAAGTTAACATAATCTAGAAAAAAATTTGGAGATGAAACCTCAAAAGGTTCAATCTTATAAATGGTATAAATATACAAAATTAAGCACTGAAATTCAAACTAATAATAGACAAAATGTAAAATAATGACAGGAGTTTGATCATTCTGTCACTTAAAACAAAAGTTTTACATATATTACATACTGATCCAGGTATTATTTCTCTACAAATGAATTTCAAATGGTGTAAAAAGATTCAACATTTAAACACTACGCCATATCACCCAAGATGTAATGATTAAGTAGAAGGAGAGAACTAACATCAATTGTTGCTCCAGTGAAGTTTTATTTATATATAGAAATGTCAATACCCGCTCAACTAAAGTTTGGCTAATAAAAAACTAATTGAAAAAGCAATAAAAGTTAAAAGAAGCAAAATAATCTTACAAATGGGGAAAAAGAAAAGTGAAATTATCTTGTTATAACATTGAAAAAAAGAAGTTAATTTGCTTTTGACAAAGCACAATTTTAAAAAAAAAAACATAAAATCAAAGGAATAAAATATATATCCATCAAATATAAGATAAATAAGAAAAATATTTGTGATGGTTACATTAACAATTTCTAATGATGTAAAATTTTGTGATTTCTATTTATCCTATATTTTATATAAATACTAAAACAATAAAGTATTATAAATGATAATCAACTTCATAATGGATATTAATCAAAGTTCATCACAAAATTAGTATTGTTTTATTTTCAAATTTACAATTAGTTTTTTACAAGTAAAAACTATAATAAACAAAAAAGATAAAATAATAGATAATTATGGTAAGATCATAAAATGGTATCTGCCAATTTGATGCAACTGAATATCATACATATATGCCTACCCATAACATCAAGAATAATGTTCCTAATCCCATAAATATTGCCGAAAATATGGATATTGAAATTTCTTTTACAAGTTCACGTGTATATTTAGATGATGTTACCTCATAACTAAAAAATAATGAAGCAATAAAATAGTATCTTACACAAAAAACCATATAGTAAAAAATAATCCAAAACCCAATAATGTAATTGATAAATGAGGATAAACAGCAGGATTTATGGGGCTTACATATCTTTCCATTATTAAACAAATTCACCACGTTTTAATATGAATGAGTGAACTATTTAACAAGTCCATAGTCAATGGACAAATAAGAGAATAGTGGAATTTAAATCTTTAAAAGCAATTATATGAATGCAATACCATTTTAAATGGTTTTGTCCAGATTTCTTTAAATCTTTTAAAGAAAAGGCCAAATATATTACGAAATATATCTACAAGTAAAATATATGGAATAAAAAAAATTATCACACTAGATTTAATGCAAATACAATTTATTAAGTCACTGTTTAATCATGAATTTAATTCCATATTTAAAATGTATATAAAATGCGTCCTCTTTTCTCAGAATCAAGTAGCCCTAGATATGAGGCCTTTTTTAGAGAAAAGTCAAGATTAAAATTTTAAAAATAAATACATTGGTTAAAGGTTAAACTTTGTTTTAAATTTATATAAAAATTATTTATTAAAATATAAAATACACAAGTTAAATTAATAAAAAAACCTAAAAAATATGTGATTGAACTGAGTAGTGTATTTTGTTTTACTCGGGCCTAATTTTTCAAACCACTGTCCTAATCTTTTTTAAAAAATAAACCCGACCCAGCCATATCCTAAATTATTTTTCGAAAAAAATTTCTTATAATAATTCAAGATTTTATTATTCCCGTCATTCTTGACGGGTTATCTACGAGTAATCTATAAACAGTCAAATAAATATAAAACAAAGAAATAATATAATACACACACATACATATAGGAGATTATTTTGCCTACCTAATTTTTTCCTGAAATCTTACATTTATTATTTTTTTTAAAAATGAAAAACAATAATAATTATAATTTTAAAAAAAAGGTTGATAGGAAAAAATTCTAACAATTATTTTAGATTCAATCAAAAATACATTTATACCTTATATAAACTTTGCATTTTTAAAATTTATAAAACACAACATTAAAATATCCAAAAGAGGGCGTCTTATCTATTTTAATAATTTTTTTTATTAAAAAAGTGAACTAGTGTTGTTAAATGGTTTGTTTTGGGTCGATTTATAAAAATGGCTAACTCAATATTCCATCCAGAAAAATATTACGCAGGCCTGAAGATTTTGTCTGTAGAAGGAACAAAGGTCTAGACATATATTAACCAAATCTCAGGCTTAGGCATAATTTTTCTGGCTATAATATTGATTTGACAGTTTTAAAAAATCATCTCAAAAATGAGCAGTTTATCAACACTAAAGTGAAATTTTAAAAATAAAATGTTTTTTAATATATATATATGTCGTATGGGTATATGGAATTCGTGGGGATTCGGAATCTCTCAATTTTAAATCATTTACTAAGGGGCGATATATAGATTTTGAAAATCTGATTTTACAGGAATTGTATTTCGGCATGTATAGAGTACCCAATCAAACAATTTTGCTGTGAACTTTAGAACCACTCCTAAAATTGGATTTTTTATATAAATTAAAAAAAATATCAATGTCTAGGGCTAGTCTCGGCCCAGGTATATTCATAAATTGACAGTTTTAAAAATCACCTCAAAAATGAGCAGTTTATCAACACTAAAGTGAAATTTTAAAAATAAAATGTTTTTTAATATATATATATGTCGTATGGGTATATGGAATTCGTGGGGATTCGGAATCTCTCAATTTTAAATCATTTACTAAGGGGCGATATATAGATTTTGAAAATCTGATTTTACAGGAATTGTATTTCGGCATGTATAGAGTACCCAATCAAACAATTTTGCTGTGAACTTTAGAACCACTCCTAAAATATTAATTTTCTATGGATTTTTTATATAAATTAAAAAAAATATCAATGTCTAGGGCTAGTCTCGGCCCAGGTATATTCATAAAACTAAAATATGGACCGGGCCAATGTACCCCGGGTTGGGCTTAGGTCCGGGGCAGGTCTCTAATTGTGAAATAATTATTCTACAAATATACTTATCTGAAAGTTTTTGTTAAATTAAAATTCTTTTATATTGATTATTTTGATTAATTTTCTTTAAAAAAAATTGACATTTAAACGGATATTTTCTTTTTATAATAAATAATGAGTAGGCGGACTTATGGCCCAAAAACCCGATCAATGCAGACCTCTAGTCTATAGAAGGGAATACCGCGAATATGTGAGTACATATAGCGTTTCAGTTATGTAATTTTCCCTTAAACCTATCATAGAAGAAATTGGAAATCATCGGATGGTCGGGTATAATTTGAGACTTTTTAACTGTTGAGTCCCTAAAGACCAAAAAATTTAGTTTGAAGATGTATATTTTCAAATATATAATTTATTGCTTATCTTTATCTCATAAAAATTATTTCAAATGAATCCCGACTTTTACAGAAATTTTAAAAATATATGAGAAACGGGGTTTACTTTGATGGGATTAATTACCTGTATGGATGACGAATATGAAAAAATATTTTGTCCAAAAGGACAAACCCATTCCCGGAATACAATGCGCTTCCTTCTTTGCCTTTCAGGGTAAATAAATTAAAGTCAAATTACATTCAATTAATTGATGAAATAAATGGGAAATAATTTATCAAACTTTTAAAATAGTCACTTCCATACTTCGAAAAAGTAACGACGTTACTTTAAAAAAAATAAAGTAGCGGTGTTTCTTTTTCTTGAGTGACGTCTAACAATGTCCTTTAATTTACGGTGCATCACCACATTACTTATTAAAAATATTTTTGAGTATTTAAGATAAGCAAAAAAAATATTGTAACTTAAAGGGTAGATTAGTGCATTGGGTGGGTTTTTGGCCTGCCCGCCCACGCCAGTCCATACTTAGGAATGGTAGGGTTTTCTAAAGTATATTGAACATTTGGCGGGTGGCGGACGGGTTAAACAAAATTTATAGATAAATGGACGGTAGGGCGGGTAAAATTTTAAAAAAAATTATAAGTGGGCGTGTTAAAAAAATTTCCGAACAAGTTTCCCGATTTTTTGGCTATAAACCTGCCCATGACAGACCTCTAGTTTGACTCCTTCCAGAAAAAAATCATAATTATGTGTTAAAATTCAAATTCTTTATATTTTATATCTATATGCAATTAAAAATACATTTTTAGTTGTATATCAAAATTGATAAGCGCCAGATGTCAATCAAAATCCACATTTTTTTCGGTGGATGAGTTTGAAAATATTTTATGCCAGGTGTTTTTAAAATTCTAATCAATCATATTTGGAAGATCATAAAATTTGATGATAATTTTTTTTAGAAGAAGAATATAGAAAATCTTCTACATTGATCAAAAATTCTGCTCTGAACATTCTGAAAAAAAAATTTTAAGAAATCGGAAATATTTCAATTTTAAAGTTCTAAAGATTTTATTGCATATTATTAAATAATTCCGCCTCACCTTCAATTATTTCTCATAATATAAAAAAAATAACCCGAATAATCAAAATAAACCATTTGAATTTATTATATTAATTATAAAAGTCAAATGTCGAATTATCATCATTAAGCGTTTTCTTTATAGTGGTTATAAAATAACATGCCAAGTTTGTTTTGATGGATGTCAAATTAACCTACTGGAATTTTTAAAGAGTGTTAGAGACGTAAGAGCTTTTAATGGAAGGAAAATTTAGGAGAAAAAACTAATAATAATATTCGTCGTCGGTATTTAGTGATGATGTGTTCTCGCAAGGTGTAGGAACAATTCGGGTATAGAGCTTTATTATTGACAGTAGGACAGGGTAACACGACCATTCCACACCTTATAAACATTAATTGTAATATAAATATAGATTTTTTTGGAAAATATAATGATTCATCTTCCCCTCCCTCCCTTTCTTCCCCCCTCTCCCAAATATGGATGAATGATTTTGGGAACGTACGTGCCGCATTCCGTGATCATTTCCAAATCCATTGCTACGCAAGAACATTGCATACAATCTTTAGGAGATATATTCCAAACCACGCCAGGTTTCAAAGTATAATTACGTCCGTCATCCTCCAATATACATTTACCTTTAAATTCATAAAGACGTCAATTATTTTACAATTTTTTTTTAATAAGTCATTGTATATAACTCTTGAAAGGTAAGGCCCAGAATATATAAGTCTATTGGTTGGATTTTGGATAAGATATCAGTTTATCCCCATTTCAAAAATTTATGTCAACCAAAATTTTATATATTAAGCTTTTAACAATGCAAATACAATATATACATATTATTTTGCTCAACATTAACATATGCATTTTTTTGCATTTAAAATTACAGAAGTAATATTTTTGTAAGTATTCAATTATAGAATATTATAACTATTTTAAAGGCACAAAAAAGTCATCAATAGTGTTGGGAAAGGAAGCAATATTTTATTGGTGGAGGGGTTAATATAAGTTTTGGAGAGAGGTATGCCTCCAAAAAAATTTCTGCATATAGACAGACATCGCCATTGCCTATATTTTCTAGGTAAGAAATTGCCGCCCTCTATTGATTTAATATGGGATCCCTAGGGTATAGAACTAAAAGGCTTCAAAATTTATAAATTTGTTGGGCAATGAAACTTGAATAGAAACATTTTAAAAATCTTAATTGATTAAGAACCGATTCATAGATAAGGTTATGCACATATCTAGTTATTCTATAAATATCATCTTTCCTGGACTCGTCCTGAAAGGATGCCCTTTCATAATTACTTTCCCAGTGGCATGCTTGATTTGTATTTTTGTCGTATGACTCTTCATTCAGATCATCAGATTTAAAAAAAAAGATATATAGAAATTCTTTGACGTTTTTGTTTTATTAACGTATCTAACACATATTATATTAAACTGCGCATATGAGCTCACATGTCGAGTGATCCTCAGCCATGGCAGGAAAAAGCAGGTGCATTCATTATTCTTTCCCACATTATAAATTCTCTTCTTTCATTATCTAAATCAAATAATCTCTAAAAAAATTCAATTTAATATTGTGATCTGTTCTTTCTTTCTTTCTTTCAAGAGTAAATTTTTTACAATATAATAAATGATTTACATTTACTTTAATTTTAATTAAAATTGGTAAATATAAATTTACTAAAAATGTATTAACTCAATAAAAATCTCTAAAATAATTATCAAATCTATAAAAATGATTTTTACCCTCCCCCCCCCCCAAAAAAAAAAACAAAAACAAATAGTGACACTATTGCATTTGACATTATTCAATTAATATGTCATGTTAGTCAAAACCGCTTTTTAAAATTATTTGATGTAAATTATTTAAATATATTTAGGATAGGTATTGTTAGACCTGTGCGCCGACGAAATTATCAAAAACCGGCGCAATTTTCAAAAAAATCTAATGGACGGCCGAGGCGCGCCAATTTTTAGCAGCGGTCAATAAAATCGGCGTAAATCGGCGCAGTTATAAATTTTTATAACATTAATTTTTTTAATTGCTTATTAATTTTTTTTTTTAAAAAAACAAATAAATATACACTATTCTACAGATATCTCGGCATTTTTTTAATATTCATTTAATAGAAAACTTATTATATTAAAAATCGATTTCGTAATTTTATAATTATCATGTGGTAAAAAATTATTTTATTTAAATTTTCGGGACATAATGATGATCTCCTTGAATTTAACGTCAATCCAGCGGTAGATAAAACTCTTTCACTAGGTGTGCTAGTCGCCGGAATGCAAAGAATTCTTTTGTCGAGCCTGGAAAGATTGGGAAGTTCACTCTTCTTTTCTCTCCAAAAATTTAGAACGTCCATATCTTGTGAATGCCATTTTTCAAGAAAACTGTGTCATTCTTATTCTAAGTCACCTAACTTGGAATCATAATTTATATTTGTTGAATGTTTATTTGCCAATTTTGTCAAATAACTTGAATTTAATAATTCATCTTCATCCTCATTAGCTATATTTACTACCTGATTATCATCATTCTCTATAAGTTTAAGATGTTTTATTATAAATTCAGAAGCTGAGCAATTTGCTCTATTAAATATTTTGACACAATTGTCAATTTTTAAAATCTTGGATCTAAAAGAGAAGCCAATACCTAGATAATTTTAAATAAAAAATAAAAGAATATACTTATATAATATTCCTTGCCGATTACAAACCGGAAATCGTACACTAGTTTTTTTTAGCATATTTTCCTTAAGTAAAATAATTTTCAAAACTATCACTATCATTTAATATTAAATGTGTTTCAATTTCACTTCTAAAAAGTAACGCAAAGTTTAAAGTAGGCCCTTTTTGTACTGAAAATTTCGAAAGAAATGCTAATAGTTCTTCTACCAGATCAGATTCATAATTTGAGAAAGTGCTTCCCAATTCTTTTCAAAACATTATTAATTAAATTCTTATTTAATCCATATATGCTTTCTAGCATAATTAATACTATGCCAATGTGTTGGGACATTTAATTTTAAGGTTTTCATATGCGTGAAATTATTGTTAATATTATCATTGGAATTGCCAATTTGAAAACGGGTACCCGGGTAGGGTATGGATCAATTCTGTCAAGATCTAACATGTCTGATATTAAATCTATTGTACTTAGACATTTTCTTCGATATTTTTCGAATTCAAATTCAACCTCTGCAGTTTTATATCTTAGAGCAGTAATAATTTCTCTAATTCTTTTGCAAAAAATTTCCAGACTATGGATTTTTTATTATCCAGAGTTAGGATACTAAAATTATTTATAGAATTATTAAATGTAGATACATCCATTTTAAAAATGTGTAAAATTATGGAAACTTTTGGAATTTTAGATTTTTGATTGATTGAATTCTATAATGACGTCAATATAATTATGATTTTAAAACAGTAGAAAATAAAAATTCATCAAAATCCTGATTGACATTTAAAAATTACAAGAGTGACGTTGACATTAGAATAAAAAGGTATAAAATATGAAAAAATTTTCTGCGCAGGCCGTGCGCCGCCAACATAAAAATTGGCGGCGCGCCGGCGTGATTTTCTTAAACGGCGGCGTTTTTGGCGTAACCAGGCCGGCCGGCGAACAGGTCTAGTTATTGTTAAAAAGCCCGATTTAGGTCGAATAACGGCCTGATTAAGATTTTAGCTAATTTACTTTTTATTGATTAAAAGGCAATCTCTAGCAAAATGGTCACAAATAGTGAGTTTAGCAAAATTTTGAACATAATAAAAAATAAATTTTTTTTATAAAATATATAGGACATGTAAAAGAAAATGAAAATAAATCAATTTAATAGTCATTAATATATCAACTCGGAAATTTTTTGAAAGCGTTTTCAGGGGCTAACCAGCTAATTCTTTTGGTCCGACTAGTGGCCTAATTTTAAAAAAATTTCCGAAACTTTTCGGTCTGGTAAAAATATTTTAGCAAAGTTTGTTCCAATTTACCCCGAAATATTTTGAAACTCTTAGGACTTCTGGTCCAGGTTGGGCCTTGCCAGCTTCTACTATTTTTTTTTCTATATTTTTAAAAAATAACGAGTAAATAAAAGCTGATAGTAAAGATATGTTACTTTCAGGCTATTATAGTGTTGTTAAACGGCTCGATTATGAGCCGATTTTTATAAATGTCTAACTCAATATTTTATGCAGAAAGTTTTGATACAAGCATGCAGATATTGCACATAGATAGCACAAAGGTCTGGAGATATCTATTAACAAAATCTTAGAGGCTTGGAGCAAAATTTTTCTGGCATTAATATTGAGTAAAAATTGGCTCAAAACGAATCTTTAACACTACTATACAGACCTCCTTTTTTTTAAAAAAATTTATATATTTGGTTCCCACTAATCATTTCTCCCCTCACTCACCGATTAGAGGACAAAAAATAAAATATAAGAAAGACTGCTAACTACTTCTAAAGAATGTAAGATTACGCATTTTTCCTAAAATTATATTATTACTAGTATTATAAAATCTATTAAAAAGCGTTGCTCCGTGAACGTAGCGGGAAGACCATATCATGTACCATATCAACAAGATACCCATGATTATAAGCGACGAAATATTCTTTAATTGAGACATCTTTATTTATATTTGTTGTTTTTTTTTAAAAAAAATTTGTATAAAACTAATGTTGAAAAAATTTTCAAATTATATATAATTTTTTTTTTTTTATAATGTTGATCGTAATATTTCATTAAACACACCTCTTCCCTGATTGGTCATCTATAAAAATAACCTCTGCTTTATACATATATCACTTTACAACTACCCTCATCTCCGAACTAGATATACTCATTTCCAATTAAATACTAATCGCAACCCTATGAGTATGTCTCTTGGCCCAATCGATACTACTACATACCTTAGTTTCAATTACACGAGAAACTAGTAGCCGGGCTCAGCTACTGTTCTTAGGTTCTAACATATATTTTGCCAATAAAAAATTATAAAATATTCAGTAATAATCTTGAAAAAAATAAATTAGCATTTTTACTCTGTGAGGCTTACGATAGAATCACTGATATTCCTTTCACTTAATTTTTTTATCAATATAAAAAGATTTCGTTAATTTTGATCATATTTTTTTAAAAATTTAAACTTTAATTTTCAATAATTTAAAATCTTTAATATTTAAATAATTTAAAATCTTTAATTTTCAATAATTTAAAACTTTAATTTCAATAATTTAAAACTTTATTCAATATTTAAAATGATAAATCCTTAAATTTATTTCAAAGTAGAAGAAAATAAAATGACTAGATATTACTAGTAGATAGCCCGTCAAAAATGACGAGGAATGAAAATTTCTTCTTACTTTTATGCTATTTGAAATAATATCCAATTTTTATTCTTTTTACCCCCTCCCCCCTTCAGGCCAGGTTCAATCCATTAAAACTAAGTGCCATGGTTTGAGTAAAATAAATTTAAAGCATTTACTTGATAATACCAATATTATTCGTTAAATATTACTGATTAGTTATACCTAATATTTAATATTAAAAAAAATTCCCAGGCAAAGTCCAAAGCCATATTATGAATGAAAAATTCTTCCAAGCCCAATGAAAGATCATAATAATTTTGGTAGTTGAAAACTGAAATAAAATATTTAAATAATCATAATGAATTTAAAAATACAATCAAAATTCAGATTTTCATGGGCCTTGGTTTTTTGATCAGGTCAAGCCCAGATTTGCAAAAAAAATTTGTTTTGGGCCAATGTCTCACCTATAATTAATAATAAAAAAATTCTCAAGCGTCCAAGCTCATAATAATTTTGAAAAATTTTCCCCAAGCCCAGCCCAATATAATTTATAAAAATAATTTCCAAGCCCAGCCCAACCTATAATAATTTTATAAAAAAAATTTCTCAAACCTGGCCAACCGATAGTAATTTTCAAAATTTTTTTCCAAGCCTGGAAATAGGTAAATCTCTAAAAACCATTTTAGTCCATTAAGACTAAGAGTGAATACTATTTTTTTGAATAAAAATATATTTAGATTAGATTTTACCTGAGGGCCATATAAATATTCTGTGTTAAATATTACATCTATGCCTAATATTAAAAAAATTCCCAAGCCAGGTCCTAGCACTTGGTTTTCTCAAACCCGAAGACCATAATAATTTTGATAGTTGAGGACTGAAATAAAATATATAAAAAGTCAATATACATTTAAAAATACAATCAGAATATGAAAGTTGCATGGACCTTGGTTTTTGATCAGGCCTTGCCATGTCTTTAAAAGTTTTCAGACCAATTTCTAGCCCATATTTAAAATTAAAAAATTTACAGGAATCTTAGACTATAATAATTATGAAAAATGTTTCTCAAGCTATGTCCAAGTCCATATTAATGATGAAAAATATTTCCCAGGCCCAGGAACCTAAATAATTTATTTTGATCCAGAAAAATAGGTCTGATGTAAGGGGTTTATAAGAATTAAATCTGTCTAATTTCAAAATTATCATCAAATGAAGGGTAAATATCTGATTTACCTATGATTCTACTGGTGAGCTCCTGGTATTTATATGAAATTCTAGAATACATATTAATGCTGAAAATATGTTCCTAATTTAAATTTTAAAAATACCAAATGATTTATTACTTAACAAAATATAAAATTAAATTTAAGAAATTATTATTAAATTACAATAGAAAAAATAAAAAGATATGTCTAAGTTATAATAGGAGGTTAACTTCAATCATAGTTAAATTATATATAAGTAAAACAAAAAGGTTATACATTTAATCAAAAATGTTATAATAAGTTATGAATAACATACATTCTACAATTATGAAGTTATGAGTAAAAATACAAAATTTTCCTATCTTATGAGGTGTTATTTAAAAATTTATATTTATTTTGGGGTTATTCTAAAATTTTCCATTATTTTTATAAAATATGTTAGTTATTTATTTGTATTTGTAATTTATAATCTAAAAATTTATTCTTGCTAGATAAGAGTTTTGTGTTACCAAGGTGTGCTTTGTCCCTTCCATATATCTCTTATCTTTTCTGAAACCCCAATATAATGGTATAAAATTCTAAATTATACATAAATTCAAGAATTAAAATAGTATTTTAATAATACATCTCTTATTTTAATAATACATCTCTTATTAATATTGAATTGGTACTTGATGCATTTAAAGTTCTATTTACCCCTAAATATTCAGGAATATGTATAATATTAGGTGTGTATTCAGTGCATTCAATGCACACGCAAAATTTTAAAAATGTTAACTATTAATTAAGAAAGTTGCATGTGACATTGATGAGGCCTGGCTATGTCTGCAAAAAAAATTTCAGACCAATCTATAACCCATATTTAAAATTGAAAAATCTTAAAGTACCTCTATTTTAAATTTTATCCAATATGATTTCCATCACATTTTTAAATTTTGATATTTCTAATACATGTTCACGGTAAACATTGCAACAATTTTACCTTTTTTTATCTTAAATTTTAATATATAAAATTTATTAATAAAGTATATTTACTACCATACACACAAACTAAATAATTACCCTTCAACCCCATCAGCTAGTATGGTAATAAAAATTTAATTATATTCAAGTTGGTGAATACGTAAAGCATATGCCTTTGAAGCTTTAATATATATATAATTAATATTTTATATTTATTTATATTCAAGTTGGTGCAAGCGGCAAAGCATATGCCTTTGAAACGGGAGGCTCGTGTTCGATTCTCGTAGAGAACAAAAAATTAACATTACACTATATAGTCTCCTTAAATTTAATATACATTAGGGAGGTACGAAAACGATCGTGTTATGATTATGGAGATCATATATATTAGATAGATTGTTATATAAAAATAATGAACAATCATAATAAAAACGTGATCAGCGATAATATCGATAATATTATTTTAGAAATTTATAATTTTACGACATACTATTATGATGAAATTAACTGAAGTGAATTCATTCTTTAAAAAAAATATATAGGGGAGATGTGGCATGACTGGCCATGATTGTTCTTTTTCTCCAAAAACTTCAATATTATGTGTAACTTAATTCCTAATCTTTAAAATTAAAATTTGAATCAAAGCTCTATCTATAATAGCTTTTGAACTAGATGAGGTTATGTGAAAGTTGTTTTACTGGTCAGTCAAAAATATGGTTATATTTTAATTGGGGCCATTTAGTATGTGTTAACTGGCCATAATATGTTATTTATGAATTTTAGTGTAAATATGAAATATTACTATTATAAAATACTAGTAAAAGTCCCTATGTTGATATTTCTTCATTTTTAAAAGTATATTTAAAACTAATTTTACACTAATTTGATTAATATTAACACATCCCCAATTTATTATCAGACATATATTATAATGTTAATGATAGTATTTCACAAAATTATTATCTTAATTATTTATAGACATGTGCGCCGACAGCATTATCGGCGGTGGCGTTTCTTTATATAAATGATCGGTTGGTGGCGGCGTCAAATATTTTTCTAACTCAAATTTTTTTTAATTAAAATTATAAATTCATTGGAAACACTTATAAAATAAAATTTATGCTTTTTTATGTTTAGAATTAATGATTATATTAAGTTAAAATTATCATATATAATATTTAGATTTATAGGACATTAATGATCTTTTAGAGTTCAAAGTGAGCCCAGCTATAGATAATATACGCTCGCTGGGTGTGCCTCGTAGCTGGAACGCACAGATCCTTTCTAGTTAATATTGAAAGTTTAGAAAATCCAATGCATCTTCCAAAAATCTAAGAAATCTTTTATCTCTAAATTATAAGGCGAAAATAATGAATAGCACTCCTTTTCTAAACTAGTTAAATAGTCTTGTTGTTCCAGATTATTTTTATGAATAGATGGATGTTTCATAGCTTATGACTTAAGATAATCGAATTCTGAAGCAACTTCCGTCGTTTCATATTTGGTTAATTCGTCCGTGTGTAAGTTTCAACTTTTTCTATCTCGGAAAGAATAGTTTCAGCGGTATATTTTTGAGTGACATGATGTGTCGCCAATGTATAAAATACAATATTAAAATTATTATCTATTTCGTGAAATGTAAAGTATTATAATTTTGTCGTCTATATTTGTCGGTCCACATATCAAAAGTTATACCACAAAATTTAGGACGTATATTAATTTGTTGACATATGCATGCTTTCATTGATAAATACACATCATCTAATCCACTCCGGCTAAGTGTTGTTCTATCTGGTAAAACTTTTGTATCTGAAATAATGCCATATTTTTACATAATAAAAAGTTAATAATAAAATTATTATTCCCATAAAAAATTCTAAATGTGGCATGAGATCAGTTTTATTTAAATATTCTATTATAAAATATAAAATAAAAATTAAGATTAAAATTAAAATTATATAATAATATCAATACCTTTTCTGTTTTACTATCCTAATTATCTTATCTAGCATGTTGGTCATAGACCGGCCCAAAGTGAGCCAACGTGTATTATATGGATTGTTAAAAATCAAATTTATAGCAAATGATATTTATTAATTTTAAAAAATTAAAATCACATTTTAAATAATTCAAAAAATATTTAATATTATTTTTCTTCTAGTTACAATTCATAAATAATATATAAAATAAATTTTTTTTTTTTTAAATTTATTTATTTTTTATTGAATAGTAGATAATATTAAAATTAACATATCAAATATAAAATAAAATAAAACATTATTTTATAAAAACGGAGGTGGGACTGCAAGTTTTCAAGAAACATGAATAGTTATATTTTAAAATAGTTATTTGTAGGTTTTGTTTTTAAAAGATATATTAATTTGAAAGATTCGGAGAATAAGATTAGAGACTAAAACGAATATACAATGATGTTGTAATTAAATTCTTATTAAGGATATACGTTTAACTTTTATTTAAAATACTGCTAGAGATATAACAGCCTCAATGATCTGATATATGAATAAGATACGCCAAAGTTGATAATATTTAGCAAAAATAGGTTGTTGATATACCAAAATCTTCATAAAGAGAAACGGCTTTTATCATTAGAAAATTCATGCAGAATCGAGCTCAATTAGAGATCAGAATTTTACTTTGAGTCATTAATAAGTTTTGAGGTCAGTTATGCAACATTATTCTAATAGCTGAAAGAAAATGGTAAAAAAATTGAAATACCAAAGAAGAAATAAAGATTTAAATTGTTTTAATGAGGCTTTAGATATAAGAAAATGGAAAATTAATGGAATCAATTATCATAGAGCTAAAGATCCAACAGAATGAAGAAATAGTTTATTTTATTGAATAATGATAATGTGGATACGAAATACTTCTAAAGAATAAGAAAAATTGTTTGATATTTAATTAAAATATTATTAGTTATAGTGATGTGATTGTATGTACAATTTTTTTTAAAAAAAAGAAAAAAGTATGAGAATTTATAAGGATTTAAAAAAGAAGAATTTGAGATTTAAAGTGATAAATAGTTGTTTCTAACAGATGCATCTAATAAGGGAAATATTAAAACATATGCCATGATCCTTCGCTATTTCAACAAGAATAAGGGCATTTCAATAAAAGTGTTAAAAAATTTTTCCGCTGATAGAAAAATTCAACGATATAGCTAACCACATAATGATAAATAGCTAATTCAGTGTTATCAATGAGTTGCTTGGCAGCTTTCTGCGCTGATAATGCCTCTGTGAATTTTGACAAAAACAAAAGTGTATTTATGGAATTGAGGCAGCACAATAATGAATTAATATCAATTGACTGTATATGCCAAATACTACATATTTCTTGCAAGAAAACAATGAATGTACTATCCGGATAGGTTGAAATAATTGTGATGAAATGTTTTAACGATTTAGTTCATCAACTAAGATAATGAATTAAAAGAGTTGGAATTTTTGAGATATGTACCTATCATGTGGTTATCATTAATACCTGCCATAGATCGAATTTTAAAATTTTACGAACCCTTAAAAAAATACTTCTTAAATAAATATTTTAAAAGAAATATTTTTTATAGGATGAAATGGCAGAAGCATATTTGGGATCAGTTTCACATGTAGGAAATATACTTCATGCATTTAATATTCAGTTGCAATCAGAAGATTCTTTATTAAAGATTTACAAAATCATGCTACAGCTCTGTTCATCTCTACAGTTAAAAATTGATAATAAATTTTATGGCGTTATTGCCAAAAATATTATATTAAAATTTTCAAATAATACTCTAATTAATATATTTTTAAATGAAGCAGATATTTTTATTAAGACAATTTTACAATATTTACAATCAAAATTTGATTTTAATAACGCTATTTACAAATGTATAATATTATGATCTTTGAACAGAAACTAACAATTGATGGTTTTTGTAATTTAATAAATATTTTAAAAATACCGATTGACATTGATGTCTTGTTTGAGGAGAGAGTAATTCTCTCTATTTTTTATGATTCATCTGAATACTTAAAGTTAGATGGTCTAAAAGTAGAAGAGAAATGGGTAGTTTTCATAATAACGATAAATCCCTATGCTTGGAAAAAATATGCGAGTATGTTTTCTCCTTACCTCATTCTAATGCCTCATCGAACGTCATTTTTATCCTGACAGGACTTCCTGGAAAAAGGAGAGTAATCTGATTTCTTTAACAACATTAGAGACTGGGCTAATAGTCAAAATTATATATGTCATGCCAGGAATTTTATAAATATCTTAATAACGACGGTAAACGTCTAGTTCCATTATTTAAATCTCAAATAAAATATAATTAACATTATAATTATTTAATTTTCCATATTTTTTTTATATTTTATAAAATCTTAATTATACATTCGCATAAAATAAATATATTTTTTACATTGTAAAATTATTATTTTGAATATTATGGCAAATCAAAAAATTGAGCATTACAAGACTATCGGTATTTTTTAAATATTTAAAATTTTTAATATATTTTTAGTAATGGCGCCATATAATTTATTGTCAATTTTTTACTGTAAATTATGCACACATCTTCAGCTTAATTTTGTGAATCTTTATTGAAAAAGATTCTTCTGATTTCAACTTCATATTAACAGCATGTAGCAGATTTCCTACATGTGAAATCTTTCCTAAAAATACCTCTGCCATTAATTCTTGAAAAAATTTTTCAAAATGTTACGACATCTCTTATAATTTATTTAAGAAATATTTTTTTAAAGGTTTATAAAATTTTAAAATTCTATCGATGGCGGGTATTAGGAACATGTCGCAACCAACTTTAACTGACTCAATTCTGTAAATACAGTGGTTTTTGCCAAATTCACTTAGGCATTATTATATCAGAAGGCTGACATGCAATTCATTGATAATCTCGAATCTGCTATATTTACCATTATATGGTTAATTATGTCTTTGGATTATTCACTATTTGAAAGAAAATATTTTAATAGATTGAAACGACGATAATTTTGTTGAAATAGCGGAGTATCAAGGAAATGTTATAATATTTCCCTTATTAGACGCATCTGTTAAGGTTGCATATGTATGCCAATCTTTCAAATCGTCAAGAATTGACCTAGTGGATTCAGGTTCTAAAACATTGATGATAGCCTTGCTCATTTTTACTCTACAAGAAAAATTTTCATTTATCTCGGAAATAGCTCTGTTAACGTTGTACTACATGATGTATACCATTGCCTCAACTGCGGTTGCATTTGTATTATTTTATATTTTTGGAGAATATTTTTGTTTTGCAATAGATGTAGATACACTCCCCTGCGCTGATTATAGTAATAATATAACTGACCTATAATAAATAAAATTATCATTGAAATAAGTGTAAAATATTACCTTAATATGTATTTAAATGTGATATAAGCGCCTATTCCTATAATGTTATACACAAACACACATGGTAAATTTCCAATTGCGGTAGTTTTGCGGGACTTTCGCATAATATATATTTTTTACATTATATAATTAAAATCGTTTATTTTTTTTTATAAAATTAATATATTTTAAACATGTTAATTTAATAATAAAGATAGTATTTAAAAATTTTTTGTCTCGTACTATTATTAACATTGGCGTACGCAGGGGGGGAGGGGGGGGGGAGGGGGGTTGCAGGGGGACAAATCCCCCCCCCCCCTCTCAAAGCCAAAATATGTAGATGCCGGATATATTTTTCAAAAATATTATTGTTTATATTAATTTATATTTGTTAATATTTATTCCTATCTCATATATATATTTAATTACATTTATTTATCACATTCATCTACTAAGTTATTTTATCAATTAATTTCGATTTCCTTGGCGTAATTTACCTATTATTTTCATAGTTTAGTGGCGTATTATTTATCTAAATTTCTAGTCAAATAATAATTATTTCTGAAATTGTCCAACAGGGAGAAAGAAATTGCAACCTTGTCCAACGAGATAGACTATCCGCCATCATGCCGTAACAGCTTTCATAGAGTTAGAAGAGCCGATTATTAATTCTATTACTGAAATATCACAATGACCTGAAATAAATATTTCCTCAGAAGCAAGAAAATTATTCAATGCTTATTCCAAATTTTATTTCTCATTAGAATGTATTATTTAATTATACAACTATTTTAAGTATTACTTTTCAAAAACATGACATTGACTTGATTAAGAAGATGAGAAGAGCGGAGAGGATTTTATCAGAACTCAAGGAAATTAGGGCTAAAGTTGATGAAGAATTTCATATTTTATTGTTGAATCAAAAGCAGAGCTATACGTGTTTAATATTTGTCTCCCTCGACTTATAGCAAGGCAAGCTCATTGTTAAAACTTTAATATAGGATCAGTAGAAGAGTATATCTTAAATATAGATACATTTATAACCCAAATAAATGAATTTTTAATTCATCATGCAGCACTTACAAATCTGCAAATATTACTTCCACAAAAGCCATCCCAACCTTTTTTCAGATGGTGATGGGAAAAAAAATATTTGTTAGATTTTTATTATGATGTTAAAGTATCTTATGATGCCTTACTAGCTGAATAACTATGTTTATAAGATTAACTATGGTTGATATAGTCCCAAAATGCTATGGATGATCTGCATTATTTCAAACACATTTTAGATTAAATTCCCAATGTATTACAAGGGTTTATAAACTCTCCCCATTAGTAAACTAATGAGAGAACATTCTCCTTTTTAAGAAGAATAACAGAGGCCTGCAGAAGTACCATTTGCAGGGCACGGCCCGGATTATTTTTAAAAATTTTTTACGGCCTGGCCTGGTTTTTTTTTTAAATTTTCAGGCCCGGCTCGGATTTTTTTAAAATAAATTTTATTTAGATTTATTAGCTAATAATAACGATTTCAAATATAGGCTGTTTTAAAAAATACAGCCCGGATTGGGTGTTTTTTTAAAATAATTCAGCCCCAGCTTGGGTGTTTTTTTAAAAACTTCGGGCCCGGCCCGGGTATATTTAAAAAATTAAAATACTGTCCAGCCCGGAGGCCGGGCCTACAGGTCAAGGTTTGGATCTTTTGAATTTTCATAGGCATTTGACGACAAGCAAGGATGAGATAATTGAAAAATTAGCTCAATCACAACGAAGATTGGATTTTACATTGTAAATATATAACATACAAAATGCAATTATTCCTAAGAATTATTTTGTGTAAAGGCTCAAAAAAATCAAATTTCTATTTTGGGTCATTTAAGTGATTTTTTACATATAATTTTTTTATAATTCACATAAATTTAAAATTGTGTATTAGAAATAGTTATTGGTCCTAATAAATTAATGCTTGATATTTTTAAAAAACAATAATATTCATTTAAACATTTTATCATCCCCCCCCCCCCCTTCCCCTAGACCAAATTCCTGCGTACGCGCTGATTATTAATTATTTTATTTTGAAAAATAGTTATTGACCTTATATTATAAACTAATTATTATAAAAATAATAGGCGGATAAAACTCAATTCAAAATCCCTGCAGGCCATAAAAATATTTTAGCGAATTTTATATTTCTACCACAATTTCCATATTTCTACCACAATTTCCATATTTCTCCCGCAAAATACCAAATTTCTCCCGCAATTTAAGAATTTTGACATGGCAAACGTGGTCTTGGCTACGCTTATGTTCAGTCTAACACCGTCTTGAGGTAAAGGTTGATGAGTTAGAGATATTTGGGTGTGTGAACTGCTGTTAAAACTTATTAATGATATGATCTATAATAGTGTGTGACCTCGACCCCCTTGGCTAAATAATAAAAATTAAACCTTGTCTCCTTTCGAAAGATAAAACAGTAATGGGATCTCTAAAAATCTATTTGAAAGAGCTGGCCAGATTCCAACCTTCACTGGTAACGAAACTTATGCAACAAATAATCACTTTAAAAAAAAAGATATTGGATAAAATTGTAATTTTTATTTATATTTTAAACTCTAATTCTAAGAACGGAATAAAACGTTATTAAGTAATTTATACGTTTTTAATTCTTATCAGTTATTTAAAAAATAAGATCAAGGTTGAATTTGTGTTTTTTGTAAAAACATTAAGCACTATAAGTAAAGGTTAATAAAAATCTAGCTTAAAAATATCTGATAAGATAAAATAAATATTAAAATGTTTAAAATTCTTGAGTAAACACTCAATCTATCTTAAAAATTTTGTATATATATATAACGAAACAACTCATATCAAATATATTTTAATCATTTGACTAAACAATAATTTTTGTTTCATTTAAACCAATATGATGTACACATCTCTTTTAAATATATTAATGTTGCTTTTGAATACAGGTAATTTTGTGAACTTTTAATGTTTTTTTTGTTTCTTATTTTTGTTTTGTGAAATAAATAGATAATATGTGTTAATTTAAATCAAATAAGCATACATTTTTTCAAATTTTAAAGACTTTATTTGCTTAAAATTGTATTCAATCATTGGAATACTACATCAGTATAGAAAAATAAACAACGTTAGCTTTTTTCGTTGGTTCTTTTCTCAAAAAAATTATTTTAAATAAATGAAAAAAGGCACTGCTTTGCAAACACAATTTCGATATCAAGTTTTAAAAAATTTAATCAATAAGTTACTTTCATACATTAAAAGATATCTTTGAAATAATTAACTTTTAGGACATTTTTATTATTTTTCTCTATCCCTAATATTTTAAAATAAGTTTTGAATTTTCCTAAAAGATATATTATTTGTGAATAATTTGGTTTTTTAAATTTGTTCATTTAATTTTGTGATAAAAACATAGGAGCAATTGTTTACCCATTCATAGGGCCTGAGTAAACACTCAATCTATCTTAAAAATTTTGTATATATATATAACGAAACAACTCATATCAAATATATTTTAATCATTTGACTAAACAATAATTTTTGTTTCATTTAAACCAATATGATGTACACATCTCTTTTAAATATATTAATGTTGCTTTTGAATACAGGTAATTTTGTGAACTTTTAATGTTTTTTTTGTTTCTTATTTTTGTTTTGTGAAATAAATAGATAATATGTGTTAATTTAAATCAAATAAGCATACATTTTTTAAAATTTTGAAGACTTTATTTGCTTAAAATTGTATTCAATCATTGGAATACTACATCAGTATAGAAAAATAAACAACGTTAGCTTTTTTCGTTGGTTCTTTTCTCAAAAAAATTATTTTAAATAAATGAAAAAACTGCTTTGCAAACACAATTTCGATAGTAAGTTTTAAAAAATTTAATCAATAAGTTACTTTCATACATTAAAAGATATCTTTGAAATAATTAACTTTTAGAACATTTTTATTATTTTTCTCTATCCCTAATATTTTAAAATAAGTTGAATTTTCCTAAAAGATATATTATTTGTGAATAATTTCGTTTTTTAAATTTGTTCATTTAATTTTGTGATAAAAACATAGGAGCAATTGTTTATCCATTCATAGGGCCTTAGGATAATTTTATTAATTTATTTAGTCCTCGTATTATCAATAAATTATATTCCAAATTTCGGTCTTGAACATTATATAGTTATTAAAAACAATTAAAATATATTCTGTGGAAAATTGAATAAATTTATAATGATTGTTATTGACAGAAGCAAAAATTCCAGATAAAAAAGAAATTAAAAGTATTCTAAATACTCACAATAAATACAGAGCGTATGTAAACCCAGCATCTAGCGCAATGTTTAAATTGGTAATAGATTACCATAATAGAATAAATTTTCATTTTAAAATAATTCATTTATATTAGAGATGGAGTAGTGAGGGAGCTATAAAAGCTCAAGCAATGACCAAGCGATGCATATTCAATCATAGCTCATTGGATAGAGATAGAGCTATATCTAGTTTAATATTTAAAAAATTGTATAGTATATTATTTTTTATGCAAATAAATATTATATATACAAACCTTCATAAAGGAATCTCTTTAACATATGGGATAGATATTGGTTAACTTGTAGATCTATATATGAACTTATATGTTATTTTGGTAATAAAGATTAAGTAAAAAATCCCTTGATAAGTAGGTGTTACCTTAAGATCTTTTTAGCAAAGTTTAAAATGCTCAGAAAATCTATAAT
This sequence comes from Gordionus sp. m RMFG-2023, assembly GCF_954871325.1. Taxonomy (NCBI): domain Eukaryota; kingdom Metazoa; phylum Nematomorpha; class Gordioida; order Chordodea; family Parachordodidae; genus Gordionus; species Gordionus sp. m RMFG-2023. The sequence goes on along the minus strand of NC_088777.1, from coordinate 4,638,963 downwards.
CTGTTTTATTTCACTTCTTTAACCATCCTTTTAACATTCAAAGAATAAAAACAGTATATTTTAAACTTTAACCTTTAATATGATTATCATATATTTTCAATTTGATGTCTTGCAAAAAAAATTTGAGGGGGGTGGAGTAAGTATTCATATTGTTTTCTTAATGATTCTCACCTACAGTGACTCAGGAGGAGTCAGAAAAATATTTGACTATAGCGGTTCATACAAGCCGTTTTAAGTATACAAAGTTACCATTTAGACTATCCATAGTACTTAACCATTTTTCAAAGATTAAATATAAATTATTAATATCATGTCGAATGACATACGTATACATCTAAATGATATCGTAATAAATGGCCATGACTATAATAATAAACTACAGAAATTATTAAAGGTATTCGGGAATTGCAGAAGGTTATAATCAGAGTTATCAATCTAGAAGAATTAAAAGAATCTGAAAACTTGGGTTTAGCCTGGTCTTTGAACTTAGATTTTGGAAATGGCTAAGAATCAGAAATGGCGATGAATTACAAATACGTTAATAACAAATGGCGTTATATCACAAACTTTGAAGAAGCACGGAATAAAATAAAAAATAATAATAATATAGGCTTTAATCTGTGGAAGCAAATTAATAAATTATTGATTACACCTTTCCATAATTCCCGAATATTTTAATATTTTATGTAGTTTATCATAATAGTCATGGCCACTTATTACGATATAATCTAGGTATACACTCCTGTCATTCGGTATGATATTAATAATTTAAGCTTAATCTATGAAAAATCGTTATACATTATGGATAGTCTAAATGGTATCGAACCGTTATAGTAAGGGTACTCACTTCCTCTAAGTGATGTGAATGTTAGAGGCTTAATATCATAGGTATCAATGTATGATCATTTTTATAAATTTTAAAACGAATAAACTTTAAAAATTTATTATATTATTTAAAAAAATAATATTTAGAATATAGTGAGGGAGGCCAAAATTTGTTTCTCTCAAGGGGTACATTTGTCTGGAACTGGAATGACATCATTAAATCATGGCATGATGAAGTAAGTGATTTTACTTTTGGGGTGCATAGGAACACCACTACTGGTCATTATACACAAGTATAAGCCTTAATTATATCTTAACAGCATCATCACATATATTAACATCAATTTTTAATCTTTTTAGTCAATTATAGGGTTTAGAATTCACCTAATTATATCAAATAAATTTTTTTTAAAGTTATCTGTATAGATAGCATGTCATAAAAAGGTATCTAGATAAAATAGACTTTACAAAATGATCAATATAAATATAATTCTTCTTGAGAGTTTGATGAGGTGTTAAAATTTGCATTTAAACTAGCCAAAATAGGCAAGAGATTTAGTTACTATGCCTAATAATTGTAAGTTGACTATTTAAAATTTTTATTGATCCAGATTCTAGATTTGTATAAAAATAATTTGAATAATATTTAAAATGACTCATTCAATTATATTGATTTACTTTAAATTATTGTATGCTCATTCAATTTGAAGAACAGTAAGAGATTTATCGAAATAAGTTTTTATTATATATCAAAAATTCATCATTATCTGTTTTAACAAAAGAAAATCTTCTTTTTATATCTTTTTAAAAAATAAATAAATCATAAAATAATCAATTATATAAAAAATGTTTGTTTAAAATTGAATTTAACTAAAATTATATAATAACAAAGAATATATAAATTGTCAATTATAGCAAAAATATAAAACGATAAAATAAATTGATTTTAAAATTAAGAAACAAAGATAAATTGCAACGATAAAATAAAAAGCTAATACAAACTAAAAATAATCTCGCCGAAAGATATAAAATAAAACAAGGTTTTAAATCGACGTATTTAACACAATTATATTGGTTTTCTTTAAATTATTATTATTATAATGTTGAGTAAGCTATTGACCAATTTTAATTGAAAAATCATATCGAATTAATTAAGCAAACCATTTTAACTATTAATACTTGAATTTTATTATGGCCATTCTCGACTACCATGCTAATTCTCGAATAAAAGTAGTATTTGAAATATAGAATTATATATATAAAACCAATGATAATATCTCTAAAAGGTTTATAAGTTAATTTTATGTTTTATGTAGAAGAAAATATATTATAAGTATAGCATATTTTAAAAAAGAAGTAAAATTATTTAAATTTAAACACTTAAAACAAGATAAGGTAATAGTATATTAGTTTAAAAATTATTAACAAAAAGTGGAAAAATGCAAAAGTCGATAAAAATTAATTAAAGAGGGATTTAGGTACCTCTTGTGGACAAGTTAGAATCTACTAAATTGATAGAGATATATCCTAATAGTAGGGTAAGGATTAGACATGTGCGCCGACAGCATTTTCGGCGGCGGCGTTTCTTTTTTTAAAATGATCGGCTGGCGGCGGCGAATCAAACGCCGCCATAAAAATCGGCGGCGGCGCGGCGGCGTCAAATATTTTTCTAACTTAAATTTTTTTAAGTAAATTTATAAATTCATTGGAAACACTTTTAAAATAAAATTTATACTTTATTATGTTTATAACTATAATTTAATGATTTTATTAAGTTATAATTATCATGAATAAATATTATTTGATTAAGATTTAAAGGACATAGTAATGATCTTTTAGAGTTCAGAGTGAGCCCAGCTATAGAAAATACACGCTCGCTGGGTGTGCTTGTAGCTGGAACGCACAGGACCTTTCTAGCTAATATTGAAAGTTTAGGAAGATCCAATGCTCTTATCTTCCAAAAATCTAAGACATCTTTTATCTCCAAATTTTAAGGCGAAAATAATGAATAACACTCTTTTTCTAAACTAGTTAAATAGTGTTGTTGTTCCAGGTTATTGTTTTGAATAGATGAATGCTTCGTAGCCAATGACTTAAGATAATCGAGTTTTGAAGCAACTTCCGTCGTTTTACATTCGTTTAATTTGTCCGTGTAAGGACGTAGAGAGGTAGCGTGTTGACATAAAAATTGAACCGGAGTAATATTTTTTTCCTTTAAATATTCATTTACTATGTTTATTGATTGAAAACGAGGATCCAAAAGTGCTCCTAACACCTAAGTAAAAAAAATAAAAGAAAGAATAATGTATAAAAAATAATTTATGTATTTTAAAATACTACCTGAAGATCGGTTATTGGAAATCTATGATTAAATTTAGTAAGCATATTTTGTTTAAGGGATGCTATGGGTGGACTATCATTTTCTTTTACAATTAAATGATTTTTAATTTCACTACGAAATAATAAGGCTAAATTTATAGTAACTCCTTTTTGGACAGATAAATATTCAACAGTTTGTTTGAAGGTTTTAAGAAAATTTAAAAGTTCATACACCAAGTCCCAATCGGAGTTAAATAATTTGAGATCCGGTTTCTCCATTCTATTTAATAGAATATTTATAGGATTTTTGTTATTGCCAGTCACACTTTCCAGCATTATTAAAATACTATGCCAACGTGTAGGCACATTTAATTTTAAGGTTTTATGTTTTTTCTCATATGATTTTTGATTTTCACTATCATCATCATACCCCAAACGATCTTCATAAAAAGGATCATTATCATCCAAATCTAAAATATCCGATGTATATGATATCGATTCAAAACATTTTCTATTTTCTATATCGTTTATATTTTCAAAATCCGCTGTTTTGAATCTTAAGGCAACTATTACTTCTCTAACTTTTTTAATGAGATTTTCAATTTTATTAACTTTTTTATTCCATCGACTGTCACTAGATTATGTAATCCATGCCCCAAACATAAATGATGGTCATATTCTCCTAGACGAACACTTTTTTTTACATTGGGTCCTGCATCCGTAACCATTTGAATTTTCTTGGACCCTAAATCAAATTCATTTTCAACTTTTTCTATTTCGGAAAGAATAGTTTCAGCGGTATGTTTTTGGGTGACATGATGTGTCGCCAATGTATAAAATACAATATTAAAATTATTATCTATTTCGTGAAAAGTAAAGGTGATATAATTTCGCCGTCTATATTTGTCTGTCCACATATCAAAAGTTATAGCACAAAATTTAAGACCTAGATTAATTTGTTGGCATATGTATGCTTTTATTGATAAATAAACATCATCTAATCCACTCCGGCTAAGTGTAGTTCTGTCAGGTAATTCTTTGGCATCTGAAATAATGCCATATTTCTACATAATAAAAAATTAATAATAAAATATTATGCCATAAAAAATTCTAAATGTGGGATGTTATAAAAAAATTAAATATCTTAACAAATAAAAATTAAGATTGCCCTATAAAAAATTATAATGATTTTACAAATAACCTTTAGAAAATCTTGCATTCCAGTATTATTTATAGAAGAGAATGGCATTAAATCCTTGCAACACATGAGAACATAATTCCTTACCAGAATCCATTTTTTATCTTTTATAGGGTCAGTTGTATCTTTTACAATGGGTTTGAAAAATAACTTTAAATTTTGTTTAGATATTTCTTCTTTGCATGATAAATCATGTTTGTCAAGTAAATGTTTTATTATATTTGATGGGCTGATATTTTTTGAAAAAGATTTAATTGGATAACTAATTAAAAAATTTACTAATATTTATAAAATAATCAAAAAATTTACTCTGAAAATGAAGAATTATTTTTATCCTCACCATCTTTATCAAGTGCTATTTGCAAGCATATATTACAAAAGACTTTATCTGTAGCAACACTGGTTCTCTTATAATTTGTGTCAGTTTTTAATATTAAGGATCCAAAATGTTTCCATGCAAAAGAAGGTTTTGCTTGCAAGGATATACTATATTTTGTTACAGGGTATTGCAATGCTGCATCCATTATATTTAGTCCTGGTATTTTTATATATGTTTGGCAACAAAATAAAAATCATTAAATAAAATTTATATTATGATAAAAAATAAATTTTATATAACGAGTTGTAAATTATTTTAATCAAAATAAAAGAATAAAATATAGATTTACCTATTCAAATTTAATGTCCTAATCTTATTTTATCTAGCACGTTGGTCATAAACCTGCCCAAAGTGAGCGAATAAGGATTGTTACAAATCAAATTTATAGCAAATAATATTTATTAATTTTAAAAAATAAAATCGCATTTTTTAATAATTCAAAAAATATTTAATATTTTTCTTATATTCATAAATAATATATAAAATAAATAATAAAAAATATGTATCACGCCGCCACGCCGCCGAATTTTTACATCGGCGGCGGCGTGTTGAGCGCCGACAATTTTTTGGCGCGCGGCGTCGGCGTGGTCAAAATAATCGGCGGCGGCGCATTTGACCGGCGGCGCACATGTCTAGTAAGGATTATAAATTTATATTTAGCAAGAAGAGTTGGTATATATAAGAAAGATATAAGTTAATGATATAGGCACAAAACGGAAAGTATTGGTAATTTGAAAAAAAATCTTAGACTAAATTGAAAAAAATTTAAGATTTGGTATTTGTTATCTATGTATTATAAATTTAAGAGTCATGTAAAAAATGAAAAATGAATTTTGATGACATAGTCATGGTGAAGTTGTGGTGATGGTAAGAAGATCTATAAATAAAGATATGATTAAATGAAATAAATATTGGCCTGATTCTTGGGATAGGAAGGAACATTGTATCATGGAGCTGCGTGATTATGTGTTATGCATAAATAAAATTCTTCACATAAGTTTTAACGCTTCGTTAAAAAAAGCAGACGAAAAAACCCAAACTAAAGAGTAATAAACTAAAATATACTACATATGACTTTTATGTTGCATTTACTAAAAAATATGTCAATCTTTATGATAATATAATCCAAATAAACTATAAATGAAATATAATAATATCCTATATAGCATTTATCACAGTTATAAGTTAGCTGAGTTTATACAATATGACCGTGACTTAATCCAGGAAAATACAATTTATGTCTTATTTCCTTTTAACTGACATGCTCAGTTATATTGTCATTCGATAATAGTGACTTATTCGTAAAACATTATGAAATTATATAGATCAAACGTTGCTATAAGAGTTAAATTGAATGTTAATATTTTTAAAATTTAATGTAAATGACATCAAATTATTATATCGTATCTTTGGGCCTTGTCTATTGACAACTCCCATGATTGCTGGCCAAAATCTTTTAGTTATCAGTTAAGTTTGGGTACTTAAAAACCAAAATATGTAAAATAAATTAACGCAATTACCATTTTTCATTAAGGAAAACTATATCGCTTATATCTCCCCCCCCCACCCCCCACTCCCCTCCATTAGAAATTTCTTAATTTAGAAGAATTCTTTCATAATGTTTTAGGTGGTTTGGGGCACAACGCAAGAAGTCGGATGCGCAATGACCCAATGTAACGCGGATAAAATATATGCGTGCAATTATTATCCCAGGTAACAACAATTAAAATGTTAAGATTCGCACCTCCCCCCCCCACCACCCCCTATTTTGTCTAAACATTAAATTACTACATATAATTGTAAATATTTTTAGTGGTAATATTAAGCCGACTTATTTGCCTTATATAAAATCAAATGTTCAATCATGCAAGGGTTGCATAAAGGGACGAGAATGTTCAAAAGATGTTTATGCTGGAAAATTGCTTGAGAAATGCGGTAAAAGATGCTAGTTATTCATAATAAAAAATAAATTTTTAATAAAACCAAATATAAAGCATTATTCGGTAAAAGAGTGCAACAATTTAGCAACGCGAATAGATAAATATGCCAAATCTTCTAAAAGCTTTATTCCAAGTCCAATGAAAATTAATTCTTTAATGATAACAATCTTAAAAATATTATTTATATTTCATTGTTAATATTGTAAGACGGGCACACTATATTATAAATAAAGATTAAATATATACGTATATTTATTAGATATGAATTATATATCTTTTTATTATATTCAATAAAATGTTTAGTTTTAAGAAAAGTAACTTTAAGAAAGCTTAAATGATAGGAAAAAACAAGTAATATATTTTGTATAGTGTTGTTAAACTATCTAACTTTGACCCTCTCTATTGTGGCTTAGTCAAGTTTTTGGTTTAAAAAATTGAATTAAGTTTCTAAGTTGAATCTCAAATTGAAAATTGATTTGAATATTTTTGCATAAATACATACCTACACTGTTTTATAGTTGACTAAAGTTTGGCATTTTAGCAACACTAATTTTATAAAAAAAAATCCCCATTTTCTAAGGTCCGTGAAGTTAGCTCCTGATATTTGATTTTTAATAGTTTATTTATTTGGATTTCGTCTCGAAATATATTTCAAATATACCAGCCCGCCTGCAATTGTTTTAAAGATATTTATAAGCCCCCCCCCCCAGCTTTAATAAATTGATCTAACTTTTAAACCTCATACAACATCAATAATAAGCTCCTATAATTTTTCTTTCGGAAATATATATCTGCCCCAATTAATGTTTAATACCAAAGACTGAAATAAACCATGATAAATTATATAAATATCATATTAATAAATTATTATATTTGAACACTATTATAAACTTGGTCTAAGGCCGTATATGGGAAATATTTTTGCGAAGTTAAGAATATGAGGCAAGTAACCCTTGAGTTGAAGTCATAGGATGAAGGGAATTTGGGTCATTTGAGGAATGGTTGGTCTAATTTAAATGAAAGGGTTTTGTAATATGCAAAATTACTTATTGAATTATGAAGGTTGGTTATGCATAGACTTTATATTTGGTTAGATAGGTAATATTTTTTATGTAAATGGGATGAAAGCGCATGATGATTGCAGATATTTTCTACTTTAAAGGTTTAACAATTGACTTGTTATTCACTTTTTTTTAACTTTTTTTAAAAATATTTTTCTTATAATTTTAATTTTGTTTATATATCTTTTACATTACGGAGTGTAATTATCTTTATTGGATGAAAGAAGATCATTAGGGTTATTAAAATTTTGTTTCACTCTTCATATCCTTCATTATTCAATCCATCATCTTCTACAATGAAACTTTCAATTTTAAAATAATATAATATATTTGCTGTTTGTTAAGTTGTAACCTAAAAATAAACCAGGAATTTATAATCAATTTTCTAGTTATTATTTAATTCATATAAAACCATTTTCCAAAGTAAAACTTTAACGAACGAATGAATGTGTAAAAAAAATTGTTAGTCTTCCCAATTCTTTTTTTATTATTCGCCACTTTATATATTCTCAATATATGGCAATCACATGCAAAGTTATCAAAGTAATATAGATTTAAAGATGTGATATCTGAATTTAGTCGAACTAGTTACTATTTTAGAAACACCTTATCTATTTTTAGATACATTTTGTTATAATTTCTATTATACGTTTTTTTATATTAAAAATAATAATATGTCCTAGTTCATTTCATCGTCAAAATAAACCAGAAACATTTTATTTAGTTTGAACATTCAAAGTTAAACAAAATTAGACTTTCGAGCATATAAAAATTGATTTTTTTATATTAAACTTTACAATTCGACCAAAACCTGAAAAAATCAACATTTCAAATTAATTTGAGTCAAATGTTTCAAAGCGCATGTTAAAAATGTCCACCATTAGCTCAAATATGTGCTCTAAGGCGATCTCGCCACTCACCGATTGCGCAATAAACAATTCCTTGATCAAATTACTTTGTAAATCGCTGTTTGAGATGGTCAACGTCGCTTATGCTATTTTAATAACCTGATCAAATATGGAAAAAATTACAGAACGATAATAATCAAAAATCAGTCAATCAGTGATCGGGCAAAACGTATAGTATGATATACTTTTACCCTTGATTCAAAAGATGATCCTAGAGCAGTCAAGACTTAATAACTCGAATGAAAGATTTAGAGAAACTTAAATGAATACAAAGTAATCCATTAGCTGAAATTTAATTTTTTTTTTATATCACATTGAAAATGCAACGTACATCCTATAAATTTCCAGATTTGCCATGGAAGTTACTATAATGAGCTTTTTTTGCGAACCATATAGAATGAACAATCCTCGATGGATATTTTGGTAAAAGTTGTTTTGTACTATTTACCAGAAAGCAATCTTATTCGAATCGGTTATGTCCTGGTTTCCTTTTTTAACATTTTAGCCGCAGCTCTTTATGTATAATCCGATTCACTGTAGCTTGCGAGATCCCAGTTTCTCGGGATACAAGAAGAATCGTTCTGTAGGTGCCAAGTCGTTTCAAAATTCCATAAAACTATCTGTACGTTATCTTTCACCACTGCCAATTTTCTGCTAACCCGATGGCCATCAATTATTCCAATCAATTGATTTAAGGCTGGGATATACCAGTTTCTGTTAGGAAATTCCTTAAAAAATCTTAATGTTTTCTTGAACCCATATGGAATGGATTATTTAGTTTCCTTAGAAGTTTGAATTTTAAGAATAGAATCCTAAGTTAAACAATATGCGCATCATACATAAGTATAATAAAATTGTATCTGTATCTAGATAAGTTTATAGACTATATATCTGTATTCATTTTTATATTATATATCTGTATCTAGATCCATTTTAAAAGTAAGTTTTAACAACTCTGATTACATGTAGTTATTTTGCATTTCATTTTATAATTAGCCAAATAGGAAATCATCTTTCTATTATGATTGTTATTATTATTACAATGATATAAGAATAAAGATATGTTACGAAACAAAGCTGTTTGTTTTTTTATTTTGAAATAAATTGTAATTTATTTAAATTTAATGATTAATTATTTAAATATATTGGATAAAGTTATAAATAAAGTTTTCAAAGTTATACTCATATTTTAAATTAAATAATATCAATTAAATTGTTGATTAATTCTATCATATCCTTCAACTTCAAAGGTATAAATTGAAATCTATATGTATAATTATTGCGATATTTTATAATTTTCTTTAAGAAAGAACAAAGTTTAAGTTAGATAGTAAATTTTATTGAAACAATAGCGTAGGAACCCCCCTTCCCCAGAATGAAAATAAAATTTATTTTTTTTAAAATTTTATTTTTTAAAAATTTATTTTTTAAATTTATTTAATTTTAATTTAATAAATTCTTAATAAACGCTTGATTTTTATGTTTTAAATTTATTATAAATAATAATAGATATACACATTTGATTATTTTTATATTTATTTTTGGTTTGCAGCTATTTCGTTTATTTTTTATTTAATTATACATATGATTTTAGCAAAATGCTACAAAAAATTGATTTAGATTTAAGGGAGATTATGAATAGAGCAAAGGATATTGTTAAAATATTAACAAATATCAGAGAGAATGTGGATGAAAAATTTCATGAAATATATGAAAAAGTAAAGGAGATTGCTAATATGTTTGGAATTGAAATTTTTAAACCTAGAGTAGTATCTAGACAATCCAATATATCAAATATTGATGCATCTACGATTGAGGAGTTTTATAAAATAAACATTTTTATTCCCCTTATTGATACATTTTTATTTCAATTAAAAGAAAGATTACTTACAATCTACCAATCCTTTAAAAATTTCAAATGATATACCACTCATATCTAATACCAAATATTATAAACTACGTTCAATTTAAAAAAAAAGAATAAAATATAATAGCATTATCAATATTAGAGGTTTAGAAATATTTTTCTAATTATAAAAACTTTTTACTGGTCTGAAAATAAGTATAATTTTTTTTATATTTCTAGATTTTTAAGGGTGAAGTCAAAAAGTAATGAAAGAAAATTTTTTTTACTGAATCCAAATATTTTATAACATCTTTTTAATATCAAAATTTTTAAATAGGCTTAAAACAATTTTAAATAAAATTTTCCTCATTGGAATAAAATATAATTGCATTGATACGTTATTACTAGATCCAATGGTTTTAGAAAATCTTTAAATATCCAAAACTTTTTACAAGACTTTAAACATAAATAAATTTTTTTTTAATTTCAAGCGTGGTGTTAAAAAAAATGGCAATAGAAATTTCTTTATAAAAATAAAATTTTAGAACTTTATAATATTAAAAACCACTAAGATTATAAGAAAGTTTTAAAAAAAACTTAAAGATGACGATTATGACAATTGTCACTTTTCTAAGGTACATATTCGCTAAAAATTTAATTTAACATGTTTACAATATATATTTTTACCTATTTGCTTCAAAAAAATTCGAAAAAACTTAAAAATGACGATTATGACAATTGTCACTTTTCTAAGGTACACATACACTGAAAATTTAATTTAACATGTTCTCAACATATATTTCTACCTATTTGCTTCAAAAAAATTCGAAAAAACTCGAAAAAACTTAAAAATGACGATTATGACAATTGTCACTTTTCTAAAGTACACATACACTGAAAATTTAATTTAACATGTTCTCAACATATATTTCTACCTATTTGCTTCAAAAAAATTCGAAAAAACTCGAAAAAACTTAAAAATGACGATTATGACAATTGTCACTTTTCTAAGGTACATATTCACTGAAAATTTAATTTAACATGTTTACAATATATATTTTTACCTATTTGCTTCAAAAAAATTCGTAAAAACTTAAAAATGACGATTATGACAAATTTTAACGCAAGCCGACCCAACAGGCCGACCCAGCAAGTCGACCCAACAAGCCGACCCAGCAAGCTGACCCAACAAGCCGATCCAGCAAGCCGACTCATCGGGTCGCCCCAATGGGTCGGCTCATGAGGCCCATTAGGTCGGGTCGGGTCTGATCTATGGCTAAATGGGTTCGCTCGGGTTTAAGGTCGTTTTTTTCGGCTCAAACCTTGCTGGGTTTTCGGCCAAGCCGACCCGACCCAGCAATTTAACAACACTATTATTAGGCATAGTAACTAAATCTCTTGCCTATTTTGGCTAGTTTAAATGCAAATTTTAACACCTCATCAAACTCTCAAGAAGAATTATATCTATATTGATCATTTTGTAAAGTCTATTTTATCTAGATACCTTTTTATGACATGCTATCTATACAGATAACTTTAAAAAAAATTTATTTGATATAATTAGGTAAATACTAAACTCTAAAATTGACTAAAAAGATTAAAAATTGATGTTAATATATGTGATAATGCTGTTAAGATATAAATAAGGCTTATACTTGTGTATAATGACCAGTAGTGGTGTTCCTATGCACCCCAAAAGTAAAATCACTTACTTCATCATGCCATGATTTAATGATGTCATTCCAGTTCCAGTCAAATGTACCCCTTGAGAGAAACAAATTTTGGCCTCCCTCACTATATTCTAAATATTATTTTTTTAAATAATATAATAAATTTTTAAAATTTATTCGTTTTAATATTCATAAAAATGATCATACATTGATACCTATGATATTAAGCCTCTAACATTCACATCACTTAGAGGAAGTGAGTACCCTTACTATAACGGTTCGATACCATTTAGACTATCCATAATGTATAACGATTTTTCATAGATTAAGGATAGATTATTAATATCATACCGAATGACAGGAGTGTATACCTAGATTATATCGTAATAAGTGGCCATGACTATTATGATAAACTATATAAAATATTAAAAGTATTCGGGAATTATGGAAAGGTGTAATCAATAATTTATTAAATTGCTTCCACAGATTCAATCCTATATTATAATTTTTTTTATTTTATTCCGTGCTTCTTCAAAATTTGTGATATAACGTCATTTGTTATTAACGTATTTGTAATTCATCGCCATTTATGATTCTTAGAAATTTCCATAATCTCAGTCCAAAGACCAGGCTCTAGTGCAAGCCCAGGTTTTCAGATTATTTTAATTCTTTTAGATTGATAACTTTGATTCTAACCTTCTGTAATTCCCGAATACCTTTAATAATTTCTGTAGGTTATTATAGTCATGGCCATTTATTACGATATCATTTAGGTGAATACGTCTGTCATTCGACATGATATTAATAATTTATATTTAATCTTTGAAAAATCGTTAAATACTATGGATAGTCTAAATGGTAACTTTGAATACTTAAAATGGCTTGTATGGACCGCTATGGTCAAATATTTTTGTGCTCCTCCTGAGTCACTGTAGGTGAGAATCATTAAGACAATGCCATGAATACTTACTCCCCCCTCCCAGCTCTATCCAATGAGCTATGATTGAATATGCATCGCTTGGTCATTGCTTGAGCTTTTATAGCTCCCTCACTACTCCATCTCTAATATAAAAATTAATTATTTTAAAATGAAAATTATTCTATTATGGTAATCTATTACCAATTTAAACATTGTGCTAGATGCTGGGTTTACATACGCTCTATATTTATTGTGAGTATTTAGAATATTTTCAATTTCCTTTTTATCTGGAATTTTTGTTTCTGTCAATAAAATCATTATAAATTTATTCAATTTTACACAGAATATATTTTAATTGTTTTTAATAACTATATAATGTTCAAGACCGAAATTTGGAATATAATTTATTGATAATACGAAGACTAAATAAATTAATAAAATTATCCTAAGGCCCTATGAATGGGTAAACAATTGCTCCTATGTTTTTATCACAAAATTAAATGAACAAATTTAAAAAACCAAATTATTCATAAATAATATATCTTTTAGGAAAATTCAAAACTTATTTTAAAATATTAGGGATATAGAAAGATAATAAAAATGTTCTAAAAGTTAATTATTCCAAAGATATCTTTTAATGTTTGAAAGTATCTTTAAAATTGATTAAATTTTTTTCAAACTTGATTTAATCGAAATTGTGTTTGCAAAGCATTTATATCCTATTCTACATTTATTTAAAATCATATTTTGAGAAAAGAATCAAGGAAAACAGCAAAGGTTGCTTTTCTATATCTAGGTAGTATTCCAATGATGGAATACAATTTTAAGCAAATAAAGTCTTCAAAATTTAAAAAAATGTATGCTTGTTTGATTTAAATTTTAAAGAATATTTCTTTAATCCCTTGAATTCCTACCACACATATTATCTATTTATTTCACAAAACAAAAATAAGAAATAAAATAAACATTAAAAATTCACAAAATTACCTGTATTCAAAAGCAACATTAATATATTTAAAAGAGATGTGTAGGGGAGACCGGGGATGGTTGGGACACTTTTCGTTCAAACCTTAATAATTCTAATATTAATAGACCAATCTGAATAATTAAAACATCTTCTGAATCCCAAAAGTATAGGCTATTTGAAATAATTAATATATATTTTATGAAGATTATATTTTTTTAAAAAATTTAATTAAAAAAAAAATTTTTTTTTGTCCCAACTATGACAGACTCTGTGTACGTTGGGCACACATATGTGATAGTTGGGACACATGTGAAATAGAGGTCTAAATAAATTAAAAAACTTAAAATCAGTAATCCAATAAGACTAGAGACTATGACACATATGATTTTATTGATAATATTGTAATTCATAATCAATAACTATATAAAAAAAATTTAGCAAAATTTAGGAAATTTATTTTGGGGAAAATAAAATTGTAAAGAAAAAAATGTAAAAAAATTTTTTTTTTAATCATAAACATAGTGAAAGATAAGTATTTAATTATTCATTATTCACAATACTAAATTAATAATAAAATAATAAAATTGTTTATAAAATGAGCTAAAATGGCGTGTCCCAACTATACTATGACCAACTATAACCGAGCCCACTAACTTTATAAATATCATCCAAAATTATATTAATTCATGTTTATTGATTCTGAAAGTTTGCCAGATTAGAAAATAGGGTTTAGGCTTTCCTAAAATCTGATTTATTATGATTTTTGAAGCTTTATTTATAAATATAAACGATAAAGTTTGCAAATATTTTTTATTATTTTTGGTATGCCAAAACACATTTTCTTCTGTAAAAATTAAATTACTAAATATTTTTCAAATCTTTTTTAGCCAATCATGTATGACAAAATTATCTATGTTAGGCTCAAATTTTCAGTCTTATAAAATAATAGATCAAATTATAATTAGAATGTCCTAACGTTCCCCTGTACTCAATGTACCCCGGTCTCACCTACATCATATTGGTTTAAATGAAACAAAAATTATTGTTTAGTCAAATGATTAAAATATATTTGATATGAGTTGTTTCGTTATATTTATACAAAATTTTTCAGATAGATTCAGTGTTTACTCAAGAATTTTAAACATTTTAATATTTATTTTATCTTATCAGATATTTTTAAGCTAGATTTTTATTAACCTTTACTTATAGTGCTTAATGTTTTTACAAAAAACACAAATTCAACCTTGATCTTATTTTTTAAATAACTGATAAGAATTAAAAACGTATAAATTAATTAATAACGTTTTAAAAAACCAATTCCGTTCTTAGAATTAGAGTTTAAAATATAAATAAAAATTACAATTTTATCCAATATCTTTTTTTTAAAAAAAGTGATTATTTGTTGCATAAGTTTCGTTACCAGTGAAGGTTGGAATCTGGCCAGCTCTTTCAAATAGATTTTTAGAGATCCCATTACTGTTTTATCTTTCGAAAGGAGACAAGGTTTAATTTTTATTATTTAGCTAAGGGGGTCGAGGTCACACACTATTATAGATCATATCATTAATAAGTTTTAACAGCAGTTCACACACCCATATATCTCTAACTCATCAACCTTTACCACGAGACGGTGTTAGACTGAACATAAGCGTAGCCAAGACCACGTTTGCCATGTCAAAATTCTTAAATTGCGGGAGAAATTTGGTATTTTGCGGGAGAAATATGGAAATTGAGGTAGAAATATAAAATTCGCTAAAAAATTTTTACGGCCTGCAGGGATTTTGATTGAGTTATTTATCCGCCTATTATTTTTATAATAATTAGTTTATAATATAGTCATTAACTATTTTTCATAATATAATAAATAATTATAGAACGAGACAAAAATTTTTTAAATACTATCTTTACTATTAAATTAACACGTTTAAAATATATTAATTTTATAAAAAAAAATAAACGATTTTAATTATACAATGCAAAAAATATATTTTATGCGAAAGTCCCGCAAAACTACCGCAATTGGAAATTTACCATGTGTGTTTGTGTATAACATTATAGGGGTAGGCGCTTATATCACATTTAAATACATATTATGGTAATATTGTACACATATTTCAATGATAATTATTTTATTTATTATAGTTCAATTATATAATTTATAATCGGCGCAGAGGAGTGTATCTACATCTATTGCACAACAAAAATATTCTCCAAAAATATGAAATAATACAAATGCAATTACAGTTGAGGCAATGGTATACATCTATCATGTAGTACAACATTAACAGAGCTATTTCCGAGATAAATGAAAATTTTTCTTGTAGAGTAAAAATGAGCAAGGCTATCATCAATGTTTTAGAACCTGAATCCAGTACATCAATTCTTGACGATTTGAAAGATCGGCATACATATGCAATTCTAACAGATGCATCTAATAAGGGAAATATTATAACATTTCCTTGATCCTGCTATTTTAACAAAATTATCGTCGTTTCAATAAAACTATTAATGTTTTTTCTTTCAAATAGTGAATAATCCAAAGACATAATTAACCATATAATGGTAAATATAGCAGATTCGGTATTATCAATGAATAGCATGTCAGCCTTCTGATATGATAATGCCTAAATGAATTTGGCAAAAACCACTGTATTTACAGAATTGAGTCAGCTAAAGTTGGTTGCGACATGTTCCTAATACCTGCCATCGATAGAATTTTAAAATTTTATAAACCTATAAAAAAATATTTCTTAAATAAATTATAAAAGATGTCCTAACATTTTGAAAATTTTTTTCAAGAATTAATGGCAGAGGTATTTTTAGGAAATATTTCACATTTAGGAAATCTGCTACATGCTGTTAAAATGAAGTTGAAATCAGAAGAATTTTTTTTAATAAAGATTCACAAAATTAAGCTGCAGATGTGTTCATAATTTACAGTTAAAAATTGACAATAAATTATATGGCGCCATTACTAAAAATATATTTAAAATTTTAAATATTTTAAAAATACCGATAGCCTTTTTTGAGGAGATTGTAATGTTCACTTTTTTGATTTGCAATAATATTCAAAATAATAATTTTACAATGTAAAAAATATATTTATTTTATGCGAATGTATAATTAAGATTTTATAAAATATAAAAAAAATATGGAAAATTAAATAGTTATAATGTTAATTATATTTTATTTGAGATTGGAACTAGACTTTTACCGTCGTTATTTAGATATTTATAAAATTCCTGGCATGACATATTAAAATTTTGACCATTAGCTCACCCTCTAATGTTGTTAAAGAAATCAGATTACTCTCCTTTCTCCAGGAAGTCCTATCAGGATAAAAAAGCGGTTAGATGAGCATTAGAATGAGGTAAGGAGACAACATACTCGCATATTTTTTCCAATCATGGGGATTTATCGTTATTACGAAATTTCTACTCATTTCTCCTCTGCATTTAGATCATCTAACTTTAAGTATTCTGATGAATCATAAAAAATAGAGAAAATTACTATCACCTCAAACAAGACATCAATATCAATCAGTATTTTTACTATATTTATTAGATTACAAAAACCATCAATTGATGGTTTCTGTTCAAAGATCATAATATTAATACATTTGTAAATAGCGTATGGAGGAAGTGCAGCCTGGGAATTATAAATGGCATGAAATCAGAAATTCCTACAAGTATGGCGAAGGATCACAAATCAGGAGATATCAGAGTTTAAATAAAAATAAAATATGGGTATGGGGTTAAGAATGGATATTAAAAAAAATATTATTAATTTATGTATCGCCATAATATAAATGAATATATTTTAATAGGCTAATTTTATTGAGAAGGAACCATGAGAAATAAAAATTATAAAAATATTTATTATATGCAAAATAATTAGTATATATATGTGAATTAAGATAAATATTGTTTGGAGAACCATTTTGGCAACCTTTCTATAATGTAGGATCGTAGAGAATATAATTTGTTCTTAAATATTTAAAAAAGTAACGATTTTCCATTTTGAATTGGAATTTGCCCCTTTTTATTGGATCTTTTACTTTTTTGATAGAACCTTTTCCTTTGATCAAACTTTTAACGGAAAAGCAATCTAGAATCAGTTGGAATTAAACTTTTTCTAAGAATTATAGGAAGATGGGGAATTGAAAAATAGGAAGAAGCAGGAGAAATGCAAGGAATTGGAAAGGAAAGGAAAAAAGAAAGATAGGAAGGAAAACGGGGTAATGGAAAGTGAAATAAAAAATAGAAAAAAAAAGGGAAAGTGAAAGAAAAAATAGATTAAAAGGGAAAAGTGAAAGAAAAATGAAAAGAAAAGAAAAGAAAAGAAAAGAAAAGAAAAGAAAAGAAAAGAAAAGAAAAGAAAAGAAAAGAAAAGAAAAGAAAAGAAAAGAAAAGAAAAGAAAAGAAAAGAAAAGAAAAGAAAAGAAAAGAAAAGAAAAGAAAAGAAAAGAAAAGAAAAGAAAAGAAAAGAAAAGAAAAGAAAAGAAAAGAAAAGAAAAGAAAAGAAAAGAAAAGAAAAGAAAAGAAAAGAAAAGAAAAGAAAAGAAAAGAAAAGAAAAGAAAAGAAAAGAAAAGAAAAGAAAAGAAAAGAAAAGAAAAGAAAAGAAAAGAAAAGAAAAGAAAAGAAAAGAAAAGAAAAGAAAAGAAAAGAAAAGAAAAGAAAAGAAAAGAAAAGAAAAGAAAAGAAAAGAAAAGAAAAGAAAAGAAAAGAAAAGAAAAGAAAAGAAAAGAAAAGAAAAGAAAAGAAAAGAAAAGAAAAGAAAAGAAAAGAAAAGAAAAGAAAAGAAAAGAAAAGAAAAGAAAAGAAAAGAAAAGAAAAGAAAAGAAAAGAAAAAGGGTAAGGAAAAGAAAGAGCAAGGAAATGAAAAAGGGAAAGGAGGAAAAAAAATGTAAAGGAAAAGAAAATGGGAAAGTAGAAAGTAAATAAAATCTGGAAAGGAGTGAAAGGTAAGGGAAATAGAAAGAAAAAAAGAAAAAACTAAAGGAAAGGAAAGGGGAAAGAAAAAGATTGTAATGAAAATAAAGGGGGGGGGGGGTAGGATTGTTAAAAAAATCTGATTTACGTCGATTTTTAAAAACAACCCAATTATTTTCAGCCGAAATAATATTTTAGACTGAAAATTTTGCTCGTAGATGGCAAAAATGTTTGCACCTATATTTTAGTCAAATCTCCAGGCTTATATAATATTTATTTTTGTCTAAAATAATAATAGGATCATTTTTTGTAAATCGACTCAAATCAGCATTTAAATAACCCTATAAAAATTGAAAGGTGAAGAAAGGTAGAAAAGGAACAGGGAAAGGGGAAAGACTTATTATTTTTATTGAAATAAAACCGTAAAGGAACCAGGGTAGAGGATTAATATCCACTGTTTGGGTATTTAAACCAGGGGGGGGGGGGGAAGTAGGGCACATCCTTGTTGCTAAATCTACCTAACACTTTTACAAAAATGAAAATAGCCACCCTTAATAAAATGTGTATAATAAATTCCCACCCCTTTTCTTTACAATGTTGTAAACGATATTTATGATATATAGCTTTATCAGTAATATATAAATATTTATTAAAGTATAAAAGGTTATTATTATATTTTAATTTTACAAATTTATAAAATGCTTTTTTTAAAAAAAATAAAATCTTGAAATTTAAATGATCATTGATTTATTTAAAAATATAATAAATAAGAAAATTAATTTTGAATATTGTAGTATAATTGATATAATGAAAATATTATGTATCATATTGTATTTTACATTGGTGAATAATTGTTTTCACTGATAGCAGTTTCTTGAGTTAAAATGGTAATATCATCTTGAATAGCTTTATAATTGATATAGTAATATTACTGATATCATATTGTATTTTACATTGAATTGATGAATAATTGTTTTCAGATAGCAGCTTCTTGAGTAAGAGTGGTAATATCATCTTGCATAGCTTTATAATTGATATAATAAAAAAAATATTATACAAATTTTGTAATAAATTAAAATGATTTGTAAAATTTTATAAAGATAAATTAAAAGAATATTTAAGGTTTTACTTTGGCATCCTACAGTTGCATGGTTAACTGAAGTTATAGGCTCATCTGTTAGTATAGATATTGGAAAAAAAATAATAAATAAATACGTACCAATGACATGACGTAGCGATGACATGATCGGAAAATTATAATATAGATTATTAAATTTGTATTACATAATCATGACCAATAAAATAAATATATTTTAATACAAATGCCAAATTTAGTATACTTAATATCGTAATCGATATTGTATTTATTAATATAGCAAATAATTTTTACGAAAATAAGAAATACATGGGTTATTTTACTGGGGTATTTTTCCCATAGTACCAATTTGAACTTTAGCATTTTATCTTGTTTAAGCATTTTTTTATGGAGAGTATATGAGTAATATTTAAATAATGAATTAGGTCCTATTTTAGCTTATTAATTTATTATATTTTTATAATATTTTTTTATAAAATACTAATTTTTCTATACATTATAAATATGAGTAAATCCATTATAACCAAACAAAACCTATATTATTAGGTCTTAAGTAAAATCTATATACAAAAAAAATTCTGGGGGTTGTTTATCCTGTGGGTTTTTTTGTAGTGGGAGTTTTTTCCGGGTTTATTTTCGGGGGTTATTTCTGGCAGGAGTTTTTTTTCCGGGATTCGTATAAAATATATATCTTACAAAATTATTTAGAATCGTAAACAGTTTTAAAAAAATTCATTAAAAAAACATATTAAAATAACCTAACCAAAAATGTCCTTAATATTTCAATGAGCTTTTGTCCAAATGCTAAATTACCTGTAGTAGATTATTGACAAGGTCACGATGAGTCTATCAAGCGATTGAGTATATTGCTCCCATGACAGACCCTAGCATTATTAACCAACATATGAAAATTTTAGTTTGAGTATTGAAATAGGCTTGATTTATTTGCTTTACTACGTTTTTCTTATATAGTTTTTATTAGGCTTTTTCCAACTCTAATGAATACTTTAACATTTTAGACAATAAAATTATATCTTCTAGTTAGTATGATATTCAAAGCTTTGGACGGAAGGGCAACAAATAGTTTGAAATTATTATATATATGATATTTGATGATTGAGATGTTTAACATTAATAATAGATATTCGATGATTTGCATAGCACCGACGACCAGTTGATATCAAGAAATACTGAAATAATATTATAAATATTTTGAATACAAATAACTTAGAATCTTACAAAAGTGAAATAGATATTGGGTTATACTTATTTCATGTATAACAGAGGAGGAAGATAAACTAGTTTTATTGGCTTATTTTGGTCTGAAGAGATTAGGTGAGTTGGAAAGATATATATTCCCAAATAAATTAATAGAATTGAAGTATAAGGATTATTTAGACGCGGCAAATAAGCTATTTAAGAAGAACAATGCAATGTTCTATTATCGAATAAAGTTTATTATATCCAGACAAGGGCAAATGAACAAATAATGCAATTTTCTAGTCGACTTAAAGAGATAATATGGTTAAAAAATTACCTTCCAATGAGCAAAATCTACAAGCTTACATAATATTATTTCGGCTATAATAGGGCCGTTTTTATAAATCGATTCGAATCGGGCCTTTAACAATACAGTCGTAAAGTGACATATTATTTATTAGGATAGACACTGTCACTTAAACATATGGCTATAATTTATATTTAAAAAATCATCATTTATAGAAAGCCACAGTGGCCTAGTCATTAAATGCGGGAGCGTTAATATGATAATTGTTCTAACCAAGAACCATGTTTTTTTGAAACCAACTAGACTAGATGGTAGTGTTGTTAAAAAGTCAGATTTGGGTCCATTTTAAAAACGGCCCGATCAAGATTTTAGCTAAAATAACATTATGTAAGCATCGAGATTTGACAAATAGATGCCCAAGCATTTCTGCCACAGCTTTGAGCTAAATCTTTAAGTTCGAAATGTTATCTTGGTTATAATCGTAATCGGGCCGTTTTTGAAAATCGACCCGAATAGGGATTTTTTTATCAACGATAATGGTTCTGATCTAAGGCGATGATATATAAAATATCGGAAAGAACGCGTTATTCCATCTCTTAAACATGATATATAGAAAATTAATTTTTTTTACATTTTAAAAATAATTCCCCCTTTTTTACCAATTTAAATTGTTGTTTAAAAAATTGATATATATATTCACTTAGAGGTAATTAACAATGACCTGGCCCAAAGTATCTATGAAAAAACGTCATCGTACCTTTCGAAAAAGTATTGATATTTATTAATCAAATTTTATTTAATAAACACATTTTTCCTTCAACTTTAATAACAAGTTGTGATTTCAATTATTCTAAATCCAATTTTTCTTCAAAGATTTATTAAAAATAAAAAGGGAAATACGAATTTCAAATTTATTAAAAAAATTAAGATGTATAGATTGACTATCACATTCAAATCACATTATCATATGGTTGTTTGCAGAGTTAGGCATGTCCTCCGAAAAAAATATATAGATACAGATTCTTTGTTAAAAAATGAATCTTAGATACAGATACTAGTATCTTTTTTAAATATCAAAAAGATACAAGATAAAAGATACTTGTATCTTTTGTCTAATTAGATTATCCTAAATACAATATATTTTTAAATTATAATTATCAATTAATAGTTTATAAATTACAGTTTTTATTATTTATTTGTGAAGAACATAACATACGCATATAATATGAATGAATATTTAATAAAATATTTAATGATGAGTTAATTATAAAAATCAGGCATTTTAATATTAGTAATAAATAGCTTATTCTTAGAATAGAGAGGGAGGGGAGACTAGTATTTTTAATGGGAGTTGAAATATTAATTTGCAAAAGAGTATTTAAAATAGATTCATAATTTTATAAGATAATCAAATTTTTCAAATAATTTATCATTAAATTGCCTTTTGGCCTATTTAACATTGTGCCAAAACTAAATTATCTTTCAATTGGAGCTGAATTATATTTATAAATATTTCCTTAATGGAAGGATAATTTAAGCATTATTAATGTATTTCGATTTATTTAATATAATTTAAAACCTCCAGTCCTATTTGTATTATTGAACTCAGAAAAATTTGTTTCACTAAGAGAAATATAATCATCATTTTCTTTATTAAATGTTAAATCTAAAGGTGTTATAGTTTGAACTTGTATATACTCTGGTTCTACATTTAGGGCTTCTTTTATTAATATATTTTAAAAGTATTTGCTTTTATCATCTGACTCAATCCATTAAAATATGTGTGATCAGTGGCGTAGCTAGGAATTTTCCTTAGAGGGGGTCCATACATATAAAAGCCTGGGGGCTGCCCCCCAGACTCCGTTTAACGGGCCTTCGGCCCTTTAGCCCGGCCTTCGGCCGGGTTTCTTTTACAAATCATAACCATATCTTCGATAATATATAATAAATATTTTTTTTAAATGCATCATTATTATAATTTAGTCGATTATTCTCAATACTTTATAATAATACTATTTAGAATAATTTCAATAGTAATATAATATCCTTCCACAAACATCAAAACCAGAAAAATATAAATATAGATATTAATGGTATTTATTTGATATAAAGTCACTTTTAAGTTTTTTGAACGTATAATCTAAAAAAATATTTTTGCTCTGGGAGGGGTCCAAACCCGAAAACCACCCTCGTAGCTCTGCCACTCTATGTGATATCTATGTCAAAAAAGCCTCATATATTCAAATCTATATGTCATTGATTCAAATCATAGGAAAATATTATCTTAAAATTATTGCCCATGTCACCTTAGGCAGCTTTTAATAAAGGTAGCAATATTAACTTAAATATTTAAGATGACCTATCCTTTTAACCACACATAAATAATATACTTTAATATGTTCAACAAAATTTGTGTTTAACTATTTATCATTTTTTTGTTTATACAGGTTTTACATCTAGTCTTTAAGTTGTCTTTTTTAACTTTTATTTTTAAAAAATTTCCATATAGAATTTTAAGATTTGGATTTGATTCGTGGGAACTAATATCCAGTGGCCCCTACACTTTCTGAGCGAATAAAGCAGAATACCCCACTGAAAAGTACCCCCCCCCCCTCGAAAAAATTATAATTATTTTATGACACCCATAAATTTTAAAAATAATTTTTATAGCATCAATTTTTAATATATAATATAAATAAAATGCAAAAAATATATACTTTATAAATATTATTTTTAAATTAATAATTTAGATAAATTAGGGGAAGAGAAAGCCAAAGAATTTATAATTTTATCAATATTTAATTGTTTAAATAAATTTTTTTCCATTGATAATATGGTTAAATTATTGAGAAATGAATCTTTCATGGTACTACGAAGTCTTGTTTTAATTAATTTAATTTTACTCATGACTCTTTCGGCAGTGCATGAGGTTATAGGATGGTTAATAAATATTTATATAAAATTGCTAAATTAGGGAAAGCAGAAAAATTTAAAAGTAGACGATATGGTAAAATAAATGAATAGTTTTCCCAATCTGAATCGTAAGTCCCTGAACTATCATCATCATCAGAAGAAGCTAAATAATGTATTGGTAAAAATATTTTAATTAAACAAATTTTCACTCAGAATCTGACAAATCTTTAGATTCTTGAATCTCTACGTCATGAATAATAATTACATTCCCCATTTTAGCCATCTTATAAATATTTCTAAACTTCAACATTTCTTCGAAAATTTGACTTGATTAAATTGTAAAATTCACAGATATCCTCGATATCTTCTTTAATAATTGATTTTTCTGCCATTCCCTTTGGCGTAAAAAAATGATGTTTGATGTAAAAATTTCATCGAATCATCATCAAATCTTTCATTAAACTACATAATAATTAAATTGAGTGCAGCATAAAACACTATTTTAAAGCTAAAAAAATTTCTATATTTAATGATAAAGTATATATACCTCTCCTTTTTGGATTGTAATGTTTGAAGTCTAGAACTTTCAAAATCAAAAGGTAGATTTCTCTCCTTCATAAATCTTGTGCCTTTGAAAAAACATCCAAAAATTCAGTGTTATTATCTATTAGATTAAAAAATAATTAAAACAATATTTTATATTATACTTCTCAAATTAATCACGCAATCTTTTGCCAATTGAATTTGATTTATTTATTGCAAACCCTATATCCTTCAAAATGGTTTGCAATTTTGTACAAGTCAAACTTGTTATCAACAATATTTTATCCAAAACACAAAGGGATAAGATAAAATCAAATTTTTCTATGCTAAAAACTATAGCACTAGCCATAGTGGAAGTGGCAGGATCTTCAGAATCCTTTAAATTTGTTAAAGCTGCCCTCAAGGCATCATAAAGTAGAAAAAAATTTACAATAGCTTTATATGACGATAGCCAGCTTCTAAATAAAAAAACATTTTAAATCTAAATAAATAAAGTGCTATTACCCGAGTGGTATTCTTGATGCGTAGAAATCGTTGCGATTTTTCCAGATAATTACACTGACATTCTTTGAGTACCTCATATCTTTCTACACCATTAAAATAAATATAAATCTCGTCTAGTATTCCTAGAATATTTCGAAATTCTTTTTATTGGCATAATTGAACAATGATTAAATTTAATCGATGACAATAACACCAAATAACTGCAGCCTTTGTCTCCTCTGCTCTAATCAAGGCCGGCACACCATTTATTCTTCCACTCATGTTTGAGGCGCCATCATAACTTTGCCCAACTTGAAATTCAAGGGGTAAATTCATCGAGCCAAGTTTGGATATTATATTAGGCTTATATCGAGATTTGCGGTATTTACCGTACAATATATGTCAATCAGTCTTTCAACAGGCTTCGGCGTCTCACTATTTTCAACATATCTTACTATCAAAGCTATTGCTTCTGATTCAGAAACATCATATGTGTCATCAACTATGTAGGAAAACCACCTGTTCAATAGAATCTGGGGGGGGGGGGTGCTTATTATTACATTTATAAACCAGAAATCACTTGATCATGATGGATGTAACAAAACAGTAAAAGAATTAAATAATAAAAAAAAAATTAAAAAAGTACCCCCACTCAAATTTACTGAAGCATTTGCTTCGGACCCCCTTCCCGTTGTAGGGGCCACTGCTTATATCCATAATTTAAATTTTACTACCATGAGTGCTAATCATTCTACAAATAAAAAAAATGTTACTTAAAATTGGAATGATATTCATCGAGTTACATTTATATAAAATATAATCTTTATTTTATTTTGGTGTTTTTATATTTTTTATCTATCTACCTTAATATGAGTTGTAAATTTTTCAGCTACTTTTGGTTGTCATTAAATAAGGAAATTAATACAAGATTCTCGAAGAAAATAAGATATATACTGTTATATGTAAAATTTTAAACATGAATATTAAAAAGAATCTGTATTTGTATCTTTTGTCAAGTAAATGAAAATGAAAAAGATACAAGATTCTTTTCAGAATAAAGGATTTTAGATACAGATACTAGTATCTTATTAAAAATGTCAAAAAAACACTGAGTAGAAGATACAAAAGAATCTTCTATCTTGTATCTTAGATACAAGTATTGGCGGTACAGCCCAACTCTGGTTGTTTGTACATTTATTTCTTTTTTTATAAATCATTCGTTATCATTGTTCGTTATACTATTATATTTCCAGCGGTAACGTTTAGTCCACACCATGTTAAATTTTTTATTCATATTTTAAATGACTGCTATAGTATTTAAAAGTAGCGAGATGCTAAAAAAAACTGAAACGATGTATAATAATCATTATTAATTTATGTGACAATTTATTTTAATAGAGCTCCTAACGAAGCTGCCAATAAATATACTATTCATGGGGATAATATTCTTATACAATGTGATCTTATACCATTTAAACAAAGCTCAGGAAATGATAAGGTTTTGAATTTTTATTTGCTTAAATATATGAATATCATGTGTTTATAAGGAATTTATAAATTGTTAATGTTGTAAAGATGCTTATTTTGTATTTGAATAAATTGTATATAATTATAAAATTTGCCTAGTATATGTTACAAATCTCATTTTGCATAAAATTATATAAGGTGATAGTAGAGAATTTAGCCAATTATCAATGGGAAACAAAATGGCTCAATGGAGATTTAGTTGATTGCCAAAGAAAATTAAAATTCGTAGCTTATCCCCTTAAAAGTACCTTCTATTTTTTGAAATGACACATCAGTTAAGTTTAAAAGTTATTTATTACATGTTAATTCTTTTTATGGTTATTTTATATAATTTTACTATTTTAAATAGAAAATGATAATTATTCATAAGTACACTTTAGTGCAAAATTTACATAAATTTTTTAAACACTAGATGGTACAGCTATTAATCCAATAGCCATTTTCTATTTATTATTTTTTAATTATTGTTGTATATACAGAGAAATTTAAGTGTTATATAGCTGCATATAAATTGTAAACACTTTCAGAATTTATCAAATATTAAGACATATATATGTTAAAAAAGGTAATGATAACTCTTGTGGTATTAGGATTATGCAAAATCAAACCAAAATTAAACCCCTGTTGAAGAGTTCTTGTGATTTTATATGTGATGTATCCTTTTCACAACATGTATATGTGACTTCAGACTCACAGATTTGTAAATTAGCTTACATAGATGCCAAATCTAACACATTTGTTTACGATATATGCATGATTAAAAACACTCTTTCTGATTCATCTGATGAGTACTCTTACAAGTATATAATATAAATTAACATAAGTTCAATGATAATATTGTATGGCTTCTTAATATAATAAAATACATTTTGTCACTTAACTAATGTTGTTTAAAATCTTGATTTTTAGCTTATTTTAAATGACTATATTGAGATTTTTATAATAATCCATAATTATGAATATTCACTTTGGATCCTATCTATTTAAAAAATACGAATTAATATTTCTATTATATTGGAGTTAGGTAAAAATCAAAAATTGGGAATCTAGCTTATATATATATATATCATAGAAATTTTTAAAAGCATTATTGAAGATAATATTCGATGCTAGGGAAGTAAACAATTGTATTAAATTGATTTATTAAAAAATCTTGGGGAAATATCTTAAAGATTACAAATTCGGGAATCTTAAATAATATTTTCCTCATTTGTAATGATTTTTTTTAAAAACTCAATAAATATAGGATGAATCTACTTCTGTAGAATCTATCTTAATTATTGTTAATATTTATTTAAAAATATTCTAGGAGATATAAATGAGATTCCCAATTTTTGTCTTAGCAATTTAGAATGGGGACCATATTTTATAATCCTACTCAATGAATTTAAAAAAAAAATAATCAAGTTGCATTCCTTTATATCATATGATTCCCTCTGGTCAGACATTCCATGAGGGTGATTTGAGCCATCAAGAAAACAGGCTTCCTTTAAGAGTTATCTGGAAAGATTTATCAGCTCAATCACAAATCCGACAAATCCTCCTCATTATACTTGCCAAAGAGGTTTACTTTTTTTGTGTGTGGATGAGTTTTTTTTACATAATAATTTTGTATTTTTTTTAATCAATTCTTTCATTTTAGTTACTTATTATTGATTTCACAATGACAGAAGACTTGGAAAAAGGTGATGCCAAAATATTTCAATTTATTACTTATGCAGACATTGCTCTTCCTGGGAGCACAAATGATCTAATAAAAATTATTCACAAGCTGACAGCCTATGGGGCTGATAATACTGCCAATCATAATGATATCCCTTATATGATAGGTGCCGATATTAATTCTGATGGTTCTTCTTTGGCAGTTTTTTATCAAGATGGCCATGTCAAATTTTACAAGGTTTCAAATTATACTAAGACTATATATAATATATAAATTGATGTTAGTTTTAAGGAAATGTAATGTTATATACAAAACAATTTGACAATTTATATTATATTTCCCAAACCAGGAACTTCTACACCCCCCCATCCCCCCTCCCCATAAGTCAATGACAATATTACCCTCATCAAAAATTTTAGCCCCACACCAACACCAAATCAAAACTTATAAAAATAAAAATAGAATTTAAAAACTATCTCACTCTAATTTCATTCAAATTAAGATGAGTTATGCCTAACTTTCTACCCCCTCTCCAACTTCAATGACCATCTTATGTCTTACCCACCCTCCCTTCCCCTTAGTAGAAGTCTTCTCTGGAAGTAAATGTAACTATGATGTATAGTCATAATTTTGATATTCAGAAATTTGTATTTAATTAAATTTTTGGAATTTTTTAGTCATCTCTTGATGGCAAAGAACCATTGCAACAGCTATTTGAGTTCAAGCCTCATAACCTGCCAGTGACTGGTTTACTTTACTTGGACCATGCTGCAGAAACTAATCCATTAACCTCCGAATATGACAAAAACCTTGCATTTAATATGCTCACTCTAGCTAGTCACAACTCAGAAATCAAGGTTTATATTTATAATATATCTTGAATTTTGTCACCCGGCTACATAAAATATTTTGTAAAAAATTATAGGGCTCATTTGCCAACCATTATAAAACAGCTTTGATTTTTTTTAGTGTTATATAGAGTCATGATTACCTTATACTATAATTAAAGGCATAAAGAATATCCTTCCATACATTAGCATTTTAAATATAATGGACATTTTTACTCAACTTAAAATTTGACTACATCGTAACTCTATATTTTCCAGAGATTTGCAGAGGTACCATTTGCACGGCCTGGCCTGGCCCGGGTTTAAAAATAAAAAAAATTTTAGGCCCGGCTCGATTTTTTAAAATTATATTCGACCTGGTATATACAAAAAAATCATCTATTTGCCTTTTATCATATATTTTGGCGAGTATTATAATTTAATAAGCAAGCATATTAGCTAATGTTGTTAAACAGCTCGTTTTGAGCCAATTTTTAAAAACGGCTAACTCAATATTTTCGCCAGAAAAATATTGATTAAGCCTCGAAATTTCTATACTATATGTCTATAGACCTTTGCTCCTTCTATGAGTAAAATTTTCAGGCTTGCATAATATTTTTCTGGATAAAAACTGAGTTAGCCGTTTTTTAAAATCGGCTCAAAACGAGCCGTTTAACAACAACTACTACATATTTTATTTTTTTATATTCTAAACAGTTATTTAGTATATTACAAATTGATACTATAAAATTTGTGTAAATAATATTTTGAGAATATACTATATTAATTGTATTTATAAAAAAAATAAAACTGATATTTTAACTAATAAAAAATATAACATATATTATATAATAATGTATTTAATCCTTTGCCTATTTATTCCATGGCTGGAAAACTATAATTATATTATGTAATAGATACTATGAGTGTTAGCTAGTATTAACTTTCACCAAGCATTATATTAATCATAACTATATATAATCATTATAACCATATCCAATTGACGAATATAATAATTCATGTTGTATAAATTTTAAAAAAAAAATATGGCCCGGCCCGGGTATTTAAAAAAAAAATTTTCAGACCCGGCCCTTTTAGAAATTTAAAATACGGCCCGGCCCTGGTACTCGGGCCGGTCTTAGGGCCGGATCTGCAAGTCTCTTGATATTTTCCAACCCCTAATTTTCTCCTTATTGCCTAAATAAATATTTCAATTTTTAAAAAAAAATCAAAAACTTGTAAATTTTACAGCATCCAAATTAGTAATAATAATTAATAGCACACTATTTAAAACCAGAGATACCTATATGGTTATGAAAGTTATTGGTAACTGTAGAAGCTTGATGAAGCTCACCAAAAACCGGTATAGGGTCTAATGATGGATCGTGAAACATCAATCTAGAGATCATTTGAACTATAGACTTTAACTTTGGAAATAGGAATTGGCATTTCCACTGATCAGATTTATGAGATCCTAAAAAATTGCTACCAATTGTCATAAAAAGGTCTTGCAATTTTTTTTTATGGGACGATGATAATCCCCAGCATAGTACTTAAAACGGATGTGAAAACTAAACTAGCTTCTGGTTGAAGTTATATATTTCAATTTTAAGTATTCTTGTTTTCCGTTAACCAATACATTCAGCCATTTATCTTAGAGTTTTATTCAGTTTACTTAAAAATAATCATAAAAAAATGTTTTATCATATATTTCAAAAATAAATGTAACGGTTACCACCAGAGCTCTTTGTTACATTTAAAAAAATGGTAGAATTTAGGGCTGTGCCGATATTAATTATCGGATCGGTACCGATATTTAGCCTTTTCCAAAAATATCGGATCGGGTTGATAGCTTTAAAAAACCCATCCTTATTTTTTTTTGTTGTTATTTTATGTATATTTATTTAACATTAATAATATTTTCTTAATAAATTTTTTTTTTTTTAAACTATGCAAATGCACAACACCCCTTAAATTTTATTTATTTTTAAAAAAATAGATTTATAGTATTTTAAAAGTTTATTTTATAATATTATAAATCTTTTTAATATAATAACGCCAATTTTATTATTTTATACTTTAAATTAAATAAAAAAAATTTTAAAATATGGTATCTGAATTATGGAAATATTTTACAAAAGGCAAAGATAATTTTGCAAAATGCGTTATCCGCCGAATTCTAATTTCACGGGGAGGAATAACGAAAAATTTATTTAATACTACCAATATCCCGTAAGCCTTTTTTTAATTATTGTAGAAATAAAAAAATATTAGATTAAATGCATAATTGGATTTTTTGCGCGAAAAAAATATTGATTTCTTAATTACATTTGGTTCAAAGGGGGGTGGGGGGGTGAAGATCAATAAATATCGGATCGGTATCGGATCGGTGAAAAATATGTGACTCGGCACTTACTTAACCTATAACGCTATTTGTAACATTTTAGCCCAACCATGTCTCAGGTAATATAAGTGATTGGGAGCTATAAATTTGTTTTACCTTAATTAATAGATATATAATAACACAATTTGATTTTGTTATTTTATTTTTTTTAATATTTTATTTTTTTTGTACATAAATCTAGAATTAAGAAATAAAAATTTTTGAAAACTTTAATTAAAATTAATATTTTTTTATATATATATAAAGTGCCCGATTTGCATTAGTATAAAAATCAATACCAATATTTAATTAAATAAGGGCAGAGAGATATATAAATTACATTATAGAAATATTTCATTAAATTTAAACAATATATGAATTGAATAGATTTCCATTAATAATTATTTTTTTTCGGAAATTTATATAAAATAAATTTAAATTTCACAAGTTTATTACAATTTATATGCAAAATATAAATTAAATGAGATGTATTGAAAATGTTTTTAATTAAAATATAAAAACCAATATTAATTTACCAGCAAAAAAAACAAGAGAGAATACACTAATAATAAACAATTTCGTGGTTATAATTCAATTATAATTTCCAATAAAAATATTAGAAATTATAAAATCATTTTTAAAAAAAAAAAATTTCTAACTCCGATCCCCTAATTGCTTTGAGCGCTCTAACATCTACTCTACGCGTGCCGTAATACTCTTTACGATTCAAAAATTGCCCTCACCTATTATTTAAACCGAACCTAGCTATATTTAGCTTAATCTGAACTAAATCGATGTTCATTGGGGTCTCGGATCTCTGGTTACAAAGTAGTAACATTATTAGTTTAATTAGGATTACCAATTTTAAATAAAAATTATTTTCTAAATTAAATATAAAATCGGTGTATGCTCCATGTCATATCCTCTTTATTTTATATAATTTAACTATCTGCAGCTTATTATACGAAATATAGAAATATAGAGATGGACTTCATTTTTAATCCAATTTTATAATATTAGACGGAAATATTTAATATATAATATAAAATTTTAAATTAAAAATCAATTTGACTAATTTTGTAGAAGTTAGAGATGCTAATTTTATCTTAACATATCTTAATTATTTTTATCCATTTTAAATTTATATATATATATATTATCATGTTCTTTTTAATATTTATCTCTTTGCAAAAGAGAATATATGTAAATGCAATATGCTATTTTTTTAAAATGACTATGACGTTTAATCAATGTAATGTTATTAGTCTAATAGATTTTATAGTAGATGAACTATGGTCATTATGTGCTAAAAAGTAGAACAGGACTATATAGAATCACCTAATATTGACTACTTTATAATAAGAATTTTTTAAATCAATAGACTTTTTAATTAAATAATATATATTAGTTAGCATTAATATGGAATGTGAAATTTTAACAATTTATAATATATAAATATATTAAATATTTCTTTTAAAATAAAATCAAAACAACATAAATCTTTATTTAAAATAAAATTATTTATCTTTATCCTATTATAAATTATTAATTAATTACCAAGACTTAAATCATCCCCAAATGTATGCAAATTAAAATGGAAGAATTTGAGGGGTTCTTTTTTTTAAAAAAGAAAAAGAGAAGTAATACATTCAGGGAATGCTGCTAAAATCTAGCACTCCATGGAAATGGTACGATTCTCTATCATTTCTTACTACTTCCCCCATTCCCCGAAAAACGCTAAACAGTGACACAGATAATAACGAGAATGTAAGACCCGTAAAAAGGGGTTAGGGTAAAAAAAAGAAGAGATCCTTATGGAAAAATATTTTGATATAATGTTGGAAATCCACAGTGATCCAGATAGAATATTGTGCTTGTCTTTGGTAGACGGTGCAAATAAAGTGCCGAGTGAAATTAAAGAAGCTATGAAAATAATTGTTTTAAACTATCATTTCATTCATAATTGTATAAATAATATTGTAGTAAAAAATGTTGATGATATTATGGAAAAAAATTAAATAGTTTTATATTATATTATTATTTTTTAAATTTTAATACACGTATCTTATTTAATAAAAAAAAATATTACTAATAAAGAATTCATTCATTATTGATATTGTACTGGCTAGTGTTGTTAAACGGCTCAACTCAATATTTCATTTAAGAATAATATTACGCAGGCATGAAGATTTTGTTTTTAGAAGGAACAAAGGCTTGGACATCTATCAGCGAAATATCGAGGCTTGGGCAATATTTTTCTGGCTAAAATATTGAGTTAGCCGCTTTTAAAGATCGGCTCAAAACGAGCCGTTTAATAGCACTACCTTATAAGTTTTCTTAAACGACAATTACCTGGGATGAGAATGCCTTATGATTTACTTGCACTAATTTACATTCCTTTTTAATATCAAGTATGACAATTTTTTTAGGATATCTTCATTTATTAATTTATTTGTTTTTTAAAAAAAAATCACAAAAGTCCTAAGAATGATATGGATATTATCCTCTATCATAATTTAATAGCGCGAAAACGTTATTATTAAATAATTACCCAATCCACAACGATTTACAGTTTTGAATTGGCATCTTATATAATAATATTACAATGAAAAATAATGCTATAATCCTTTGAATATATCTATATATATATATATATATATATATTGTACAATAATATTAAAACTCAAACTAATGCCCCAATACTAAAATGCTAATCTAGAATTCTGCGACCCTTTAAACAGCCTAAAAAGGAGGTAGAGAAAGAGTGGTTATTTAGATTCACGTTAGTAAAAGTGTCTGTAATTTTTTTTCCTAAAGCAAAATATTTACTTAAATATAGAGATTTAAAGGCAAACCAAAATAGTGTGTCCTAGTTCAAAATCAGTTTTACAGGGTCTAAATAGAAAGGCGAATCCGATTACGGCTGTCTGCCAGAATTATAGATACCATTTTAAATTCACGATTTCTTTTGTGACAAATGTAGTATTTTATATAAGGAATCAGGGTTACGCTATTGACTTTGATCTGCTCTAGATCATGACGTGGGCCGCCATGTTAATTATTTGTTTATTTTAATTTCGGCTACTAAGCTGATTAAGGCATTAACCTCTACGAACGGAGCACTAAGGAATGATATGAATTTCATCGTTGCTACTTTGGTAATTATTTGGCCAAAATTTGACCTCAAAACATTTCTTTCGCGGTATAACTGCCTTTTCATAAGGCGACGATTGACCAAATAAGTTGCGGAATTTGAATGTATCAATTAAAGGACTATATAATGGCGAAAACAGGATGTTTAGTACAACTATAGTTTTTTGTTTTGGTTGGCCCGCCATTCATTGTTTATTTTTGTTTTTTCGCAAACAAATTTTTATTTCTTAAATTCGGTTACCAAAGTGATTAAAGCATAACCTCTACTAACTAAGCACCTAGGAATGATATAGGTTTCATCGTAAGCGCTTCCAATCGTTCGTCCAATTTCACGCCTAGATCGTGACGTCATAATTTTTTTATTTAGTAACCTTTTTTTATAGGGCGGTTAACTAAATTAGTAACGGAGTTTAAATATATTAATTAAGCACTAAATATTAGCGAAAACTAAATATTTACTGCTTTTCTACTAACGAAACACTAAAAATGGCATATGGTTCATCGTTAGCGCTTCCAATCGTTCGGCCAAATGCACGGACCTATAAGTTAGCTGTATATATTTAAAAAAAATTTCGTAATAAAAGCTTCGCTCTAATAAACATTCTCGATTAAAATTTCGTTGAATTGACACGGAACCGTCAAATCATCTGTTTTGACGTAAGATCGGATCCGTCACTCACCATGAAAGCAGTCTAATAACAGAATAAATATTTCGAGTTTGAGATACATTTCTCTAATTGGCCTATATCTAAGTCTTTTATATGGGTCTCGGATGAGTTCGAGCTGAAAAAAAAATAATCGATTTTGCGGGTCTTTACCATGAGGTATACATGTAACAATACAATGCCAATCATTAATTATTTCGCCTATCTAAACTTTATTTACCCATTATTACTTTATATTTGATAGTTGTGGAAAATAGCTCCCGAGTCTGCCCACGCTGAATGCCTACAAAAGTTTTCTTTTGTCCGTAACAACGTGTATCAGCCAGAACCGTCAGCTCCCGCGTGTGTAACCCCCGCCACGTTTTACGCTAAATACCGGTGGATAGATTACCCTTTAGGTCCTAACCTCTTCAAACCTTTTTTGGTTATAACCGACATCAATGGTCAAACGCTCTACCTCCTGGAAATGGGGAAGGCTAACGGTACGGGCATATGTCTTATGGAATCTATCCTACCTTTTTGCTCATTTATCATTCATGATTTGTACTTTTATTTTTTATAGGCCATAATTCGATTTTTTTTTTTACTAAAGGATGAATTTTTTCGCTTTGCCAACAGCTGCTTCATCATATAACAAATTTTTTAAAATATTTTTCTTGTAATTATACCCTCGAGTTGTCACTCGGTAACCTTGATCCATTTTAAATAAATATTACTTAGGATTCGATTCCCTGACGCGCGTCGTTATCAATCAACCGGTCATCAGTTTTTCCATTTTGAATCTCTTCTCCGAAACTATCGATCTTTTCGGGATGGAAGCTTTCGAGGGAATGCTTCTCAACAACGACAACCTAATCCATAATTTGGACTCTCACGGATCCGTCTCGACTGCTTGTCTTGAGTATGTAAATATTGAAATGATGTAGTCAGAGTTGGGCAGTACCGCGAATACTTGCATCTAAGATACAAGATAATTTTGTATCTTGTACATTGACATTTTTAATATGCCCAACTCTGGATGTAGTATAGCCACTCCTCCTTAGTACCGCCCTCCCCCTTAAGGTGATAAATCTCGTCAAAATTAGATGGTGCGAGTAGTGTTAACCATATAAAAGTTCTACCCTCCTTGATGTGTGTAATGTATAATTATTATACCATGCATAACACTAATGGCGCTGAACATATTCAATGTAGTGTTGTTAAAAAACTTAGTCAAGCCGGCTTAGCCCTAAACTCAGCCAGTTTTTGAGCCTAAAATTAGACTCAGACTCAAGCCGGCTTATTAAGCCGGCTGAGTTGGCTTGCTCGAGTCGGCTCAGGAGTTGGCTCAAGCCGGCTCAGGAGTTGGCTCAAGCCATTAGCTCAAGCCGGCTCAGGAGTTGGCTCAAGCCATTAGCTCAAGCCGAAATTTATTTATTTGTGATTAGTCTTGTTAAACGGCTGATCCAAACCGGCTTCTTAGCTTACTAATGTTGTTAAACGGCTCAGCCAAGCCGGCTTCTTGGCTGCCATGCCGGCTTATCCCTAAACTCAGTCAAATTTTGAATCAAAAATTTGTAACTCAAGCCTACTTTTAAGCCAATAATTAATTTATTTGTGATTAGTGTTGTTAAACGGTTGACCCAAGCTGGCTTCTTGGCTTATTAGTGTTGCTAAACGGTTTGGCCGTAATTTGAAGCCTTTCATTGATTTTAAATCAGTGATGTAATAATATTACTGTAAGGTATTGAATGTTTTTCCTAGGACCCTTGCAATTTATTTTACTATCTCTCAGCCAATATTATCTTTAGAAATAAAATATTATGTAAAAAAAAATAATAGCATAATTTAGGATTTGATATAGAAAACTGTTTTACGCAGGCGCACCCTACCTAAGTAATAATTACACATATTTATACTAAATAGATTAACATTTTTTATAAAATAATCATTCCTTAAATAAAATTCTTTATAAAAAATTCTCTATAAAATCATTCTCTGTAAAATAAATCTCTATAAACGACATTCTCTATAATTGTTTTCTCTGTAAAAGTTTCTCTATAATTGTTTTCTCTGTAATGGTTTCTCTGTAATTACACGATACCAAATATTTTCAATTATTATTTTATAAATGAAAAAAATAAATTAAACATACAATTACAAATAAAAAGAAAATATTATTATTTAAAAAAATAAATTTTATAATGGATTCAACAACAAGTTCCTATTTTTTTTTTATCGTTGAATGAAATTTTTTAAAATTATTATTTATTGTTCCATAAATAAAAAAGGCAAAGTTACATACATCCTGTTTTTTCAATATTTTTTGTACATATTTTATTTTTTAGGTATAAAATATAAATTAAAATATAAATAATTTTTTTCTTTTAAATATCCTTTATTGACTCAACATTTTATTTCTTTATTTTTTCATAGAATTTGATGTATAAATATTTATTAAACATTAAGATGGTTTTTATTAATATTATTAAGTATTGTTTATAAATTTTTAAATGTGGTTTATTTTAATATTAATTATTATATCCGATAGCTGCAGAGCCGTTTGTTGGCCAGTATTTCTTAAAAAATATTTAGATATACATAGAGTCCGTGCTTTGTATATTCAGATTTTAGTTTTTTAAATGTTATATATTTTAAGAAAATATTAAAAACAAAAAATATCTAAGATTTTTTTTTCTTTAATGCCGCTTCATCTATTTTACTTAAATACTTTTTATGTAATTTATTCAGGTAAAGAATGCATACATTTATATATTATAAATATAATAAGAAAGCAGCAGTTATAAACCTGGCAAGGGCAACCCATACATCATTAGTTTATCTCAAGTTAATAAAAATAAGGAGGCTGACATGTTTGATATAAATAATTAATTTTCTCCTTTAAAATCATAAACTAATATAATAAATTATATTTATAGTCAACCCTTAGTAATATAGGAAGGGAGGGGGTTGGGAAGAAATTTAAATAAATAAATATTTTTGTAATTAAAATCAAGGGAAAAAAATGAGACAGATATCAGGTGACCCCAATGAAGGATTTTACCTTCGTCAGCTGATTTCCCTGGAAGGAAATCTGCAGGTCCAATTTTATAAATATTCAAGCTTCTCTCAGATGATATGTATCCGCTTTTTTAAAAATACTTTTCTCAGTTCTTTTTTATGCATTAAATTCTTTTTTTTTCCAATTCATTTTTTTTAATATATATTTTTAATTATGTTGTGTATATTTCTCATTGCGATTTAATATACAAAAAATTGTTTTTATATTTTTAAAATTCTTGGTTAAATCTTTTCCATTTTTACTTATATACTTAATTTGATATCCAATTTTTAAAAAAAAATAAAAAATAGCCACTAAAGTTATCTTCACTTATTTTTAACTTGAAATATTTATTTTAATTATTATGATAAAAACTATTAGGCCAAAATAAATCTAATATATGATAATATATTTAAATAATAAAGCTAACAAATATATTATTTGACCGTTCTTATGCAAGAGTCTTTCCAACATACCTAAGGTCCATAAACCCTATTTGATTATTGAAATAAGATATTTTATATCAGCGCAAAGAACACATTTTTTCATAAAATTTATTGATTTATTTGTATATTATAGTATAAACAAATATATAATATAATTAAAATTTATATATAAAAATCATCTTTTAAAGTTAAAAAATTAAATTTCCATGATTTTAATGACAAACATTCATTTAATTTTGTAGAAGAAATTCGATTTCTTTTCTTTGTCAATGTGTCAACCGCACGTGAAAAGGTTCTTTCACTAGGTACAGATGTTGATTGATGGGAAAAGAAATCTCTAGCCATCATTGCTAATTTGGGAAATCTTGTGCTGTTCGAACTCCACCAATCCAAAACATGGATTGTAGGTTTAGCAACAACCTCTCCAATATAATCTTCCATCTCCTCTCTCGCTGGATCTGGATATTGATATGCTTCCCTTAAAAGCGAATTATAAAAATATATGACATAATAAATTTTTGTATTTACTTTCTAAGGTCATTAAATATCGTTACCGACATAAGATTTGATGGATTAAGCTCGTTATCGATATCATAAACATTTAAATTTTCCGGATTATATTGGTTATATAAAATTTTAAAATGATCCAAATATGTAGCTTTATTAAGAAAAGTTGGTATATATTTTTTTTTTATTCGAGGATCTAGGAATGCACAGACATAATTTGCAAAAGTTGCCATATGTTCTGAATATATTTTGCATTTTTCTTTCATTTTAGAAGCCGCTTTTTTTATTTGAGTGCTTGCATTTGATATCTCTGTGCGTTCCAGTGACGTCATTATTGTATTAATGTATAATACAGATAAGCCTACCGTGGTTATTGTTTCGGAGCTTATTTCGTTTGTTATCTTATAAAATGGATATAAAAATGATTCGAGTTCCTTGAGAAAAATACTATCCTCATTGTTGATGTGGTACTCATCATCAAATTTTTTGCAAAATTTAAAGACCGCATCAATATTCTAAAAATATAAAACATTATTAAAAAATAAAATTTATAATTAATAATTATACCTGATTGATTGAACGTATCATTAAATATTTACTGTTCCATCTGGTAGCCACATCTATTGGTATTTTCGTGCCACCACTTAAGGTTAGGAATTCTTGCATCATTTTAGGACTTCTATGTATTTTCCTGACAAATCGGTCTACATTTTCTAATAGGGAAGAGAATGAATCTAATCCCTCTTTCACTACTATATTCAAAATATGTGCCAAACATCTATGGCTGTAAAATTCTTTACTATAATTTTTCATATAATATTTTTTCATGTATTCGGATGCCAATAAAATATTGGAAGCGTTATCATGAGTAATAGATGTAATTTTATTAATAATATTAAATTTTTCTAGGGAATCTATAATTATTGCACAAATCTCCTCACTCGTATGTGGGTGAGGTATTTCGATAAAATCTAATAAATAATTTTTGGGTGACCAATCATTATCTATATAATGGATTGTCAAAGCCATGTATGATATAGAATTTATACCGGTCCACAAATCAGTCGTAATAGATAGTTGGCTCTTCACCTTCTTAAGATTAGCAATCATTTGATTCTTGGCTGTTATATATATTTTAGATAAATATTTGGAAGCGCTTTGTCTACACCAAATTTTTGCGTATTTATTAATATATTTAAATATATTTTTAAATGAATCACTGTCGAATGAATTGATAGATATATTTTCATCAACAAAATATTTGAGGATTAATTTATTAAGATTTAAATTTTCACTAGGTGAAAGTATTTTAACTCCAAACAAAGATGAGGATGCATTCTGAAGACTTTCATGTAAGGCATTCGGATGAAATCTTTTCAAATGATTTTTTAAATTACTAGATGCTGTACTAACTAGGTAGTATTTATCGCAGAACCGACATTTTCGTCTGGTTTTCTTGGGAGTCATTTTATAATTATTTCCTATCATAATACTATTATCCGATCTAGATACTTTATATCCTTCTTCAATTTCCCTTATTGGACTGGACATAGGCTGCGTCTAAATATTATTCAAAAAATTAAAATTATACATTTGCTAAAATAAATAGATGTAAAATTTAGAGATCTTTTATTTTACTTGAAAGACAATTTTATATTTATCGGTCATTTAGTTTAACGTGGAAATTAAGTTAAAGATGGGCTTGGGTCTAAAAAAATTTATTTTAAGATAGGGCTAAGGCTTTTATTTTTTTGACTCAAAATATAAAAAAGATTCTAAGCAATAAAATAGATTTCTCTAAGATTAGGGTAAAGGAATTAAATTTTTATATTAATTGATTGTTAAATAGGCGTTTAGTTATATTTTTCAATTAAATTAAATACAGGACAGGTAGTGACACTACTTTTATAAAGAAAAATAGCTAATTACTAATGTCGCTATTTTTTTTTGTGCAGCTATAGCTAAAAAAAATAGCTAATTTATTAAGCTACTTAAAAAAAATTAATTAATGTTTTAAAATGATAAATATAACTAGTCATTTTATTTAGGGCTTTGGCGATATTAAATATCAGATCGAATTTATTGTTTTTGTAAAATATTGAATTAGCCCAATATTTTTTAAAGAAACCTATCCGAACCAATATTTTTATTATTTTTTAGTCATTTTCAGAGTTGTTAAAGTAGCGCGCTATCTTTTTTGGTAGCTATAGCTAATAGCCGCTACTTTTTTTTGTAATTATTTATTTTATTTTTTAGCGCGCTACTTTTTTTGAAAGTAACTAAGTAGCGCGCTACTTAGCTACTTTTAAAAAATATAATGAATGTAAGTATAAACATGAAAATTTAAATATAATATCATAATTAATTATAATTTTTATGATTTATTATTTAATTTTGAAATTGAAATATATTTTCAATTTGTAATTTATATTTTCAATCTATATTATAAACCTAAATCACGTGTTAATAATTTAAAATATCATCGCCTTGGAAATCTAAATCGTTGAAAGTGATTCAGACAATGATATTAATGAAATAGAAGATACCAGGGAAGAAAATGTTCTTAATAGCTATAATACATATTTCCCATAACCCATATACTAATTATTCTCATGTTAAAAACTATTATTAAATTGATAACTTGCTTCCTTATTCTCTCGATGATCTGGAACCATTCTTTAATCTGTTTGCCTTTTTAATAATGACATGGGTAACCAAAATAGTTTTTGCTAAAATATTGGGTTAGCCATTTTTAAAAATCAAGCCATTTAGGAATAC
This sequence comes from Gordionus sp. m RMFG-2023, assembly GCF_954871325.1. NCBI lineage: Eukaryota > Metazoa > Nematomorpha > Gordioida > Chordodea > Parachordodidae > Gordionus > Gordionus sp. m RMFG-2023. The sequence goes on along the minus strand of NC_088777.1, from coordinate 4,596,468 downwards.
TACCTATAAGCTAAAAAAAGTAGTCTAAAGAACAGCTGTTAGATAATAAAAAAACATTAAAAATAATATAATATATTTTTTTTCATCTTCTAGATCATTACCGTTTTCATGAATAACGAAGATTATGGACTCCTATATATTAGCTATTGGACAAAAGAAATCGATTTAGATTAATCATATTTAAAATTAAAAAGTATCTTTTAGTTAGTTTGGATGATAGGAATTTCCGAAGATGACTTTCTCATTCGAAATCTTAAAAAACAATTTGTATATTTAATTTTAATTTGTTTTATATTCCATTTCCCTCAAATAAATGGAATTCGAAAGAAGATTTATTTACCCTAAAGCCACTACTTCTTTTCGTGTTTTATTGCGTAGATAAAGTTCAACGTTTTCGATTAAGTAAAGAAGTAATTAATAATAATAAAAATACCTTATCTTATTTTAAAAATTGATGAGAAATCAGATCAAAAATATAATTATAATTGAATTATTCTTCTTAAAAAAAACTTATATTGCGTAGTGAAGATTTCGGCTAAACGAAAAAATTGATTAAAATTCAGATCAAAAATATAATTATCATTAGTAGTAAAATAAGTCTTCTTAAAAAACTTCTATTGAGAAGTCAAGAACGATTTTAGCTAAACGATTAGCTAATATTTGAACATATAAATAGAAATATTGTAGTACTTCTATTCCACTCATTTCTTGGTGTGAGGTAGATGTAGATGGTAAATCGAAACTTGTTGAATCCATAAAATTTATTTTTTTAATGTTTAGTCAATAAAGGATATTTAAAAGAAAAAAATTATTTATAATTTAATTTCTATTCTATATCTAAAAAAAAAATATGTACAAAAAATAATAAAATATTAAAAAAACAGGATGTAACTTTGCCTTTTTTATTTATAGCATGGCATGGCATAAATAAGCATAAAAAATATTAAATAATAATTTAAAAAAATTACATTATGCGATAAAAAAAAATAGGAACTTGTTGAAATTTATTTTTTTAAATAATAATTTCTTTTTATTTGTAATTGTATGTTTAACCCTTCACTACAAAGGTGGAAAAAACTCCCTTAACTACAAAGGTGGGGTCTATTTTACCCCAAATTTTGATTAGCTATATCTCAGAACATTAAAGTTTGAGATCTAAAATTTTGAATATAGATACACCAGAGTTGCTATGATACTTTTCATATTTATCTAGATAGATACATGGTCTAAAAAGCTTAATATACCAAGATTTATAAATACAATTTTTTATTTTAATCATGTAAGATGAGTGTAAAATATCAAAATAAAATTTATTCAGTTTGATATTTTATATATAAAAGAAAATTTGTTTATTAAAACAGTTTTCTATATCAAATCCTAAATTATGCTATTATTTTTTTTTACATAATATTTTATTTCTAAAGATAATATTGGCTGAGAGATAGTAAAATAAATTGCAATAGTCCTAGGAAAAACATTCAATACCTTACAGTTATATTATTACATCACTGATTTAAAATCAATGAAAGGCTTCAAATTACGGCTAAACCGTTTAACAACACTAATAAGCCAAGAAGCCAGCTTGGGTCAACCATTTAACAACACTAATCACAAATAAATTAATTATTGGCTTAAAAGTAGGCTAGAGTCAACTCTTGAGTCTAAGTCAAATTTTCGATTCAAAATTTGACTGAGTTTAGGGATAAGCCGGCATGGCAGCCAAGAAGCCGGCTTGGCTCAGCCGTTTAATAAAACTAGTAAGCCAAGAAGCGGATTTGGATCAGCCATTTAACAACACTAATCACAAATAAATAAATTTCGGCTTGAGCTAACGGCTGAGCCGCTTGAGCCAACTCCTGAGCCGACTCGAGCAAGCCAACTCAGCCGGCTCAATGAGCCGGCTTGAGCCTGAGCGAATTTTTTGGCTACGACCTCGAGGTCGGAGCCGATAAAACTCGGCATGCTAGAGAAATATTTTAAATAAAGTTGTGTAATTGGAGATTAAGATAAAAAAAAAGAAGGTATTATAATACAAGTATGGATGTTTCAAATTATTTAAAAATATCGTAAGATTTAGAATTAATATTTCTATTTGTTATATTCATACATAATTTGTTCAAAAAAAAAATTAACAAGAATAATAGCTCTGCATCCCAAATGCCTAAGAAAATTAGTTATACATTTGGAAACCTCATTGATTCCTTCCGATTCTAACGAAAGTGTAACTAACGTTTTGAACACTCCCGACACCAAGGAGGGCGAAACCAGTAATTCGGTGAACAATTTTTTTGCAATAGACGATCTCATGCTCAAAGGCTCTTCTTCTAGCTCAATTTCGGATCAGACTAACGATATTTCAAATCAGGATACCAAGAAGGTTCGAGAGGATAGTGACGATATCGAAGATTTGCTAAGTTTCTTGCTGCAGAAGAACGAACTAAATGGAACAGGCGAGGCGGACGTTAAAAGCATCGCCAAAAACGATGATCCCATTCAAAAAAAGAAAATTCACGACGATAGCACTATGCCAAATGAGCCCATGCCCCTCAAACTATCCAACAGGGAGGATATGATTAAAAACCCGTCCAATACAAATGGAACACCCATAAACAATACCAACGATGATTCAATCACTTCCAAGGCCTTTATGCCCCTATCGCTTGATAGTTTGTTTGCTAAGAAAGACGAATTATTTAAATCCACCAAAAACTCGAAATCTATCGCTAATGGGCCACAAAATCTTGAGCAAGAACACCTCAAGCCTCAGGCCACTAGCAAGTAATATCCATTAACCCCTAACCCTTTTTTTTATAAACCTCCCTCATTAATTTTAAATATATATCTAATTTTTAGTACGTACCCATTTTATTTGATTATTCAAAGGCGCATATATAATTGTATTTCACTCTCTTTGCCCCCCCCCTTCCCGTTAGACCAAAGAAATCTACCTTAACCCCGGTTAATCTTTCGATCTCAACTGTTTGCCCCAATTCGGACCCAAACCTTGCCAATAACCCTAACTCGCTCACTACCACGCCTCATAATCTATCGATAAAAAACTCAAAAGTCCTCAATTCTACCTCTTCCATCCTCAGCAACCCCCCTTCCATTTTCGGCAGCCCCCCGAGTATTACTACCCAAATTAAAACGACCAGTGCCAAAAAAATGCCGGCCACCATAAACAGTATTGCTCCTATTCCGAGCAGCCCCGGATTGGTCAATAGTACCAACCTTAACAACCATAAAGTGACGACTCTTTTGGAAAACGAAAATAAGAGGTTAATCGAGGCCCTCAAGGAGATTTCGGTCTCCCAAGCCAAGCTCGCTCAAAAAATGGACACGCTTGCAGGTATATTTTTGTTGATATGGTTGGTTTATTTAAAGCAGCTAATCGTAGCTCCTCCCCCCGGACCGAATTTTGAAATATGAGCTGGGTCTTAAAAAAAGGCAAGCTCCCCCCCCCCAACCTCACTTGGGTATAAACCAGGGTTGGCAAGTCGGTCAATTGATCAGTCAAATTTAGTCAATTGACCGAAGCTGGTCAAATACAGTCAAATTGATCACAATGTTTGCTTATTTTTGGGGTCAACAACAAGAGGAGAATCTCACTAGTAGTGAATTTAATGAAGTATGTGATATAATTCTAGAATTAGCTATTTTACAAGATAGTGATGACCAAAATATTTTAAGTGATATAATTAATTTCAAAAGCAAAAACAGCATGTTTAATATAGCGAATTTAGGAAAGTAGTAATTTCCAAAAACAATCAATTCCGACCTCAAGTTAATAGATTAAACTTTGCCCACCATGCTCATTAAGAGATTAATAATTCCTAGTTCTTCTTCTTTTGAAAGAAATAGGTCGATTTGGGTTAATATTCCTATAAAAATATAAATCGATTGAAGATCTAAGACATCAGGAAAATTGATTAAAAAATATTAAAGAAAATAATAATATTGAATATGAATCAGAACAAGAATCTGTTATGGATAGCTAAATGTTAGTTATTTAATGACAATGAATTTAAAAAAATTAATAATATAGATTCATTTTACTATTATATTCAAATTTTAACTTAAAAAACATATATTTGAATTTGACCATATTTGACCGGTCAAATATCGGTCAATTGACCGAAACGTATTTTACCGGTCAAATGCACAGCCCTGGTATAAACGGAAGGTTAGTTATTACCATAATCTAAATAAGACCAGGGATCTAGGCCCCATTAAACTGCTGGCTGTGTTCGGGCTTAAAGAAAATTAGGGATTTTATACTTTATCTAACTTCGTAAAAATGCGCTTAATTAATATTCTTTTAATTAAAATTTAAAAGAATTTGAATTAAAAAAAATTGAATTTGCCTGGCCCTAGTGCCATCTATCCCGAGTTCCTTCTCCTTATAGATCTAATTTCGAAGAAGAGAATCTTGAAAATATTTTAATTATATACGGCTCAATAATCGTTTTTTTTATGGGCAATATATTCTGAAATATTATATTGCTTTATTTTTTTATAATTTTTAAATTAGGTAGATTAAAGATTATGCCCAATATTTATATGCAAAATCTCTCCATTTGAGCCCATTTTTAAAAATGGTTAACTCCATATGGTATTTAGAAAAAAATATTTACCCATTCCTGAGGATTTTTTGCTCATAGATATTACGAAGTTTTGAATTTCTATTAGCGAAATCTCCACGCAGGCAATATTTTTCTGGCTAAAATATTGAATTAGATCATTTTTCTATTTATCTAAGATCTATTTATTTAAATAGCCTCAAAATTTTTCGATATTTAAAATGGTTTACCAAATCTTGAGTTGGCGGAAATACTTATCATAACGACTTTCTTAATTTAATGCTTCCTCGGCTAGCAGTGAAAGGGGGTTTTCAGCGGCCGGCAGGGTCTTTTTGAAGATAGGAGGGCTTCGTTAAAGCCAAATAATCGCAATAAATTTTTTAAACGCGATTGTAATTATAAAAGGTTATATGTTTTAAAGTATAATACACCATAATTTTTAATTGTTTTTTTTGGATATTATGAAATATTCACACTCAAAATTTTAAAATTTAGTCGGGTTCGGGTCAGGTTGAAAATTTTTTTTTCGGGCTCGGACAAAAATAAGACCTCTAAAGCATACAATATGAAATTTATAATGTGAATATCCCTCACAAAAAAATATATTTAAAGAAGCGGTAACCGCGATGAGCAAACGCCAGACCGAGATGGACAAAAAATTGACAGAGACGAAACGTCACAGTTCTAATAGCGGATCGGGAGATGGGCCCGATAATTTATCCAAGCAGTTAGAAAACATTCTCAACAAACCCCAATTGTGGAACGGTCTGAATCACAGACTCGAAAAAACTTTGCAATACGTTTTCAACAGCTACGTTATACCAGGTTTGTATTTTTTTAACCGAGTCGTTTTTTTTACGAAGTGGGGTATCTATTCTGCCCCATGTTTAATGTTGTTAAAACGGCTCGTTTTGAGCCGATTTTTAAAAAACGGTTAACTAAATATTTTATCCAGATAAATATCACGCAAACCTGAAGATTTTGCTCAGCAGAAGGAACAAGGGTTTAGACATATACTATCAAAATCACGAGGCTTGAGCAATATTTTTCTGGCTAAAATGTTGAGTTAGCCGTATTTAAAAATAAGCTCAAAACGAGCCGTTTAACAACACAATTCATATTTGTGGGATCATTAAAAAAAATATTGTTTTAGTTTGTTAATTGTAAATACTCGAAAACTCCATTTTGTTTTGTTTTCATAAAACCAAGATAGAAATTCACCCATTTTTTTTCGATTTTGTGTATTCCATATTTAGTTCTCGCTTTTATGTTAAGGTATCTGGAATGGTGTTTAGGCGGTTTAGCTTACAAACCCGTTCAACCATTGTTTAAGTTCCCGTCTTCCACATGGTTCTGGAAAATAAAATATTGATCTACTCATTTATTCAAAATGCTATATGGTCTTCAGTCCAGAACGTTTTTTTTAGTAGCAGGATCTGGATCTTACGAAGTGGCTATATATTGACCGCAAAAGCGTTTAGCATATTGTGATATTTCTTTTCTATGAAAGTTTTCATTCATTTTACCCATGAAAATCAGGAAAACACTATATTTAGAATTTTCATTTATTTCCTTCATGACACCTAAAAGGTTTTCAGGAAATAACTATATTTAATCCTAAACAAGTAACATCTAACCCTCTGTTAGCAACTAATTCCCAAAGGAGGAGATCTTGGCTCCCCAACAAAGAAATGTTTTCTAATAAGACAATGCAAGCTATCATATGTAATGAACTATCGATTAATAAAAATTGGAATAGATATACCCCATCTTTGATTCATATCTAAACCACCTCTATACCCCTTCGCATATAACACCTGAATGCTATTTCCTTTTTATATAGAAAATTTTCAAATTAACAATTAATTTTTAATTAACTGAATAACATATACCCTCCACTCCCATTACTTATTTAATTTTTTGCCAGTTATATTGTTTAAATGTTTTAAATATCCGTCTATAATAATTGGGCAGCAGCGTTAAACCATCTCCAATTGCAGACCTTCGTTTAAACTAATTTTTAGAATGATTCCAAAAAATTTCTTTTCTAAATACAATTTGGTATTATCCTTATTTAAAGTAAACCCCGAATTTTAACGAATTTATTTGTCCCATAATTCTATAAAACCGTTAGTGGCAAGCAATATATGAATTACTTAGCTTTACTCACGTGATCTCACTGGCTATGGCCAATGATAGTGATCTCTATCAATCTTTCGAACCTTAGTCGGTTCCTAAAGATCAAAGGTAATGACCCTCATTGCTCTTAACCAATTTACGCACCATTCTAATAAGTATTACTCATCCATTATTATCAAACTCCTATTTTATTATTATTATTAGAAATCTTTAAATCCTTCAACCATTTGGAACAAAAATTTACCGAAACCATAGCCGAATCTAACAAATCCCAAAAGGATACCCTAAGCCAAACTCTCAATTCTATATGCACATACATGAAAGATCAAAAATCTACCTCCGGTCCTGATAGTGCCAAATCCACGGAACAGGTATAACTTTTGATTCACATTTCAAAGAAACTCCACTCATTTTTTCTTCCGATGATATTATGCTTTACAGAGAACATGTCCCGGAAATGGGATAAAATGGATTTTTTCAAAAAATATGGGAGAAATTTATTTTTGGAAAATAAAACTCACTTACTATTTTATCGGATATGAGGACTATAAATAACACGCCATAATTTGTTTTAAAACAACATTTTCATTTTCCCTAAATATTTAGAAAACAATAAAATAATTTTTAAAAAATTTTTCCTTATCAACATTGATGGGCATGATTTGTTAGAGTATTACTAGATGTGTAATTGTGATGACTTAAATAATTGCTTATTGTTTTATTACCCTAATGGGGGAAGGCTACTAAATATAAATTAGATCTACCTTTCATTTTTTTAAAGATAATCTTTTCAAGTTTTTTGTACGCAACCTTCTCAAAATCTGACCATATTCTTTGCGATGCCCCGCTGTTAGAGGGTGCCGATAAATATATAACTACTGAACTAATATATTGGTCCACGGACTAATTAAATTCGTTGGCTGGTTTCTGCTAAATTAATGTCACGTAATCGTTGATCTTATAAATCATTTTATTTAACAGAATTTTTTTCTCCCTTTTGGATTTCTTTTTTAAAATAGTGTTAATTTGTGATACGGAAGCAATTGAAATGTTTTCCTTTCTTATAACTAAACGCTTTTGACACCAGATAAAATTGACCGCGCCTATCTAAAATTGCATTTCTTAAATTTTAAGCTAACCTCTTGTAAATAGGTCTGTGTCAATCTACAAATTTTTCACCGATATTTTCCAATATTACTAAAGTATCGATCCGATATTTACATTGATTTTTATTTACCATCAACCTTTGTATCGATGTCATAAATATATCAATTTTGTACTTTAAAAAAAACCATCTAACTTTCAATTTTTTAAGTAAAATTAAACGTAACGCGTTCCTTGTTTAAATTGATGTTGTTCTTTATTTGTTTACTAATAACCGTCGAATCAAGATTTTAAATAAGTTCTAAAAAAAAGGATTTGTCTTTGAAAATTAATATTTATCGTCTGCGTTCTTATTTTCTTTAATTTCTGAATATTCCTTTTTAGGATTATAAGTAAAGTTATTTATATTTACATTTTTATATAATATTACAAATTGAAGAATAAAAAAAAAAGTATTGAAAAGACATACCTGTTTGCGTTTTTAAAATGGTTGCTATCGCCAAACGGTAATTTTACTCAATTTGCACGGGCCCATTTGAAAGACATTATTGACGCTTGCAAACACAGCGTTTGAAAGCGCTCAATTTATGCACACTATAAGGCGGTTGGCCTCTAATTAGTTATTCACGAAAATTCTAGACTATTTAATGATTGATATCGGGCCGATATGTCTGTATTTTTGTTATAAGCCAATTAAACTATAATTCATTAAAAAGATATATATATATATTATATGCTTAATGCACATTAACGCTCATTAAAATACGAAACGATATAGAGCATTCAACGTGGCTTGCAAACGGCTCTCAAACAAAACGGCGTTCTGGAACGGTCTATAATAGGAGACTGCTTCAAGGTGTCCTTTTCCAACGATATACTACCCAAGATAGAGGCATTGCTTGCCGAAATATTCAAGCAATTGGAGATAAGCTTCGAACGCGGCATGAAAGATTGTTAGTTTTTTTTTAAAAAAATAACATTTTTCTATTACAATTTAATTAATAGTGCTGTAAACGTAAACGCTACTTCAAAAAAAAAGAAACGCGTTACGTCTAATAAAAGGAACGCGTTCCAAAAAGGAACCTGGCTATTCAAAAAGTAACGCGTTACTCTTTAATTGAAAATTAAAATATTATACACAAAAATTCCCTATATATATAATATTAATAAAATTATACAAAATTAATATTTTTTATAATAATTTTATATTTTAATTTTAGCGACAATTGATTTTTAAAATTTTGATCAGATTAACAAGAGAGTGCTCAACACGTCTTTCGCCATGCTCACTTCGACTGGAGCAGAGGATGGGAGGGCTGTATTATATTTAATAAATAAAAATTTTACTTGGGGGAATAAGATTTTTGAAAAAAAAGCTTAATAGATGATCATCTTCATTCAGATTCTTATCAATTTTTTTTAAAAATCTATCAGAAAATAATCTGTTAAGCGTGTGTTTTTTAAAGGAATCAAAGTCTGCCCCTTTTTCTTTGTCAAGATATTTTCTCAAACTAGAAATAAATTTTAACCTGTAATTTTACCAGGGCCAGTCCAATTTAAATAGCGGGTGAATTATTACTGTTAGTATGCACGTATTAATATTTATGGATATGTTCGAATCTATTGGAAATAAATATAATCAAAATATAAATTTTAAACAATATTTTTTACTGTATACCTTTTATCTATGTTCTAGCAGGATTGCATTAATAAGTGGCTTTATGAACGACTTCATTATCTGAAAATCCTTGTAGTTCAGATTTACCACAAGATTCGTCAAATTGGCTATTCTCTTTAATAAGGCTATTAATTTCACGGAGTTATAAGAAGAGTTTCATCTTGTTTTAACCAGTTTAATCAGATGATATCCCATTTTTTTCTTAAAAACGCTGCACAATTTGGAGACACTGGCCCCATGTTTATTCTACAATTGGGGAAATTGGTGTTAAAAAATGTTTCATATTGGGGATCCGAAGATATATAGAATTGACATAATATTAGAGAATAAGAATATAAGTTGACATACCTTGATTGATTCAATATTAATTGGATTAACAATCCTGGCTGAAAGTTTAACAACGAATATTTAAAATAAAATGGAAAGAATTCATTTGTGTTACCGTTACTCAAAAAAATAATAAACGCGTTACTCGTTACCTCTAGAAGAAGCGTTACTTATCAAAAAAGTCCTTCAGTAACGACTTTACTTTTTTGAAGTTACTTTACAGCACTAGTATTTTTTTTCTGCATTTTTAAGATGAAGTTGAGCTTGAAATTATCATTTTATTTTAATTAATCATCAACCACTAAAATTAAATTTTCTAAAAATAATGAATTTTTAAATTATACTTTACTCAAAATTTTGTTTATTTGATATCCTCGTAGTTTGCGTCTCCCTAGACCGAGCTCGGACCGACTCTGCGAGCCGTTTTGATAAATCGCTGGAACGGATATCAGCCTTGTGTGCCCAAATGGAAAAGCTTATCCCGCCTCCCGGCACGCATATCTTGAATAACCCGCTCTCCTCCACATTGATTATGAAGGAAAAAATGGTTGCCTCCGTTCCTAGCCTTAGTCCAGACCCTCAGCAACAGACCATCATGGCTTATTTCTCTCAGACCCTTAAAATGTTTTTTTTTATACAAATTTTTTGTATGTTTATAATAGGATCTTCCAAACCTTGTTCAATTATGAGTTATTGTTAGGGTTAGCAAAAATATGTTATATCGATAAAGTCACTCTTTTTTAATTTCAATCAAATATTTAATAAAAACATTGAATATAACTCTTGGCATAAACTATTGTCAAATTATCAATATGATTGATTTAAAATGTTATGTTTATCATATATAATATCAAAACTAAATTGATGTCATCTTTCTCTAACAGAATTATACTTTTAAAAAAAAATATACACATAGGGCGCTCTGCCAACTCCTATCTAAATTTCAAGATATCATAAAGAAAGAAATCAACGCGTCTACTAACCTAATCCAAACCGATATTAAGACCAATCTCAAGGAAACGCTTAACCACGATTTAATGGCTATGTTTAAAACTGCCTTAAACGAATCCATTGTATGCAATGCAACGCCCCCTATACTTAAGGATCCCGAGGGTCTCATGGGAAAGCCTTATACCGTGACTATCGAAGATTTGATCAAGCTAGTTGACGCGGGCAAAACAGAGGACGCTTTTAAAGAAGTAAATTTGGGGGCAGTGTATCTTATTATTTGATATCCTTTGAGTTATTAATAGCGCGGCCAGCTCACAAGCCCCAATTATATCCAAGAAGAATTAATAAAATTAGTAGAGGCCTAAGACCAGGCATGGCTTAATTTAGGTCTACAAGTGCTTTTTTGAAATTAAATGCCGAATAAGAGTTTATTATTAATTTATGTGCATATATATTGTTCAAAAACAATAGGCCATGTTTTACCACCTTTATCCAACCATTTCCCGTGACGTTGAACCAGGATCGAATCCTTTGGCAGCGGGAAACCACAAAAATGGCGATACCTTGCTGTTGGCTCTTTGCAAAAAATTGGACCCCGTCGACCTCTTTGAGAGCCAAAATTTGACGCGTTTGACTGTACTGGGTGTCGTGGAAAAGTTGGGGGAAGAAATGTCTTCATCTAAAAATGAAGATCTTACCCGGGACATCGATATTCGATGCCAGTAAATAATCAGAATTAAGCGTAATAGACCAATTTACCCCAATCTTAACGCGAGCCATCTTTTTCCCTGTTTTTCAAGGACCTATCTTCTTCCCTAAGAATTACTAGTAAGATGGGATAGTTTTGGCTCGATGTTCAGCTTAGATTGGTAAAACCGGCTTGCGAGCTATTTACCACTATACGCTTCTGTGACCGAGACATTCAATTTTTTTTTCTATCAAGGCCCATTATAAAAGATGGTTGCCCTTTGTCCGTTTATGGTTTTTCTATTATAATATTTCAAAGTATTATATATTATTTCTGATTAAATATCAATATTTCTTTTGTTTTTTTTTAAATATTTATGGTGTCAATAACGGAATATTCTAAAATTTACGCTTTTTATCATTCAATTTTAATATGATCGTCCAGCAAAGTTGAGCAGAAGTTGTAGTGTTGATAAATGGCTCGATTTGAGCCAATTTTTAAAAACGGCTAACTCAATATTTTAGTCAGAAAAATTTGTTGCCAAAGTCTTTAGATTTCGCTAATAAATGTCCAAATCTTTGTCCCATCAATGAGCAAAGTTTTTAGGGTTATATGTTATCCAGAGTTGTTAAAGGACCTAGATACAAGTATATAGATCCTGTATCTAGATATCAAAATGTGGTATCTGTATCTAGATAGATTTTTGATTAAATAATCTGTATCTAGATATTATTTTAGACGATGTATCTGTATCTAGATCTATTTAAAAAGTATCTTTTAACAACTCTGATGTTATCATTTAATTAAGAAATCATCTTTTTTTAAAAAAATAAAAACACTTATCTTTTGGAGGATAATTTGACAACCCTATATAATGAGACGTATAATTTTATCTAAACTCAAAGGTATTTGGAAGAAGGTCTCATGGCTTTGAACGAAAAAGAGAAAAGTGACAACACCGTTGGGGACTCTCAAATGAATATGTCGTTATCGAAATTGAGTCAAAACTTGACGAAATGTCTACAGGTAATTTACTAATAGGATTTTTTACATTTCAATTATACAATTTTTTTTTTATTGAATCAGTTTCAGCTTACTCCAAATCACAAGAAGAAGTTAAAGAAAATCAATATGATAGTGGATAAGTTATTGTTATGAATCTCATATTTTCAGAAGCAATCATTCCATCCAAAATTTAAAAATTTTTTTTATGTAAAATATATCTGCACAAAAAAATTTTATGGTGATTTTTGTGACGAAAATCAAACTTTTATTTTTGATTTTTTTTTAAAAAAAAATATGTCCGTAGAAACTGTTGTTAAAAATTTTATAAAATATGTTTTATTTTGAATATTACTACTTACTACATTTATAAATAAATTACTTTTGAGTTTAATTTTTTTTTTTTAAATTTAATTATTTATAATATATATATATATATTTTTTTAAATATATTTTAAAATGCGAAGTTTTTAAATATAAATTTTACAAAATAATGAGAATAAATGCAATAAAAAATTAGGCAAAATGAAGAGAAGTTGTTATTTTTGTGAAATATATATCAGAAACCTGCAGATATCAAAATTTTAAGGTCAGGTCACGTGTATTATTTAATTTCCCTATCAGATTCGATAAATGGCGTCAATTTATATTTTTTTTAATATTTAAGAAAATTATTTGTGTATAAGTTAAGAACATTCTTATAAACTAAATAAATAATTGAAAATATGTTTTAAAAAAATAATAAAATATAATTTAGTTTTATAAAAAATGTTTATGATTCTAACAATTTATATTGATCAGGAAAAAAGAATTTTTGAAATAAATAAAGATTACAACGATACTATATAAAATGGGTCTGTGCCGATCCACATATTTTTCACCGATCCGATATTTATACTGATTTTTCACCACCCTTCTTTGAACCAAATGTAATTTAAGAAATCAATATTTTTTATGCAAAAAATCGATTTGTACATTTAATTTAATTTTTTTTATTTCTACAAATAAGACTATAATTAAAAAAAATAAAATATTTATAATAGATAAAAAAAAATATTATAATAATGTAAAATAAATATACATAAAAAATAAAATTAAAAAGATCGGACCAGGTTTTTACAGGTATCGGCCCTATTCGGCACAGCCCTAATATAAAGAAATGATTTGTCACTATTATATACTTTTACATTGATGAATGTAGCTTTATAAATAAGGCTAGAATAATGATAAGTTATATTTTTTAAAAAAAAAAATATCAAAATTTAACATAAAAATCTATTAAAATAAGAACATGAAAAATAATTTAAGTTTATAAAATGAGGATATGTTTTTTTTTCTTTGTGGATTTTGAAACGGTTTTAAAATGATTAAGAGCAGCGGCTTGCCAGAAGGAGCAGAATGATGTAGCTACGATGGGGACGTGATATTGAATGGGTAATCTGCCTACATTAATTTAAATTTGGGTCGGCCTCCGATAAATACGATAGGTACTAGCAATGACATATAATAATACCTAGACTGACGATGCATTCATAATAATGCATTTGCAAGCGTCGTTGAATGCAAATCAGCTGAACCGGCCATTTTAAATATCCATATAGTAATTGTTCTCATGAACTACTATTAAATTGCTTCCTTATAATCTCGATGATCAGGCAATTCTTTAATAAAGTTTGCGTAAGGCATAGGAACGGCCTCTAGTTTAAAATTTTTTAATAATGATATGGGTAATCAAAATGGAGTCCTGAGCTGTTTCCATTGATGTACACTTTTAATGATTGCATCGTCACTCTAGGTATTATTATATGTCATCGGGTAATAGAGGTTTTTCAATTGGTATGTTTTTAGCACCGTAGTTGGTCCGAATGCTTTAATAAAAATTTAACCTGTCTCTAATTCTTTAAAAAATTATGCCCGTTCATAAGCTTAAAATCTTATACCCGCCCACGCTGCTATGAAATTTTTGATTTAGCATTTCAATTTTTATAAGCATTTAATAAAAAAAAGATTCAGTTTCAGCGCTACGCTCCCTACCAAAAAGTTTCATAACTTCGGAAATTATTATATTAAGCATAAAAAAAATATTCAATTTAGATTACAGATAAGGAATTTATTTGATCAAATTAAATATTGTATGGAATAAACATACGATTAATATTTATTGATATTAATTGTAATTATAATGCAAAAAAATTAACAAATACACATTTCTCAATTCAAATTACTCATCTGCATCAGACCTAATTTTTAGGCCCGGTATAACGTGTTATTTATACTCTGTAAGTAATATATTCACTCAGTTAGTGATATTGACATTTACGATTGACGTGCATAAATTATATAATATTTGTTAGTGATATTGACATTTGTGACTGACGTGTATAGATTAAACATGATATTTTTAGCGATATTGACATTTATGAGTGACGTGCATTAAATATTACATTTTTAGTTATATAGGCATTTATGACTGACGTGAAGATTAAAATCTATAGTTATGCTGATATTAACTGGAAGGTTTAGAGAACTTTGGTCATATCATATTAGCTGGAGACTTTACACCAACCTAAGGAACGGACGAATTATCTTCTATTTCCCTTACCCCCTTTCAACATAAACTCTTCCTATTCCTTACCTCCTTCTAATTTACAAATCAAAATTGTAAAAAAATTTTTTTTAATATAAACAACTAACACTAGATTAAGTAGAATCTACCGGATACATTAGACTGCATTCACCTCCCTAATCTATTTCAGTTTATTTTAGTAATTGGGATTTAGGGTCTAAGGAAATTATTTTGTGATGGTCAATTTGGTTACTTAACCAATATCAAATTCGCTGACCTTAGCTCTACTTTCATCATTTTGAATATTAGAATCAGGCCCAGCCAAATTACACCGTTAAAATTTTATAAAAGGTTACCTTGATTATTTTTTTAAACCCTATTAATTGTCCAGGCCATTGGCCCATAAAACAACTTTTTGCCAACTGGCCCTACCCAAAAACATTTTGCGATAGTTGATTCAGCTAAAAAAAAAAGGTGTGAACTTAATTTAATACTCTTTGGCGGTTTTTTTAAATGTAGAAGACATCCAAGTATTTTAGTCGTTATTTTTAAGCTGGATTCGTAAAAAGCACATTAACAAATTGATGGGACGAGGATGCGTCCATTCTATCTAGACAAATATATTTATCGATAATTTTATAAATTAAAACATATTTTTTATAAATGAAATGAAAGTATTCTAAAATATTATAATATTTATCTTTAAAAAAATAAATAATTAAATTAATACATATTCGTAACATTCCTAATTTGACACATTTTTTAAATCTAAATCTTGAAGAAATATCAAAAAGCCCAGCAAGACTTTTATTTTGCTGCAAGGAATGTTTTTCTTTATTCGGACTTTATAATTTATCACGATGATCTAAGAACCAGTTGATCTAGTAACAATCCTATAAGATTCGAGCTAATCATTAAAATCTAGAGTTATTAGTTTATCACAACTAAAAACTATAAAATTTAAACATTTTTTAAATTTAACCGGATCTAAATTAATAATCCTTTAAATCTAATAAAGGGTATAAAATTTGCTTAAAAAATAAAATGAACAAAATCTGAATTTTTTAAAAATATTTTATTTTTTCTACTTTGTAACTATTGCGATTTGAGCCTCTACTATTAAGTAGAATATTACTTGGATAATCTTTGAGTCTGTGAAAGGAGGATATATTAGAATGCCTTCCTTATTGGGGCTTGTATGGTGAGAAATGTAAAATTACTTGTCGTACCCAATATCTGAGTTAGCAAAGTCTTATAAATAGTAACCCCCCCCTCCCCCTTTCAAAGCAGACAACCCGTTAAAAGGATAATATCAGGTTTGTTAATTTAAGTAAAATGTTTATGAGGGAATATAGATTAAAAAATAAATATTCATAGATATGAAAAACAAGACTCAACCAAAAAAAAATCAAATATTTAATTTACAAGCGAGTTAAAAATAAAAATAAAAATAAATATTTTGAAAAAAAAGAAATTTAATTAATAAAAAAAATAGGTCTATTTATTTTAAAAAATGAAAATAAAAGTATAAAGTAAAATATAACATGAAACATATTACCTAAAACTACAAAACCAATTAATTTTATATTTTAAAAAAAAAAAATTATCAAACCTTATTAATTCATAAAAATTATGAATCATCGCTGTACATGTTAAAACAGAGATGACTCTTCCCTCCCCATGGTAAAAGCTGGTATAGGGTCTGCAGCTATAAAGAAAGGTATGGGTTTTTTCTTTATGATAGGTTATTCGATGAACTGTTTGTTGACTTCCGTGTCTGTTAGTTGGAAATAGAGATTTGCTCGATGATAGGTAAAGGGAGATTTTTCGGTTCGATATAGCCCTCCCCCGAGTCAAAGTGTTTAGGTAGAATGAGATTCATGTCTGTAACTTATAGTTTTGCCTTATGAGTATCGGCCGGTATTTACTTCCCCCCACCCACCCGCAACTTAGAATCACGTTGGTGGGGTTAGCTCAGTCTAGTTTTTTTTCCTTCACACTATTTGTTGCTAGCATTATCGATGTTTCGGCTTTAAACATCGGTATTCACGTATCTACCAAAGAGTCGGAGGATATGTTAATTGTACCCGATTTCAACAGGATGATAATATAACTCTTTGCATAACGAAAGTACAAAATATTACCCTCTTCATTTTATAAGTAATAACGCAACTTTGTAGACTTTTAATTAAAAACAAAACAAAAAATCATATGATTATCGATAAAAAATTTAATTGGAGAATATATGTTACAATTTTCCCTTGTCTTATATTATATATGGGACTGTGGTAAGAAATTTATTATCTTAATTCATTATATATATTTTAAAAAAAATTTTTTGACAATAAATTTGTTAATAAAAAAATATTTATAAAATATAAAAAATTTTCAAAAAAAAAATAATATAATTATGGGACATAAATTTTTGTTGTGATGAAAAATATAAACAAAAAAACATATAAATTAATATTTGTTGTATAGTTAACGAATTTATAAAATTCAGTGTTTTTTATCAGCATTTTTATTTTATAATTTTCAAAGACCTGCAGGCCCGGTCCTCCAGGCCGGGCCTGAAAATTTTTGAAAAAAAACCCGGGCCGGACCGAAAATGATTTTTGAAAAAAAAACCGGGCCGGACCGAAAATGATTTTTTAAAAAAAAACCGGGCCGGACCGAAAATGATTTTTGAAAAAAAACCCGGGCCGGACCGAAAATGATTTTTGAAAAAAAAACCGGGCCGGACCGAAAATGATTTTTGAAAAAAAAACCGGGCCGGGCCGAGCAAATGATATCTCCTGCAGGTCTCTGCTAATTTTGAACTTTCGTGATATAAAAAAAAAATTCATATAATTTTACTCATATTATATTACTTTTATAAATAACACAAAAAAGTATATTAAAAAAGTTATAAATTATTGATGCTATTAAGTATATTATTTGGAGGCACAATTTAAGCAAAAAAAAAATCATTTACTTAGCACTTTTTATCCTTATAATTTGATAAATTATTTATTAAAGTTTTATTTAATATTAGTGGAGGTATACATATATATATATATATATATATATATATAATTCATGAAAAACGCTAACATTTTCAAAATTTTATCTCAAAAACTCTTTTGTGGATGGATGACAATATAATGTTTAATTTCTATACGATTTTGCAGTAAACCTTTTATACTTTTTTTAAAAATTATATATAAAAGCGAAAGAGAATCATCGCTTATATCTAAAACTTGTAATTTTTACCAATTTTTATGCGACATAAACATTCAATAAGTTTTATCCTTAATATCTAATAATATTAAGATTACACTGAGGAACTATAATTTTATTTGAAAGTGTACAGAAGTAGCAGGATTTTAGTATATAGGTTAGAAATTTCCAAAAGTAGGCCCCAGCCCGAACAAACTTCGGGTCGGGTCGGGCCTTGGAATTTTTTTTGAAAATATATCTTAAATTTATCAATTTTATGTTGAATTTTTTTTTATGTAAAATGAAAATATTTGATTTTATTTATAGAAACTAGACATATATCTTTTATTTTGGGTAATTATAAAAATTCGGAAAGGGCAAAATTTTTTGAAAACCAAACCAAACGTGGCCAAAATAAATTATATTTATAAATTTGAGGCTAGAGTTTGGGTTAAACCAAAATCAAAATCTACAAAAGAAAGATGATACTTAATACATCAAGGGTGCAAGGATAAGATATATATATATATTATATAATAATAGCCAAAAGGAGCTCAATTTTATTACCATGTTAATATTTATAAAAAAAATTTTTAACGTTTAATGAACTAAAATAAAAAAGAAGAAAAATATTATTTTTAATACTATAACTTAATCGGCAACTTTATGCGAAATCATGTAATAAAAATATATAAAAAATTAAATTGTATCATTTTTTATTCATATATTATTTATTTTTTTTGACGTCGTCTTTTATAAATTAGCGAATTTTAGCCCAATTTATATTAAACCCTCTGAGGTTATTTGTCGCATTAATTTAACACAATATATACTAGTGATCTGCATCAGGCCTAATTTTTCAAGCCCGGCTCGGCCCGAAATTTTTTTAGAATTTATTTAAATATAGAAATTAATTTTTATAATTACTCAAAAATAAATGATATATGTTATATGATGTCTAGTTTCCATAAATAAAATCGAATATTTTTTTATTTCACGTTAAATAATCAAACATAAAATTGATAAATTTAGATATATTAAAATAAAAATTTCCAAAGCCAGACCCGACCCGGCCCGAACCTGATTTATTTTAAAATAGGGCCGAGGCCTCGAGTCGGGTACGGTTCGGACCTACTTTTGCAGATCTCTACAATATGCTACATAACATAATGGTTTACGGTGAATATGGGACTTTATGAATTGGAAGGATGTATAGGAGGTAATGCCTCTTAATTTTTACCCTAAAATTTAGCTATATAAATTTTGGTTATATAATTTAAAAAAATATTTTATTACTTTATATTTAAAATAGAAAAAAAAAAATTTTTTTTTACACAAAATTATTTATAAAATATGTTTTTAAAAGGAAAGAAACATTTTAAACGGTGGTTGACGGTTACTATTATATATATTAAATATGACTTCTTATTGATTATAAAAAAAAATGTAATTCAAGAAATGGTTAGCTAAATAATTATTATAGATATAAGATTGAATCTAAGGCCATTTCCAGACAAAACGTTTTTTTTCCAAGACAGTTTCCTAGGGGCATGCTTTCTGAAAGTTTTTTGTATTTCCTAAACAAAGGCTAATAATTTGTCAAATTTATCTTCTTTTTTTTGCGCAACATAACATTTCATTGGTTAAAAGGGAAGTGTATTATGAAAAAAAATATTACTCGAGAGATTAATATCATATGTTTGTAACTAAAAAGGAAATTGCTACTAGAAACATTTCCTTAGGAACCACCCACTTTAGAAAAATCATTGTCTCTGAAAATAGCCACATATGAAATATGTATGACTATAAAATATACATATATATATATATATATATGAAAAGCTATAAGGGATTAAGAAGAGTGAAAAGAAGATTGTGAGACTTACTTGAAGTGATAGGATTTCATGCGGGTTTCTTGGGAGTTACTATTGGAGTGAAAAACTCTTCCTGCTCTCATGAATAAATTATGGTTGAAGTGACACAAAGAGAACTAACGCGATGAAAATAATAATAATTTTCAAAATAAAAAATATTTTATTATAAAAATAGAAATTATCATTGATAAAGTACCGATTAAAGAGAAAAGAAATTACAAATTTTATTGATATATTGAACGTTGGCAGCCATTGAATATTTATGTTGTTGGGTCTAGCTCCATGTGTCCGTTCGAAAGGGGATATAATGAGGAACGGACAATTATATATTAAATGTTCCGTGGAGGCAAAATGAAGATGTAATAAAGGCGAGATATGCTAAAGTTGTAGTTTCTCTGTCTATTAGAACCTGTCAATAATCGTATAAGGTGTCGGTAATAATAAATAAATAAATTATTTAATATATTATTATTTTTTTCTAATCAGCCACTCTTTCTATTCTATGAGCACAATGCCAACTTTATGGCAAGTCCATCATTGTTTAGGACTGTCATATTTAATAAGAAACTTTATTATAACTTTCCACAATAAAATCCATCTATTTGTGGCGGGTTAGCCATTTTTCTTGGAAATGTGATTCTCCTATTTTGGCTTCGAAAAATATTTTAAACATTGTCATTTAAAGAAATACAGTAAAGTAAGAAAAAAATTGAGATATTTTATCCACCTGAAAAATGAACGAAGATGGCACATCTTCCGCAATCTTCTATTACCTTCTCATCCATGTATATAATATTCAGATATAAAAAAAGATTTATGATTTAAAGATGCCAGATAGCCTCAGGGAGGGGGGGGGCATAGAAAAACAAATGTCAAAAAAATGGAGTAAATTAAACATGGAGGGTCCCGCCACTAATGCAAAGAGGGTCCCCCGTAAGATTCTATCGACCTCTATAGGTTGACATTATTATAAATAGTACGTTTAAAAAGTGGCTTCAAGCGATACTGTACCCCAGGCACGTTTGTTTTGTTGGAATTAGTATCGAAGATATTCCTGAAGAGATTGCGGAGAGAAAGTATCGCAAAATAGGGAAATGTATTCAGGGCCAAATAATAGGTCTAAAAGTCGGGGTTATAAATAAATAAAAAAAATACTTTTAAAAAGGATGTGAAATGAACTTAGGGAGTAAGATAATAACGATTCAGAGCACAAATAACAAGTGAAAGATTTATTCAGATTAATAATATGCACACCACTGCAAAATATAATATCTTTTTTTTACCTCGACAATTTACTCAAATATATCTTAATGAAATAATTATAAAAAATGGGTTGAGGCGCCAGTATCGGAAAAATAAATTCGATACTATTTTTAATTACATTTGAAAAGTAAATTGCTGGAACTTGAAGAAATTCTTCTTCTTTCTTTTTTTTTAAATTTGCGTCGTATAAATATTGGTTGTTAATTTTTTTATATTACACATTCAGTAAATAAAATTGAGATTTTTGTAAAAATAAATATGGAGAAATAATTAATAGGACCAAAATTCAAAATGATTTCTATTTAATCATCCTTATTTTTTTATACTAAGTAATATATAATAAATTGCAACTGTAATAAATACGCGCTGAATTGTCGCCGCGCCTGCGCTGAATTGTCGCGCCGAATTGTCGTGCGCCGAATTGTCGTGCGCCGAATTTTCCGCGCCGAATTGACGTGATAGCTCAAGAATTAGAAATAAATATAGAGATTATTAACTTAAAAAAACGATATCCTATTTTCGTTTTTCATTTATATATAATTCTATATGTTACTATTTTTTTTTATATACCTAATACTTAAGTTCTTGCGGGGGGGGGGGGGGGAGAATTTATGAATGATTTTGTGGGGAAATTTTATTAGAATGGTTAATAAATAGAACCGAAAAAAAATATGTAAGCCTCGAGATTTGGGGAAATAGAGGTTCCAAACCTTCCTGCCTTATTTTAGCGAAATCTACAGCCTTGCATAATAAATATAATTTTTTAACAACACTGCATATAATAAATTTAGTAGTATTATTTATTTCGGCGGTGAATGTTATATAAATAAATGTATAAATATTATATGTGATGATTATTATCTAATTAAAAATAAATAAAAAAACAAAAACGGTAATATTTTTCGGAATATATTTTTTTAGCCTTGTACCTTCAATTTTTTTTGTTAGTTGGGAAGGGGCGACGGGGGGTTATAGCTCTGCCACCCACCCTCCGCTAAGTACGGGCCTCGTCTAAGACCTAAAGGAAAATACAAATCAAAATTTATTTTTATACATACAATAATAAGTACGATTTTATATGCGCATTTCGAGGTAAAATATGTGACTTCGTGTTGCTTGTTATTCCCCCTTTTTTCCCGTCTTAAATTAAAATTCAACCCATCAATTTGGACCTGTTTTTGGTAAAAAAAAACCATGTGAACTGAATACGCCTTATGAGATGCGGCCTAAATTCCGCTAAATGTAATTATGAGGAGAAGGGGTGAAGGTGAAATTTGATAACTAGACCGCAGCATAGCCAGTCTGCATCTAGCACCGAGTGCAGCCTACATTCCTTTCCTAAGGCGCGGTATGCACTGGGTTTGAATGTTAGACCTCCTACAATTTATAAATCAAGCGACTTTACCCTTTTTAAATTCGAGACGATTTTAATTGCGATTTCTTTTGGTGGTCACAACCTTACGCTAGAACAGGGGTGAAATTTTATAGAACCTAATTAAAGATGTATACATAATCTAAACTTTAGAAATTAATATTTTTAAAGAAATGCTCTATTTCCATTTGTTTAATTTATTATTTTTATTTTATAATAAAAGAGTTTTAAATCAAAGTTTATATTAGATATTTTTCCTGTATTAATTTAAAAAAATATATAATAATTATATAAATTTTTTTTTAAAAAAAAAATTAATTAATTTTTTCAAGTTGTATTATATGCTAATTTAATAAAAAATAATAAAATAAGTATCGTAATTATAATGTATTTTAAAGTATATTTTTATATAACCAATAGATTTTTTAAAAAAAAACAGATGTTATAGAAAATAGCTTAAAAAAGTATTATAGATTCGAAAATCCTCAATAAGTTTTTTCTTTTTTTTTAAAAAAAAATAAATAATTGTATAAAATATATATATAAAAAACACAAATATTAGGTTAATAATTATAATTTTTTTTTTGAATCAATAAAATATTTGAAAATTATTTTTATCATTATTTAAAACTTGTAGAAAGAAATATTTTATTGATAAAATAATCTGTTTTAAATGAGTAATAATCTAGAGGGGTAGAAATGATATAAAAAATATGAGCTCAGGATCTAGAGAATTTTAACTATTTTCCAGCAACTCCCTCCTTTGCCTTTAGAATATATAATTTTTTTGCATTTTTTTTTCTAATTTCGCAAAAAAATTAAATAACTAAATTAATTGTGATTTATTAAATCATTATTTAATCTATTTTACAAAGGAACACGCTTCTAAAATATAAAAAATAAAATTTGTTTTTATATTGATTTTCAATTTTATTTTCAAAAAATTAATTAAATATTATAAACAATTTAAGTAACATTTTTTTTTGGAGAGAAATCTGACGCCTAGCCAATATAATTTCATTGTCTCCTTATTTTCTATTCTGCTTTTCATATTCTAATTCTATTCTATTCTATATTTCATTCTAATTCTATTATTTTCCAGATTTATAGTATAATGTCTATATTTTCTTTAAATATGAACCCACAAACAAAAATATGTTTAGATGAATTTCTTCCCTTCCTTCAGAATCAAAAATTATTATTAAAATTTTTTAAGACATTAAAGAAGAATTGATGATCATTTAGGAGGAAAAAAAATTTAATAATTTAAAAAAATATATAAAATTAAACATTATTAAATTTACGTTTTTCTGATATTAAAAAAAAATAAAATATATTTTTTAATAAAAAAGAAAAAATATTAAATGTTTTCTAAAAAAAATTTTTTGTTATACATTTTTATTAAAATAAAAATTTTATTATCGAAAATTATTATTTTTTAATATATTTTTTAAATATTTTTTTTTACCTGTTTCAAAAATATTTTATTAATAAAAATAATATATATATATTTAAATACATAAATAAAATTTTGATTATAGTAAAAAATCATATGTGAAAAATCAGATTATATTAATTTATTTTATTATTTATTTATTTTTTAAAAAAGTAGTTTCGAAATTGAATTTTTTTAAAAATAAATAAATTATAATTTAGGCAAAATTATGATATTGCATTTATTTATCGGTGTAGTGTCGGAGCTCTTGTTGATGGGAGGAGTCCGAGGTTCCACTTCTAAATATAATTACTATTTCCGGGCCGATTTGGTGAACGATTTGATGGACAAGGAAGACAGAATGGCGGAGAATAGTGCGCCTAAAAGCGCGGAATACGGGAAGCGCCAAAATTTTAAACCCTCCAACAGCTACGGCGGATTAAACAGTTTCAACGATCTAGACCTCCACCAAAGAAATAACAATCTTAATTACCAAAATAATATGATGATGGAGGATGGTGGCACGAATGAACCCCACCAAAGAGTGCCCGATAAATATAACATCGCTGACAAGGAGGAGGAGGAGTATCCGAGCGGGCCAGCTCCCGATACATCAAAAAGTTCTAATAATAATAATAATAACGTTAACCCCATATCGCTATTGCTTATATGTCCAGGAAAATGCTCTTGTTCCAGCGAAAGTATCGATTGCAGTTACAGAAATATCCTACACATTCCTAAATACATACCTATTCAAACCGAAAAACTGTGAGAATTCTTTTTTTTTATATATATATTAGATATTAAATGTGTAAAGATATTTACACTCTCCCCCACCTCCCCAATTTCTCCCATTTATAGCCAGGTCTAAATCGCAATTTTATGGTTCGGTCAGGCTAACAGAGTAGAAATTTTTTTGACGAGTAGAAAAGGCCTGGAAGTGAAAGACATTTATGAATCCCAAAAAGAATAAGGTTATCGGGAATTAAGATTGGCGCTTCTTACCTTGACTTTCTAATTAATTTTACCCGAAAATGGTAATTAGGCAATATTTTGCAACTCTTTTCTAAATAAGTTTTGCCACGAGAAGGGATTGGGAGGTTCTGAGAAGACAACACGAACCAAATTTTATCGATTATTTAAATTATATTTATACTGGTAAAGCAGTTTTAAATTTACCTTCGCAAAATGTAGAAATTCCTATCTCATAATAGCTATTTATCGTAAAATCTACGATATGGAAGTCCTAACAGTTAGATTTCTACCCCACTCTATACATTAATGGGGTTCGAGAAGGTCAAACACTATATATTGTTGAGGATGATTAACCATGCCCCTTCACAAGTTTTCTTCCTAGTAGTGAAGATCAACGGTCCGGTCCTATCGGTCATAGACCGGGATCGAACCGGACCGATCTTTTTTGAGGACCGTGGTCCGGACCGGTCTTTTATTATTGTTTAAGTTTGCTTTACTATACAATTAATATAATTTTTTTGTATATTTTATTTTATGATATATTTCTAGAGGAGTTATTTTAGATTTTGTTAATTTTTATTTTACAATATGAAAACCATAAGTTCGTCCAAGAAACATTTTACTTATAGTCCCAATAAATTACATAGAGTATGTGTTCACCTGCAGTACCAAATTTAATGTATCGTCCGTCAGCAACTAGTAACAAAATGATTGTTTATAATTTTTTAAGCAATAAATTAATCAAAATAAGCAGTAATATTATTAAAACATTTTAGTTATTTATTAATAGTTCTATTTTTTTTTAAGAAAACTGTCTGTATAATTTATTGTAAAAATTACTTAACCTTATTCTTAATAAAATAATTAGGTACCTTAAGCAGACATCTGATAAAACATAAAATATATACTTCTTCTAATGATGAAAATGAAAATATCTCAAAAAACACAATCTACTCTTAATTTTAATATGCCCTCCACAAGCACAAAATCATTTTCTTCAATACCATTGCATAAATTTTATTGTTTATATAATAAAATTATATTTAATAAAATGATAAAACAAATCGGTCTTTTTATTTAGGACTACGGTCTGGATATATTTTTTTCTTAAGAATTGTGTTCCGGTCCGGGGTCCTAGGGTACCGGTTTAGTCCGGACCAAAGACCGGACCGTGACCATCAGTACTTCATAGAATCTTTAGTTAGCCTTAAAAAGGTCGTGGCCTAAAATCATAAAAACTATGATAACAAAAAATAAATTTTATCAATAATAAAATGAAAAAATACTTCTTTTGTCTCCGACTCACACTACAGTAAAATAAATGCTTAGAAAAATTGTGTTATAAACCAATTAAACTTATTCTCTTATTGTTTGTTAACCAATTAAATTAATTTTTCTTATTAATAAACCTTATTTTTAAAAACATGTTACAATTAAAAGTGAATTCGGAATGAGTATAATAATATAAAAGGGAAGTAAAATTCATTCAATTTTTTGCACCGAACAAAAGAAATTTATATATAAATATAACCATTTGTTGACCCTTATTTTCTTAATTTTAAAGAGAAAAAAAATTATTATTATTATTATTATCCTTTTTATATTTAAAAAAGTATTTTAAAAAGTATTATAATGAAATTATTATATATTTTTTAAAAAAATTGTCTTTTTATACATATATTTTTATCTTTTTTCACATAGAAAATTTGTAAAAATAAATGAAATAAAAGTTAAAATGTAAAAAAATATGCGAAAGAGATTAGTTGAATAGTAAGAATATGAATATAAATAAAAGATTATATATTAAATTTATCAAAATTTGTGATTGTTAATTCCGGGGTTAGTAGTGAACTTTTCTTTAAACACTAATTTGTGAAATTTATCTGCTTTGTTGCGTGTAATAAGGTGGGTTTATAACATTTTTTTTAGCCATTAATTTGAACACTTGATTGGACATTTTACATAATAAGCCTGTTTTTTTTGCTGATATTTTCTTTGAAAAATTGTAAATTTGTTACAAAAATTATCATTGCTTTTGCTCAAAAACCTAACCTTTATTATTGATATTTACTATTATGCCGAAAAAAATACTAATAATCATTCTAATTCACACATGGACGATATTTATTTTATAAAGACTTGAATGGTTATCACTTTAATTAGTTTTTAATATCGTTTTTCTGACTAATGGAGTGGGGGGTTACTAAGGAAGAGCTATTAGGAACACGCCAATAAAATTTAAGAGAGCCATATCGAATAAATATTTTAGATTTTTTAGCACCTATTGAACTCCTAAAAATGATAAATTTTAGCATCTACAGCTGACAGAGCTTAATTTAACTTTTCTTTAAAAAAAAAAATCCCTACAACTACTACCATAGTAAATTGTGAAAATATTTATATATATTGGAATTCATGATCTATTTTTGCTCTAGTCCAATTCAACTCTCATTACCTCTCAGTCTCCCACAAGAAACTCCTGGAATGCTCAGAATTATAAATGATGATGATGTGTATAAAAAATTTTTTTAGGAAGCTTTAGATAAATAATTTTGACCTATTTGATTTATTTTTAAAAAATTGATGAAACAACCTGTAATTTATATTAAATTTTTCAATATTTCCTCACATTTTCTCAAAAATTATTATTTAAGAAGCCAACAAGGAAGTATGGGAAATTTCTATTCCCCCCCCCCCGTTTTTTTCTTATGATAAGAAAGAAGAAGTACTTCATAAAAAGAAAAAAATACACATGATGTTTAGTTCTATGAACACTAATTGTTATTGGTTAGTGAAGATTTTTCTTCTTCCCCATCGCAAAAGTGAAAATCTTGAATGAACTGGAACATAAGCGTAACCAGGGGGGAGCAAAGGAAAATTTTCCTTTCTTCAAATTATCATCCCTCCTTAACTCCCTCTCCCAATTTTTTTTAAAAATAATATATCACTATAAAGGAAGAACTTTGGAAGAAAAATTAGTAAAAAAGTTAATAAAATTAAAGAAAGAAAGAATGAAAGAAAGAAAGAAAGAAAGAAAGTAAGAATCGAGATTTTTATTTTATAAGATGATCAACTCTTTGTGCCACTTATGAAATCTTAAGGCTTGCATAATATTTTTCCTAGTAAAAACATAATTTTTTCTAAAATAAAAATCTAATCAAGCCAATGGCCTGCAATAAGTGGGCCTTAAGATCTTTCAATAAGATTCATGTAGGAAAACCCCATTTAATTCCTTCCACTCCTCCCCTTGGCAAAAATCTTGGCTATGCCCTATGAACATGAAGATTAATAAGTATTAAAGGCTAATGGTTCTCGAAAAATTGGAATAATTTTTAATTTTATAAATAGTTTTTCTCTTCTTCTTCCATTTTTATACCATAAAAATATGGTAAGGTGGTATTAAAAGTAGTGTTATCGACAGCGTCTACATGAGCGGGAGGGGTAGGAATAGCTTTCATCCTATTTTTTGAGGGGGTAGGCTGCTTTAATGGGGGTAAGATAAATTTTTTTTGGGGGGTTATCTATTAAATTTCGAGATGAAATAGGACAAAATTTATTGCTTTAAAAATTAATACTTTTATCATAAGAATTATTATAATATAATTCATCGACCAAATCTATATATTGCAAACAATCATACGCATAGTTTTCCAAATAAAACTTTCTGCTATCCTTTTAAATGTAATTTTAAAAGGTTTAGATATTTCAGCAAGCTCATAATGCCATAATAATTAATTTATTGTAAATAATGGAGGTTTTAATTGAAATTATTATCTATAAAAAACAAAATATCGATAGTTGGTAGTAGAGGTAGATTAATTTAAGTTGTCCTTTATAAATTCTCTGAAAAAGAGTATCAATAAAATTAAAAAGGTTTAAAAAAAATATTAGGGAGACACCGCCGCCGAAGCCTGCGAAATTTTTTTAGGGGGAGTAGGCAAAGGTTTTTGAAGGGTGTTCGCATCCAGTGAAAATCCTGTCATGTAGACGCTGGTTGTCGATATGAACCGATTTTTAAAAATGGCTAACTCAATATTTTAAGCCAGAAAAATATTGTCTAAGCAAACCTTTGCTCCACCTATGAGCGAAATAGTAAGGGTTGCGTAATAATTTTTTTCTGGAGAAGATATTAAGTTAGCCGTTTTTTAAAGAAAAATAGGCTCAATATGAGCCGTTTATAACAGCACTAATTAAAATGTGCGGGAAGTTGAAGCGGAGATAAAGAGTCCATGTATTAATATTAGGGAACGAAATACAAATTTGTAGGAAACGGAAATGAATAACACGGAAACAGGAACAATCTTAGTTATAAAGTCGGATAATTTTTATCAATCTATTAGCTTAAAATTTGTCCAAATTATTATATATTATAATTGATAATAACTGTTTAACTTATTGATATTTTAAATCGAATCCTTAATTTTTTTTTATAAATTTATTAAGTTTACAAAACAAGACAAAAAAACACAATAAGAACAATAAGCCTTTATTAAATAATTTATTTTTGGTGAAAGTAAAACTTTTAGATTATATATATATAAAAAAAAAGAAGAATTCGGAACTTTATAGATCAAAAAAGAAAGGAAAAGAAAGTAAAAAGAAAGAAAGGAAAGAAAGTAAAAAAGAAAGAAAGAAAGAAAGAAAGAAAGAAAGAAAGAAAGAAAGAAAGAAAGAAAGAAAGAAAGAAAGAAAGAAAGAAAGAAAGAAAGAAAGAAAGAAAGAAAGAAAGAAAGAAAGAAAGAAAGAAAGAAAGAAAGAAAGAAAGAAAGAAAGAAAGAAAGAAAGAAAGAAAGAAAGAAAGAAAGAAAGAAAGAAAGAAAGATAGAAAGAAAGAAAGAAAGAAAGAAAGAAAGAAAGAAAGAAAGAAAGAGAATGAAAGAAAGAAAGGTTTTGCAAGTATCATTTTCCTAAATTATATTTTCGTGCGATATCAAACAAAATATAAAGTAATATGGAATTTCTTAAAATTATGAAAAAGCCTGGAATTTATTCGGGCAAAAAACACTTGTTAGGTATTTGAAAATTTTTTGAAGAATTGATAATTAGTTTTTAAGTTTTTTTTCAAAAAATATTTATTGGGAAGTTTTAACATTTTTTTGAGCATTACCGTTGAAAAAAGTGTGTAATGAAAACCTTTCAGGTTTAGATAATTACTATGATGGGGTATTGTTGTTAAACGGCTCCTTTTGAGTCGATTTTTTAAAGGGGCTAACTCGATATTTTAGCCAGAAAAATATTGCCTAAGCCTGGAGATTTCGACAATATATGTCTAGACCTTTGTTCCTACTAAGAGTCAAATCTTCAGGTTTGCATAATATTTTTCTGGATGAAATATTGAGTTAGCCGTTTATAAAAATCGGCTCAAAACGAGCCGTTTAACAAAAACTAATATGATGGGGTATTGGCGAGGATGGCAATATACATCTGGATTATATTTAAAAAATAATAATTACAGATACCTATTCAATTATCTATAATTAACTCAAAAACCAAATTATTTATTTTAAATAAAACCTCTGGAATAAATTTTATTTTTTATAGAGAACTGAGAAAGAGTTTGTTCCCTGGCGTTTACATATTTTTTAAAAAAACTATTTTTAAAAAAAATGTCAATCAATTCCTTTCTATCGATTTTTAGCGTACTATTTTCTCATTTTTGAGTGCGGATCAATGACATATAATAATACCTAGACTGACAATGCGTTTCATTAAAAGTGCACATCATTAAAAAACAGCTGGAGACGCCATTTTGGTTACCCATATCACATATCATTATTAAAAATTTTAAACGAGAGACCAATTTATTCCTATGTCCGACGCCAACTTTTATTAAAGGAATTGTCTGATCATCGAAAAAACAAGGAAGCAAGTTATCAATTTAATAGTACTTTTTTAACATCATTAGAGTAATTAGTTACCAAAATGGCAGTTCCAGCTGATTTGCATTTCAACGACACTTTCAAATGCATTATTATGAATACAATATGTCACTGAGTGCGATATAATAATTCATCTAATTTTATTTTTTAATGGGATCCTGCAAGAGTGGAGAGGCTATAAAGAGCGTATCAATATAGAAATAATGTAATAATTAATATGCTTTTCTTTTTTTTTCTTTTTCTTTTTTTTTCTTTTCTTTTCTTTTCTTTTCTTTTTTTTTCTTCTCTTTTCTTTTTTTCTTTTCTTTTCTTTTCTTTTCTTTTCTTTTCTTTTTTTCTATTCTTTTCTATTCTTTTCTTTTCTACCCTTCTTTGTTTCATTCATTTTTAAAGGATATATATAAAAATTCATCTATGTTTTTTTATAGGGTCCACTAGGTGTCCTTAAAAGGTTCAGATTTCAGTCAAATTTTTAGAAACAGCTGACTCAATATTTTTTTCCCAGTCGAGATTTCGCTAATAAATGTCCAAACCTTTGGACCTTTTATTTTTTAAAAAAAAAAAAAATTCTACATTCTTTCATGTATAAAAAAAAAATGGTGACCCTAAAATTGGTATAAAAAATTATTATTTTTTTTAAATTTTAAATGACCGTAAATTCATATTTTAAAAAAAAAAATGAATTTAAATCACCTAACTTTGACCATCTCTATTGTGGCTTAACCCTGAATTCATAGTGACGCGATTGCGATCGCGATTTAACAGCTGATTGATTTTTAAAATCTGTTTATGAGATCAATTTTTATTTATTAAAATCATTATTTCTTAGATTATTATTAAAACTTGAATTAAAGATAAAATTAATATTAATAAATAAAAATTGATCTCATAAACAGATTTTAAAAATCAATCAGTTGTTAAATCGCGATCGCAATCGCGCCACTATGAATTCAAGGTAAGTCAAGCTTTTAGCCTGAAATTAAGCCCTCTAAGTTGAGAGTCTCAACTGGACAAAACATGGATACGCTGTTTTGTAGTCGACCAAAGTTAGGTAGTTTAAACAACAACTAACTCGGCCACTAAAAGACAGTTTGTAAAATCGCATTATTAACAGCTACTAAAAAAAAGGATCACGAACAAAATTATCGAAAAAAAATAAATATAAATTATCATAAATCATACAATCAAATGATAGTTCGTTTTTCATTTTATCTAGAGTGTTTGAGCCGTGTTTAAAAACGGTCAATTCAATATTTCATCCCAGAAAAATATATATCATAACAAGGCTGAAGATTTTGCTCAAAGAAGGAACGAGGGTTCAGACATATATTATCGAAATATCTAGGCTTGGGCAATATTTTTTTCCTGGCTAAAATATTGAGTTAGCCGTATTTAAATATAAGCTCAAAACGAGCCGTTTAACAAACTATCAATTTTGTGCACCCATTTTCTATTTAATTCCATCCTTTTTTTATGTTTAATTTTAAAAAAATTATATATATATATTTTATAAATAAAAAGTAATTTTTATAAACTTTGTTTATATAAATTATCTTTATCAGGGGGTTAAAAAAAAAATTTGGGCGCTATAAATATTCAGCAAAAAAAAATAGATATTAGCGTTGTTTAAAAAGAACCGAAGCGGACCGATTATGATTTATAACACAAGCTTTTTAAAACAACACTAAAAAAAAAAATTAACCTTTTTTTTATAGCATTATTATAATTCTTATTTTAACTAACTTTTCTTATTCGTTATAAAAAAGAAATAATCCTATATAATTAGAAATTGTGTACAAAAAATGTTATGAAAACCTAGCCGGACCCGGCCAAAATTTTTTTTATATCTAATGGCCTGGCCCGGCTCAAAGATTTTTTATGCTCGACTTACCCGACCCGGCCCGTTATAATTATTGTGAGGCTCGGCTCGGCTCGGCCCGTATTAATTCATTTAAAAAATTTCCCCAAGCCCATGGGTCTAACTATAATCTCGAGATGGAGGGCGTGGGATGAGAAACTTTTTTACAAATTTTTCAGGGTGCTCCTTCCTCTCTCCTAGTGGCGCTACTGGAATTTTCCGATTTTTAATATATGTGTATACTAAGCAACTTTCAGATAAATACTGATAAATTTTAGATTACATTTTACCTTATTCAATATTTTATAAATACTAACTGCATAAATTATCTATTTTTATTTTTGATATTAAAAAAAAACACTGTTCATTTGATTCATATATATATATATAAAAAGATATGTTTTTTTTTGGGGGGGGGGGGGGGAAGAAATAATTGGACTATGAAATCCTGGCCAGAGAACTTCATGGGCCTTAATTTTTTGACCAAGCCCGGCCTAGGCCAGCAGTTAAAAAAATTTTTGGGCCACGCCCGGCCCCCATATCTAATGTTAAAAAAAATTCCCAAGCCCATGATAAATTTCAAAAGAATTTCCCAAACCCGGCCCAAGCTCAATATCCAAAAATTTAATATTTTTTTATTTAATGAAATTCAACCATATATATATTTAGGCAATCATTTTTGTTTACAATACTAAAATTTATTATTATTATAGAAGAAAAATATCGCAATATTTCTTTAAATTAGCAACTGTTTTAAATAATCTAAATTAAAATTTAATAATCTTAGTCCCAAACCCAGCCCAAGCCAAAACCAATTTTAAAAATCCAGGCCCGCTAGAAAATATAATATTAAACCCCTACCCGGCACATTAGGCTCTCTGATCCTGGCATGGGAAATGATTAAGGGTTAGAACATATTTTACCTAAACTTGATAAAAGACATGAGTCTATTGCTACACGTTAATCAGACATGTCCCGAGAAAGAAGCACTATTTTATAAATTATTTAACAAAATCCGGCCCGGCCCGGTTTTAAAATTTTTAGGCCCGGCCCGGATATTTTTAAAAAAAATTTTTTACGGCCCGGCCCGGCCCTGATATTTTTTAAAAAATTTTTTTACGGCCCGGCCCGGATATAAGTACATTTCATATTTTATTCAGATATTTAATTACAAATTGATACTATAAAAAATTTGTGCAAATAATATTTTTGAATATAAAAGATTCTATTTGTGATTTTTAATTTTTATTTAAAAAATACATGTAAAAAGCTAATATTTTGAGAATATTATATTAAATTTATAAAAATTATAAAACTGTTATTTATAAAAATGGATATTTTGAGCATATACTATATTTTATATTGCATTTATAAAAATAAAACTAATATTCATAAAAATGGTAATAATATTTTGAGCATATACTATATTTTATATTACATTTAAAAATAATAAAACTAATATTTAATTTATAAAAATGGAAAATATTAATATATTGTATTTAATTTACTATTTAATTTATAAAATAAAAATAAATCGCTTTTTAAAAAAATGCATGTATAATAAATAGTATTTTGAAAATATAATCATATTGCACAATATTAATATAATTTATTTTATAATATAAATTTTTAACAAAAGAAGATAATTGTATTATATAATATATTGTAAAAAAAATAATGAAAAATGTTGGATTAAAAACTTTCATGACTCAAGGTAAATATAATAAATGCAATAAATATTTGACAGTTTGCAAAGTAAAAAACCAGCATGATTGACGAAACCCTATACTCAAGAAAGATATTAAAAATTCACAAATTATCATGAAGAAAGAGAAGCATATCTACCTTTTCAGGTTGAAGATTACTTCTTCTTTCTTCAAGAATTCTTCCAGTAGTGGAAATTCCGCTCACAGCTTGCACTTGAAGCAGGAATAGCCAATACCCGTTTTGACAATTTTGCTAAAATTGGGAATTCGCTTTGATGAGAAGCCCACCACTCTAACAAATTATCCACCTTAAATGTTTCATCTATTTTTTTATTTATGTAATTATAATATTCATCATCGGGTATTGACATATTACCAGAATTACCATCGCCCCATTTGTGGTAAAACGATTCAGTTTGTTTAACAACAGTCGTAATTTGACTGGTCGATGGTATTTCATTTACTTCCTGAGCCTCTTGTGATTTAATATAATCTTTTATATAGTTTTCCGTCATCTTGCGATCTGTCCCTGACAACATACGTAATTGTTTGAATTTGGGACAGAGAAAAAGAGAAATAAAATGATACTTGTGTAAAACAAATTTTTCAATTAAAAAATGCTTTATATTAAGTAATATCAATTTTATTTCTCTTTTTTCGCTTTGAAAGGTATTACAAACTTCAAGAAGTTCATAATACCATATTACCACTTTAAAAAGAGTATGCAAGAGTCCGACTGTAACTCAACAATAGCTCTGTTAAAATTCTCAAGAATGTTGACTAGATCCTGAAGGATCGGAAAGTCTATAATATAATACTTTTCCGATCCCCCATGTTCTAGAAGAACTTTTTTAATTTCTTCATTTTGAGAATAAACAGAATTGATCATATTGTATTTAGAGTTCCAGCGGACTTCTATATCTTATAAAGGGCTTTTAAATGCTGGCATTTATTACTTTGTTTTAAATGCCCCACTAATATTTTAGTATTATCTATTGTTGATTTTATTAATGGGGCATTACTTTCCAAATATTTGGAGTTAAATGAATTTCTTAAAATTGTATTTAATAAATGACAGCCGGGCTGGGCTTAGGGCCGGGCTTGCAGGTCTTTGATAATTATACATACTGTTCTAAGTCTAACTTCTAAGTTTTCTAACACAATTTGAAAATGACTAGTGGAGCACTGCAATTTTAGATATTAAAATATATTAAGTAATTTAAAATGGAGTTTTCCGGTATCTTTCAGGAAATTAATAATTAGATCGATCTGTGGGTGTTAGGTAGTGTTAACCATCACCCAATATTATATTAATCATAACTATAATATAATATAATCTTATAACCAATAACTCATAATGTAAAATTTTTTATAAAAAATATTAAGGCCCGGCCCGACCCGGGTTTAAAAATCTTAGGCCCGGCCCGGGTATATTTAAAAAATTTAAAAATACGGCCGGGCCGGGCTTAAGGGCCGGGCTTGCAGGTCTTTGATATATATAAATTTGGTTCGCCATATGATAATTTTAAGTTTATAATTTATTGATATATACATTTTATTTTATGAAATTAGAGATCTACAAGGAAACAATGTAACTTTGATAAAGAGGTACAGCTTCAAGGGACTTCGTAATCTCAGGATTTTGTGAGCCATCAATAACAAATTTAAATTTACAAAAATCTGTTATATATAGCACTCGGAGGTTAGGGTTAGGTGCGTAGCTGGGAAGAGTGAACAAGAAAAAAATTTCCCCACTTAGGAAATTTGCATTGTCCTCGTAAATATCTTTAAGCTAATAAACTCCCTTCATCGCTCTTCCCCCCAAAAAATGTATATAACAATATATCGATAAAACAAGAATTTGAAAGAAAAATTAGGAAAAGTTTAAATAAAATCTTTATAAAATAACGACTTCTAAATATTTAGAAAAAAAAGAAGCAATTTTTATATATATTAAAATAAAGTGAAAAACCCAAAAATATTTATATATAAATCTAATATAGCCAAAGGGTTTAAAGTAAGTGGAACCTAAAAAAAAACCTCCAATAAAAATTTTAACAATCCTGGCTAGGTCCAGTATGCTATGAAGCACTTGCTATTCCAAAAATTATTATGTATTTTTTTTTAAATAGTGCTTAAATTGTTAAAATTAGGTATATGTAATTCATGCACCCCCCCCCCCCTTCTAGCTTAAAGCCTGGATTAAGTAATCCACATTTTTAAAAAAACGAATTTGTCAAAAAAAATCAAATTTTATATATATTTTTTTCAAATATATTTATTTAACATGCCTTTTAAAATAAATTCCTTCCTTTTATAATTCAGAATTCGTGATTGGAATTAATTAATTCCCATCAATTTGATGATAATTTTATATTTATGGCTCACATAAAATAAAATATAACATAATATTATATTAATAGAAAATAGATGAATGGAGAATATTAAAAACAAAATAAAAAACATTGTTTTTTTAAATTATTTTGGTTAATCTTTAATTATTTTTAATTTATAAAAAAAATGGGCGTTTATTATAATTTGTAAAAAAAAAGTAAAAATTTTTAGTTTAAAAATTAAAATTTCTCAATAATAAAGGGTCTAATAAAAAACACGAAGCATTTTTTTTAAGTAAGAATAAAAAAATAAAACTTGTTTTTTTTTTCAGTTTAAAAAAACAATAAATTTAGACGCTTTTCTAATTTTTTAAAAATGAAAATTTCAAATTATAAAAAAAAATTTATAAAAAGAATGAGACCTGCAAAAGATACCATTTGAACAGGCCCGGCCCGGATATTAAATTCGGCCCGGCCCGGATATTAAATTCGGCCCGGCCCGGATATTAAATTCGGCCCGGCCCGGATATTAAATTCGGCCCGACCCGGATTTTAAATTCGGCCCAACCCGGATTTTAAATTCGGCCCGACCCGGATTTTTTCTAAAAAAAATATTAGATTTATTTTTAATCGATATGAATCTTTTTTTCTTAAAAAAAACAAATTTAAGAAACCTGATGCAAAACCGCATTGCCTTCATAGAAGAGTCAAGTTTTGAAGACACCATCAATATCCAAAGAATGTAAAAAATATATATATTATTTTCTTATAGAAAGAAGAAAAAAAAAGAGTGATAGACAAACTGTCTGTCAGTCTGTGTCATAATATCGTGATCACTTTTGGGATCTACCCCCTTCCTTTCCCCCGCGAAAAATTGAATCACTGCCTAATCTTAGCAGGATTATGTATTGTTTCTAATTTAAGCAAATTTTTTAAAACATGCACCTATAATCATTTATTAGAGATATTTTTTTTTAGAAATTGCTAAAAAAGAATTAAAATATATCATTTTAAGAAATATTTTGCCTTAATTAAAAATCGATATCAAATGTCTTATAGATTTATATCCTATAGATAATTTTTTTAGACAAAATTAAATTATGAAAATTTAATGATTTAACACAAAGTATATAGTTAGTTATAATTTATATAAATTATTGAGAAAGAAGAAAATGGATATAATTTGATTTAATTTAATATATTATATATCTTATTTTCCTCAATTTTTATCATCATTCTTGTGGAGACGAGACATTAAATTGATATGTAAAAAAAAATGGCGGAAATTTCTCAAGATTAGAAGAGCAAGCTAACAATTTTTTTAATTTTAGAAATATACTGAATACAGGGGGGGCCCAAAATTAATCTTTGTTTAACAATATTTCTTTTAACATAATTTTAGTTTTTATCCTAGTGAGTGTTGTTAAACAGGCTCGATTTCGCCATTTTTTTAGATTAAGATTTTAGGCCCATTTAATGATATGTCAGCTTCGAGATTCATTAAGTAGATGTTTAAACCTTTTCTGACATCTATAAGTATGGCATACGCAATGATCTTTGGGCTAAAATACATTTTTAGATCACTCATTTATCCAATAATATAATTTTACTATTAAAAATTAAAAAAAATTTTGGAATTAGCTCCTTTTATAAATATCTCAAATTTTTCAATTCATCATAATTATTGAGATATTTTTTGTTGTAAACTTGCCATTATTACTATCTCAAAAAATGAGTGGAGAAAAAAAATTGAATAGTATTTTAATAATAAAAACTTTGTGCTTTTCTTTTCCAGAGTTTGCAAATTATAAACCGAAAACATTTCGATAAATTTTTTTAAAATGCATTTTTTTTAAAAAAAGCCGGCTAAACAACAATCGCTTGACGTATGTCAATCCAAAATTATTCCGTAACATGCCAGATCTGCAGAGATTGTAAGTTTTATATACCGGTATAATATCTCATAATCTAGTCAACAATATATGTAAAGTTCTGTGGTATACTATATAGCAGAACTCTCTAGAACCCCCTTTGCCAATGACGCAGCTCCCCTCCCCCGGACCGGACTGGTATGCTGAGTAGGAGGGTACATCCCCGAAATTTCAATGATGAAGTTAATTTGTACCCCCCCTCCCTTTCATTCCGCATCCTGCTCTGTAGTAATAAAGGAAGAGAATGAAAAATAAATTCCCCATAAAGGATGAACATGGTTTTAACGCGATCAATCGCTTAATGGATTACATATTATATCTAGTAGAAATTTGCTGAAGTAGGCCATTGGTTCGGGTCGGGTCTATCTTTCTTAAAAAAGAATTTAGTTTGGGCTGGGTTAGGCCTAATATTTAAATATGGAAGTTTGGCTTAAATTTTGAAATAATATTGATAAATTTTAAGATTATTTGGCAAAGGCTCAGATATTTTTTTATTGGTTTGTAGCGGGGATCAATCTTAATGAATATCGGTTTGGTTCAGGGTTAGATAAAAATAACGGCTCTTGGTTTAGGTTCGGTTCAAGAATAATATAATTATTTCTTTGAACCTATAAAAACAGGGACCTTTTTCTCATAAAAAGTATATTAGTCTAGAAAATAATATCAAGCCATATTACAATTAAAACATTTATGTGTGAAGGAAGAAATAAATTTTTAGGGTTAAGAACACTTCTGTAATGCTAACTTGGGGTTAGCTGGCCCCGTCAAATACCTATGTAAAAAAAATATATAAAATTAAAATACTGTTATTTTTTTTTCCTCTAAAGTCAGAACTGATTATTAATCATCTTTAAAAGGGTCTAAATATCGAGAGGGTTAAACGCCAATGCATTTAAAAGTTCGGTTCAGGTTCGGATGGAAATTTTTTGACCGGTAAATAATAGCGGTTATAACGGTTCTGTAAAAATAGAGATTAATATCAGTTTAGCTGTTCGGTGTGGATCCATAGTTTGTAGAATCATCAAAATACTGGATTATATCCGTTGGGTTCAGGTTCGGATGGAAATTTTTTGACCGGTAAATAATAGCGGTTATAACGGTTCTGTAAAAATAGAGATTAATATCAGTTTAGCTGTTCGGTGTGGATCCATAGTTTGTAGAATCATCAAAATACTGGATTATATCCGTTGAAAAAATGTTAATATTTAAATAAATTCGGGTCGGACATCGGGTTGGAAAATAAATTTTTACTTCGAGTCCTGCTTTTTTGGGAAACAAATAAAAAAAAAATATTTCGTTCAGGATCAGGCCAGGCCATCGGGTTTCGAAAAATTAGCCGGTCAGATCACCGAATATCTAGTTCAAGCAACGACAATAATAATAATACCTAATGCATTCGAGATCGTGGTTGAATGCAAACCAGCTGGGCCCGCCATTTTGGTAACCCGTAGTACAGTAATTATTTTCATGTTAAAAAACTACTATTAAATTCGATAACTTGCTTCCTTATTATCTCGATGATCAGGCAATTCTTTTGATTAAGTTTGCGCCAGACATAGGAATAAATTGGCCTCTCGTTTAAATTTTTTTTAATAATGATACGAAAAATGACGTCCCCAGCTGTTTTCCATTGATCTACACTTTTAACGAATGCATCGTCAGTCTAGGTATTATTATATGTCAATGAGTTCAGATGTTTAAGACGAGATTCTTATATATATAGGCCATTAAAATTGATGGGATTTTCTTTTGGATAGATTAGCGATAGTGAAAGCGCCTATAGACAAATTCCTTTGGCATGAAAGATAGAACTCTTTTTTAAACCTATTTTCTCGTTGGCTTTGTCATTCTTATCTTCAAATTGATCATATTTCAAGTCTAAAAGGGGAAATGGGGATAATATCGAAAAAAAAATAGATTACGTTACCGCCAATGTGCATAATCAAGCTGTACATTTATTTTTTCCTGATTAGTAGTTCAGATACATCGGTTGTAGTTTTGATCTAACTGTAGGATTAGGTATTTTACACAAACTGGTATAACATTTTGGGACTAAAATGAGATGGTCTAAAATACGGCGCTCAACAACGTTTCTTTTTAAAAAGAAAATATCCGAGAAATCTAATTTTGTCGGAAGTGTACTCCAACACATGTGTAAAATACATTTACCCTCTAAATTTCAGACAATTCTTAGACTACCTTAATTTGAGCCTCTAAAATGTTGTCTTACTCCATGAACAATTTTTTTTTATTATTATCACAAATTATAAAGAAAAATTTGTCATATATAAAAAAAAAGTATTCTCTTTTGACTAGACAAGACAAGGTAACTCTATAAACTTTTATAATTGACTGATATATAAAAAAAAAATTAATGATAAAAATTATATATTTTTTCAAAGATAAACAAACATTTAATTTTACACTCACTTTAATTTTAAAATATAATTTTGTAACATTTTTTTTATTATAAAAAAGAAAGAAATAATTATATAAATATTTTTATCAAAATTTAAAAAATAAAAATTATAAAAATTACAAAAAATTAATGTAAATACAGGTGTAATTGAATTTATATTGTTATATATATATATTATATAAAAATGATGTATCAAAACTTAATTATAAAAGTATATATAAATATTTACTTTAACAAAATTATCAAAGTGGCTCTTTGATAATTTGTTAAAAGGGTGTGTTATAATATAATATACCGTAATATATAAAAATTATTAAAAAAAACTATTTAGTTTTAGCCATATATTAATTGCATTTTAAAGGATAATAAAAAAAAAAATTCATCTCAGATTTTTATAGCGGTCACCTTCAAAAGCTAAGATTTTACCTTAATAAATTTTAACTTATTTTTAGGAAGTCCCCGTGTTAAAGGATAAAAATAAAGAATTGAGAACTGGGTAACTTCAGTCTAAAAATTTTTACTATAATGCATTGTGACTGTTAACTGTTAAGTATAGATAAAACATGTTAATACTAGAGTTGCTGCCAGGAATCCAAACTGAAACGGATAAGGGTTCGGTTCGGGTTCAGGTTCGGATAAAAATAACGGTTTAATGTTTAGGTTCGGTTCTTAAAAAATCTAAACATCGCTTCGGTTTGAACCTCTAAAAACCTGTTTGAACGTTTTTGTATTCAAACCTACATTCGACTTGTGTATAGGGAAAAAAAATTTTTTATTACATAATTAAAATAAAAAAACACACAAAAAACCTTCATTTTTATTAATTGCACATTATAAAATAACATTTAATTTATAAATATATATAACAAATAAATATCAATGATTAATTTTAATATGAACAATTACATAAAAAAATTTTTATTAAGCCGCACAATTAATATATTTTTAAAATTCGTCTCACTCAAATTACATCTATAAGGAGATAATATAAATTTAATTGTTGAAAAACATCTTTCCACACTAACTTAGGTAGCCGACACTGCCAATATGATATCAGATTTGATTTGTCATATATAATAATATTTTGGATTTAATTTTTCTCTAAACATTATAATTTATAAGCTTAAAATATTTAAAAAATGTTGTAAAATGACAATATACTAAAGTTTATAAAAATTATGACCGACACAATCAAATGTGATTGATGCTAATCTTTAAAATAATTCGAATATGATTGAAATTTTTTCAATATACTAATAATAACTTACATATTATTTTATAAGAATAAAATCATGAGGCTTGAACCAGTTCAGAGGCATTTTAGCGGTTCGGTTCAGGTTCAGCTAGAAATTTTTTAGCGGTTTAGGTTCGGTTCAGGTTCGATAAAAAATACCGGTTTTAGCGGTTTAACGGTTCGGTTCAGGTTCGGTTTGGATCCCTGGTTGCTGCTAAGTTTATTCCTACATAAATTGATCTAGTGTTGTTTAAATGGTTCGATTTAAACCGACTAATTGCCATCTATTGGATAAATCTTAAGGCTTAGGCGATATTTCACTGGCCAAAATATTAAGCTAGATTGATCATAAGAATGGCCATTCTCTATAATGATATTTATATTTAAATTTTTTTAAACGATAATTTTTATTTTTTTTAAGGGATTTAAGTAACAATTTTATAATCGTCATCTCAAGACAAACATTCTATGGTAACCCACTACTAAAAAACTTGTAAGAGCTTGCTATATTATATAATATTTAATCATGTAATATAATCATTTTAAACTTTTTAAAATATAGATTATATTTTATTTTCTAATATATTTTAAAAATTATCATTTTATTCCATCAAATTTTAAATTAAAACACGATACTAATTGTATTAATATTTGAGTATTCAAATTAGTTGGGTATAATTGTTCTTAAGTCATTTTAGTTTTTTAGCCCTAAAGATGCTAATTTTTTAAATTTTATCCTAAAACTCTCACCATAGTTTTCAGTTTTCCAGATTTTCTTCGGCACGCGTCTATAGATTGGTAAATTAACCGATTTTAGCCGTCTTCCCTAATTATATTGAATACTATTTATCAGAGTTGTTAAAAGATCTAGATACCTAGATATAAAAATGTGGTATCTGTATCTGGATAGATTTTTGATGAAAACATCTGTATCTAGATATTATTTTAGACGATGCATCTGTATCTAGATCCATTTAAAAAGTATCTTTTAACAACTCTGCTATTTATACTATTTTAAGAAAAGATAAGTTTGTCGAGTATAAATTTTAAACGACTTTAAAATGACCAAATTGTTTTTTTTTTTAAAAAAATTATCCGTAATAAGACAATTAGATAATAATCAGATTTCATGCATCTCGGACACCAGTGGAATCAAAGATCTCTTGCACATGGAAATTTTGTGAGAAAATCGATTTTATTTTATTTTTTTTTTAAACGTTTTACTTTTTTTTTCTTCTTCTTCTTCTTCTTCTTAAAATTAAGAAACTCATTCTAAATTATTTGTAAGAAAGAAATAAAGAAAGAGAAGACGGAAAAGAAATAGTGAAGAAATAAATAAAGTTAAATAAAGAAAGAAAGAAAAATAAATAAAAAAAACTATAGAAAGTTCTATAGTGAGTATATTAATGCAATTATTAAGTAAATTAAATAAGGATCTTTTAATTTCAGAATTTGCTGGAATAATAAAAAAACGAGACTTTTTATACATTTTTATTTATATTTATACTGTCACAGAACGTTAAATGACAATAACCTCTCAACGATTCCTTATAAAATTTTTGACGGAATGCCTAAACTCAGGGTTCTGTAAGTCAATCAAATATTATAAGTATACATATAATTTTTTTTTATCTAAGAAATTTTAATTTGTATAAATTTTCCCGATCCATTACTCGCTTTAAAAAATAAAATTTGTTAAAAACGCCTTTATAAACTATGAACTAATATTTAATTTTACCTTCTGTTTAATATTGTTGTTAAACTGTTCGTTTTGAATCGATTTTTTAAAGATGGCTAGCTCTATTTTTTTACTCAACTGAAGATTTTTCTCATGGATGCCACAAAGATTTGGACATCTACTAGCGAAATCTGGAGGCT
Organism: Gordionus sp. m RMFG-2023; assembly: GCF_954871325.1. Taxonomy (NCBI): domain Eukaryota; kingdom Metazoa; phylum Nematomorpha; class Gordioida; order Chordodea; family Parachordodidae; genus Gordionus; species Gordionus sp. m RMFG-2023. The sequence goes on along the minus strand of NC_088777.1, from coordinate 4,552,078 downwards.
AACGCGACGTTTTTCTGGCTAGAATATTGAATCAGCCCATTTTTAAAAATCGGCTTAAACCGAGTCATTTAGCGACACTCTCCTCTATTTATCTACAAATAAATAAAAAAATTAAAAAAGACGATTGATGAATAATCCTTTGCATTGCGATTGCAACGTGGCCTGGTTAACCCAATGGTTACGGGTCCATCCAGCCCTGGCCTTGTTTACGAGATGTTTCACTAATGCGAAACGTAACTACAAGAAAGAGGTGGCCGAATTATCGGATATGGATTTGGATTGCGGAGGTTAATATTTCTTTTTAAATATTCACTTTTGTTTTTTTTGGTTAACTTAGATTAAAATTTATATGGTTGTCTTATTTTATATTTTTCACATCCTCGAGGGATTTAAATATGATGTATAATTTATATTTGTTTAATTATATTTTATTGATTTTTTTTTATTAATTATATAGGAATGTTTGCATGGTAATTTCCATTAAAAAAAAGTTATAAATACAGGGCTCAATTTTGTAAGTCTTGTGATTATTTGTATTTATTTTCCATTGCACGAAAAGCTGAGAATGTAAACGGGCTGAACTTCAATTCCAACATATTCCGTCGGCACATAATTAAGAGAGATCAAGATTTAGGAGAAGAAGACAATTGCCCTCTCAACTTTGAACCCATGTGTCCTCACCCTTGCACGTGTTCAAAGGGCACGGTTGATTGTTCCAACAAACGGTTGGAAGAATTCCCGCCTTACTTTCCGCCTAGTACCAAAGAAATGTATGTAATTAAAACTCAAAAATTAATCGCTTTTAATAAATTTTAAATATCCTTATTTTGTTTACATATTATTTATTTATATTTATTTATTTTAAGACGTTTAAACAACAACAATATCATGGAGGTTCCAGATCAGGCCTTCGCTGGACTTAAATTCCTACTTAAAATGTATGATTAAAATAAATATTATCAATATTCTTTCATATTTTCTAACGTATAATTTTTTTAAAAAAAGAAAATAACTGAATCAAAATCATAAGGATAACTCGCTTTCGTTAGAGGACTAAGTTATAATATAATTATGATTTTTGTATTATAAATTATATGTGTATATTTTGAAAAATCGTATATTTCTTAGAGATTTGAGCCATAACTCCATCAGCACTTTGCCAGCCAAAGTTTTCGAGGGCATGAAGACGTTGAATTCATTGTAAATTTTATTTTTTAAAATAAATTCAAAATATATGTTTTTTTTGCTTAAACTTTCTTTCTAATTGTTTAGGATAATGTACAGCAATCATTTAGAACTCCTGCCTTCCAAAATATTCGAAGATCTAACTTCGCTTCAATTATTGTAAACAATTTCGATTATTATTTATAATATATTATATAAAAAATTGTATTTTTTCCGAGTAATTGAGACTGCTATCAGGGCTTCTTTCGCGATTTTATAATTTTATTCGTTCTTACTTTGTGAAAGCTCATGTATACCATGACAAAATTTTACTTTATGACTCAATAGTTTAGCAGCAAAATTGTCTACGATTCATAAGAGAGGTTATTCCTAACATGATAGAATCTATTTCCGGCAAAATCCAATAAAGTTTAAAAAAAAAAGTCTTGATAAATTGAGCAACTGTATAAATTGGACAAAATTCATGCGCCCTAAAATAGTCAGGTATGGGCTGCACATTATTTTTTGTAATTATAGTTTACAGTTAACCCTACCTTATATTGCGTTTTATAGATATCAATCCAGATGAGAAATATTATATCTCCTTTAAATAAAACGAATTTGAAATAATTGTGAAAATTTAGGGGGTTATACTTTTAAAATAAACCCTTTTTTCTAAAAATCATATCTAATCTATACTCACCCTAACTAGCCTGCATCAGACACTGATCTTGTATGTAGATTCTTTTAAATTCAACCAATTATAAAGTATCATTTTAGTATGAAAACTATTTACGGACATAGTGTTTAGTACCATAACAATAATCAATATTCATTAATAACTTATCAGAAAAATATATATTAATCTGTTTTCTGTACATTTCATTTTTTTTTAAAGGTTATTGAATGGTAACAGAATTAGGTGTATTCAAACGGAATTATTCAAGGATCTAACTAACCTAAATTTATTGTAAGTTTCGAATATCTTTTTTATCGAAAATATAATTTAATTTTTTTTTTCAAATATAAAATATGAACTTTCTCAGGTCTTTGTACGACAATAAGATCCAATCTATAGCTAATGGTACCTTCGCTTCATTGACCAAAATTCAAACCTTGTAACACATTTTTATCAAAACATTTTATTCATAAAAATTATTATATATTTACTTTTGCTCATCGTTTATCTAATGTGCCCTTTAAATGTTACTGAGAGCCGATTTTTAAAAAAGGGCTAACTCAATATTTTAGCCCAGAAAAATATTTCCCAACCCCCATAGATTTTGCTAATAAGATGTTCCAAACCTTGGTTTCCTTCTACAAACAAGAATATTCAGGGTTGCGTAATATTATTCTGGATGAAATATTGAGTTAGCCGTTTTTAAAAAAACGGCTCAAAACGAGCCGTCTAACAACACTAGCTGATATGGCCGTATTTAGCAGGGCCGTGTTAAAAAAAAAGAGAAACTATCAGGGGTCCCCTGGCCGCCGAAAATTAAACGATTTTAAAGGATCAATTTTACTATTTATTTTTTTAGCCTCCTGCCCTAATTTACCTAGAATATTTTAGGTTAACATTTTTGCTGGAAATTTTATTCTGAATTAATACCTAGTGGCAGAAACCTACATTTCTTGTTTAAAATGATATATTTTATTTTGTACAAAACCCATATAAAGGTAAAATTGAATTTAAATTATTTTTTTTAAAAAAAAGGCATTTAGGAAAAAATCCTTTTATCTGTGATTGCAACATGCGATGGTTGGGAGATATGTTAAAGAATAAAAAGGCTATAGAGACGAGTGGTGCTACCTGCGATAGTCCAACAAGGGTTGAAAAGAAAAGATTGGCGGATATGAATATCAACAAATTCAAATGCAAAGGTTATTGTTACATTTTTCTTTCCCACGACTTAATCCTTTTGGAGGCAAAAAAAAAGGAAGATTTACTTATGTTCACTTCATAGAGTTGCGAATCAAATATGTAAAATAAAAAATTTATAAAACTTTTATTTTAAATATTAAGGGTCGGAAGAATTGAGAACGAAATTGGCAGGTGAGTGCATGATCGATTTGGAATGCCCATCAATGTGTAATTGCGAAGGCCATTCGGTCGAGTGCGGAGGACGGAATCTAAAAGATATCCCTTCGAATATTCCCATTTTCACGACCGAAATGTAACAAGTTTTTAAATACTAGAAGGAAAAGAAAGAAAGAAAGAAAGAAAGAAAGAAAGAAAGAAAGAAAGAAAGAAAGAAAGAAAGAAAGAAAGAAAGAAAGAAAGAAAGAAAGAAAGAAAGAAACAAGGAAAATCAAAATATAAGATGCCCTACTTTATTAAGGTAAGGTAGTTTACTATGTAATGGTCCAGTTTTTTTAGTATCAAATTTAATTTTTATTTAATTTGGTAATAATATAAACACAATATTTTTAAAGAAATTTGAGCAATAACCTGATAACGGAAATACCTACGGATGCATTTAAAACGCTCGTTAACCTGGAAAAGATGTAAATCGCAATATTAAAAAAATAATAATCTATAATTGGTGTTGTAAAGCCCGGATTTCTCAAGTTCCTTTACCACTCATACATAGATAGCGTGAACTGGCGGCACACAAAAATGCCGCCCTATTTTCCATGCTTCGCTGAGAATTCGTACTAACAGAGAGAGATTAAAGAATATTTAATACTTCTTAAACTCAGAAAATAGAATTATTTTTTTTTAAAAAAAAGGAAGGAAACGTTAGCTATTTTATTACTAACCCGATATATTAATATATATATTTTTTTTTTCAAATATTTATATATACGACCTTAAAGCGATCTAAGGAACAATTTGATAGAGAATATTCACGACAATGCTTTCGCTAATTGCAAGAAAGTCACTAATCTGTAATAACAATAATATTTATATATATATTTTTTTTCTTTAGCTGTATTAAATAACTTTGGCAAATTTGTAACAAAAATAACAAAGATTGACTTATACATTTGCCTGAAATCTTTAAATCAAGCAATATTTTTTCTTATTTAATTAAAGTAACTTAACATATACCAAGCAGCATTTTATGCTCTTATCATTTCATATTAAAAAGTTTCTAAAGAATTATTCTATAATACGTGCTCAAAAGTAAATTTAGGCGCTCGATATACTGTTTGCTATTTATTTTTATACTATAAAATTAAAAAAATGAAATAAAATAATTTTGATTTATTATTTGATTTATTTATTTAAATGTTAATTTTTTTACAAAGCTTATTAACGGAAAACAAATTGACCCGTTTAACGCCTAAAATGTTTACCGGCTTAATTAACCTTAGAACGCTGTAAATTATGCTTTTATCATATTATATGAATTCTATATATCATTTTTTTAAATAATATTTACTTATTTAATTACTGTGAAATATATATTATACATTATATATAGTTTAAAAAAAAAATAAAATAATGAAAGAGATAAGTAGTGTCGTCAAGTTTTGAGACGATTTTTTAAAAACGGCTAACTCAATATTTCATCCAGAAAAATGCAAGCCTGAAGATTTTGCTTATAGAAGGAACAAAGGTTTAGACATATATTATCAAAATTTCAAGACTTAGGCAATATTTTTCCTGGCTAAAATATTGAGTTAGCCGTTTTGAAAAATCGGCTCGAAACGAGCCCTTTAACAACACTAGATATAAGTACAACATAATTATATTTTATACTTATATATATTACATCCTAACTTATAAAATATCATATATATATATATATATATAAAGAACCCTTAGGACGAATAGATTGACATGCATAACCAATGATACCTTCGACGAATTGCCCAATCTGAGATTATTGTATATTTTCATTAAACAAACAAAATATAAAAAAACTAACTTGATAATATAAAAGATTTGTATATCATCATAAATTTCCAATAATTTTGTTTAAAATATTGTTTTTAGATCATTCTACGACAATCAAATTCGTTCTATAATGCCCGGGGCGTTCAACGGTTTGAAGCATTTATCTACACTGTAAACCTTTTTATATCGAATTACGTATTTGTATAACATATTATTATTGCGTATAATAGATATATATAATAATAATAATACTTTAAAAAAACAATCGCAATAATTGTCCTTAAATAGAGCATTTAATTACAAAGACACCAATTTTAGATTATTTGTATAAATTATTAAAATATAATTAGGAATTTACTGGCTAATCCGTTCGAATGTGATTGTCATCTTAAATGGATGAAGGAGTGGCTAAAAAATCAGTACATAGTGACGGGTAATCCCAGATGTTACACACCGCAAAATTTCAGGGATCTTCCTATCCAAGAACTCGAAACCAACGATTTTAAATGTTACTATAGATTTTATTCAATAAAATTTATTATCCTAATCCTAATATTACCACATACCGTAATAATATTAAAAAAAATTTTAACTACAAAAGTCGTCAATCGTTTTAAATCGAATACTAATAAAAAAATATCAAAAAAATAAAATAATAATTTATCGATAAAAGGTGAAATGGATGAGAATTCCGACTATATCCACGAGCACAATTGCGAATCCGGACAAATTTGTCCCAACAAATGCACCTGTTCGGGAACGATAGTTCAGTGTAGCCACTCAAAGCTGAACATATTCCCGAGAGGGATTCCTTTCGACACTACAGAATTGTATCTGGATAATAATTTCATAACTTCCATACCTAGTCACGTTTTGGCTAATTTGCCTAAATTGGAAAGAATGTAATACGATAAATTATAACGCATTTACTATTATTATTCAATTTTATACATAATGATAGTAAAAATTTTTTCCCGCGCTTTGGCAATAAGGCTACTAATTATTAGAGTTGTTAAAGAATCTAGATACAAGTATCTAGATCTGCTGTATCTAGATAGATTTTTGATTAAATAATCTGTATCTAGATATTATTTTAGACGTTGTATCTGTATCTAGATCCATTTAAAAAGTATCTTTTAACAACTCTGCTAATTATACATAATATTTTTTTTGCGTATCTTATCCCGCATTCACAGTTAACGTGTCGCATCGAGGTAAACAAAAATATAGGATATTTTATATAATTCACAGCCTATTTTGGGCGCTAGCTGTGAATACAGGGATACGAAGATTTTTCTCGGCTAATAAAAATTATATAATGCGCAGCGCACTAGTTACCAGCCAGCCTATTGTAATGTCACAAAAGTGAGTGACATAACTCTGATTTTATTTATATTAAAGATTGTGCTTATTGAAAAATCGTGGATCTTTGTATATAATATTCTAAACTAACAATATTTTGTTAATTTCGTTAATAACAAATGTTTAGAGATCTGAGCAATAATCAAATAACTCACATTCCGGACCATATGTTCTCCAATAATTCTCTATTATCCACCTTGTAAGTAAATGGATATACATATATTAATTTTTTTTTTATATAGGATATATGCAATTTTTTTCTATTTAAACAAAAATATTGAAAATAAATCTTTTCCAACGACATATAATAATAACACCTGGAAGACAGCTGGGGACGCCATTTTAATTACCCGAATCATTATTAAAAAAATTTAAACGAGAGGTCAATTTATTCCTATGTCTGACGCGACTTATATTAAAGAATTGCCTGATCATGGAGATGATGAGGAAACAAGTTATCGATTTAATAGTAGTTTTTTAACATGAGAATAATTACTATATGGGTTACCAAAATGGCGGATCCAGCTGATTTGCATTCAACTACGCCTTCTAATGCATTATTATGATTGGCATCGTCACTCTAGGTATTGTTATATGTCATAGATCTTTTCAGAAGGAAGGGAAGGGAAGGAAGAAAGGAAATAAAGAATATTCTAGCATTTTACAAAAAAAAAATGAATCAATTTTTGCCCCTTTGGAATAATCCGACATTTTGATTTGCCATTTAAAAAAAAATATTTTGCAAAATATATATCAGCAATAATAAATAAATTTTATTTATTTTTTTTGCACCAAAAAAAAGAATACTCAGCTACAACAAAATCCAATGTGTCGATGCTAAAGGTTTCCATGGACTGAGCCAGTTAAGACTCTTGTCCCTGCACGGCAATCGAATATCTTTCTTACCCGAGCAAAGCTTTCAAGATATGAAAATTTTATCCCACATGTAAAAGAAAAAGATAAAAACAAAAAAATCATTAATTTTTTGCTTATATCTTGTTAACTTTTTTCCTTCTTATTGTATATGAACTATAAATTAGTTTGTTCAGAACTCCCAATAATAGAATAGAAAAAATTATTCATGGCCGGCTAGAAAATAGAAATTCATTATAATCTAATATTGTTGAATGCTCAAATTTTGCTTTGGATCCAACCTTCTGCATTTTTTTTGGGTGAATTAAATTTATCTCATTTCCTTGAATATTCCCGTTATTATTCAAAATTTAGAGCCTTGGGACAAAACGAATTGTATTGCGACTGTAAAATGGCGTGGTTATCCGAATGGGTACGTAAATCCTATATTGAACCCGGAATAGCCAGGTGCTGGGAACCTCATCCGATGAAGGACAAACTATTACTGACTAGTCCTACCTCGGCCTTCGTGTGCCAAAGTTAGTTTTGAAAAAGCAAAAAAAATCAAAAGCACACTCGTTTTTAAATGCGGCTATTAAAAAAGACGTTTTTTTTTTTATTAAATTGTTTCGAATTTCATTGAGATCGATCGCTAATTTTAGAGTTTAACGAGAGTTTGGCAAACACCGGAGTTGTTAAAGTATCTAGATATAAAAATGTGTATCTGTATCTAGATAGATTTTTGATTAAAGTATCTGTATCTAGATCCATTTATAAAGTATCTTTTAACAACTCTGGCAAAACACTGTTTATTAATTAGCTGAGAAATATTTTGGAAATAAGTTAAAGTAATAAAAATATTTTTGTTTTTTTTTCTTGATTAGACCAGCCTAACGCGGAAATCCTTTCCAAGTGCGATATTTGTTACACCTTTCCGTGCTTAAACGGAGCTACTTGCATACACCTCAAGGGTTCGGCCACGCAAAAAGACGCTTTTAAATGTCAATGTGGTCCAGGTTTCCATGGGGATAAATGCCAGTACATCATAGACGCCTGTTACGGTAACCCGTGCGAGAACGGCGGACTTTGCAAAGTTATTCAACACGGGAGATTTAGGTTGGTTTTGTGATCATTTTTTTTTGCTAAATGACTATTTGAATATCGTGGTGATGATGCATATTAGTTAAAACTAAATAAGTATCGATAACAAAACTTTATTTCGGGCCAAACCCAATTTTTAGCCCTAAAACAATAAGCTCACGTCTCATGGGGTTAGTTTCGAAATTTTATTTTAAGAAGATATCTGATGCTAACCACAGGGAATTAAATGGCTCATTATAGATGATCTTCTGAACTTATTCGTAGAATTATTTAAATAAATGGTTCCTAAAAAAAATGATATGTTGGATAAATATTTTTAAGAATACGTGTAAAATAGTTTAAAGTTTTCCCAAGAACCATATTAAAAAATAGATTCATTTATATTTTTTTAAAAAAAATAATCAAAGTTGTCTCTGCCCCCAAGGTTATGACGGTTTAAGGTGCGAAAACAATGTAGACAATTGTGCCATGATTTTGGAAACGGAAAATAGTGGAAGTAGATGCTACAATAATGGCACATGTGTAGATGGATTGAATTCTTACACATGTAGATGCTCTCCCGGTTACACTGGTAAGTTTTTTGAAATAAATTAAATTATCTTTACGCGATATCGCTCTATAATCGCTTTACTCACGAATGCCGCCTGTCCCAGTCTTAATGGTCCTCTTTAAGCATCCTAATTTTCTTGATTATTTCATCTGGATCATATATTTGATATTATCATCAATCCCGCATATTTTAAATATCTCTTTCCTTATCTATCAAATTGTTCTCCATTATGCACACACACACTCACATTACACATGTTGTTTGCTTCTTTTCGTTCAGCAATTTATAGGACTTTAAATGACATTATCTTAATCGGAATATATTTTATTTTCGTTTTGGCACACCTTAATTTTAGGGAAATTTTGCGAAGAAAAAATAAACTATTGCCAAGATGTTAACCCTTGCTTCAATGGGTCCACTTGCGTCAACACGGAATATTTGTATAGGTATATTCATTTTTTTCTTGCCTGAAACATTAAATGCAAGAATTTAAGAGATAATAAAACCATTATACATAACATAGTGATGGATTAAATTTTAAACCAAGAATATAATAAAAAAAAATATCAAAAGATTTAAATTCACAAATTTTCGAAACTTTAAATAAAAATAAAATAAATAAGCTATTTTAAATATAAAAATATAATCATGTCCTAAATAATAATTCTAGAAAAATTTTATAAATTTCAAAAAAATTTAACTTACCATTTTTCGTAATATTTAAGATTTGCCAAAGTTTTAAAACTCTTCGAATTTTTATAAAATTCCTTTGGACCAAATGACATATCTTAATACTTAGACTGACGATTCATTCATTAAAAGTGTACATCAATGAAAAACAGCTGGGGACGCCATTTTGATTACCCATATCATTATTAAAAATTTTAAACTAAAGGTCAATTTATTCCTAAGCCTGACGCAAACTTTTTTTTTAAAGAATTGCCACATCATCGAGATGATAAGGAAGCAAGTTATCAATTTAATAGTAGTTTTTTAACATGGGAATAATTACCATATGGGTTACCAAAATGGCGGTTCCAGCTGATTTGCATTCGACTACGCTTTGAAACACATCATTATGAATGCGTCGTCAGTCTAGGTATTATAACATGTCATTGCTTTGGACACAGCCTTACAAATGAAAAAAAAAACTATGAGCGCGTTTTTTAAAAATTTTAAAAATTCAATTTTACCGGAAATGTATGCCGCCATGTTTGGAATAATCTACCCTATGAATTTCAGACAACTTTTCCAGGAACCTTTAAAACTTAATATATTATATATATATTTCGTATAATTTATAAATGACTCAGAGGTTAACAGCAAAATTGTTCTAACAATTCGTAAGATGGGTCGTATTTCAATCATGACAGAATATATTTCCGGTATAATGCGATTTTTAAAATTTAAAAGAAACGCGCTAAATAACAAATTGTCGGAAAAAAATACATTGACACTAACATTTATATATAATTTAAATTATACTTATGGAGAATTGTCCCGCTAGAAAAAAAAAACTAAGTTATAAACACAAAATTTAGATGTGTATGTCCCAAGGGTTACGATGGGATTAACTGTTCTCACAATATAGACGATTGTCATCACCACATTTGCCAAATGGGGTCTACCTGTGTCGACTTGATAGATTCGTTCCAGTGTAGGTGCCCCGCAAGCATGACTGGCAAATATTGCGAAATAAGCGCCGAAAACGAAAATATGAACTCTATCATAACCTGGCCCAGATCTAGTCCCTGCTTGCAGCACGATTGCGAAAATGGAATTTGCTTTCAAGTATAATTATATATAATATATATTTTTTTAAATTTAAATAATAGTATTATATCATTTTTATTTATCTCAAAACGCGTTCAGCTGTCATTGGACAAAAAAAAAAGATGTCTCCTTAAAAAAATTATTGATAAAATATTTTGTAAAATGTTTTACAATTTTCAACTATTAAAACATATAAACCACATCAGTATATAATATTTGCTAATTAATCAAATGAACATTCAATAGTAATCGATAACATTTGAATTCACGGAAAAGTTTTTGATGAATTTTAAATGATTTTAGAAATTATCAACTTTGAAGAGATCTTTATTGTAATTAATAACTGTTAATACTTTTGTGGCTACTCTTTTAAATTGATATTTAATTTAAATTACAGCTTATAATTATTAGTTACTGACTTAATCGATGCATTCTAAAATTTCTTTAAATAAAACATTGTCAATATTATATGTATTAATATTTTATTTTGTTATCTAATATTAGATTTATGTTACCCATTAATTGTTAAAAAAAAATGCCTAGAATAAGTTTGTATTTAAATGAATTGAAATTTATTGTTAAATATTTGCTAAATTAATTTTTAAAAAGCCAAACGCTTCTAACCCAGAATATGAATGTCATTGCTCACCAGGGTACGGTGGTAAAAAGTGCGATATTTTAACCAGCGTTTCTTTTATGGAAGAAAGGACATCAGCGACATCTAGAAGAGGTTATTTAAGCTTAGAATTGACGCATGATTTGTATCAACAACAAGATAGGTTTTTAAAACGATATTTTCTTTTTTTTAAATTTAAAAATAATAAAAAAATGATAACTCTCACAGAGTCACCATTTGATCAATCTTTTAAAAGTTAAGATTAGATATTGGATGTAAAATGAAAGAAAGAGAATGATTGAATTTGTGCTGCCCCGAAGATTATATAGATTTTTTTTTAAATAAAAAAGAATAATTAATAAATTAGGTTGGATGGCTAATTAGTAAAATAAATCAAACAGATGGTTTGGAAGTTATGAATCAAGTTCTTTTCTTAACCCCAAAATTCTCAATATTATCTTTCTAACGCTTATTATCATATTTTTTTTAAACGATTATTTAAGACGATCAGTGAATCTAGTTTCAACTACTGATAACGATAATCCCAATCTCAATTTTTTCCTATCTCAAGCAAGATCCAATCATTTACTAAGCAATCTAACCCTGAGTTTTGCCACCAGTCTTTCCAACGGAATAATTGCTTATTTAGCTCCCACTTTACCTACCCTAAAAATTCATAAAGAGGGCTACAACGATTTCCTCAATACTCCGATGACGATGAATAATCGTCATAAAAATAATACGTTTCAGAATCATGTGTCAGGTTTCATCTCGATTTATATCATGATTGACTTTTCAACCTTTTATTAGACATGCCACAAATTTCTTATTTATATAGGATATAAACTCAATCTTTTATTATATGATCATCAAACTAGTCGATACCTTAAAATTTAAATTTAAAACAAAATATATTTTTAGTCACTACGGCCAGTACATATATAAATCCGTTTAATGTTAAGCCACATATAGCTATCGAATTGTTTAGAGGAAGGATAAGGGTGAGTTTTGATTTAGGCAATCATCCCGCTCCTTCAACCATGTTCAGTTATCAAAAGGTAGATGACGGATTATTTCATCAAGTTCAATTCTTGGTATAATAATAAATATATATATATATATAATATTTCTATTTAATTATTATTCTTATTATTATGGGATTAGAAACCTAAGCTGTGTAATTACTTAGACCATTTTTTTTAAAGGAATAAGTATAAGGTTTTATCTAGAAAATATAGGGTTACAATCTGCGAACCACATCAAAAGATTAAACCCAAATGAGGCAGACTTTGATCACCTTATAAATATTTTACCCAAGCATTATTCAACAGCATAACCCGAAATACACATAATAAAATTACTATAATCAAAATTAAAATGATTATTATATTATTAGGAAAAAAAAAATTATTTTATATAATATATAAAATACATGTCTACAATAAATATATTGATAATTAAAATTAAAGGACATCTAATCATTTGTAAGTTTAATTAGAGATCTGCGAAAGTAGGCCCCGGGGTCAGGTTGGGTCGGGCCTAATATTTTTAAGGAAATTCGGGCCGGTTCGAGTCGGGCCTTAGAAACTTTTTAAAATATATCTAAATTTATCAATTTTATGCCGAATCTTTTATGTAAAATAAAAATATTTGATTTTATTTATAAAAACTAGACGCCATATAATATATATCGTTTATTTTGAGCATTCGGGCCGGGCCGGTAAATTTTTTCAAAAAAATTTCAGGCCGGCAAAACCTTTTCAAAAAATTTCGAGTTAGGGCCGGGTCGAGCTTGAAAATTAGGCACGATGAAGATCACTAAGTTTTAATAATATAAAAAATGAGGCTAATATGACATTTTGAATTCATTCATAACCCAATATCCGATCAGTTATTAGAGCAAAATTTGACGATGAAAATAGACGATAGTCCCGCTATAACGGTCACTAATACCGGCCCCATCAGGAGTTTGGATCAATTGATAAACTATATTCTACCGAATTCGAAATCGTTCCAGAACGAAGTTCAACACTCATACGATAATAACGTCGTTAATTATAGATGGCCAATGCTCTATCTAGCAGGTCTGCCAGAAAAACTTAGCCAGGAAGCCAAAACCCAATGGCACATATGGGACTCTAATTCCTTCGTTGGTTAATAATAATATATAAATATAGATAGATTTAGGAAAACTCGTAATAATGATATTATACTTGCTAGACCTGCCATACGTTCTGCTCGCGCTATCCCTTTAAATGAATTTCTGTCCCGCATAGAATAAGGCGACCAAATGTCCTGCGAAATTATTAAAATTAAGAAATTTCTGCTGATTAGTAATTTAAAAACCTTTAAGATTATTTATGAAATTTAATATTAAATAAACAGCTTGTAATTTCATTCATATTTTATAAACAGCTGCTATTTTTCTTGCTAAATTTTGGGCTAAATATCAGCCACGGATCTTAGGGTACAATCAACTTAGTAAAAAAAATGTTCTTCAGAATTATTTAAAAAACCATTATCCAATATATTGAAGATGGATATGATTTTCATAATAATAGATAAAAAAAATAGCTTAAAATTTTAACAATGAACCATTCAATCAAGTTCGACCGTTTTTTTAAGTAAATGTAGATAGCTTTAAACTTAAAAGTGTAAAATATCAAAGAGAAGCAGAAATTCGTATACTCTCCAAATTCGTCAAAACTGAGAATTTATCAAAATTTTTCTCATCAAAAAAAGGAATGGATGAAATTTTTTAATATCTAATCAAAGCAATAAACTTAGAAAAAATAAAATAGGTAATTATATATTTTCAATTAAGCATTCAAATGCGGCTTCAGAGTGAATTCTTACTTGAATGAATAAGTTGTGGGGAAAAAAAAATTGTTCTTCTATCTCAAAGCTGATGGTAAATCAGAATTTTAACATGATTCGCTAAGAGTTCGCGAAATTTATTTCTCTCCAAAGATAAGAAACTTTTAAATTAAATAGATTTTTTTCCGATAAATATATTTGTGATTTGTATTTAATTTTACTATATTTTGACTTCGTAAAATATGCATAATATTCAAATAAAGATTGTTAAATTAGTATAATTTGACCCAAAAAAAAATTATTTACTAATACTAATATTATATAAAATGTGATTATGTTTTCCCCCTCTTTAATCCTACCTTTTTATGAATTTTAATCATTGAATATCCCGCAAACTCACTTTTAGAATATGGCGGGTCTAATACCAGGCCCATCCTTTAATTTTATTAAATTTGTGTTACAGAATCTGAAGTCGTCCACAATTAATGGGCCACGGAAGTTTAACAACTAGACTCGAATAATTTTTTCTATATAATTATTTTAAATTTGTAAATTAACATCAAACCAATAATTTAAGTTTTGAAATGATTTTATTTCAAACAAACACATTTGTGAATATATATCAAGGTTGCCTAAAGAACGTTCACTTAAACGGTAAACTGTTCGATTTTTCGACGCAAATATCGGATCAGTACAAAATGTCTCCTGGCTGTCCAAGTCACAACAACCAACAAGGCCTTCTCCCCTCACTATCATCAGCTGATCCCTGCGTCGCTAATATGTGCAAAAACGGGCAGTGCAAACCTTTGAACGCTATGGGATATCGGTGCCTATGTAAGGCAGGTTGGAGCGGAACTTTTTGTGACAAAGGTTCGCTCATTTCTTTTCTATTTGAAATCGGTTTATTTAACTCTATAAATATTATTTTTTTATTAGTTGATAGTTATTTGAAAATAATTTTGATTGTATAAATAGAATTTATAAATTAAGATTTATGGTTCTGCTTCCGGTCATTTTTTTTAATTCTGGCTATTTTTTTAAAAAATGGTGCTGTTTCCGGTTATTTTTTAAAAAGTTATTTCTGTTTCCGGTTATTTTTTAGAAAATGTTTTCTGCTTCCGATTATATTTTAAGAATCTAGGAAAATCATTCCCTGCAAAAAATATCCCCGTTTTTTATGATATTAAAATTTACAAAAATTAATAAAATAGGAGAAAAAATTCCCTATAAATATATCCATGGAATAAAAATCCTCAAACAATATATTTTAAAATTTTGAAAAAATCAATTCCCGAGAATTGTTTCTCATGAATTATTATTGGGTATTTTTTTTTAAAAAAAATAGTTCTACTTCCGGTTATTTTTTTTAAAAAAATGGTTCTGTTTCCGGTTATTTTTTTAAAAAAATTGGTTCCGGTTACTATAATTTTTTTAAAAAGTGTGATTCCAAAAGTTCCTTCCAAACTATATATAAAGCAATCAAAAAAAATTGAAGGTATTTAAACATAAAATTAAGCCACTAAAAAGGGAATCAGAACAACATGTTAAACAATGTAATATGCGAACTACCTCCATTTTGTTTATGGTCTCAGAGGCAGTTTCCTGAAAATTCTATTATGCGTTCTTGTTCTAGTGCCAAACGCTGATTATAAATTCGATTTAGGGTGAATTGTAATATACGTCACGACAGATTTAGTTATATTCAAATTAATTATCATACACTAAAGTTACTCTAAATGTATGTTGTTAGCATATGAAACTAGGACTATTTTCTAATTTTTCCAGCCCTACACAGTAACTTCTGCACCCTCTAAGTCAAATGCAATAGCCTCCTACCCTTTTGAAATTTTTAATAAATCATACAATAAAGAAATATAATGATAACTAGGGATGTGATATAGGGCCAATTTCCCTTAGCTTCCCGAATTTTTATTTTATGTTTTTTTTGATCAAATAAGCCTGATTTATATCATAAAAAAATATTTGTTCCTTGATTCATATCTCATAATTGTGTTTTATTTTTATATTTACTTTCATTTTCGATAATATAATATTAGTTAAACTATATCAATGTTCATCGTATGAATTTATTTTATCGACTAAAATATTTAAATTTTTTAAATAATAACTAAAATAAGATAAGGGAGTAGCACAAAAAAATAAAGGGATATAGGAAAGGGTAAGCTGACTTACTTTTCTAATTTTAATTCAACTAATAATTATATAAATTTTTTGAAATATCTTTAAACACAATATTTAAAATTATCTCTAGAATTTATTCAGTAAAAATTTATTAAACAATGAATATGAAAGGATTAAAAATTTGATTCTTATTAATGATGGGTGACAGGCGCGTAAGCAACGGCGGAGGGCAGTGGGACAAATCCCCCCCCCAAGCCAAAAAATGCAGATGCCGGATAATATTTATCAAAAATATTATTGTTAATATTAATTTATATTTGTTAATATATATTCCTATCTATATTTAATTACATTTATTTATACATTTATTTATCACATTTATCAACTAAGTTATTTTATCAATTAATTACGATTTCAAGTTTTCCTTGGCGTAATTTACCCATTATTTTCAAATTTTAATGGCGTATTATTTATCTAAATTTCTAGTCAAATAATAATTATCTCTGATACTCCTTATTCAACAGGGAGAAAGAAATTGCAAGCCTGTCCAACGAGATCGAGTCTCCGCCATCAAGCATTAACAGCTTTTATGGAGTTAGAAGAGCCGATTATTAATGCTATTACTGAAATATCACAATGGCTTGAAAGAAATATTTCCTCAGAAGCAAGAAAATTATTTAATTCAATACTTTTTCCAAAGTTTTTTTCTCATTAGAACGTATTATTTAATTATACAACTAATTTATGGAATACTTTTCAAAAACATGACATTGACTTGATTAAGAAGATGAGAATAGCCGAGTGCATTATATTAGAATTCAAGGAAATTAGAGCTAATGTTGATGAAGAATTTCATATTTTATATGTTATTGTTGAGTCAAAAGCAGAGGTATACGTGTTTAATATTTGTCCCCCTCGACTTGCAAAAAGCAAGCTCATTGTCAAAACATTAATATAGGATCAGTAGAAGAGTATTATAAAACAAATGTTACCTGTCTTAGATACATTTATAGCTCAAATAAATAAATGGTTTTTAATTCATCATGCAGCAATTACAAATCCGTAGATATTACTTACACAAAAGCCTTTTCAACCTTTTCAGATGATGATAGAAAATTAAATATTTGTTAGATTTTTATAATGAAGATGTTAAAATATCTTATGATGCCTTATTAGCTGAATAACTATGATTAAAAGATTAACTATGGTTGATACAGCCCCAAAAAGCTATGGATGCTTTGCATTATTTCAAACATATTTTAGATTATATTCCCAATGTATCAAAATGGTTATATATATTAGCAACTCTTCCCATTAGTAAACTAATGAGAGAACATTCTCTTTTTTAAAAAGAATAACAGAGCCCTGCAGAGGTACCATTTGCAGAGCACAGCCCAGATTTTTTTGTTAAAATTTTTTCGGCCCGCGTTTTTAAAAAAAATTTTTTTAGGCCCAGCCCAAATTTTTTAAAATAAATTATATTTATTTTTGATTTTTATAGCTAATAATGGCGATTTCAAATATTTGGTTTTAAAATATACAGCTCGGCCAGGATATTTTTTTTGAAAAAATTTTCAGATATTTAAAAAAATTAAAATACGGTCCGGCTCGGTGGCCGACCCGGCAAGTCTCTGAAAAACATACCTATAAAATACAACTTCTGAAAGTAGATTAAATGATTTGGATCTTTTGAATATTCATAAGCATTTAACGCCAAGCAGGAATAGATAATTGAAAAATTAGCTCAAAACATACAAAATACAATTATACCTAAGAAACTTTTTGTGTATTAATTTTTATTTCCAACATTTTAATTTTTTATAATTTATATATTTTAAAGGCTCAAATTCAAATTTCAATTTTGGGTCATTTAAGTGATTCATATCGTGGTTATATTCATTTTATATTTTATAATTCACATTTATTTTATAGTTTTTAAATACCGGTTTATATATAAAAAAATTTTGTAATTCACATTAATTTAAAATTGTGTATTAGAAAAGTTATTAGTCCTAATAAATTTATACATAGTATTTTTAATTAACAATAATATTTCTTAAAAATTTTTATTACCCCCCCCCCCCCCCAGACCAAATTCCTACCTACGCGCTTGATGAGTGGACATATAAGAGTGGAATGTATATTATAAATCTTATTAAAGAAATCCCAAGTCCCATTTTCTATAGATTGATTGAAATATGGACCAATATGCATACGGGATAATATATATATCTATTGAATTTATTAAAGAAATTGAAGAAATAGGAAATCACAAAAATTAACAAAATTAATAATCCTATTAATAAAAAAATCCTAGATATTTGTAAGAAATAAATATCCAATTATCGAATGTATTTGATATGCATCTCATAATTTGCTTTTAAAGGATCTAACAAATAAAATATTACCAATTTAAAATTTAGTAGTAGAAGCCCAAATTATTATAAATATGTAAAATTTTATATTATTAACCATTTAAGGAAAAACAACTACTTTAAGATATAAATAATTGTTTCCTTAAAGTTTCAACCTTTTGTACAATATAGTTTTGATAATAGACTCTGTTAAAATATAAAATATTTTTGCGGAAATGCTCCATTAATGAAGTTTTTTAAATGATCTTGCACATCTATATACCTTTATAAATTCATTTTTAAACAAATAATGACAGTGGACAAATCATATTTATCTGACGTTCCTCGAGCATTTATTCATATCAGAGAGATCCAAAACAAATATGGTTGGAAAAAATACTTTTATAAAAAAATTAAAATACAATTTCAGTTTTGAAAATTATAAAAAATGAAAAATGCTCCTGATTATAAAAATCCCTGCTTATTTATACTTTTTTTAGTAATTTATTGTCGAGCCTTATTCAGATTTGACATCATTTTTTTTATGAATGCGAAAAAATAACATTTCATTTTCATCATGTCACTTCACTACCTGTCAAAACTTTGTCAATTGCAAAAACCTTTAAAGCTGTAATTTTACATTAAAATATGTATAAATATTTTAAAAATATTCCATTGCATATGGTATTTGTTTTTCTTAGAAAATTTTATAAGATTTATTTTAGGATTACGAAGGACAATTGCTAGCTGAAAAAATATACCAATCTATCATATCTATATTTGGGGTAAATATATAAAAATTTAGGTAACAAATTTTATTTTAGGTTTTGGGCTTTGTTCTGGGTTATTATACCCAGATGTTTTCTTACACAGTGTATTTATTAGGAATAGGCATTTTGATATCATCTTTAGTAAATATATCTAATATGGTTGTTATATTTTATACTATGTTAATTTAGTTAGTTGTACCACCATGGCCTATTTATAGAAGAAAACCTTTAAGGTGGCAAAAACTTAAGGAAAATTAATATTTTTATATAACATTTGTATTTATTTAAAAGATTGTTATCAATATAATATTTGAAATTAATAAAAATGGGTTAATGTTATACGAGTATTAAATATGTATTTTAAACAATTTCTAAACTTATAATATTTTTTATTGCCATATAATACCATTTCTTCCAAATTAAACTTTACTTTGTGTTCCTACTAGATTTATTCCTATGTTGGCAATTTAAACAAATTTTTATCTCAAAATTGTGCTAGTCAGAGAATTATAAACTAAAGCTAAATATTATTTGAAATTATATGTATACAAAAATCTAATTTTTTTCCTTTTGCCATATGTTTTTACTCAATTTATGTTAAATAATTGTTTTGATTATTAAAATGAATGATTATTTATGCTTTAAATTAATAAATTAAATGCTGTTTTAATAAATAAATCTTAAGTTTTATATGAAAACCATTTTTAGATAATAAATTGTTAAAATTTGCAAAGACCTTATATAACATCAGATTTAAGAGGTTACTGACACAAATTATTTTAAATTAATTTCTTTATCTTCATTTTATATCTTGACCTGCTTCTTAAAATGAGTTTGAAGAATTTACTTTTTAACAGATCTCATGATGGGGTTCAGCAATTAATTAGTTTACATGCAAACAGTTCATCAACAAAAATTGAACATGTTTACATTCACCTTCCGAAAAAAAGAAAGTGTTCACAAAAACTATGAATAATTTTTGATTCAATTTCACTAAAAAATTATATTTTCTTGTATATGAACACATATTAGAATATTATTTTAATCCTAATCATTATTTGTATTTTATAAAATTCCTTATGTCACTCTCTTGTTACTTTGTATTTCCTTCAGATATTTTTTAAGATTTATTAATATTCCTTATCATACTCATCTAAGAAGAAATAAAATTTTTAAAAAATCTCCAATTTGTAATTTTTATTTGATTTTACCTTTATTACATACTAGTGCTGTTAACATTTCTAAAATATTGAACGTGTTCTGTTCAATGTCCATTGACAAAAGTCCAAACGTGAACACGTTCGTTCAAGAATTTATGAATAAATTTTTTAAAAAAATTTCATTTAATATAAATAAAGATCTTTTTTTATTAACACAATATATTAGCCAATGTTTAAAATTAATGATTTTATAAATGAATAAAAAAATATTTTTATTTATTAAAAAAAATTTCTTATTAATTTTTAATTATAAAAACTTTTTACTTTAAATTGTGCTCAACTATTAATATATAAAACACTCGATAAAAACAAATTTCAAATAATCACACAAAATAAATAAATTTGATGATTTTTACTTTATGTATCTAATCTATAATCATAATAATTTTATAAGCTCAACAATCAAGATAGTTATATTATATAAATTAATAAATTTTACAATTCAAGCATCTCTTTAAATTAGAACTCAAAGATTTTAGAACTGATATTAACTTTTTTGGACACATTTTATGTTAGAAATTACTTCATTTAATATTTGATGTTACTGTAAAGTATTTAATATATTTGAACCATGGTAATGTTAATTCAAAATTGATGAAATAACAACATTCATGCTTACGTTAATCTATAAATAATAATATTTGAATTAATACACCATGCTATTGAACTTTAATAGGGCCGGTTAAAAAAAAATTCAAATGATTAAAGGAAACAGCTGATTAAAAAATAATGCTTACGCTATTCTATAAACAATAATATTCGAATTAATAAACCATGCCATATGACTTTAATAGGGCCGGTTACAGCTGATTAAAAAATAACCTTTTTTATAAAATAAAAATTTGGATTATTAAATGATTATTTTTAAAAAGATTTTCTTAAAATTTAACGAAATTAAAACAAACGCGTTCATCAAAAAAAAAGGAACGCGTACACGTTCAAAGTTCGTCAGAAATCAAAGGAACGTCATTCATCATTTATTTTTAAAAAAAAACGAACTTCGTTTCGTTTGCAACATTTAGTAAACTTTATTACAAAATTTATGCTACATAATAGATTTCGATAGCGACTTTACATCTCTTCACCCCCTAAAACTAAATTTATTATTAAGTTTAGCATTATTCAAATTGTTACATATATCTCATTTTCTTGAATAAGCTATTCTTTAAAGTCTCCATGATAGTCGCACATTTCTTTTGCATTGATCGCTATTTCGGTATCTTTCTGTTCCAAGCACGTCTCTTCCCAGTTAATTGATTCAGGACTAGTTGCCTGATCTTCCATCAGTGACTCTTTCTCTGAATTGATTGACGTGTTTAGCTTTGCATGCACACCGCTCTCATAGGTAATGTTCTCCTTTTCTCGTCTATATTATAACCGTCTTCCACGCCAGTTGTATTTCAAATTTACCCACCACTGTCTCATCTGGGGAGATTTTATTTGTATTATTCTCCTCCCATTTTTCGCAAGGAGACGTAGACCATTGACTTAAAAATGTATATATCATTTGGCCCATCATTAGCCCCACTGGGAATCTTCCCATCGTTGAATGTTTTGTCCGATATAATGCTAATATTTGAGCCAGAGCCTGAAATGATGTGTTTAATGTTTACTTGCAAAAGTTACTGTAATGATAACTGGTAAATCGTGTTCCTTTTTCGGTTACAATCTATTGTGGAACACTAAAATTGCGAAATGATCTCTTAATGCATCAATCACTGTGTTCGACACTATAATGTTTATTATGCTTACCTCCACCCATCTCGGATCAGATCTATTATGGTTAACAGTATTTTCCAATATTTAAAGCACTATATATAAAAATTAAAAACTATTATAATAAAAAAAATACAATTTTATAATTGAGTTCCCATAAAAAAGAACCTATGTTTAAAAATTTCTATTTTTGGCTCATATATAAGAATTCTTTAACTTCGTTTGTAAAAAGCCGTATTTTATTGCCTAAGATTTTTTTAAAAGCTTATATTTTAATGGCGAAAAATGGCCGTTTGCGGAATTCACTATTGGGGTAAATAGATAGTTATTAAAATTTTTGTATTTTATAAATGGAATATAATAAGAATAAATATATCTAATCAATCAAAGCTCCATCGTGCACGAAATCCGTCAAGAAGGAATGGTATAAAGATGCTTCCAACGGTTGCGTGAGCCGAAAGAAAATAAGGCAGGTCGAATGCCAAGGCGATTGCGGGAGCCTTGCGTGTTGCAGACCCACGAAATTCAAGAACCGGAAAATACGGCTCATATGTCCAGGGGATTTGAGTCGAGTAAAAATAATGAAAGTAATTAAAAAATGTTCTTGCACGACAAATGTTAGTAATAACAATAAAAATGGAGACGGGGTAAAAAATAACGATAAATGTATGGTGAAGGAAGAAAATGATAACGGTTTTGGCGATATTGGGAATGACGATAATCCTCTAATCGAACGTCGAAATGAGCTCGAAAATGATGATAATGATAATAATAATGGTCAATATAAACGAGAGAACTTAAAATCTAAAAAGTACTTTAAATATTATTGGCATTAGTCATGGATAAAAGATATAAAATGGTATCAATGTGACGAGTGTAAATATAACTTAATATAATAAATATTAGCTGCCTCATTTCTGTGACTTTATGTTTAAGCATTTAAATCCATATCTAATTTTTTTTTTACAACTGTAGGCCTTTCCTAGAAAATAAAATAAAATACAGGGTCAGAGTCATTTCTGCGCGAACTAATATTAAGGAAAAAATCAATCATTAGTTAAAAAAAATACACCCCCCATTTCGCCTTAAATATGTTTTTATATATAATTAAATTTTATTGATATTTAATTTGTATCTAATACTTTATAAACCATTTACAATTTTTTTTTATACTCTCGCTTTTAATTGTTATTACACTTTTACCAAGATAATAAATGATATGTATGTATATATATTTATATATAAGCGTAACAATATTGTGTATAGTAATCGCATCTAATTTTTAATACAATTATTTTCTAATATCTCGTCCCTAGCTAACCTAAATTAAGTAACGAATTTTAGTCAACTAGTTTACCCGTATGCGCATTTCTTGTATGTGTTTTTTAATTAAAAATATTATAATGAATAATAACATGTATGATTCCGAAATTCGGGTCTCATGAAAAATTAGTTACTAATTTTTAGTTAGGCAAACTTGGACACTTATACGCTTAATAACAATTAATACTAAATTCAAAGAACTAATTTAGTTGAGCTAAGATGAAAATAACTATAATTTCTATCTTTTTACTTAGAAGAATGTGGGATAAAATAATTATGTTAAAAATATATATTTATATATATATACACTCGCGGCCATAAGAAAAATAATCGAATTTTATAAAAAAAAATTAATAAAATTTATGTATTTTTAATATTTATATTACAAAAATAAAATAAAATCTTTTCTTTTATAATAATGCCCGATTCAATAAAAATGTGATCTAATTAGGTAATTACATTATATTAGTGTTATTAAATGGCTCGTTTGGAGCCGATTTTTAAAAAAGGCTAACTCAACATTATAATCAGGAAAATATTACCTAAGCGTCAAAATTTCGCCAGTAGATGTCAATCCTATGTGCCATCTATAAGAAATATCTTTAGACTTGCATAAACACTACATTATTTAGTAAAATACAAATATTACAATTGATACTCGCTTGTGCTTAGATGTAATTTTTTTTTTTTAAATTTTGAATTGTTAGATGTGCATTATGATGTTTTAATCGCATTTTATACTTACTGAAAAATTTATTAATTATTCTATTTAATTAAATAATTTTCTATTTAAAGAAAACATTCACTATTCACAAAATTAAATTCAACGTATTAATAGGGTAGGATTAATATTAGAATCGCTCTTAAATTCGATTCTCGGGGGGAGGGGATGGGAGTGGCATAATTTATAGCCGCTAGCGTTAAACGGTACGTCTTGTCGATTTTTTAAAAACGGCTAACTCACATATACTCTCGAAGTCTCGAGGTTTAGGTATAAATTATTCTGGCTAAAATAGTGAGATAACCTTTTAAAAATCGGCACAAAACGAGCCCTCTAACAACACTAATAGCTGCTAATAAATAAAATAATTGAATCTTATAAAGTCCCAAGTATTTATCAAGTTAAATCATTTCAAAAAAATAATAAAACAGAATATCGTTTTCCATTTTAAATGTTTATGTTTATTCAATAAAATTTTATCATTACAAACTCATGATTTTAATCTAATATGCTTAAAAAAGAGGATTCAAAAAATATTCAATAAAGCAAATAGAATTTGTTGTGATATAATATGTTTAATTTATATTTTTTACTGTTCTGAGATTTTGTTATATATTAAATGCATACTTTCATATTAACAAGAAAAAGAAAATTTACTTATATAAAGATCAATAATATTGATAACATTCAGATTTTTGACTTTTTATATTTTTAAAGAATATTATTTTATTTTAAAATTTAGTACCGTAAAAATAAAATCACTATCAAATATTCTGATTCTACAACCATAATTGATTGATTGAAAATTAATGACATCTCTCAGAACATAAGATCAATCAATAATAAATGCCAATTTCCCCCAAAAATAAAATAAACAAAAAATTTCCCTCGACAATAAGCCTCTTTATTTTCAATTGGGGAAGGGAGGAAATAGAACCAAAAAATTTATTCCAGAATCTTCAAAATAATAATTAAATTTCGCCAAACCGCGAAATCCATATTCGCAAAAAGAAATAAAGGGAATTTTTTTATTCAAAGTTTCAACAAATGGATTTTACGGAAATGCAAACTTATCTTTTGTGCCGATTGACGCGATTATCATTTGCGATGACGAAAGCGGCTTATAATCTAGATGAATTAATCGATGTTTGATATTTCTAAATATCCTTCCTTAGAGTAGTCCTAGCCTGAGACTATTATAAGAACAATTGAGACAAATAACCTTTGATAATTTGATTGAGGGACCTTAATTTTTTTTTTGGCTAATAGTAACAATTGAAATAAATATTTTAGATCTTTGGGGAATTTTTTTTTTATACTATAATTTTTTTATTATAATCTATCAAATAAAATTATAAGAAAATTAACATATCAAATATAAAATAATATAAACCTTATTCTATAAAAACGGAGGTGGGACTAAAAGTTTCCTAAAAAACACGAATAATTATATTTTAAAATAGTAATTTGTAGATTTTGTTATAAAAAAATTATATTCTTTAGGTTCTGATGTAAGGGTTCTTATCTTGTCGCCTATATTTTTTATGAGTTTTTTTATAGCAATTATATATATTGTCGGGGTAAAAAATTTAGGGCTATTCGTTGACCCGAGCTTTAGCAAATTTTTTCAAACTTAAAATATTCAGAGCACCTGTTTTTACAGAACTTGATTTTGCCTGAAATGTACAAAGATTTTCACCATGAATTTTTTGGTTATTTTTTAAAATTTATATGAAATATATATATGTAAAAAAAAATGTCTATAAATTAAGCTTAGGTTTATTCAAAAATTTACGGCAAAATTATTTCGAAATATATGGTGGTGGTGCCAAGTATATTCTATCAAATTTTTCAGGATTAAAAAGAGAGATAAATTATTTTAAATTCTAAATATTTTTTCCAAAAAAAAATGTTAAAAACCCTCACGAAAATTCTTATATATGTCTTAAGAGTTTATAACAAATTAGTTTTTTAGAAAGATATTTAAAATTTAAAATTATAGGGAAGAGTTTAAGCAACAAGCACTTATCAAAATGAGAAAAGCGTTTAACCGAGAAGAAAAAAAATTTCGATTAATTTATTTTGCTTCAATTTTCTTCCTAAAAAATAAGAAAATAAATGCTAATAACTTCAATTTTTATCTCACCAATTCTTATTAATTTAAAATTTAATCCATAAATTTTGTACCACCATTACAACTCAACCTTAATAATATGATGGATGAATTATGGGTTTTATTCGGAATGTGGACAAAATTATTTTTTCTTCTCCTCGTCAAAGCAATTTATAGGCAAGCGTTTTCTTAAAGAGAGAAGAAAACAAATAGTATGCTGCACATTATCAGCTTAGAAAATCGCCAAGTTTGCTCCAAAAAAATCAATCGTTTCAATAAATCAATTTTTAGAAAAAATAGAAGATATAAGTTTCACGGTTTTTATTTACAGTTGAAATTATATTTCTGACTATAATTTTTTTTTCAAATGTTTCACATATTATAATTTAATATCTCAGCTGTTACTACCATACCATATTGCCCTAAAAAAATTCGTCTTATCGGGGATATGTATATTTTCAGTGAAAGAAGCCTTTTTTAGAAAAGCATTTAAAAAAACAACTCCCTTCTCTTTTCTTATTTAAATTTTCTTCCCCAACGCTTAAAACATTCGCTTGATTCACTTCATTTTTTTTTGTTTAATTAGTAAAAAGAATATAATTTTTTTTTATTTTAACGTGGTATGAAATAGTAATATTTCTAACGAAATTACGAGGGATGCTTCATTCGGTATGTCTATATACAAAATATGTATGATTTACACCAAATTCGATACTAATATGTTAACTTAACTTGAATTCAATGATAAATTCCTTAATAAATCTAAATAGACTAATATAAATTTGGTATATACAAGATCTAATAATTTTTCTCGTTTATATCAATTATTAATTAAATTTCAGTTCCATAAAAGCAAATATTATTAACCTTTTTTTCCCCCATATTACCATATTAAAAATGGAAGAGTATAAAAATTATTTGATGATCATATAAACCCGTTTTGACTTTACAAAATATAATTAATCTATAATAGAGAATATCCAAACCTTAGGGCTATTATATTGCCGATTGACAAAAAAAAATTATATGTTATATTATATATAAAGTTATTTAACAACTGGTATATCGTAAATGTTAGTTTCGTAACTAAATATGTCAAGATGAAAATTGAGTGTCATGTTCCTGATGTCCTGGAGAGGATTATGGCATCCTCTTGCGAAGAATAGACTCACCAAATAATACCCAGGATAGTTTAAATTTTTCAATTTTCCATCGTGTAAACGGTACGTTATTTTGATTTCTTCCCCTGTTACGTCTAGATCAAACTGATTATACACATATATATATAAAGAAATGAGAGTTAATTAATAAAAAGAGAAAAAAGTTCTATTATGAGATAAAGAGGTTGAGTCGAAAACGCATAGGGGCTAGTCAAACCGATTTTTACTAAATTGGCTATAGCTCCTGGTATTTTAGATAATTTAAAAAATAATATATGATTAGATACCTAAAACTATACTCCATACAGGTGCCTTATAAAAAAATTTAAGAATAAATTTTATTTTTTTGTAAAAGCGAAAATTTTACCCAACAACCCCCAATAGCGGGGTGAAGCAAACCATTTCAAGGAGCTCTTCCTAAACCATTGATTTTTTTTTAAGCCATAATAAATTGAAATGCATTTTTTATTTATAGTAATGTGAAGATGGGATAATTTTATTGTTCAAAAATTTATAATAACTTAATTTTGATTAATTTTAATAAACATTTTGGATGTAAAAAATAAGAATCTTAATGAGAGATTATGATTTCTTAGCATGAATCCTAAATACAATCATAAAACATCCATGAAATTGGCTTTTCAAGATTTTGAAATATTTTTTCATTATTAACTGCCATAATTGACGTGTATGGTTTAGCAAGGCCCGCTAGCTCTAGATTGACAAATTATGAATCAAATAATATCTAGGTATAATAGATACTCATAAAACTTTCCAAAATTATAGAAGAATGTTTAAAATTTGATATAAAATTTAATTTAAATATACATGATGATATATTTTAATAAAAATTAAAATTCTGTCATGTAAGAATCTTTTAAATTTATCATAATAATTAATTGTCTATAGATGTAATCTAATAAAAAACTTATTAGGACAAAATTTTAACCTTCTGGTTTATTTAATTTGAAAATGAGATTAAATGGTTTGCCAAGCCCCGGGGTTCACCTAACCCCAGTATCCCCTATATTTTTTTTTGTTTTTTCAAATTTTAATATTTTCATTTATCTAATTTTCTTCATTTTTTTCCTCTTCTTCAAAATACAATTTTCCTTCATTTAATTTTATCATTCCAAAGATTAACCGTGGCCATTTTCAAAATGCCTATTGATTTCTAGAGAATATATCTTATTTTCCTTAATTATATCAGAGACCTGGAGAAGTACCACTTCCACTATCCGGCCGGAATTTTCGGCCCGGTCCCGGGTTTTATATTTTCAGGTCCGGCCCGACTTTATTAAAATATATTTATTTTTGATTTTTATAGCTAATAATGACGATTTCAAATATCTAGTTTTAAAATATAGGTCCGGACCCGTATATATTTTTTAAAAATATTTTCAGGCCCGATGCGGTTATTTTATTTTTTTAAAAAAATTTATGACCGGTCCGGGTATATTTAAAAAAATTAAAATACAGCCCGACCCGAAAAAACGTTTCAAAGTTTATAGTTTGGAATGAATATTTTTAAATAATGCTTATTAGTAATTTGTAGTGTTGTAAATGTACGCGTCCATTTTGAAAGGCGTTCGTGAACGAAGTTCGATTTTTCGAAAAAAAATGATGAATGGCGTTTTTATTTTTGACGAACTTTGAACGTGAACGCGTTCCTTTTTTTATGACAAACGCGTTCGAATTTAACGTTCGTTCAATTTTAAAAACACTTTATTTTTATTTATTTATTAAAAATAATTACTCCTCGAACATTGGACGAATTGAAGGATCTTATTACAGCATCGTTTCTTAAGTGGATCATAATTGGGCAATTTTGGTTGTATTTGTATGTCTTATGAAAATGATCCTTTTTTTTATATATATAAAAATATTAGAAATGTAGTCTTAAATATAATAATAAATACCAAACAGATTTATCCAAAAAAAAATTAAAAGGATAGAGCTATTTTTACAAACATGGATAAGATGAAGCCATAATATAAAAACAAAAATCATTTAATTTATATATATATACCCCCATAGTACCATTCTCCCAATGAATGGTCAAAGTTGATTCTAACGTGATATTATTTTTGATGTATAAATTTTTCCAATCCTTAATTTTTTCAAAATCACCCTTGAATATTGGCAAATATTTGCCGCCTTTATCCATTTTTCTCAGCTTCAAATCAGCTTTAAAGATATTTTGATTTATAAATTCTTCTGTTGTTGCACTAATTTTTTTTTTTCAATATAAGTTTGTAACAATTTTTATTGATTAGAAATGATAAAAAAAAAAATTGTTACCTTTGTTTATTACGGTCAAAAGAGTTGGGAAGAAGTTCTGATCCAATACTTTTACCCGTCACTATTTTTAAAAAACAGAATTTTAAATCTTTATTCAAATACGATTCTCCCTCATATAGATAAGAGAAAATAAAATTAAATACACTAACCAACTAACTATCGCAAAAAGGTTTATATTGTAGGAACACGATTTATGATATTGTATTTTTTAATTTAAGTGTTCAAAAATATATATTTATTAATTTTCAATGTAAGTGATAAACAAAATGAAAATATTCCGGGGCTTTATCGCCTTACTCCCGCCGTAATACTCATTAAAGGCATATTGTGATTATGGGTTTTAGTATATTTTTCACCAAAAACGTGCAAAATAATGGGATAAATCATTATAATACAAATATTAATTTAATTTATTGATTGGTTTAATTATTTCCGTAGAAAGAATAAATAATATGTTGGTGTAATTGTTTCCCTTAGATGCTTATATAATTATTTAGGTTTTGAGGTTGCATTAACCAATATATATATTTGACATATTCATGATGATACTTGTATTAGTTGACCCTTGTGTAGTATAAATGACAGGAAAACTTTCCGTTGAGGTTTTGGCTTTGGTAGAAGAAATTTTTGTTAAATGTGAACCGAATCCTGAAATAAATTGATTTAGTTAGTGAAAAACAATAGATAATATTGTCATAGATTAATCTATTTTTTCCTAATCTTTAAAGAATATAAAATAAATTATAACCTTTTGCTAATAATTATATGAAGTTGAAAAGTGTAAAATATTAATTTTAAAGTTTAATTGTGTCCGTGATATTTATATCTTTAGTCAGGTTGATTAACCATTTTTGTGAACTGGATCCTGTAAATGGATTTAGTTAATAGATCATAGATTATATTTTTTCCTAATTTTTAGAGAAAAGTAAAAAAAATTTAACGTTTAGCTAATTATATAATATTAATAAGAAGTTGAAATGTGTAAAATATATATTTTAAATAAATTTAATAAAATAGTTTATATTTCTAAAATTGTTAAAATCATTTATATTAAAGATTTAATTCTTAATATTTGATATTTTTTTTTTCAATTTACCTCGTTTATCGGATGCTGGCGAAAAGGGTATGGCTTGTAAACCTTTTGTCGAAGATTCAAATTCGATCCAATTATTTTCACTTGGGTTGCTGGATTCTGGCATATTAAAATCTTTTGGTATAAATGATTCTCCAACTATAACTCCATCCCTTCCTTTATGTAAGATATTAAGTTATAAAAAAAAGAGATGAAAAGGGATAAATTTGCCATTATTGTCAAAACATATAATATATACTGAAAAACAAGTGGGAGACATTTAAGACATTTACAGTGCAGGCAGCTACCCTATTTCACATTCAATGTTATTCCTAAAAGAAATTGTCAAACAGTATCACAAATATCATATGTTATACAAGCAAAAACTTTTATCAATTAAAACTGTCTGATAATTAATAAAGAAATCGATCCCATTCTCTGATTTCTTATAGACTTTTTAGAAAAGGCTATTACACGCCACTTAAATTTGTTCCAATTCTATTTGTTGGGGTAAAATAATTAAGTAGTTTAATTTATATCCGCAAATATTTATTCGTTAGTCAGATTGTATTAACAATTATTTTATATATTTGAGATATTTATGATAATACTTGTATTAGTTGATCCTGGTGAAAAATAAATGGCAGGTAAACTTTCCGTTGAGGTTTTGACTTTGGAAGACGTAATATTTGTTAAATGTAAACCGAATCCTGAAATAAATGGATTTAGATTGTGTAAATCAATAGGATATATTATCATAGATTAATCTATTTTTCCTAATCTTTAGAGAAAATAAAATAAAATATTAACGTTTTTCCAATTATAATATTAATGAGAAGTTGAAAAGTGTAAAATATTTTTTAAGATAAATTTAAATAAATTTAGAGATAATTTATATTTAAAATTGTTAAAGTCATTTATTCAGATTGATATTTTAAAGATTGAATTCTTGATATTTGAAACTTTTTAGTCAATTTTACCTCTTTTATTGGGTGCTGGCGAAGAGTGTATGGCTGATAAATTTTCTGCTGAAGTTTCAAATTTGGTGGAATCATTTTCCCTTGGGTTACTAATTTCTAAAATATTATAAACATCTGACGGTTTAATTGGTTTCCCAACTACATCTCTACCTTTATTTATATAGGTTTAAAATAAACATAGTTTTAAAGAGATATGTTGCTTTTATTATAAATTTTTTAACTTATTTTATTCTACATTTTTTGAGTTCTTTTGATATAAATGTAAAAAAATTTTGAATGTGATAAAGAACATATAAAATCGTATAGACAGGTTTAATTAAAATCTTTTTGAACATTCTATAAAATATATGAAACTATTTGTTAAAGTTAAAATTTTACGAGGAGTCTGATATTATATGATTTTAAATGAATATTTGATTCAAACGTTAATCTTAAAAGAAATTTCAAATATGTTAAGTTTAACAATTTCGCATATTATATGTTACACAAGCATACGCTTTTATCAATCGCAACTGTCTTATAATTAATAAAGAAATTAAACTAATCTCTGATTTTTTAAAGACTTTTTAGAATAGGCTATTATGCCCACCACTAAAACTTGTTCCAATTCTATTTGTTTAGATAAAATATTAATTAGTTTAATTGTTTCTAAAGATATTTAAATCATTAGTCAAGTTGATTAACCATTTTTTTTATATATTTGAGATATTCATGATAATACTTGTATTAGTTGATCCAGGTAAAGAATAATTGGCAGTTAAACTTTCCATTGAGGTTTTGACTTTGGTAGAATTAATATTTGTTAAATTTAAGCCGGATCCTGAAATAAATGGAAATAATTAGTGTAAATCAATAGATTATATAATCATAAATTAATCTATTTTTCCTAGATAAATTTTAACGTTTTGCTAATTATAATATTATTAACAAGTTGAAAAGTGTAAAATATTTGTTTTAAAAACCTCTTTTATTGGATAATGGTGAAGGGTATATGGCTGGAATTTTCATCGAAGTTTCAAATTTGATCGAATTATTTTCACTTGGGTTGCTGGATTTTGAAATATTAAAATCTTCTGGTATAAATGGTTTTTCAACTACATCTTTTCCTTTATTTATGTAGATTAAATATAAACTTTCTTGTTTTTTTATTATAAATTTTTTAATTAATTTTATAATCCATTTTTTTTTAGTCCTTTGTTATAAATATAAAAAATTTTTAGATTTTTTTTTGCGCAGCTCGATTTGTAAAATTATTTTAAACAAATTTTTATGGATCCAACTAGTAATATAATTTGGATTGCTTCGATGCCCGCCTTCTTGGGGTTGACTTATAATCTTGAAAATATAAATATATCAGCCTTTGTAAAGACATTCTCTTATTCGTTTATAGAGAAATTTTTAAATACTGGTCTCTCAATATGAATATTTTTATTTACCTCTTTGGTCTAAAGGCTTTGAAAAGTAGGTAGCGGGTAAACTTCTTATCGAAGTTTCAAATTCGGCCAAAGTAATATTTGTATCAAGCGATTTGAACTTTAAGGTAGAAGAATCTTGCGAGAGTGGTGCTGTAATCATAATATTGTCAATTTTTATATTTAAAATAAATTAATTAATTATATTACAATATATATTTTTTTTAACTTTCATTGTTTATATTTTTCTATCTAATTCAACTGAATTATCACCCAATTTCATTAAATTCTCAGGTTATGTCCAAGTCCTCTCGAAGGGGGAAGAAAAAAATATTCAGATAAATAAGAGAAGACAAGGGTTAAATTTCTATTATCGACGAAACATTATATATTATAATTTTCTAAAGTTATTTATATATATATATATATAATGAAAAACACGTGAGAAACGAAGACATTTACTGTGCAGGTTTTAGCCTAAGAACAAATTGTCAAATATATTAACTTTAACAGTTTCACCAATAGCATATGTTACACGCGAATAAATTTTTAATAATTCTTTCTTTTTTTTCTATGGTGAGATAGATTATAAAAGTTTCATTCTTTTTTAAATTTAAAATTCAGACTCTAAGCTAGAGGTTGTTGAAGCCAAATTTAAAGAATTTTTTAAAATTTCTTCTCCAACCCTTATTCTTTAAAATAAAAAATTAAACATCACATTAGCTTAATTTTTTGATTTTCTTTTTTGGTTAAAAGAAGTTAAAAGAAAATTACTTCTTTTAAAAGTAAAAATAGTAATAATAATTTTTATTTTTTTTAAAATAAGTTTGAATAGTATAATTTTCTACTAATTTTATTTTTAAAAAAATTAAGAATAAAGCAATGCTTCCTTTGCATCTATGGATGCTTCATATATGCAAAAAATGTATGATTTCCACTAAATTCGAAACCTTAATAATATGTCAACTAAAACAACAAATTGATAAATTCCTTAATAAATCGAAATCGGCTTAATTTTGGTAAATACAATATTTAATAATTATTTTTTTCGTTTTATATCAATTATTAATTTAATTTCAGTTCCATTAAAACCAAGTATCAACATTTTTTTTCCCCCATATTAAAAAGAAATGGAAGATTGTATAAATATTATAAGTAAAATTATTTGATAATCATAAGTAAATTTTAAACCCGATGCACCTGATTATTTTTGATTTTACAAAAAATCTTAAATTAAAAATCTATCTATAAAAAAAAGTAAATCCAAACCTTAAGTCTAATTTAGTGTTGTTAAACTACCCATCTTTAGTCAACTATAAAACAGCGTAGCCATATTTTTATCCAGAAATATTCTAACCAATCTTCAAGTCGAGGCTCATCTTAGAAGCTTAATTCCACTTTTTAGTCTAAAAGCTTAATTAAGACACAATAGAGATGGTCAAAATTAGGAAATTACCAACACTAGTCCAATTATTAGGTGTTGTTAAAAGGCTAACTCAATATTACATCCAGAAAAATATTAAGTAAACCTGAAGATTTTGTCCATAGAAGGAACAAAGGTCTAGACATATATTATCGAAATCTCGAGGCTTAGGTAATATTTTTCTGGCTAAAAAAAATTGAGTTAGCCGTTTTAAAAACTCGGGTCTAAACGAGCCGTTTAACAATACTATATCTTTGTTGTAATGCCGATGGGAAAAATAAATGATATATTTTATATAAAGTAATTAAGGGAAAATTTCATAACTAAATGTCATGTTCTTGCTGTCATGAATACGAAGATTGAGTGTCATGTTCTCGATGTCCTGGATAGGATTATGGCAACCTCTGGTAAAGAATATACCCACCAAATAATATCCAGGGTAGTGAAAATTTTTGAATTTTCCATTGTGTAAATAGTACGATATATTTATTTCTTTCCCCGTTACGTCTAGATCAAACTGATATTTTTTAATGTATATATATATATATCTAAAGAAATGAGAGTTAATTAACATTCAAAATAGGAAGACCTAACATCAAAATGTATAAATGTTCAATCATGGATAAAAAAGATTAGCGTAGTATATTTTTTTGGTTCCAAATTTTATTATTTTATTATTTCAATTTATTTTTATAATCTTTCTTCATTTAATTTCATCATTCTAAAAATGAGCCTATTGAGCATAACTTGTCTGTTGAAAACCTATGAATTTTCAAATGCAATGTCTATAGAAAATTTTTTTTGATTTATTTTCCTTATTTATATAAATATATTAACCCCTTTATATTATATATATAAATGCTAAAGTAACCCCTGCGCCATCATCTAAAAACATTTCAAAATTTATAGTATGGTATGAATATATTGAATAATGCTCATTAGTTATCTGCTATCGGGCTTAATTATTCAAGCCTGGCCGACTAATTAATTTTTTTTATATGTCCCGAAAAGCCAGACATTGAATAAAAAATTATTTGTCGGTCCTAACCCGAATATATTTAAATATAGAAAAGATTAAAAAAAATTTTATTATTAATCGTAAAATATATATTATAGATATAAAAAAAATATTGGAGCCTTGTTTCTTGGGCAAAAATTTCAAAAATAAATTTATTTCACTAAATTGCATCATTATCATATATTTAATTTTAACCCGTTCCAAATTCTAGAGACCTGCAGAAGTATTCGGATTTTTTTTAAAAAAATTTTCGCAACCCGCTCATGTATCCGGGTCGGGCCTGATGGTCTCTGAAAAATATTAAACCCGGCCCAGCCCGATCCCAAATTTTTGTCTTATTTTAGATTTGCAGTTCATTTAAAAAATTATTCTTTAATTTTTCGTAATTATTATTTCGTGATATTAAAAATAATTACCCCTCGAACGTTTGCCGAATTGAATGATCTTATTATGGTATCTTTTTTTAAATGTAACAGAATTGAACAATTTTGGTTGTATTTGTTAGTCTTATGAAAATGATCCTTTTTGTATGAGAGGATATAATATAAATTAAATTTGTAAAAATTAGAAATATAATATTTATATCTATCATTAGGATAATAATTTTTATATCATTATACTAGCTATTTTGTAAACATGTATCAGATGAACAAATTCATTTGTTTTTTTTACCCCTTTTGTGGCATTTTTCCAATGAACGCGTAGGGTAGATTTTATCGTTTTATTATATATGATGGATAAATTTTTCCACTCCTTAATATTTTCAAAATTATCATTGAATATTGGCACAAAATATGTTTTATTTTTGCCACCTTTGCTCGTTTCCCTTTGCACCAAATCAGCAATAAAGGTAATTTCATCTATAAAATCTATTGTTGTTGCTGTACTAATTTTTCTAAATAATTATATAAAACCATTATTTTTATTGATAAGAAATGTTACCTTTGTTTATTAGGGTCAAGAAGGTTGTGAAGAAGTTCTGATTCAATACTTTTTGCAGTGACTATTTTTAAAACGAAAAGAATAATAGAATTTTAAATCTTTAAACAAGTGTACTATCTTCCCCCTTTATATCGAGTAGAGAAAATAAAAATAAATAAATCAACCAACTAACCAACTAACTCTCTAAAAAAATGTATTTTAGGAACACAATTATGTAGTCGTTTTTATAACTTAGATAGTGTTTTAATTTTATAATGTTTTAAATATATATATTTTAAAAAAAAATTATTAATTTAATACGTAAGAGAGAAAAAAAGAAAATTTCCTCAAAATATTATGATACATATAAAAAATTTTGTATATAATAATGTTATTATTTTATCAAATTTTAAATATATATTTCTAACCAATTTTGCAAAACATAAGCATTAAACTTTATTTATTAGTTTGTATACTGATTCTCCTTTTAGATTTTACTTTTTTAATTCAATTTTTAAACATTATTGTATTATGAGTAATAGAATCTTACCTTTGAAATATTGTGTTGAAGTTGTGTCTAAACGCGAGGTTTCGTTGGTGGACAAATTACCATCTCTCTCAGATGTTCCGTAACCCGAAATAATATCTTTATTTGGTTCAAAACCAACTGTAGTAGATTTTGTATCTATTTTATATTTAGTTAAAATAATTTATATGTTAAAATTTTAACCGCTCGAGTCTCATAATTTTATGCTTATAAAATAATGTGTAAGTTATTACTAGTATATTGCAACAATTTTAATTATATTCGAATTGTTTTAAAGATTATTATCAATCACATTTAATTGATAAGTGTCCGACATATATTTTATAAACTTAAGTATATTGCCATTTTGTAGCATTTATTAGATTTTTAGGTTGTAAATTATGATGCCTAAAGAAAAATTAAATCCATAGTATTAATAATGATACATAAAATCTGATATCACACTGGCAATGCTGGCTACCTAAGTTTATGTGGAAAGATTCTTTTCAACAATTAAATTTATATTATCTCCTTATAGATGTAATTTGAGTGAGACGAATTTTGAAAATATACTAATTGTGCTAATCAATAAATAATTTTAAATAATTGTTCATATTAAAATTAATCAAATTTTATTTGTAAAATTTATAAAATTACACATTATTTTATAATGTGTGATTAATAAAAATGAAGGTTTTATGTATGTGTTTTTTATTAATTATGAAATAAAAAAAAATTCTTCCCTGTATATAATTCGGATGTAGGTTGGAATACATAAGTGTTTAAACCGGTTTTTAGAGGTTCGAACCGAACCGATATTCGTTTCGGTTTGGATCCCTGTCATTAACCGTATTTTATTAGTTTATATAGTGATAATCGTTTAGTTTTTATTCAATTTTTAAGCATTATTTTCAATATTTTAAGTATATTATAGAATCATTACCTTGTATAAATTGTGTTGGATTTGTGTCTAAAGGCAAGGTTTCGTTGGTAAACGAATTATCATCTCTCTCAGATGTCCCGGATGCCAAAATATCTTTTTTTGATTCAAAACCAACTGTGGTAAATTTTGTATCTATTTTATTGTTAGTTTAGATAATTTATATGTTAAAATAATTTGACAATTTTATTTCAAAATATCATAGTATCTATTTAATATTCACTATAACTTTTAATTTATTTTTTAAAATTATTTCTCTATTTCTAAATATAATATATTATTAAATAATATTGTTATCAATACTTCTAATCATATAAATTTTGCTAAACATAGGCATTAACCGTAATTTATTAGTTATATAGTGATCCATTAATTTTTATTCAATTTTTACGCATTATTTTTAATAGTATGAGTATATTACAGAATCATTACCTTGTATAAATTGTGTTGGATTTATGTCTAAAGGCAAGGTTTCGTTGGTAAACGAATTATCATCTCTCTCAGATGTCCCGTATGCCAAAATATCTTTTTTTGGTTCAAAACCAACTGTGGTAGATTTTGTATCTATTTTATTGTTAGTTTAGATAATTTATATGTTAAAATAATTTGACAATTTTATTTCCAATTTTAAAATATAATTACTCATGTTTTTTGGGAATTGTAGTCCCACCTCCGTTTTTATATAATATTGTTTTATTTTATTTTATATTTGATGTGAGGAAAATATTTTAAATAAAAAAATTTATAAAGATAAAAAAAAAAAATCGTATCTATTTAATATTCATTATAACTTTTAATTTATTTTTTTAAATTATTTCTCTATTTCTAAATATAATATATTATTAAATAATATTGTTATCAATACTTCTAATCATATAAATTTTGCTAAACATAGGCATTAACCGTAATTTATTAGTTATATAGAGATCCATTAA
The DNA here is from genome assembly GCF_954871325.1 of Gordionus sp. m RMFG-2023. Taxonomy (NCBI): domain Eukaryota; kingdom Metazoa; phylum Nematomorpha; class Gordioida; order Chordodea; family Parachordodidae; genus Gordionus; species Gordionus sp. m RMFG-2023. The sequence goes on along the minus strand of NC_088777.1, from coordinate 4,512,952 downwards.
TTTTTATTCAATTTTTACGCATTATTTTTAATATTATGAGTATAGTATAGAATCATTACCTTGTATAAATTGTGTTGGATTTGTGTCTAAAGGCAAGGTTTCGTTGGTAAACGAATTATCATCTCTCTCAGATGTCCCGGATGCCAAAATATCTTTTTTTGGTTCAAAACCAACTGTGGTAGATTTTGTATCTATTTAATTGTTAGTTTAGATAATTTATTTGTTAAAATAATTTGACAATTTTATTTAATAATATCATAGTATCTATTTAATATTCATTATAACTTTTAATTTATTTTTTTAAATTATTTCTCTATTTCTAAATATAATATATTATTAAATAATATTGTTATCAATACTTCTAATCATATAAATTTTGCTAAACATAGGCATTAACCGGTAATTTATTAGTTATATAGTGATCCATTAATTTTTATTCAATTTTTACGCATTATTTTTAATAGTATGAGTATATTATAGAATCATTACCTTGTATAAATTGTGTTGGATTTGTGTCTAAAGGCAAGGTTTCGTTGGTAAACGAATTATCATCTCTCTCAGATGTCCCGTATGCCAAAATATCTTTTTTTGGTTCAAAACCAACTGTGGTAGATTTTGTATCTATTTTATTGTTAGTTTAGATAATTTATATGTTAAAATAATTTGACAATTTTATTTCCAATTTTAAAATATAATTACTCATGTTTTTTGGGAACTTGTAGTCCCACCTCCGTTTTTATATAATATTGTTTTATTTTATTTTATATTTGATGTGAGTAAACTATTTTAAATAAATAAATTTATAAAGATAAAAAAAAAAAATCGTATCTATTTAATATTCATTATAACTTTTAATTTATTTTTTTAAATTATTTCTCTATTTCTAAATATAATATATTATCAAATAATATTGTTATCAATACTTCTAATCATATAAATTTTGCTAAACATAGGCATTAACTATAATTTATTAGTTATATAGAGATCCATTAATTTTTATTCAATTTTTACGCATTATTTTTAATATTATGAGTATAGTATAGAATCATTACCTTGTATAAATTGTGTTGGATTTGTGTCTAAAGGCAAGGTTTCGTTGGTAAACGAATTATCATCTCTCTCAGATGTCCCGTATGCCAAAATATCTTTTTTTGGTTCAAAACCAACTGTGGTAGATTTTGTATCTATTTAATTGTTAGTTTAGATAATTTATATGTTAAAATAATTTGACAATTTTATTTAATAATATCATAGTATCTATTTAATATTCATTATAACTTTTAATTTATTTTTTTAAATTATTTCTCTATTTCTAAATATAATATATTATTAAATAATATTGTTATCAATACTTCTAATCATATAAATTTTGCTAAACATAGGCATTAACCGTAATTTATTAGTTATATAGAGATCCATTAATTTTTATTCAATTTTTACGCATTATTTTTAATAGTATGAGTATATTATAGAATCATTACCTTGTATAAATTGTGTTGGATTTGTGTCTAAAGGCAAGGTTTCGTTTGACAAATTATCATCTCTCTCAGATGTCCCGGATGCCAAAATATCTTTTTTTGGTTCAAAACCAACTGTGGTAGATTTTGTATCTATTTTATTGTTAGTTTAGATAATTTATATGTTAAAATAATTTGACAATTTTATTTCATAATATCATTATCTATTTAATATTCATTAAAACTTTTAATTTATTTTTTTAAATTATTTCTCTATTTCTAAATATAATATATTATTAAATAATATTGTTATCAATACTTCTAATCATATAAATTTTGCTAAACATATGCATTAACATTAATTTATTAGTTATATAGTGATCCATTAATTTTTATTCAATTTTTACATTATTTTTAATAGTATGAGTATATTATAGAATCATTACCTTGTATAAATTGTGTTGGATTTGTATCTAAAGGCAAGGTTTCGTTGGTAAACGAATTATCATCTCTCTCAGATGTCCCGGATGCCAAAATATCTTTTATTGGTTCAAAACCAACTGTGGTAGATTTTGTATCTATTTTATTGTTAGTTTAGATAATTTATATGTTAAAATAATTTGACAATTTTATTTCAAAATATCATAGTATCTATTTAATATTTATTAAAACTTTTAATTTATTTTTTAAAATTATTTCTCTATTTCTAAATATAATATATTATTAAATAATATTGTTATCAATACTTCTAATCATATAAATTTTGCTAAACATAGGCATTAACCGTAATTTATTAGTTATATAGTGATCCATTAATTTTTATTCAATTATTACGCATTATTTTTAATAGTATGAGTATATTATAGAATCATTACCTTGTATAAATTGTGTTGGATTTGTGTCTAAAGGCAAGGTTTCGTTGGTAAACGAATTATCATCTCTCTCAGATGTCCCGAATGCCAAAATATCTTTTTTTGGTTCAAAACCAACTGTGGTAGATTTTGTATCTATTTTATTGTTAGTTTAGATAATTTATATGTTAAAATAATTTGACAATTTTATTTCCAATTTTAAAATATAATTACTCATGTTTTTTGGGAACTTGTAGTCCCACCTCCGTTTTTATATAATATTGTTTTATTTTATTTTATATTTGATGTGAGAAAACTATTTTAAATAAAAAAATTTATAAAGATAAAAAAAAAAATAGTATCTATTTAATATTCATTATAACTTTTAATTTATTTTTTAAAATTATTTCTCTATTTCTAAATATAATATATTATTAAATAATATTGTTATCAATACTTCTAATCATATAAATTTTGCTAAACATAGGCATTAACCGTAATTTATTAGTTATATAGTGATCCATTAATTTTTATTCAATTTTTACGCATTATTTTTAATATTATGAGTATAGTATAGAATCATTACCTTGTATAAATTGTGTTGGATTTGTGTCTAAAGGCAAGGTTTCGTTGGTAAACGAATTATCATCTCTCTCAGATGTCCCGGATGCCAAAATATCTTTTTTTGGTTCAAAACCAACTGTGGTAGATTTTGTATCTATTTAATTGTTAGTTTAGATAATTTATTTGTTAAAATAATTTGACAATTTTATTTAATAATATCATAGTATCTATTTAATATTCATTATAACTTTTAATTTATTTTTTTAAATTATTTCTCTATTTCTAAATATAATATATTATTAAATAATATTGTTATCAATACTTCTAATCATATAAATTTTGCTAAACATAGGCATTAACCTTAATTTATTAGTTATATAGAGATCCATTAATTTTTATTCAATTTTTACGCATTATTTTTAATAGTATGAGTATATTATAGAATCATTACCTTGTATAAATTGTGTTGGATTTGTGTCTAAAGGCAAGGTTTCGTTTGACAAATTATCATCTCTCTCAGATGTCCCGGATGCCAAAATATCTTTTTTTGGTTCAAAACCAACTGTGGTAGATTTTGTATCTATTTTATTGTTAGTTTAGATAATTTATATGTTAAAATAATTTGACAATTTTATTTCATAATATCATAGTATCTATTTAATATTCATTAAAACTTTTAATTTATTTTTTTTAAATTATTTCTCTATTTCTAAATATAATATATTATTAAATAATATTGTTATCAATACTTCTAATCATATAAATTTTGCTAAACATAGGCATTAACCGGTAATTTATTAGTTATATAGTGATCCATTAATTTTTATTCAATTTTTACGCATTATTTTTAATAGTATGAGTATATTATAGAATAATTACCTTGTATAAATTGTGTTGGATTTGTGTCTAAAGGCAAGGTTTCGTTGGTAAACGAATTATCATCTCTCTCAGATGTCCCGTATGCCAAAATATCTTTTTTTGGTTCAAAACCAACTGTGGTAGATTTTGTATCTATTTTATTGTTAGTTTAGATAATTTATATGTTAAAATAATTTGACAATTTTATTTCCAATTTTAAAATATAATTACTCATGTTTTTTGGGAACTTGTAGTCCCACCTCCGTTTTTATATAATATTGTTTTATTTTATTTTATATTTGATGTGAGTAAACTATTTTAAATAAATAAATTTATAAAGATAAAAAAAAAAAATCGTATCTATTTAATATTCATTATAACTTTTAATTTATTTTTTTAAATTATTTCTCTATTTCTAAATATAATATATTATCAAATAATATTGTTATCAATACTTCTAATCATATAAATTTTGCTAAACATAGGCATTAACTATAATTTATTAGTTATATAGAGATCCATTAATTTTTATTCAATTTTTACGCATTATTTTTAATATTATGAGTATAGTATAGAATCATTACCTTGTATAAATTGTGTTGGATTTGTGTCTAAAGGCAAGGTTTCGTTGGTAAACGAATTATCATCTCTCTCAGATGTCCCGGATGCCAAAATATCTTTTTTTGGTTCAAAACCAACTGTGGTAGATTTTGTATCTATTTAATTGTTAGTTTAGATAATTTATATGTTAAAATAATTTGACAATTTTATTTAATAATATCATAGTATCTATTTAATATTCATTATAACTTTTAATTTATTTTTTTAAATTATTTCTCTATTTCTAAATATAATATATTATTAAATAATATTGTTATCAATACTTCTAATCATATAAATTTTGCTAAACATAGGCATTAACCGTAATTTATTAGTTATATAGAGATCCATTAATTTTTATTCAATTTTTACGCATTATTTTTAATAGTATGAGTATATTATAGAATCATTACCTTGTATAAATTGTGTTGGATTTGTGTCTAAAGGCAAGGTTTCGTTTGACAAATTATCATCTCTCTCAGATGTCCCGGATGCCAAAATATCTTTTTTTGGTTCAAAACCAACTGTGGTAGATTTTGTATCTATTTTATTGTTAGTTTAGATAATTTATATGTTAAAATAATTTGACAATTTTATTTCATAATATCATTATCTATTTAATATTCATTAAAACTTTTAATTTATTTTTTTAAATTATTTCTCTATTTCTAAATATAATATATTATTAAATAATATTGTTATCAATACTTCTAATCATATAAATTTTGCTAAACATAGGCATTAACATTAATTTATTAGTTATATAGTGATCCATTAATTTTTATTCAATTTTTACATTATTTTTAATAGTATGAGTATATTATAGAATCATTACCTTGTATAAATTGTGTTGGATTTGTATCTAAAGGCAAGGTTTCGTTGGTAAACGAATTATCATCTCTCTCAGATGTCCCGGATGCCAAAATATCTTTTATTGGTTCAAAACCAACTGTGGTAGATTTTGTATCTATTTTATTGTTAGTTTAGATAATTTATATGTTAAAATAATTTGACAATTTTATTTCAAAATATCATAGTATCTATTTAATATTTATTAAAACTTTTAATTTATTTTTTAAAATTATTTCTCTATTTCTAAATATAATATATTATTAAATAATATTGTTATCAATACTTCTAATCATATAAATTTTGCTAAACATAGGCATTAACCGTAATTTATTAGTTATATAGTGATCCATTAATTTTTATTCAATTATTACGCATTATTTTTAATAGTATGAGTATATTATAGAATCATTACCTTGTATAAATTGTGTTGGATTTGTGTCTAAAGGCAAGGTTTCGTTGGTAAACGAATTATCATCTCTCTCAGATGTCCCGTATGCCAAAATATCTTTTTTTGGTTCAAAACCAACTGTGGTAGATTTTGTATCTATTTTATTGTTAGTTTAGATAATTTATATGTTAAAATAATTTGACAATTTTATTTCCCATTTTAAAATATAATTACTCATGTTTTTTGGGAACTTGTAGTCCCACCTCCGTTTTTATATAATATTGTTTTATTTTATTTTATATTTGATGTGAGAAAACTATTTTAAATAAAAAAATTTATAAAGATAAAAAAAAAAATAGTATCTATTTAATATTCATTATAACTTTTAATTTATTTTTTAAAATTATTTCTCTATTTCTAAATATAATATATTATTAAATAATATTGTTATCAATACTTCTAATCATATAAATTTTGCTAAACATAGGCATTAACCGGTAATTTATTAGTTATATAGTGATCCATTAATTTTTATTCAATTTTTACGCATTATTTTTAATAGTATGAGTATATTATAGAATCATTACCTTGTATAAATTGTGTTGGATTTGTGTCTAAAGGCAAGGTTTCGTTGGTAAACGAATTATCATCTCTCTCAGATGTCCCGTATGCCAAAATATCTTTTTTTGGTTCAAAACCAACTGTGGTAGATTTTGTATCTATTTTATTGTTAGTTTAGATAATTTATATGTTAAAATAATTTGACAATTTTATTTCCAATTTTAAAATATAATTACTCATGTTTTTTGGGAACTTGTAGTCCCACCTCCGTTTTTATATAATATTGTTTTATTTTATTTTATATTTGATGTGAGTAAACTATTTTAAATAAATAAATTTATAAAGATAAAAAAAAAAAATCGTATCTATTTAATATTCATTATAACTTTTAATTTATTTTTTTAAATTATTTCTCTATTTCTAAATATAATATATTATCAAATAATATTGTTATCAATACTTCTAATCATATAAATTTTGCTAAACATAGGCATTAACTATAATTTATTAGTTATATAGAGATCCATTAATTTTTATTCAATTTTTACGCATTATTTTTAATATTATGAGTATAGTATAGAATCATTACCTTGTATAAATTGTGTTGGATTTGTGTCTAAAGGCAAGGTTTCGTTGGTAAACGAATTATCATCTCTCTCAGATGTCCCGGATGCCAAAATATCTTTTTTTGGTTCAAAACCAACTGTGGTAGATTTTGTATCTATTTAATTGTTAGTTTAGATAATTTATATGTTAAAATAATTTGACAATTTTATTTAATAATATCATAGTATCTATTTAATATTCATTATAACTTTTAATTTATTTTTTTAAATTATTTCTCTATTTCTAAATATAATATATTATTAAATAATATTGTTATCAATACTTCTAATCATATAAATTTTGCTAAACATAGGCATTAACCGTAATTTATTAGTTATATAGAGATCCATTAATTTTTATTCAATTTTTACGCATTATTTTTAATAGTATGAGTATATTATAGAATCATTACCTTGTATAAATTGTGTTGGATTTGTGTCTAAAGGCAAGGTTTCGTTTGACAAATTATCATCTCTCTCAGATGTCCCGGATGCCAAAATATCTTTTTTTGGTTCAAAACCAACTGTGGTAGATTTTGTATCTATTTTATTGTTAGTTTAGATAATTTATATGTTAAAATAATTTGACAATTTTATTTCATAATATCATTATCTATTTAATATTCATTAAAACTTTTAATTTATTTTTTTAAATTATTTCTCTATTTCTAAATATAATATATTATTAAATAATATTGTTATCAATACTTCTAATCATATAAATTTTGCTAAACATAGGCATTAACATTAATTTATTAGTTATATAGTGATCCATTAATTTTTATTCAATTTTTACATTATTTTTAATAGTATGAGTATATTATAGAATCATTACCTTGTATAAATTGTGTTGGATTTGTATCTAAAGGCAAGGTTTCGTTGGTAAACGAATTATCATCTCTCTCAGATGTCCCGGATGCCAAAATATCTTTTATTGGTTCAAAACCAACTGTGGTAGATTTTGTATCTATTTTATTGTTAGTTTAGATAATTTATATGTTAAAATAATTTGACAATTTTATTTCAAAATATCATAGTATCTATTTAATATTTATTAAAACTTTTAATTTATTTTTTAAAATTATTTCTCTATTTCTAAATATAATATATTATTAAATAATATTGTTATCAATACTTCTAATCATATAAATTTTGCTAAACATAGGCATTAACCGTAATTTATTAGTTATATAGTGATCCATTAATTTTTATTCAATTATTACGCATTATTTTTAATAGTATGAGTATATTATAGAATCATTACCTTGTATAAATTGTGTTGGATTTGTGTCTAAAGGCAAGGTTTCGTTGGTAAACGAATTATCATCTCTCTCAGATGTCCCGAATGCCAAAATATCTTTTTTTGGTTCAAAACCAACTGTGGTAGATTTTGTATCTATTTTATTGTTAGTTTAGATAATTTATATGTTAAAATAATTTGACAATTTTATTTCCCATTTTAAAATATAATTACTCATGTTTTTTGGGAACTTGTAGTCCCACCTCCGTTTTTATATAATATTGTTTTATTTTATTTTATATTTGATGTGAGAAAACTATTTTAAATAAAAAAATTTATAAAGATAAAAAAAAAAATAGTATCTAATTTAATATTCATTATAAATTTTAATTTATTTTTTAAAATTATTTCTCTATTTCTAAATATAATATATTATTAAATAATATTGTTATCAATACTTCTAATCATATAAATTTTGCTAAACATAGGCATTAACCGTAATTTATTAGTTATATAGTGATCCATTAATTTTTATTCAATTTTTACGCATTATTTTTAATAGTATGAGTATATTATAGAATCATTACCTTGTATAAATTGTGTTGGATTTGTGTCTAAAGGCAAGGTTTCGTTGGTAAACGAATTATCATCTCTCTCAGATGACCCGAATGCCAAAATATCTTTTTTTGGTTCAAAACCAACTGTGGTAGATTTTGTATCTATTTTATTGTTAGTTTAGATAATTTATATGTTAAAATAATTTGACAATTTTATTTCCAATTTTAAAATATAATTACTCATGTTTTTTGGGAACTTGTAGTCCCACCTCCGTTTTTATATAATATTGTTTTATTTTATTTTATATTTGATGGAGAAAACTATTTTAAATAAAAAAATTTATAAAGATAAAAAAAAAAAATAGTATCTATTTAATATTCATTATAACTTTTAATTTATTTTTTAAAATTATTTCTCTATTTCTAAATATAATATATTATTAAATAATATTGTTATCAATACTTCTAATCATATAAATTTTGCTAAACATAGGCATTAACCGTAATTTATTAGTTATATAGTGATCCATTAATTTTTATTCAATTTTTACGCATTATTTTTAATAGTATGAGTATAATATAGAATCATTACCTTGTATAAATTGTGTTGGATTTGTGTCTAAAGGCAAGGTTTCGTTGGTAAACGAATTATCATCTCTCTCAGATGTCCCGGATGCCAAAATATCTTTTTTTGGTTCAAAACCAACTGTGGTAGATTTTGTATCTATTATATTGTTAGTTTAGATAATTTATATGTTAAAATAATTTGACAATTTTATTTCATAATATCATAGTATCTATTTAATATTCATTATAATTTTTAATTAATTTTTTTAAATTATTTCTCTATTTCTAAATATAATATATTATTAAATAATATTGTATCAATACTTCTAATCATATAAATTTTGCTAAACATAGGCATTAACCGTAATTTATTAGTTTATATAGAGATAACCATTTAATTTTTATTCAATTTTTACGCATTATTTTTAATAGTATGAGTATATTATAGAATCATTACCATGTATAAATTGTGTTGGGTTTGTGTCTAAAGGCAAGGTTTCGTTGGTAAACGAATTATCATCTCTCTCAGATGTCCCGGATGCCAAAATATCTTTTTTTGGTTCAAAACCAACTGTGGTAGATTTTGTATCTATTTATATTGTTAGTTTAGATAATTTATATGTTAAAATAATTTGACAATTTTATTTCATAATATCATAGTATCTATTTAATATTCATTATAATTTTTAATTTATTTTTTTAAATTATTTCTCTATTTCTAAATATAATATATTATTAAATAATATTGTTATCAATACTTCTAATCATATAAATTTTGCTAAACATAGGCATTAACAGTAATTTATAGTTATTTAGTGATCCATTAATTTTTATTCAATTTTTACGCATTATTTTTAATAGTGTAAATATATTATAGAATCATTACCTTGTATAAATTGTGTTGGATTACGTGTCTAAAGGCAAGGTTTCGTTGGTAAACGAATTATCATCTCTCTCAGATGTCCCGGATGCCAAAATATCTTTTTTTGGTTCAAAACCAACTGTGGTAGATTTTGTATCTATTTTATTGTTAGTTTAGAGAATTTATATGTTAAAAAAATTTGACAATTTTATTTCAAAATATCATAGTATCTATTTAATATTCATTATAATTTTTCATTTATTTTTTTAAATTATTTCTCTATTTCTAAATATAATATATTAATATATTTTCAATTTTGTTATCAATATTTCCAATCATATAAATTTTGTTAAACATAGGCATTAATCGTTAATTTATAAGTTATGATAGTGATCCTTTAGTTTTTATTCAATTTTTATACATTATTTTTAATAGTATGAGTATATTATAGAATCATTACCTTGTATAAATTGTGTTGGATTTGTGTCTAAAGGCAAGGTTTCGTTGGTAAACGAATTATCATCTCTCTCAGATGACCCGAATGCCAAAATATCTTTTTTTGGTTCAAAACCAACTGTGGTAGATTTTGTATCTATTTTATTGTTAGTTTAGATAATTTATATGTTAAAATAATTTGACAATTTTATTTCCAATTTTAAAATATAATTACTCATGTTTTTTGGGAACTTGTAGTCCCACCTCCGTTTTTATATAATATTGTTTTATTTTATTTTATATTTGATGGAGAAAACTATTTTAAATAAAAAAATTTATAAAGATAAAAAAAAAAAATAGTATCTATTTAATATTCATTATAACTTTTAATTTATTTTTTAAAATTATTTCTCTATTTCTAAATATAATATATTATTAAATAATATTGTTATCAATACTTCTAATCATATAAATTTTGCTAAACATAGGCATTAACCGTAATTTATTAGTTATATAGTGATCCATTAATTTTTATTCAATTTTTACGCATTATTTTTAATAGTATGAGTATAATATAGAATCATTACCTTGTATAAATTGTGTTGGATTTGTGTCTAAAGGCAAGGTTTCGTTGGTAAACGAATTATCATCTCTCTCAGATGTCCCGGATGCCAAAATATCTTTTTTTGGTTCAAAACCAACTGTGGTAGATTTTGTATCTATTATATTGTTAGTTTAGATAATTTATATGTTAAAATAATTTGACAATTTTATTTCATAATATCATAGTATCTATTTAATATTCATTATAATTTTTAATTAATTTTTTTAAATTATTTCTCTATTTCTAAATATAATATATTATTAAATAATATTGTATCAATACTTCTAATCATATAAATTTTGCTAAACATAGGCATTAACCGTAATTTATTAGTTATATAGAGATCCATTAATTTTTATTCAATTTTTACGCATTATTTTTAATAGTATGAGTATATTATAGAATCATTACCATGTATAAATTGTGTTGGGTTTGTGTCTAAAGGCAAGGTTTCGTTGGTAAACGAATTATCATCTCTCTCAGATGTCCCGGATGCCAAAATATCTTTTTTTGGTTCAAAACCAACTGTGGTAGATTTTGTATCTATTATATTGTTAGTTTAGATAATTTATATGTTAAAATAATTTGACAATTTTATTTCATAATATCATAGTATCTATTTAATATTCATTATAATTTTTAATTTATTTTTTTAAATTATTTCTCTATTCCTAAATATAATATATTATTAAATAATATTGTTATCAATACTTCTAATCATATAAATTTTGCTAAACATAGGCATTAACAGTAATTTATAGTTATTTAGTGATCCATTAATTTTTATTCAATTTTTACATTATTTTTAATAGTGTAAAATATTATAGAATCATTACCTTGTATAAATTGTGTTGGATTACTGTCTAAAGGCAAGGTTTCGTTGGTAAACGAATTATCATCTCTCTCAGATGTCCCGGATGCCAAAATATCTTTTTTTGGTTCAAAACCAACTGTGGTAGATTTTGTATCTATTTTATTGTTAGTTTAGAGAATTTATATGTTAAAAAAATTTGACAATTTTATTTCAAAATATCATAGTATCTATTTAATATTCATTATAATTTTTCATTTATTTTTTAAATTATTTCTCTATTTCTAAATATAATATATTAATATATTTTCAATTTTGTTATCAATATTTCCAATCATATAAATTTTGTTAAACATAGGCATTAATCGTAATTTATAAGTTTGATTATCCTTTAGTTTTTATTCAATTTTTATACATTATTTTTAATAGTATGTATATTATAGAATCATTACCTTGTATAAATTGTGTTGGATTTGTGGCTAAAGGCAAGGTTTCGTTGGTAAACGAATTATCATCTCTCTCAGATGTCCCGGATGCCAAAATATCTTTTTTTGGTTCAAAACCAACTGTGGTAGATTTTGTATCTATTATATTGTTAGTTTAGATAATTTATATGTTAAAATAATTTGACAATTTTATTTCATAATATCATAGTATCTATTTAATATTCATTATAACTTTTAATTTATTTTAAATTATATCTCTATTTCTAAATATAATATATTATTAAATAATATTGTTATCAATACTTCTAATCATATAAATTTTGCTAAACATAGGCATTAACCGTAATTTATTAGTTATATAGTGATCCATTAATTTTTATTCAATTTTTACGCATTATTTTTAATAGTATGAGTATAATATAGAATCATTACCTTGTATAAATTGTGTTGGATTTGTGTCTAAAGGCAAGGTTTCGTTGGTAAACGAATTATCATCTCTCTCAGATGTCCCGGATGCCAAAATATCTTTTTTTGGTTCAAAACCAACTGTGGTAGATTTTGTATCTATTATATTGTTAGTTTAGATAATTTATATGTTAAAATAATTTGACAATTTTATTTCATAATATCATAGTATCTATTTAATATTCATTATAATTTTTAATTAATTTTTTTAAATTATTTCTCTATTTCTAAATATAATATATTATTAAATAATATTGTATCAATACTTCTAATCAGTATAAATTTTGCTATACATAGGCATTAACCATAATTTATTAATTTATTTCATTTCAAAATATCTTAGTATTAATTTAATTATAATTAATATATTTTTATAAATTATTTTTCTATTTCTAAATATAATATATTATTATATTTTCAATTTTGTTATCAATACTTCTAATCATATATTTTGCTAAACATTGGCATTAACCGTAATTTATTAGTTTATATAGTGATTATTCTTTAGTTTTTATTCAATTTTTATGCAAGAATCATTACCTTGTATAAATTGTGTTGGAGTTGTGTCAAAACGCGAGGTTTTGTTGGTGGACGAATCATCATCTCTCTCAGATGTCCTGGATTCCAAAATAATATCTTTTTTTGGTTCAAAACCAACTGTGGTAGATATTGTATCTATTTAATATTGTTAGTATTAATAATTTATGTTAAAATCATTTGACAATTTCATTTCAAAATATCATATTATATATTTAATATTCATCATATTTATTATGATTAATTTATTTTTTAAATTATTTCTCTATTTCTAATTATAATATATTAATATATTTTCAATTTTGTTATCAATACTTCTAATCATATAAATTTTGTTAAACATAGGCATTAACCGTAATTCATTAGTTTGTATAGTGATTATCCTATAAGTTTATTCAATTTTTTAAAATTATTTTCAATAATATGAGTTTTCAAATATTTCTTTCCTTCTAAAAATAACAATATTATTATTTTTTCTTATTTTTTATATAAACATTTAAATTTTGCAACATAAGTACAAACCGTTATTTTACACAAATCTCTTAGTTGTATGATATTATTTATTAGTTTAAATAGTGATTATTATTTTAATTTTTAAATATTTACTATCATAATATAATTATACTATAATATTATCTTTACCTTTATTAATAGATGGTGTTGTAGAATATGTTTTGGGTAAATGCGAGGTTTCGAAACTAGACGAGATACCATCACTCTTAAATAATCCTGATCCCGAAATATAATATCTTTTTGGCTCTAGAACAACTGTAGTAGTTTTATGGGTATCTAATTTTATTGTAAGTTTAAATAATTTACATGTTATTAAATCTTGCCTAATTTATTTCAAAATATTATAGTTTTATTTTAATACTTATTACTCTAAATCTCTATTTTAATTTATTTATCTAATTATTTCTCTCATTCTAAATTTATAATATTATTATTTTTTCTAATTATTTAAAAATATTTCTAACCATATAAATTTTGCAACATAAGTACAAACCGTTATTTTACACAACTCTCTTAGTTCAAAGATACTATTTATTAGTTTTTATAAAGATCTCTGTTTATTTTTTATTCAATTTTTAAACATTTCTAAATCTATTAATATTATCTTACCTTTATAATTTGAGTGTGTAGAATATGTTTTATGTGAGACTTCGAAACTAGACGATTTACCATCACTTTTAGATATTCCGAATCCCGAAATATTATCTTTTTTTGATTCTAATACAACTGTAGTAGTTATATTGGTATCTATATTTATTGTAAGTTTTAATTTAAATCTTATAATTCCATAATTTTAAAAATATATTTTTATATATTATTTATAGAATTTCTATTACATATTTATTTCTTTTAACTTTTTTTATAATTATTTCTCTTATACTAATTATAAATATATTTTATTTTTCTTATTTTTTATCAATATTTCTAACCATAAAATTTTACAAAACATAAATTACTAAACTTTATTTTACCAACATCTCTTTATGGTGATTCTTCTCTAAGTTTTGATATAATATTATAAACATTTGCTTTCTACTTGCCTATCTCATTAAAGATAGTGTTTAATGTTTAACTCTAAGTAATATTATAATTATCGATAAAGATCGACTCATTTAAGGATTACTATATTCTTACCGTTTTATTTTATGAGAAAATTTTATTCCTTATAATAAAACCTATTTCAAAATTTACAACCAGAAAATAGATTGAATGGATTAGTTTTAATTAATATAATAGAGATTTACCCAATATATAACAAATATTTGGTTCAATAGTATAGATGTTTAAATTTCTACTTATGAACGAATATTTTATTAACTCTTTTCATCATATAATATTTAATTCTACATTCTATTGTGATTTACATATCGGTATATATAGCTCTAATATTTTTTTTAACAATATCATATTTGTTCTTAGATATTTTTTCCATTTTTCTGTCCTTTAATTCTATCTTTTCCACCTTTATTTGCTTCCCTTATGCTGGGAATTAAAATTATTATTCTGATCTACTCATTAAGGAAAAAATCTCTGAAAATTTCTTTGCCCATTTTAAAATTTACTAGTACTCATAAATATAATTGTAAGCTTATGAAAAAAATTTTTATTCCACACCCCTTCCAAAAATGTACACTATAAACAATTTGAAAGAACCAATAAAAATTAATAATATTACGACTAGTATTCATAGTATTTGTAGAGAAGAAAACAACATTTTTATAATAAAAATGGTGAAAAACAAAAATGTTTATTATAAAAATATAGCTTAACCAAATACAATAAGTAGAACTAAATATCTCTAATAAAACTCATGGGAAAAAACTCCATGCGCCCCACCTTAAAAAATTTCTGGCCATGCCTTTGATAGCCAGTAACTATTTACCAAAGGGAACAATTCCGGAGTACCCTTTCCATATCATCTTATTCTCAAATAACTAAAAACTGACCCAAGCCTAATACCTACACTAAACAAAAAACAATATTTAAGTCTCAAATCAACTAAATTAACTAGCTTTGCCTATTCACTATAAATAATCATATTTTTTGTATACACTTGAATTTATCTATATTAATAAATATTATTTTTTAAAACATATTTAATCCCATGCATATAAATTCATTTTTATATACTTCAATAGTATTCAAATTTTCAAATAATTTCACGTTTATATTATATTTTTTTTAATTATTAACATTTTAAAATATCATAATTTTTTTTTAAAATAACATAATATATATATTTTTTAAACAAATTTAATTCTCTACTACATTAATCTTAATTATCTAAACAATTAATTAATTTTTATACATTAAAAGTCCTAATTAAACAATCTCCATTTATTTTATACATTTTAGAAAAATATTAATTATTTTTCATAATCTATTTTAGCCCCATCCCCCCTTTCTTATATATTCATTTAAGCCGAAAACTTTCCCTTAAATCTACCAGGGAACGCTGTCCCATGTGTTTCAAAAATATAAAAATTACTAAACCTTCCTTTTCAATACAATTCAAAGATCTAGTATGCCCTGACTCCCGATAGCCTCTTTCCCCTCCCTTCAAAAATACCCTTTCTATCTTTTCCACTCTCAATGATATTCCATAACCCAACAACCAATAAACCTACTTTATCAAATACATCAGGTGCATTTATTGCCCTCTGCCCCCTCACAATAAAGCAACTTCCTTAAAATCTAAAAATTTCTAAAGGTTGCACTAGTAGAAGCGCTCTCCGTCTTCTTTTAATCATTTATAAATAAATTTTTCCTCTATTGGCTCAAGCCTTTCTTAACCATTTCACTCCCGAATTCAAGAATTCCGAAATCTTTAACACAACAAATCAAAGATGCAATTAGAAATTCCCTAACACTCACGAATACAGCAATCTTTCATAAAACTAAAGAAACTCTCGAGCTCTTTACCAGAAACTAAGATAATTTCAAATAAAATTAAATAAATAAAATATCAAGTCCGTCTTCCGCTTACTAGCATATGAAGAACTTGAAACAAATAATGTAGCAAGCTACTATAAACCTAAATCAATAAAAACCATCTTGGATGCATTTTATCCTATGATCATGTGGCTATGATGATTTCCATATTTCATTTATATTATAAATTGGCTATTTTTTTCTCAACGGGGCTCAATCTATTATTCTCGTTTCAGGTACCTATCCCAAGTCCACTGTCTACGTTGCATGATAATATATTATTTTATTCGTAGAGCATCATATTACAAAATAATGTTTAAAAAGCATAAATAAGCTATACATTTGATAATAGGGGATATGAAATGTAAGAAAAGAGAGTCTTTAAAAATGTAAATAAGATTCTCATATAAAATAATAAAATTTAATCCGCAAGATTTGCATTTATTGTTTTTAGTTATAAAATAATAACACAATGAAAACGATGTATCTTCAGTATTATTCACTAAAAAAACTCTTAAAAATTTTATTTATTATAATCAGCTGAATTAAATATTATTCAAAACCTATTCATTAACTTATTTTTAAAAAAAAATTATTATGCCCCATATCTACTATTGTTCAAAAAACAGTGCAATGTTTAATAGTAAAAAAAATCGATTATTATTGTTTATCGCAATTATGCACCTCTAGCATTTGATCATATAAAATTATATAAACCCTTTAATTCAATATGGATATTAGTTACTCGCTTTTAAATAGCGACCTCATTTCTTTTTAATGCTATCGTAGAGGGCATAGCATTTTTTTTACTATGCCTGAACTTTTAATACTTTAGCTTTTTATGGTCCAAGTATTATATGGATTATGCAAACTTCATTATTGAAGTAAATGTAACTGTTAAAATAATTAGCAGCACTGCAGTCATTATTATCTTCTATTTTTTTTAAAGAAAATTAGTTTTCTATGACTAGTTCTTACAAAAATAAACAAATTTTTTTATCAAAATGGTCGAGCCTAAAATAAAATATGATTTATTATGAGATTATTTAAAGAAAAATAAAAATAAAAAATTGAAGCGGCTTTTAAAAAATATCGGGTCGCTTTAATTTTTATCAAATCATTAATTTAGGTCACGTATCTGATTCGATATTATATATAATTTTTTTTTTAAATAATTACTTAAATCATATTAAATATTATTTATAATTAATTTTCATTTGTGAAACATTTTATTCAGTTATAATATAATACCCCATCCCAATATAACTATCAGGTGGAGACTGGAGTTAGTTGAACCGAGTTTTACAAAATTGGCTATATTAATACTAATATATTATGATTATATACCTAAAACTATACTCTTAGCTTAGGTGCCTTATAAAAAAAATTTAACAATATAATCATTTTTTGTAAAGAGTAAAAAAAATTAATTCAACAAGCCCCAATAGATGATATAAAATTATTTTATTGTTTTATTGTTCGAAATATCATAATACCGATAATTGAGGCTAATTATATATAAAAATTGAATTAATCTTGGTTAATTAAATAAACAATTTGGACAAAGAAAATAAGGATTTTAAGTAAAAATTATGATTTCTTAACATAAATCCTAAACAAATTATAAGCCATGAAATTGCTTTTTCAAAATTTTTTATATTTTTTTCATTATTAACTGCCATAATTGACGTGTATAGTTTAGCAAGCCGCCCTTATAACTCTAAATTGACAAATCAAATACTCATAAAACTTTCCCAAATTATAATTTGCTAAATTTAATTTACCTCTAGATGATTATATATTTTAATAAAAATTAATAATTCTGTCATGTAAAAATCTTTTGAAAATTTTGTTTAAAATAAAATTTTAATAATTAATTTTTTCAAAAGATTTTTTGCCTATATAAAAACTCTATTAAGGATAAAATTTTAACCTTCTGGTATATATATAATTTTAAAATGAGATAAAATGGTTTTCCAAGCCCCGGAGTTTACCTAACCCCAGTCTTACCTTTTTACTTTCAACTTTATTGTCATGCTTTATTAACCCCACTTGAATAGCATATAGTCGGTCAAGGTAAAAAATGGCTATCTTTTTTTTCTTTATTTTAAGGATTTACTTTTACTTTGGTTCCATAATTTATCTGTAGAAAAACTCAGATCTTCCGATATGACATCTTCCTTCAATGATTCACCTTTAAATATAAAAATATTATCATATAAATATTTAAAAAATGATGAAATATTATTTAATATAAATACATAAGGTTCAGGTTTAAAAAATTACCCCCCTACACATAAATTATATTAAATGATATAAGTGTAACCTTAATATTAATTGATAACCAAATTGATTTATATTATTTCTATTATTCTAAATTTATTTTTCTTACAAGCAATAAAGTGGGTTTAAAAAAATTTCAAAAAGCCATAGTTTTAATCAATAATAAAAGGAAAAAAAATTGACTGGAAAATTAAAACTAAATTGTTTTTACAACCTTGTTAATATAAAATACATTTTTTTTTAAATAAATTTTTTGATATCGTTTTTAGTGATCTGCATTGGGCCTAATTTTTCAAGCCCGGCCCGAACCCGAAATTATTTTTAAAAAAATTTACCGACCCGGCCCGGCCCGAATTTATTATAAATGTAGAAATTAATTTTTATTAAATAAATTAAAATAAACAATATATGTTATATGGCGTCTAGTTTTTATAAATAAAATCTAATATTTTTATTTTATATAAAAGCGTCAACATAAGATTGATAAATTTAGATATATTTAAAAAAATTTCTTAGGCCCGACCCGGCCCGAATTTTTTTAAAAAATAGGCCGGGTTCGGGCCGGTTTTGCAGATCACTAATCGTTTTTATTATTAATTTACATTTTTTTTTACAATGTTTATCAAAAAAATGAAATATTTTTCCTATCTTAAAAAAGTAAGCGTAAAACAAAATTATATCTCATAAACTGGCATCGTTAAATTACCTCAAATTATTTTTTGATTTACAAAAATACTGTCAAATATTGAATAAAAATCTTGAAAATTATAAATATGTCTTACAAAAATTCTTTTATTTTATGAAAATTTTGTGAATTATATAAACTTTACTTTACTTTCCTAGCTACTGTTCCGCATTCTTGTCTACCCCAAGATATAACCTAGAAGCTCTCACATATTATAGATCTTTTACTCAATCACAAGTGTTATGTTTTCTAAATCCTACAAATTCTATTGGACTTTATCTACCAAGGAATCAAGAGATGATGCATCTCGGAATACCCATTGGGGGAGAAAAGGCTAATAATTTAAACAGATCAGCAATTTGTCTAATTTAAGCTTTTTATTTAATTACCTCCCTGCACATCAATTCTTATTAAAAAAAATTAAAAAAACTTATTCAATATTCCCAAAATCTTTCACGCTTTGAGTTCTACAGATCTACTACTGCAGCTATTTTCTGGTTTATCATTTAATCTAAATAAGGGGTCTCCTCAAATATATATTGAACATAAAAACTTTATGCTCATCCTGGAGTAAAGTCACAATCTCTAGTAAGTCAGGTAACATCGGTATACGATCGCCATTACAACTTTCTCTTTCAGTCTTTATTTCAACCACTTTAGCTGCTCAAGTTATCACCAATAATGCCATAACTAATATAGATACTAATCTACATCAGGCCCTTCCCTTTGACAACAATCTTGCCCACCTCCTGCAGTCCAGCCTTACCGGGATGTTCCTTTGATCGCTCATTCCATTGAATATCTCAGTTTGAACAGTAGGATAAAGGAATGTATAACGTAATATTAAATGCTGGCTATGAATATTTTGTAGCCATGCCCAATAATCTCGGCCTCCACCTGACTGTAAGCAACTACGCATACCCAAAGCTCTTCGCTTTGGCTGTTATGCAGTTATACCTTCATTGAACCCCATACATTCGGATGGTATATCCCTTATCCCTGGGCAAACGGTCATTCACTGACCCGTGACTACACTTGTATCGATTTTGCATCGAAGATTAACATCTAATTTTCCACCATCGAAAAGAGAAATATTTTAAAAAAATTATGCTGATCTCACAGACACAATCTTCAAAGCAATAGTCAACTTAAGCATGTTAGGGAATGAGGAACCAAGGAAAAGAAACAAATTGCAGTTCTTAATAATTATTAGGGTTGGGAGTTGGATAGCTAAAAATAGATATTCTCGAGTTGTATTGGGCAACAGTTGACTCATTTAAATTTCTGATATTTAAAAGAAAAAAAGCAGAAAAAATAATGAATTCAATTAGGAAAAAACCGTAATTATGCATACTTATTCTAATAGGTAATATAGTGCAATCCGCTTAATTTATTATATTAAAAAGAAATTCAAAAGATATTTAGTTACTGTATCATTATGCTGTTCCTAAACGTTTAAAATGTTCATTTCTACAATATCTCAAAATAAGTTTTTAAAAAAAAAAGATATTAAATAAAGATATTAATTTAAAAAATTAATACTTAATAAGACACATAAAAAAAACTTTAAAATAATTATTTAAAAAATTATAATTATATATATATATTTACCAAATATACGATAAATATCGCAATTTTCTTGAGAATTTTTGAAAGTTATTGTAGCTCGCATGTTTTCCTCTATATTATCACAACCTTTAATAAATTAATTAGTATATAGAAAGATAACGAACTAACACAAAAATTGTATTTTGAATGAAGTATTTGAGGAGAAATTATTCACGTATGAGAAATGTAGGGCAAATTTATATTGTCTTCAGTAATTAAATATAACTTTTGCCCCCCCCCCCATTGTTTTTAAATAACTTTAGGTATAAATGGGTCACAAATATCAGAGCTAAGAAACATCCATAACAAATAATAATATTATAAGTTTTTTTGCATTTCGCTTTCAGAAATGAGCTAGAGTAAGGAGATCTAGCAAAACTTTAAATGCAATTGTTATCCTAAACGAGGGACTTATATAATATATAAGTTTAATAGCATTTTACCGGTTTGACTAAACTACAAATGCCTAGCTAATACCAAGATAAATTGTCAATTAGTATTTGCAGTAGTCCGAAGGGCCGGTCGTGAGGAAGGTCCTCTCCAGTCTCGTCTCTTCTGACTATGTCTGACATTACGGTTGGATGGTCCCGACAGAAGTTCGATTAAAAAAGATAATAGTCTACTACGATTTTTTAATTTATGTACATGAATACGTAAAATATATGTACATTTAATGACTAAGACTTTATAATATCTCATGAATCCTTCTTTTCTCTTCTTCCGTTTCATTCAATCGTCAAATGCAATTCCATTGATGCACAAAATAATTTTAGGCAAATAACTTTATTTATAATTTTTTTTAATGAATAAATTATAAGTTTAAATCTAAAAAAAATTATTTAAAATAAATGTTCGTTTTAAATGAGAATTCGTTAGAAAACGATAAAAATAGGAGTATTTGACATCTTCTTATTTTTTTATATGATGTTCGAATTGAATGGTAACAAATTATACAAAAAAAAATGCTATTTTCATTTTTTTTGTGCTCTCATAATAATAGTTTATGTGCTAAATAATGGCCAATCCTGTATATTAAAACTCTATCAATAATACCTAATTATAGTTATAAACCCATTATACTTCATTCAATCTATTAATAGATTATTTAAATCTTTTAATATAATTGAATCTAAAATAATCAAAGTTAAATATATAATTCTATAACATTTAATCCGCAAGTTGGCGTAAAATTATTTTTAAAATAAAAATTTTAATTATTTTTTTATTTAATAGATTTCTAAATTCTATTTATTATCTATATAATACAAAAAAAAATGATTACAATCTATATGGATAGATTACGAATATTTGTAAATAAAAAATGTTCATGAATTTATTTTGATATAAAATGTCAGTTATTTAATTTAATTTTTATTAGATATTAGGATTAATGGCTAAGGTGGTATCCTTTTTTAAAATTTAAGATGTATAAAACAAAAAGTGGTAGGGCAATATTTTGATATTCCTAAATTACATTTTATATGAGGGATTTCCATATGTTATAATATTATACATGACATTGTATTCTATTTGTAAAGTGATATTTGTTGATTTTGCTGCAGTTTAAATTTATAATCAAAGGCTGCTGTGCAAAAATTACGGAACAAGGGTAAATAGATGATCCTATGAATATTTATTCTTTTATCGAGGATTGAATTGTATTGAACAAAAACAATATCTTAATAATAAGTTTTGTCGATACCTATAATGCAAGGATATCTTGAGAACAAAAATATTATAATAATTCATTAATCTGATCAAATAGTTTTGCAATATCTGTGTATAATATTTATGCAATTCATTAAATTAATTTGTTTGATATCTCCAGGAGCGTGATGATGTTGACCGTAAATCATTAAGTTTTGATACATATATTTTGGGGGTTATGTATTATTTTTTTCTTGATTTGTCTCATTATACATATTAAAATCTAAGATTTTAACTTAACCGATAGAAAAATTAATAACTTTCAGCGTTATATGCCACAACCAGTAAAAAATAGGTAAAAATGAAAGATTTTATAATGTTTTCAAGATAATAATATAAATATGATTATAACCGAATGACAAATTATATAAATTTGTATAAAAAATTGATTATAATATTTTTAGATATATCAGGATCAAATAATAATAAAAAAACGTAATTAAATGTTCACTTAGTAGCTATTCAATATCATATGACATTAGAAAATAATTTTGTAATATTCACAATTTAATTTACCGGCGTATGAACTTATTTGATACTTTGTAGATACTAATTTATTCAATAGTTTAGATTTAATGATATTTATAATAATAATTTTATAAATTTAGATAAAATATTTAAAAAACAATAAACGCCACTTATTGAATACTATAGAGTTATATATTATAATTTTAATTATTTCTAATATAATTTTATATAAAAATTTATTAGTAATTTAATTTTTATAATTTGTTCATATCATAAGAAATATAAATCTTAACTTAATTTTAAATTTTTTTTTACATATCATTCGCAGTTTACCTTGGCATATTTCTAGTTTACCTAGGCATTTGCAGTTTAGTCAAGCCCTTCTCATAATGTATGTTACACAATATTTTACTTAATAAATCAAAATCACCCTTAAGATAAAAATATATATTTTAAATGGATAGTTTTACCTTCAAAAATATTCTCATCATTCAAATACAATTTTAAATAGCTCTTTTTCCATATAGAAATGCCTGTACCCATAGATTGGAGTTCTGGGAAATTGTTCTGGTCGAATGAATCTCTGAAATGATAATTCCTTTCTCCCTTTAGTACCTGAAACAAGTAACTATCGTCGAGTTGTACCATAGGTATACCTAAGTTTATCTTTGAGCCCATTTGGTCAGAATATATTATGGTATTACCAGATTGAATAATTAATCTCTAGCAATTAAAAAAATAAAATTATTATTAAAATAATCAAATCAATTAAAATTTAATTTTCCTTACTGTATGATTATTCTTTAGATCGGGTAAACAACTATGTTGGGATGATTCTTGTTGAGCCAGATTCTTATAACACACTTTACTTGTTTCTTTGTAATCTGTGGGACTTGACATTAAAATCAGGATTCTGAACTTTTGAAGTGAAATAAAAGGATAATAAAATATATATCTTATTCTTTGGTAAGATTTAAGCTTTATCTATATGAATAAAATCTTGGTAATACCGGGACATTTTATTTTGTTAGCTATATCTTCATTTAAATACTTTAAAGAATAACCGAGAAATTAGTAAATGTAGATTATATTGAAATATTTATGACTTTACTTTACTTTAAAAATTAATAATATTTGAAATCCAAGAACAAAATTTTTTAGTATAATAAAAAATTACAAATAAATGATAATGTGAGTTTTTATTTTTTTTTAAACATAAAAAAACAATTTATTGATCTAAGACATAAAAAAAATATATAAAATATTTAATTCTGAATAATATTTATCTAAGCCTTGATTAAATGAAACTAAAAAAAATTAAAATTCCTGGATCTAGTATGAGAATAGTTTTTCATTTTTAGGGAAGAGTTATGTTATTTTTTCTTGCAATAATTATATATTACAGAATGACGATAATGAAAAGATCTTAATTTAATAATGCAATGAAAACCATGTTTCGTAACAAGTTGTCCGAGAAAAACAATAATAAAACTCTTGTAATATATGAATCGGATGAGAAAAGCTAATAAAAAATTTTTTATTCCAGAACATAAAAGTGATTTGATAAAAGTCCTTTTGTAAAAAATTTAATACTACAACTTGAGATTACGATTAGACTTACAAAAGAAAAGTGCAATATCTTGAAATAAGGCTCCCATCTCACTATCAAGGGTTTGAGTTAGGTAAAAAGGGATAAAATAATTTAAAAAGGGAAAATATAGAAATGTACTCTCTGTAATTATATGTCACTATTCTTATTTCTGAAACGTAAAGAAAATTTCACGATTATACCCACTAATAACAAAAATGACGCTAAAACAAATGCTGCCAAGTGTCAATGTATACCAAATTTTCTAAACAAACAATCCAATTCACTATTAAACCGACCAGAATTTATTAAATTGCAATAAATCCCACTTAATTCGTTTAATAAATATATTTTAAATAAATCACGTGGATGACTCCGATCCACTGATATATTCAACCTCCCTTAGAACAAAATCACCAAGTTGGCTTCAGAAAAAAAGCATGATCATTACTGAATTCTAACTCAAAACTATTGGACTGTCTAATCCGCTGACGCTTTCCGAAAATCGCGATTTTTTAAATATATATTAAAACCAAATTTGGCAGTATCAAACCAAATGTAAAATTAACAATTAAACCCTATTCTAATAACTCTCTCAGGTGAATACGGATATTCGACGCACTCACCATCCAGATTAAAGGCATTTTAAACTCCATACCCCTTTAAAATTTTGAAAGCAAGCACCCTTAAAACTTAAAACTTATTATAAAAGATCTAACAATACATATCCTCCTTATCAAAAAATATTTTGTTTTAAGAAAATAATAAATATAAAAATTACGTTTGAGTGAAGTAAATGTTCCTTAGATAAGCAAGAATTCAGAGTTGATTTTTCAAAGAGCTGCGGAGTGGTGCTGAAAAATTCCAAGCTTTTCATGTCTATTACCCACATTAGTTTATTTATTGAATCGTTATACTCCAATTTTACCATAGGAAATCTATAAATGAATACAAATATAGGATAAATTTACGATAATAAGTTTTTAAGATAATTCACAATAGGGATCTGCAAAGCCCGAGCTGAAGGTCAGTTTAGTCAATTAGTACATAAAAAAAATTGAGCGCTTCCGGCTGGAATACTTTTTTTCTTTCTTTAAAGTTTTAGTAAATATACCAGTCAGGGGAAAATTGGATATATTTAATTGAATTTCAAAAGCTAATATTTTGATTGGTTTTAAAATACAAATTATCCTTATTTCTATTAAGAGGTGGTCTAGTTTAAAATACTAAATCTATCAATTAATATAGTAAAATTCACGAAAAAATTTAAACAATAATTTATGATCCAATTTTTAAATGCTCAATACAGATATCAAACACAATTGATTTATAAAAGGGGATGCAAAAATAGTTTCTTTCTTTCTTTAAATTTTAGTAGGCAACAAAGAATTTGACTGTCTGTTCAACTTGTGCAAAAAATTTTAAGAAATGGGTTTGAAGGACCTCTAATTCGCTGTATTAATTATATTATTTGTAAAATTATATGGGGAGATATTGTTACCTTATATGCTTAAACTTATTAACCCAAAACTTGTCAAACTTAATATTAAGAAAAATTCCCAAACCGGTTGAAGTTTCAAAAATTTTCGTAAGCCAGATCCAAGCTGAGTAAAAATTTAACATGCTTAAAATGATTTTTACGAGATAGTTAATTTTCTAAAGGGTGAAGAAGGGTTTTTCCTTACCTCTTCTTCCTCCCCTTATACGTCTATCATCTTAAATATTAATTTTTTTTTATCACTCATTTTATAGAAGAATAAATTTCTAGAATTTTTTTTATATGGAGGAAATTGGAAGGTTTTAACCTGTGTTTGATTTGATTTTTGTAATTTGTAATTTCATCTGAAAGTGTTTAAACTTCATGCATTTCTAAAGGAAAACTTTAATCCAAAAATTTCACTTCAAAGATTTTTGCCCAAATATATTTTGAAGATTTTTTTTTAAAAAACTCTAGTTTTATCAATTTTAAAAAAAATGACAGAAAAATTTTAGTCCATCTAGATTATCCATATGAAAGTATTAATGATAACAAATATTTTTCAACTCGCTTTGGGTCCAAAAATATTGATTTAAATAATTTAAGATGTTAAGGATAAAATATTAGGGCTAAATATGAAGTTATCTAAAAGTAAATGATTTAACAATAACAATCCTGATCATAACCCAATTCTCTCTTAGTATTTTAAGATTGATTTCAACAAAAATTAGGTTTTGCGCTTTTTTTCCTGTTTATTCTAAACGCATCGAAGTCGTTAAATTTATAACAGAGCCTTAACAAAAAATTAGTCTCCCAGCTTTCCTATTGTATTTTATTCTATTTTACATCTCCTGTTGTTATATAATATAAATTATTTTTAAAAATATACCTTTCCCCATCAAATTGTGCATGTTTCAATAAAAATCTCTTCATTTCATTAGTGTTTTTCAAACAAGTTTGAATATTTGGCGACTTTTTGAATTGACATATTAAATCTTTGAAACTATAATCTTGTAAAATATTGATAAAAAAATTATAATTTAATTTATTTTGCTAATAATTATAAATAAAAAAGATATCAGGGGCTAGTCATTGGTGGGATTGCTTATTTTCCGACAGATTTTACCCTAAATTAAATACTTCAAAACAGAGTAAGATTAAGATATCATAGCCATAACCACAAAGTTTTTCGCCAAAGAAGGCGTATCATATTGTAAATGTAAAAAAAATATATAAATGAAATTAGAGTTTGTTATGACCATTTAATAAAATTTTATTTTTAAAGAAAACTCACAAAATCGAAATTTCATTTTAAAATGAATTCGCAAAAACTAAAATATAAAAGGCTTTTTTTACAAAAAAAATTCTTTTAGTAATTTTTATATCATAATTTTTTTATATATTAATATTATAAAAATTTCACCATAGCGTAATGTTCAAGTTAAAACATTTTAACAAATAATTTATTTTTATATAATAATAATTAAGGTTCTTATTCTAAATTTCATTATACCTTCCATATTTGGGTAAGTTTGCGAAATTATTTACCATTTTTTAAATATATTATGAGATCTTATTACACATCCATGAATTTTTTAAAAAAAAGTTTTTAAAAATTAGTTTAAACCAACAAATAAAAAAACGCCCCATAAAAATTTCAATGTGCAAAGCTATGAAATATATGGAATAATGGTTAAAAGTTGTTGTAAATATCAATATGAGAAAATTACCTTTTTAAAGGAAGGTTTATGATTATTATTTATTTATCCTAATTTATGTTTATGTATACTTTGTTCATATATGATTTTGAAAGTTGGAGTTTACGATTTTTAAGTTGAGATTATATGAAAATTTTTAATAATTTATTTTCAAATTTATATTAATTAAATATATATAAGTGTAATCGTCGCGAATGACGATTCTTAATTTAAAAAAAAATACGATAATCTTTAATCTCAAATTTAATCATAACTCATGATTACAAGAGGGCATCTTCGTTAACCTCTAACTCTTTCTATTCCGCAATTTCATCTCTTCCCATCTTTCAACTGATCTATAATTCGCCAGCTGTCCCTCTTTACATACTAATTGTTAGCCGAAGCTCAAACCATTTGGAACACTTAAGTAGTCTTCATTTTACGACCCTTTTCGTGTTCACAGAAATATTGGGATATTCTACACTTTAGAAGAGCCTAATATTAATGCTATTACTAAAATATCACAATGGCTTAAAAGAAATATTTCCTCAGAAGCAAGAAAATTATTGGATTCAATACTTATTCCAAATTTTTTTTCTCATTAAAATGTATTATTTAATTATACATTATTTTATGTAATACTTTTCAAAAACATGACATTGACTTGATTAAGAAGATGAGAATAGCTGAGAGCATTTTTATAACTCAAGGAAATCAGAGCTAATGTTGATGAAGAATTTCACATTTTATATGTTATTGTCTAGTCAAAAGCATATAATATTTGCCTCCCTTGATTTGCAGCAAGGCAAGCTCATCGTTAAAACATTAATATGGGATCAGTAGAAGAGTATATCTTTGATATATTTATAACCCAAATAAATGAATGGTTTTTAATTCATTATGCAACACCTACAAATCTGCAGATATTACTTCCACAAAAGCCTTTATAACCTTTTTCAGACGGTGATAGAAAAAAAAATTTGTTAGATTTTCATCATAAGAATTAAAATATCTTATGATGACTGATTAGCTGAATAACCTTGATTAAAAAATTAACTATGGTTGATACAGTCCCAAAAAATGCTCTCTGGATGCTTTGCATTATTTCAAACATATTTTAGATTATATTCCCAATGTATTAAAATGGTTATATATTAGCAACTCTTCCCATTAGTAAATTAATGAGAGAACATTCTCTTAAAAAAATTTCGGGCCCGGCCCGGGTATGTTTAAAAAATTAAAATACGGTCAGGCTTGGAGGCCAGGCTTGTCTGCGAAAAACATACCTATGAACTTCTGAAAGTAAATTGAATGATTTGGATTAACGCCAAGCAATGCTAGTTAATTGAAAAATTAGCTCAAAACATACAAAATACAATTATTCCTAAGAAATTTTACTTTTTGTGTATTAATTTACATTTCCAACATTTAAATTTTTTTTACTTTATATATTTTAAAGGCTAAAAAATATTCAAATTTCAATTTTGGGTCATTTAAGTGATTCATATCGTGGTTATATCCACTTTATATTTTATAATTCACATTTATTTTATAGCTTTTTCAATATCGGTTTATAAATATAATTTTTTTGTAATTCGCATTAATTTAAAATTGTGTATTAAAAAAGCTATTAGTCCTAATAAATTTATGCTTAGTATTTTTAATCAACCAATAATATTTCTTAAAAAATTTTATTATCCCCCTCCCCATACCAAATTCCTGCCTACGCGCATGCTCCTATAGGATAATTAATATTTTATTTTTTTTTATTTTCATGGACGATGTTTTATTGAGCACCATTTGAATATAAATTAGTTCATATAAAAATCAAAATATATCATTATTAAAATTTTTTTTTTTAAAAAAGTGCAAAATTTCAATAATTTTTTTAACATTATTTCCTTATTCTATTGCATCATCATATAAAATTAATTATGATAGATAGTAGCTACTTATTAAATATATATAAATATAATATAGCATATTATATTTGCAAGCATAATCTAATTGATTCGACTAAAAAAAAAAAATTTATAATAATGTTTTACAATGCCCTGATTCTACTTGCCCCCTGTTACTAATAATCTTTCTAAAAATATATTTAAATATGATATATGAATATGAAACTTTCTGAAATGCAAAAAAAATACTGTTTTAGATGTAATATAAAGTTAATTTTTAAACTCTTTATATTTTAATGCTATCTGATAATGGTGGTGTAAAAAAATATTTTAATTTTTAAGCTAAGGGGATTATAATATTTTTGCCTCCATTATACATATTATACAATTTCACTACCTAATTAAATTTAAATTTCTAAATATTTCCAGTTTTAAAATAAAACCCTTAAAACTGAGAACCCCCTTGCGCCGACTATCCCTATATCCCCTCTACAAATACCATAGTAATAGTACGAAGATTGACTAAAATATTAATCAGGTAATTCATATTAAAAAAATTAAACTAAATCTTGGAAAAATCTCAGATTTACTATAAAATTTTAATAGTTCAGCCGGAGAATCATGATAATTTCAAACTAATATTTTGATTTTAATTAATACTTATGCTGAGAACAAGTTAACTATAAACTTTATTTCTTAGTATTTTTTTGAGCTGTTCTAATCAATAACTATAAATAATATTATTATAGTAAATTCACAACAACAAAAATAAAAATAAGGCTAGTTATTTTATAATAATTCAATTTAACGAAGTAGATAGTCATAGACAAAAAATATTATTGTTAGTGATCTATATTTAAATATAAAAATAAATATTTATTTTATTTTATTTTTTGATTGCAAAAATATTCTTCTAATAAAAAAAATTTTAGCGCCTTGTTTTCGAGCGAGATATTTTAAAATAATATATAATTCCTTTGAACAATGTAGAGGAAATGTGCCATAATTGACCAAGTGTGAAGACTGGTCACCACCTTTTTAACTTTTTATGATATATATGATATGTACTTTATCTAAGTTCATTTATTGAATAGAGCAATTCAATAATAAAAAAATATTTCATATAAACTATTTTTAGTACCTCTTTCTGGAAAAATCACGTTACAAATTTTTTTTGTTTGGTGAAAAAATTACTAATTTAGATTACTGATATTTTATATAAATATTATCCTTAGGCATTTAGCATTATTCACACAAAAAATTAGGCTTTAAAAGCTTTATTTAATATACATATTAAGGCGCTTAATAATAATAGAGAGGTGTGCATTGGCTGGCCATATATTGATTGGCCACAATTCGCACATTCACATATTCATATTAAAATGAAAAGCTCTTGCAAAACAACATTTGGTGAAATAAAATGATGAACAAGCTTAAGAATGTTTAGTAAGATAATTAAGATATTAATTTATAATATTATTATTAAATAGATGTGGTAATAAATTGAGATTTTAATACTAATTAAATTAGTGTACAATTAATTGTTTATACAACTAAAAAATGTAGAAACATTAACATAAGTTTTTTACAAGTATTTTATCTTGTATTATTTCATATTTAAAAATTCTTAATAAATATATAATGACCAATAACACATAGTATATTGGCCAGAAAATCAACTTTCATATAATCTCATTTAGCTCATAAAGTATTATACATAGAGCTTTAATTCAAATTTTATTTTAAAGATTAATATGATATAAAATTTGCTTGATTAAACATATATTTTAATACTTTATTTCAAAAAAGCAAAAACATGGCCATTTATGGCACAAATGATATCATATTTAAAAATATAAGTCCGACCCGGCCCGACCCGACCCAAAATTAGTAAAAAAAAATGCTAGATAAAACCTAGCCAGGCCCAAATTTTTTTTAAAAAATAATTAGATATACTCATTATAATTCCTATCGTTTTATATAAGTAACAAATTTTCACAAATTTTTCATTTACGAATTATAATTAAAAAAATATATATATAACTAATAATATATTAAAAATGAATTAAAAAATATGTATGTATATAAAAGAGAAATGGGATAAAAAAAATAATAAAATTTTTAATAAAGGGTAAAATCACCCTAGAGCAGAGTGAATGCTTAAAAAATTGGACCGGGATGAGATCTGTCATATTTTTTTTCCTTTAGTTTTGATAAAAATTAATTAATTTCATCTTTATTTTATAAATTAACAATATATTTAACTTAAAGTGATGACAAAAAAAAATTTTTTTAATAAAATAATATTCGTATATAAAATCATCTTGAATAAATAATAATTTCTTTAAAAATAATTTTTTTTAAACCGTTTTGAAAACCTTTATGAGCAAAATCAGGCTTGAGTAATATTACTCAGGATAGAATATGGAGTTAACCGTTTTTTAAAATAGACTCAAATCGATCCGTTCATAACAATATTAGTAAGGGTTATGTCATCTTTAAAAAACTTTATATAATCGAATTTTGCAAGATGGAAACTATTATGATTCAATGATAAATATTAGTGAGGATTTTTAAATAAGTTTTTAATATAAATTTGTCGAATCGTTTTCATTTTTTTTCAGGTAAATGATGATTGTTTAATACGGTAAAAATTGAAATTAAAAAAAGTTGAAAAATTACCTGCTGTTCTTGCTACAGAGATCATGTGTAAAAGGATACATAATTTTGTCAAAAAATGATGAAACATTTATAGAAATTCAAATAAATATATATATTTTTGAAGAAAAAAATAAAATATATCTTAAAATAAAAAGTAAAAAATTTTTTGATTTAAACAAAAAGAGGATGTGACGCGGCAAAAACATGTATCTTGTATGGGTATTAAGCTTTCTATTCCTGTAAATTTAATATAAAATAAAATTATATTTTTATGAATTTTCGTTATGCTATTATTACAAGCTATATATAGTTTGTAAACAAGAAGAAAAAAAATTAAATAAAAATAGTCGACTCTTCATTTTGTTGGGAATAGATATAGTAAATATATAAATTTAATACTAAAGAAAAATAAAAAGGAAAAGATATAATCTATTATAATAAAGGCTCGTTAAACATAATTATATTAACATTATTGATTACGAATGATATTCCCTATTTGAAGATTATAATGCAGGAAAATTGTGAAGTGAGATCCGGTTAAATTTGGATAAAAATTTAAGATTTTCAAATCATACCCAAATTTTTTTTTTTGCCTTTGTTCTTTAAAAATTGATTTTTAAAATCATAGGTGTAGCCAGTAGGAGAGATAGAGAGCGGGGTGAATTCTTATAAAAAAATTTGCCTGTTTCTCCTAAATACTATTTTTAAGTAACTAAGACTTTTATCCCTCTACATATCCCGTCCCTCTCTCTCTCCTCCGCAAATGTATACGATATATCACTCCTAGACCTGCATGAGATATCATTTGCACGGAGCCGGACATTTTTTTCATATATAATAATATTTAAAAAAATTAATTTAATAAATATATTTTATATATAAATATCCCATTTTTTTTAACAAATTATCTGCTAAAAAATAATAGTATTTAAAAAAAAAATCTGATAACTAGATTACTAATAATAAAAAAATATATACATTATTAAAAAGGAAACGAGGAAAACTATGCGCGTAACAAATATTAATGTTAAAGCTAATCATCTTGTTGGGATGAGGTCTGCGCATGAAGGCTAATATAATTAGCCCTGTGAATGGTTATGGTGAGTCTTTGTCCTAAGAAAATGATTTTGCGGAAGCGGGATTCTAAACCATTATTTTTCCTCTCAACATTTTTTATTTTAAAAACAAATTTAATAAATCTAGAAAGTTTTTTTTGAAGTATGTTCTGGAAACCTGAACCTTAAAAATAAATTCAGAAAGTATGTGTTCTAAAATTTCAATAATTCTTGGCTACAGGGAGGAACTTTTATTGGATTGGTTTTTTTTTTAATTTAAAAAATAAAATTTTATCTTAGAATTTCCTTAATAAAATAGGAGCTGGTTATAGATGGGTAGGGGTCGGGTGGCTTATGAAAGATGATTTGGTAAATTTTTGTTCTTCCATAATACTCTTTTATAGATACTAAAATGTGCTTCGTTTCTTTTTAAAATTGATAAACCCCTTCCCCCTCGCCTTTATTTATATATTTCTATCAAAAAACATCTCGGATATATCTTTAGGTGTTTCTATATAATTCGTTTTATCTTGAATCTCGATATCAATCTTAGAAATTTTATTAATAACGTTTTTTTCTATTTATACTCTTTACCAAAAAAGGTTTGGAGAATCAAAATTGAAATGTATATGGTTGGTGCTTTTCAATGCTTACCACTGCGTCTATTCAGATCTAGGTAAAATTTTGAAAACTCGATTTAAAACGGGACTGAGAACCAAAACCCTTAACCCCTCGAATCTTCTAGATTTTACTGGACAGGGAATAGGGGCTTTAATTTGAATTTTAATATTAGATAAATATTAAAGGAAATATTATTTTAAGTGGAAAATCATTTTTTATCAGAGAACGGCCCGGCCAGACCCTAAACCCGGACTGGGTAAAGGGACTGAATGTATTTTATTTTATTTTTAAAAATTACCCTCATTTTTTTAAATCGACATTATTAACTATAAAAATATAAAAAAAATTAATGTAATACAATGATCACCAGTGAATTTTCAGGCCCAAGATTTCTAAATCTTTGATAGAGTATAGTTCAAAATAGGAAGTTAAAGGTAGTGTATATAATTAGAATAAAATAGGATAAAAGTCTAAAACGACCGATTTGGGTAGATTTTTTAAAACGACCGGTTTCAGGATTTTAGTTAAAATAATTATTATGATAGCATTGAGATTTAGCAAGTAGATTGTCCAAGCACTTCTGCCAATTATGTGCAAAATCTATAAGCTTGAATTTGTTATTTTGGTTCACGAATTGGACTTTTTAATAAAACTAATAAAGTTACAAAATAAAATAGTTTTATCAAATGCAAGTTGCAAATGAATGTGCTCTCAAAAATGTCGATATTTTAATTTTAACATCTTAAATTTTGGAAGGTATATCACGAGAATTTACTTAAATAAAATTTTTTTTAAAAATAAACAACATTATTCTTAAACATTTAAAATATTGGTATAATTTTTGAAAAAATGATAAAACACCAAAATATTAAAACAACTATATAAAAATAGGTAAAAATATATAAAATTACTATATAAATTAGGTTGTATTTTTTAAAGGGATCATGACTATCCGGGATCTTCACGGGATTTAACCATTAAAAATTTCAATTTTTTAAAGGATAAAGAACTTATACGGTATTATTATCACGTTTTAATCGTGATAAAGAGGAAACTTATATTAAAAGCGTTTTCCACGAGTTTAGTTGCGTTTTTCAATTTTCAATGTTGTTTTTTTGGCCTTATGATATAAGATATGTCTAGTATAGGGTATCAATCGATAGCTAATCAAAAGATCTATTCAACTGGAGGTCAATCTCTGCCCCATAATGTGCGGTCTAGGGGGGTGAGAGTGGGGGGTGTAAAAAATAATTTTTTGATATGGGTATTAAATAAAAGCTAATTTTAATATGGTTTGACTGAAAGTCTTAATGAAGATAAAACAATTTTTTAAATCTTTTTTCGGTTCCAATCCTGAACTTGAAATATATAATTTGCAGTGTTCTATATTAGCACGATATTCTATAGCTATTTATTGTATCGATATCTTTAGCGTGCAGCATTTTTTTAAAAAGAGAGATAACGGTAGCTCGTTACTAAATAAATAGCAAAAATTATAATAAAAATTATAATTAATTCTAAAATCATAATATTTTATTTTATTTTATTTTAAAATTTAAATTTACATTTAAAAATATGCAAAATATAATCTTAAAAAAATAAAATTTTCTAAATGTCGACAGTATAGAATGATAATGAAAATAATTTTGGTACAGATCATATCGACAAAGGAATATCCCTTGAAAATGATGATGATATGGAATTTCCTTTTCCTTAATTCACAATATTTTAATCTCGATAAAAAAAATTAACACAATATATAAATTTTGCTGTAATATGTGGCCAAGGTTTTATCATTAAACAAAGTTGCTTCAACTTGAGAAAACATTTAAAGGTACCAAAAATTAATATCAATGTATAGCACAATTCTTAATCTTTAAAAAAAATTAGAGCATCTATAATAGTTTTTGAGTTAGATGAGTTTAGGTGAAAATTGATTTTCATGCCTAGTCTAAACATACTATATTTCAACTGGCCATAAGATAGTGAATTTTTATGGGTAAAATTGTAATTAAAAAATCTTTTGATTATATTAATTTTATCAAGCTAAGCGGGCATCCTAAGATATAATGAATATTATTATTCACGCAGAACATAAACATGGGTATTAAATAAAAGTTAAATACATTTAGACTTCATTATTAAATACAATTATAAGCAGGGGTTAAATATAGTCATTGCTATTTGTAAACTCATTGTAGCCTAATGATAAAATTATTTGCTAACAACTTCATCTAATTTGTAATATTTTTAAATCTCAAAATTTTGGCTATATTTGAAACCATCGATTCACAAATTTTAAAATGACATTATAAATTTTTCTTATTGCAGTTATAAATTATTGCACTTCTTTATAAGCAAATCATCTATATTATAATATTTTTTTTCAAGCCATATAATCAACAACATATTTTATTGATTTCGATAATTAATTTAAAATATATGAACAATTATTTATTATATTTACTACAATTATATTTAAGTGACATTTTGTGGAACAATTAATGCCATTTTTAAAACATTGACACCTCTTATTGTTGCAACTTTTTTGGCAATTGCAAATTAATTTAAAACTACCATAAGAAGATGTACTTCTTGATGCTGTTATTATGGAGATCGTCTTATTTGGAATGGTAAAATTGGTAAATTTTATTGATTTATGAATGCTCGTTTTTAAAAATGGGGTATCAATTTTTCCCAAATTAGTTCTAACCCATAATTTCTCGCCCTCCATTTTTATAATTTCGGCCTCAATATTTTTGTGGCCTAGAGTAGATTTATCATTTTTATTTATTGGGATCAGTACGTGATCCCCAATGCAAAATTTTATCTTTTAAATTTTATTCTTATAAGCATTCTCTTGCTTCTTCCTATCTTTTAAATATGAAAACGAAGGTAGTCTGGTTAAAATTATTTTCGATGCTGTTGCCAATCGAGTTTGTTGTATAATTATCTTTCCATAATATTATATTTCCAATTTTATAATTTATTCCCTCCGAAAGAATATATTCAATATTGTAAAAGGATTCACAAGAATTTGCCCTCCTTATTTTGTAAGCAATCATAACACCCTCAGGTTTATCAGTACTATTATTGTTATAAAGTAGGTATAAAGTATTGCAAGTCTCATTAGAAACTATGGTGAAATCTTGTTTAAAATAAAAAATATATAATGAAGAGTTAAATTTGTAGAGTTAGTAATAGATTTTATTACTTTCATCAAAAAAGGAATGATTTCTCATTCCATTGCCACACTATGATGAGCTTGGTATAGAATTTTGAATTAAACTTTTAATTTTAAGTTTAAAATATTTATTATAATTCAATTTTTACTCATTTCATCAGGATTAGACTCGATCAATTAGTTATCATTGAACGTTGAACTAGGTGTAACATTATGAATTAAACCTTTAAAATATTTAGGAGTTAAAATCATATTTTTATTATAGCATATTTTATTATTACTGATTTCATCAGGACCAAATTCTATCAATGAATTTTCGCTTGATGTTAGTCTTGGAAGAGTATAAACCAAACCTTTATAGAATTAGGGGGTAAATATATAAATAAAATAATCATTTTTTATTTAGAGACTGGTGGCGATGCGGAGGTTTAAATTTTTCGAAAATTATTAGTTATTTTCTAAATTTCGATAATTTTGAATTACACCTTATTTTTTAAGTTGAATATTTAATGTAATAAAAATAAATTTCTTTAAAAAAAACTGCCCAATTTCTTCCCTATTTAATAATTTTTATCTTTATAGATTTTTCTTTTATAAATAAATAGAATATATTGGAGATTCGCAATGTGACCAATATCGTGAATAACTCCAGAAAACTGGCATAAAAAATTTAAACCTTTTTCATTGAATGAAGATGGGGGTTAATAAGAATAAAAATTAAGGGTTCAGATGGGCTTAGGTTTAGGGTAAGAACCTAAATGGACCGAAACCAGTTTAAACTGACAAAAATTTTAAACCAGTTTAAACCGACAAAAATTTTTTGACTTTTTCTTTGAAAAAAAATTATTACCTTTTTCAACGGTCCAATAATAGAAAAAAAAATTGGGCTTACGATTCGCGATTATTTTCTAAAATAAAATTAATCAAACCGAACTAAAGAAAATTATTGAAATAGATTGGCATGCGATAAAGATAAAAACCTTTTTTTAAGAAAATGTTTCATTGAATTGCTTTTTTTTCAAGTGAGGTTGTTTATTCTACGACAAACTCTATACATTTAGTGATGTTAAACAGCTTGTTTTGAGATCAAGAAAAATATTACCTAAGCCTGAAGATTCATAGAAAGAACAAAGGTCAAGACATATATTATCGAAATCTCGAGAGATTGAGGTTATCTAGCTAAATTATCGATTAGCCCTTTATAAAATCGGCTCAAAACGAGCCTTTAACAACACTATTATTAGAGCGTCTATAAAAATTTTTTTAGCATCAATAAGTTATTATTTTAATAAGGAGAAGAATGGAAATTTGCTGATAACTTAAGTCAGAGGTGTGGAAAGATCTGAAATTTATCATATTTACTTAAATTTTTATCATTTTTTATATAGAGAATACCATGCCATCTTCAACTTCTATTGTTCGGGCCGAGCCAGATTTACTTGATTCAAATTAAGATGGATTAAGTATGGCAAAATTTAAAAGCAAATAATTATTTGCTGAACGACTGATCACTCATTTACAGAGTTATCTTAGCAGTCTTGCTGGTGAGTCTCGGTTCACGCGGCGTTTCTTAGAGCCGGCTCAAGTCAGTAGGTTTTTCACTAAATACCCTTATTTAGATTATGGCTAAACAAACTGAATTTACTCGTTTAACAACGCTAGTTATATAATAATCTTGTAAATCTAAATCCTGATTTTATTTAAGATGTTACCATTTTTTTTATTACTAAACTTTTATGCTTAGATCTTTCATCTCATATATAAATTATTAAATGAACAGTTAATTTTAGTAGGCAGGATGCTAAAATTGGTTTTTATAAGACGTGTTTATATAATCAATGATAATTTTTTTAATATCTATTTAATTCAGGTTATTAGTTAATAAATTAAAAAAAAAATATTTATCATAAGGATTCCCTTATTAATATTTAATATAAATTTAATAAGTGAAATATTTTAAATTTAATATATTTTTGAATCCTTAAAAAACCATTTTGAGAAATTTATGTATTATAACAATTTTTTTTCTTCAAATCTAGCTTGAATATTAAAATAAAAATTAAAATGGTCCGAATAATTTTGATATTTTTATTAGTCACTTTAACGTTTGACATAGTGGTGTGCCAGTTCAAAAGAAGCTATCATCCTTTAAAAGATATCGACGAAGACCGTATAACCCCATATATGCCAACCCCATACATGTTCACTAAAAAATTAACGTATAACTCCAAAAAATGCCTTCTCAATGCGGATTCACACCTGATGGAAGAATTCTCTAGGATTGTTGAAGTTTGCTATTAACTAATAATATATTTGTAAATGTTGATTTAATATTTATACAATCCTGACAGAGAGAAACCAAAATAATCAAGGAGTGCGTCCACTTTGGGAAAATCAGATCAATTAGGAAATGAAAACTAAAATTACTTAAATCGTTAAAAGAATATTTTATTAATATATTTATAACACATAACCTCTAGTTATGTATGTCTATTTTACCCAAAAAATATTATATAGATAGTATTCTAGCGGCTTCATCTAGTTTTTATTAAAGTTATCGTTAATAAATATTAAAGTAGCTTTTAAAAAAAATTATTAGAAATATTTTCATAATTATAGTAAAAGGTGTTTTCACTGTAAAAGATCAGTATAATAAAAATTTCCCCCTATTATTTATATTTATATATTTTACACATAGTAAGTAGTTGATTAAAAATTATATTCTCTTAGTATTAAAGAAAAAATTTATTGTTATTATATATATAATTGCGGTCATTAATTTATCGGATAAAGAATTTAGGTGGAATCTTTTTCATCTCCAGTTAGGGCCGATGGTATTATGGTAGATGCATTGTCAAGTGAAAGTTTGGAGGTTTCGTTAACCATTTTATTTGTGTCTTGGCTATCGACACTTACATCATCGAATAAAACTGATTTGACCATTTTTACTTCATCCATAGCAGATAAAGGTCTTCTGGAGGGATGACCTTCTTTATTGGCACTCTTAGGTCGAGTATGCCCATTTTCTGAACTAGAGTCCGATTTAACGGAGGGAGGGAAACTTTTTGAATCTGATTTAGGATTCAAGCTGGAATTGGAGGTTGTATTGCTAGTCAGGACTGTATCGCCTATCAATTTTTTATCTTTCTGAATGTTGATGAGCATAGCTGATCTTTCAAGTTCCTTTAAATATTTTTTTTTTATAGTTAAGAAGACCATAGATATAATCATTTTTTACAATGCAAACGGTAGTGTCATTAAAAAGTCCGATTCAATGGCCTGATTAAGATTATAACCAAAATAACATTACGTAAGTCTAAGAATTTTGCTCATACCTAGCAGAAGTGCTTGGGCATCTATTTGCCAAATCTCGATGCTTACGGGCTTTTCAATAACACTAGTAAACTGACGGTCAATGATATAATATGTATATTTATTATTATGTTTTAAATTAGAACATTTTTAGAGGTAATACAATTTAAAACAAAAAAAAAACTACCACAATCTATGCATGTGTCCCTTTACCTTTTCAAACATATTTCTCAATTTCTCCAGCGTGTCTTCTAAATGGCTGACGTGATCCTGCAATTCTAAGATTGTGTTATCCTTGGTTAATAATTCTTGTTCTAGTTTTGTGATGGTATAACTAGCCGTCATCAATTTAGCCTTAGCATCTTTCAAAGATTTTTCTTCCTTCACTTCGTGCAGAATATTCCTAATTTTCAGATCTATTTCCGAGAGCCTTCGTGGCCTATCTTTAAGGATATGTAAAAACAAACAATTGCGTTCATATTTTACAAAAAAAATATAAAAGAATTATGTTAACCCTGGTATTCTTCGCAATGATGTAAATTTTCATCTTTACATAATATTTTCATTTTTTCGATCATCACGTCTTTCTCGATATTGTCCTGCAAAATTTTTCCAATCTGTTGCATCAAACTTTTAACCTTTTAAGATATTTTTTTTGAGTTATTATAGTGCTCGTGCGTAATTATATGTAATTATAAGAGAGAATATTATGGGAAACCGACACGCCCATGTTTTTAGCTTATACTTAGCATAAAAATTAAATCTATAAAACAAATATTAAAATTAGACTCAAAGCTCTATCATGAAAAACAAGATTTTTTATCCTTAGGATATATTAAAAATGATTTTTACTGAATCTGTTTGATTGAGAATTTTTAAACAAAATAATTTAATAGATAATAAGTTGAAATGGAAGTGATTTATCAACTCTTATGGCCACAAATTCTAGGTCTCTTCCTACTCAGAGGAAATTTTTTTTTATCAAATTTCCTGTAAAATATATATATTTTTTAAAAAAAATATCTCTGCTCCTTCTTAGAAAATTTAAAAAAATACCCTACCTAAGAAATTTCATATATCTTTATTTCCTTTTAATGATAAATAAAAATTAATTAAAGTTACAAGAACACAAAAACATGAACGTTTTAAGACTGAAAAAGAAATTAAGACAAAATATAGCGTGATAGGAGAAGAATAAGGAAGGAAAAGTAAGTCTAGCGAAGATCTGTAGAGAGATGATTGCCATTAAAGATTTGATAATTCGCTTTAAGGATAGCTATATTTATTAAAATCATTCTTTAAACCAATGGTAAAAAAAAATTTTTTTTTATATATCTTATAACTATTTTTCAAAAGATTTAGTTAATGTGTAATGTGCACTCCAATAAATTCTTCCTACTAGTTAATTTTAGTATGATTAGTGATAAATGGTTGGAGCGTATCTGTAATGCCAGCCTAAAATTCTTCAGGTCATGTCCTAGGTCGACTTAAAACATGATAGCCGGCTATTTAGACAAAGCGATAGAAATATTTTTATTAAAAAAAAGGGGGAATAAAATATTTGAAAAATAACAATGCCAATAAATACTTAAAATAAATATAAAAAATAGGGGTGTGTGTCCTAGCACAACGGTCTTTTAGCTTATACTAGGTAATAAAGTCCAATCAGGACTAGTCTCATACTTTAATAGCCAATCGATTTCTTTAATTTTGTAAAACCTCTGTATCCCGAGAATTGACCTCTCTCTCTTTGCTAATCAGCAAGGTTTTAAGGGTAGTTATGGCACAATTCAGCATGGTAGAATCTTTGCTCCTGCCCAACGAGTCGTATTTTTTGGTGTCTATTACAATAACACTCCCACTTTTTTCTTCAGCCATGCCCGAATCGTTCCAAAGGGAGCTTTGAACTTGGCCAGGCGATTTAGAAGTTAGTAAGGCCTTTTCCAAGTTGACGCATCGTTGTTGCAAGAATTCTATCAGAGCTTCGTTATAATTAGTGTCACCTTTTGTAATCAAATCATTTAAATGCGATTATGATGGTATTTTGTACTATTATTGTAAAAAAATATAATTTAGATTTGAAAATAAACCAAATGTACTAGTCCAGCCAAAATCATAAAATTCATATTAAAACAACTCAAGTAAGCGAAATTCTCGTTTTTGTGAAATAAAATTTGTCGCATGTGCAGCGTCAATTATAGTGAACTACATAGTATATATTCTAATTTTATCAATACAATATCCTAACAACAACGCTATGACCTTAGACACGGACCTTTTGTAAGTACCCTTAAGTTTAGTAAGAATAAGATGTAGTCTAACTATTAAATGTGTTTATTTACAAAGGATAAATTTTGATAACATATGGAAATCTTTCTATCGAGTATTATGTTTGTTTCATACACAGTTTAATTTAGAAATTGGATCCTGTTCTCATATAATATTTATAGGAACTTTGATGATTAAGAGTAAGACTTTAATTATTTTTTTTAAAGAACCGGTCCCTCAAAAGTATGCATTTAAAAGGGATTGCTTATTTAATAATAATAAAAAAATTAATCAACAATAATAAGACAACTTTTTATTTGCTTTACACTTATTTAAAAATTAATCCTATGTCTTAAATATATATATATTAAAACTAGAAAAATATTATGTTATACTACTATAGTAAATATTTTATTTTTGTGGAAATTTTTGACTCCGTTTGACACTATGATTGTTATAATTAAAACCAATTATCTTTTAGTGAGAATGGAATTTTTAAAGTAAATTTTATATGGTAATAATGTCCTTAAATTGTTAAACTTGCACACATTTTTTCAAAGATTTTCGATGGAATTTATGAATAAAATTAATTTTTTTACTAAAAATGAATCATGTAATTTTTAGTTTACCCGAATATTTATATATGTATAAGAATATTTTTATTGATGATTCTATATAAAATCTTTAAAAAAATAAGCAAACTTGTTCTCAATATGACATCCTAAGTAGTGATGCAAAATTTCTCCATTATAGCCTATTTTTAAAAACGACCAACTCAATATTTTAGCCAGAGAAATATTCCAAACCTAAAGATTTCGCTGATAGATGTCCAAACCTTTGTGCCATGTATGATCAAAATCTTGCTTGAATACTTTTCTAGACAAAATACTGAATTAGCCCTTTTTAAAAATCTGCTCAAATGGAGCGATTTACTTTGAGTTATAAAGATATTTAATGAGGGGAAAATATTATTCTTATCTTTTAAAATAAATAAATCTCACGTTTGATGCCAACTTGAGATGCAGAAGGTAATACTGAGGAAATTTTGGAGGATGTAGGCATATATTCATTATCTAAATTCACCATTTTGTATGGGTATGGATATGGGAAGGTATTTGGGGCCATAAAATTTT
The DNA here is from genome assembly GCF_954871325.1 of Gordionus sp. m RMFG-2023. Lineage (NCBI taxonomy): Eukaryota > Metazoa > Nematomorpha > Gordioida > Chordodea > Parachordodidae > Gordionus > Gordionus sp. m RMFG-2023. The sequence continues at coordinate 4,468,600 of NC_088777.1, read as the reverse complement.
GCGGCAAATTGAGGGCATTGGGGTTAATATCCTTGCTGCTTTCTTCTTTGCATTGCTTTTGTAAAAGAGATATTTGATGATTTAGGTCATACACCATGTTCTCATGATCCATTTTGAGTTTTTCAATATTTAGAGACTTCTCAATTAACTCTTTTGAGATGTAATCCTGCAATTTCTGTATTTCTTAATAAGAAATTTATAAACAATTTTGTTACGATTAAATCTTAAATTCAACATAATTGGACCAATGGTATAAATGCTATTTAAACTTATAAATATTATACCAGATTCTTTGCTCATTTTATCCATATTTTCCATTTTCTGCGTAAACTCTAACAACTTTTTTTGATTTTCTAAGATATTTTGGTGCATCGAATTTTTATTTTCCGCCATTTCAATTTCGATGTCCCGTAATTTAGCCTTTATCTCTTTCAATGCGTTTGCGTATTCCTCCTTGCTCTCTATTTTATCTGCAAGACATTTAATGTCGTATCTCAATTCTTGATATTGTTTTTCCCTCGTACCGTTTTCTTGGATTAAAATGCAAAATTTTTCGTTAATCTTCATGTCTAAATGGTACAATCTGGTTCTTAACTAAAAATATCATTTCCAATCAAATTGTTATTATACAGAAAAATTATAAATTAGTGATTAAAACAAATAATTATTAATATAATTCCTTATTAGATATTTTTAGATTAAAAAGAGCAATAAAAAGAGTGAATATATTTGGATATTACTATTTCCAGTGGTAAATCATGTTTTAAAATGTTAATGTTCAAGCCATAATCCTTTATCAATTCTTCGTAATTAACATTAGTGTGAACATCCAAGGATGGGAGTTCCCAGAATGTGACTAAACTATCTTTGTTGCGCAAATTTTTGTTTGAGACAGAATTCGATAATATTTCCATCTCTCTGCCCTCATAATCCTGATTATAATCTTGGCGGTGCTTGTTTCTGTGTCTATGTTTAGAAATGGATTTAGTTGGGAAAAGACTATCAGAGGAAGTGCTTTTTGCTAATTTATCCTGGTTTTTATTAGATTTGTTTATTCCCGATGATGAGGGTGACTTGTTCGTTTGCTTATATTTCTTATCTTGAAAAGAATCTTCATCTCCATCCCCATTCTCCTCCTCAGCGTTTCTTCTCATCTTGATCTCTGGCCCTTTTTTAATTTCTCTTTGATTTCCTTGTTTTTCTGCCTCTTTATCTTGGTCCTCATCTGATGAATCATCTTTTTTAGGCTTTTTCCATTGAAATAACTTTGACATCGTTATTTTTAAGATGCTATCTAATATCAAAATTTATCATAATACTAATTTGGTTCTAGAAATATAATAATAATAGTATTAAAAAATTCTTAGAATCATAATCTTTAAAGGAGAGAATGATATGATTTTAAAAAAAATAAAAAACTAAAGCCAAGTATTTACATATTTTTATACAATAATTTGAAATTAACTCCAGCCATTTACCATATAAATCCTTGATCAAAATCTAATGTTATTTAAGAAGATAAAAATGCATTCTTAGTACATTCTTAATGCTGGAAAATTTAAGTTCAGTTCCGTGACTTGGTAGCTCTTGGATCTTATGATATGATTCAAAAACCGATCCACCTTTATATTCCAATTTATCAAGGCATATCTCTTTACGAAAATCAATCTAGTTTACACTCCGAGCTAATAATATAAATGGTTAGGTATTATCTGAATCTTAATCTATAATTTGGACGAACTCAGGTAAAATTGTATTTCCGGGAATAATTCTTTTTAAAAGAAACTGTGTTGGGTTTTGGGCCTATCTTGAATCTCATATATTTGAAAAAATAACTCCTTAGAAATATACTGTTAATTAATATGGAATTGAGGTGTTCGAGGGGATACTAAATCTCTTTGCATAATGATATATTAAATATATATATCTAAAATTTCACATAATAACATGTCACTTTATCAATAAATCATAAACAATGTATCACTGAATCATTAATAATATATCACTGAAGCATGAGTAATACATGACTGTCTAATTCAAAAACATATCTTATTTATATATCTCTTTACGTCAATAATAGTAAACAATAAATCATTTTAAGGTACTCAAAGAAAATATAATAAAAATATTCTTTATTCAAGATCAAAAATGAGAACCCACCCGACCCCTCGATATTTCGCTGAACCCTAACCCAACCCTAAACCCTTTTTAAAATTTAGGGTTCAGGGTCAAATCTTTTTTAAAAAAAATTTTTCTTTTAATTTTTTAAAAAAAATTATTTTTATTATTTTATACTTTCATTTTATTTATTTTAAATTATATGATAAAAATAATATAATATAAAAAACATTAATTTACGATTTTCATAAAAGATTTCCTATTTGAAACAACTGTTTTTTTTTATTCAAGAGAAAATATTAATTTTTAAAAAAATAACAATTTTTGATCATTTTTTTTCGTGGAAATCATTTTTGTTATATTTAAGAATGGGCCATTTTTCGTATAATATCTATTTTAGGATATTGTTGTTTGTGGATTATTAAATTGCGTAAGAAAAAAGAGAAGTACAAGATCACGAATTATAATGATAAAATTAATTTTATGTCAAAACTAATTGAAATAAATTTTTCAAAAAAATGATGTTTCTGTTATTTTAACTAATTTTAATAAGTCATTATTTTTCTGGTCTCCGAACCCTCAACCTACCTGAACCCGAACCGGGTTCAGAGATTTTTCACACTCAAACCCGAACTCATTTTTTTAAAAGGAGGGTTCACATCCCTGTTTTAGGCTGAATTTAAGTTAAGTGATAAAATGATAAAAATGTAAATTGTAACGCGATAAATTATAAACAAAACAAAAATATTTTGAATCATGCCATGAGGCATTAAACTAAAATATATTAAAGATATAATATTACCTTGAATTCATAGTGGCGCTATTGCGATCGCCATTTAACAGCTGATAGATTTTTAAAATCTGATTATGAGAACAATTTTTTATTTATTAATATTAATTTTGTCTTTAATTAAATTCATAATAATAATCGTGAAATAATGATTTATAAATAAAGAGAAATCAATCCTATAATCAGGTTTTGAAAAACTATCAGCTGTTTTATCGCGATCGCAAACGCGGCACTGTGAATTCAAGGTTAGTTGTTTAGAATTGAATATCATTATTTTAAATATTAATATGTAGATTTAGTTCCTTTTTTCTATTGCTCAATGACTATATAACATAGTTTATGAAATTTGCATTTGAAAATTGAGGTTAGTTGGCATATGTTCTATATTAAGGTATTTAATTATTTCCTATTGGTTAATGGTGGTAACCAATCGGTTAGATAAAATCTATTTCGAGTTGTTTCTAAAAATGTAGTATTAGATCTAAAATGAATTAATTCTATTCTAAAATTCCTGGCTTTGTTTGATCATATAGAATACATATTTTGAAAAAAAATATGAATTGAATCGATTAAAATGATATATTATTCATATTTTTGATTACAGGTACAGAAGTGATAGTATTCAATATTTTTGTACATATCTCCTTTAAAATGTATCATCAGATAAATATTATATCTATCAAATCGTATGCTATTATTAAAGGCAATCTCGCCGAAGTCACTGACAAATGTGCCCTTCTCCTTATTCAATATAAATATTAATCCCATTGAAAAGGCAGTTTACCACTATAGCCTCAAATAATTATTTCAAGATATATAGTATAACTAGCTCATAATCCAGTAAAAATGACGGGGAATCAAAATTTTAAGATTTTGTTTTTTCCTTACTCTTGTAAGATATCGAACTTGACCTATTGTAGTTTCTAACTTTTCCGTAATACTTCCTTCAGATTCTTGATATGTATACCTTTCCTCAGTCTCCTTTAGGTTCATTTCTTTGTCATTGTTTACAAAATCCTTTTTGCTTAATATCTCTTCCGTTCACTTTTCTAATTCGTACTCCTCGTTTAATATATTTACTTTCTTTTCTTTAATTAATCAATATTACAAGCGTCCAGAGGCGTCATTACCCTTTACAATCTCAGGGGCCTCAAAAAAATTATTTTTAAAATGACCTTCTTTATTTTTAGAACATTATCCAAAATTACCTTTTTTTAGTTATATCCAAATTACATTTTTACATTTGATAAAATTTCAAAATTATAAGTGAACTCTTCAAATTTTTGAGAGGGCTCAAGCCCCTGCTAGTTTTCTTGTGACGCTACTATGAACAGTTTGCTACCAATAGTTTTAAGGTAATTAAGGGGGTAGGAGTGAGGGGGGGGGGGGATAATATAAATTTATTGTGGGAATATCTATAAATTTTTAGATAAATTAGGATAAAATATTTTGCCATAAATAATTATTTAATACTTTTATTATAGAACTATTTTGGATAAATACAGAATTTAAACCTTGATCAAATTTATCTAGTGCATACAATCTTAGTCATTAATTTCAAATAAAATTCCTGGATAATTTTTTGCTATCCTTTCGAATCTAATTTAAAAGGGTTAGGCATCAGCAAACTCATATTCATGGCAAACAATTATTATAAAAATGCATTGCATTCATTTACATGAGTGGTCTTTTTTAATTATTCCTGTTCTAAATAATAACTCTTATACATCCATTTTTAGTTGTTAATATAGTATAATAATGTTTAAATGTATGAAGGTAATAATATTATAATAAAAAAACAACGTTTAATTCAAATGCGGAAAAATCACAGCTGAACGCGGCAAAAACCTTGGCGCGGAGGGGGGTGGGGGGGGGGGGAGGTAGTTATAAATTTTTGAGGGGTGTTCATCCAATTAATTGATCATGTAGACGCTGATGCTGAAAAGGACTTCTATCCAATATAATATATTTACATTTCATACTTAAATTAAAAGTTTTGATAAAAATTTAATTCCCTCATATTCTAATTCAAAAGTGATTACTTTTTATCATATTTTTTAATATAACATTCATATATTTTTTATTTTCTTCGTTCTATTACATTCTTATGAGTTTTATATTTTTCTTTCTCTTCTTTTTTTATAAAAAAACATTTAATACCAAATATATATTACATTCTCATAAGTTTAAGCATTCCTAATATGGGATATAGATTTCTTTTCCAAATAACCTATTCGATCTTATTGCGGATATTTGGCTTTTTAAAACATCTTTTTACTTTTTTTCATTTTATTGATGTATAATATATTAAAAGATATTTACAAAAATTCATAAATTTTCTATTGAGCAAGTGTATAAACGTAGAAAATGGCCATTAGTAAAGTTTCACTAAGCTAGAAGGGTAGAAGACAGGAGCAAAATTGAAGAGTTTATAAACTTAAGAGATAAAATACAAAAATACAATGTTTTTCAGGAATTATTTATTATTTCTAGTAATCTCAATTTTATCGTTCTAAATTATTCTGTATCTTTCGAAATAATTGCGTATACAAATTTAAGTTGTTTAATTTGGTTTCTTGATAAATCAAAGAGATTTAAAATTAAAAGAAATTAGAGGAATTTAACTTAAAGTAATGGTATGCCTTTCAATTAGATGGATATATAAAGAAGATAAAATTAATATTTAAAAGAAGTTAGGCGAAGTAAAAAGGAAAAATATTTATAAAAATTCTAAATTTTTAGGATAATTATTTGACTAACTGACGTAACGCCAATTTATCACATCTATTGTTAAGATTAAAAAAAATCCCTTTATTTTAACTTAAGGCATTTAAAATGATGAAAAAACATTAATCTTTATCAAAATATACATTTATAATTTTTTTTTAAAAATATTTAAATAATCTAATCTAAAAATAATTCACAGAGATCATAACAGTGTTTTTGTCCTGTGATTATTTATTTTTGATTATTAAATGCTTAATATCTTGCAAAACATGTACCTTATAACACTATTATTTTTATTCATATTAGCTGGAAATGCATTAGATAAAGAGGGCCAATGTCCAATATTTCAAGGTTATTTTTTATTTTCATTTAAATTGCAATATTTAATTATCCATTATATATTTATATAATAGTTTCGGAAAATAGTAATTCAGTGACATTTTTGCCTAACAATGTCCAAAACTCTAAAAACAAAGTTTATAAAAGTAAATTGAGAGAAGCAACAATGTGGCATAATTGTGTTAATTGTGAAGTTGCTTTGTCAAATCAAATTAATCTTGAACTAAGGGCCAGCTACATCTATCAATTAATGGTTAGTTATCTTCTTATATTTATATTGCTAAATAAAAATTTGGCTATTAAAAAAATAATAATACGTAATATTTATTATCACATGATTAATTATAATATATGTTATAGGCAATGCATTTTGATCGAGATGATGTAGCATTAAAAGGTTTTTATAAATTTTTTGAACACTCTTCAATTGAAGAACGAGAACATGCTTCTAAACTTATGAAATATATGAATAAAAGAGGAGGGAATTTATTACCACATGATATTCAAGTATAATATTAAATTTTATATAGATTATTAATATAAATATTAAGCAGCAGTAATTCTTTATGTTATAACTAAATAACCAAAGTTTATGAAAATATAGCAGAACATTTATTTTAAAAATCTATAGGAATCATAACTCAGTTTAAAATTTACATACTTTATGTTTTTTTAAAATAAATTTCATTTCCTTAACATTCCTTTGAGATAGAATCCTTAGAGCCATGTTAAATCTAAGAATCTGAATCCCCCTTCAACTTATTAGGAACCAAAACCATAATCTTCAAAATATTCAGTACCAATGTTATTAGTCCAGATTATAACTAGGGTTGTGCCAAATGATTAGCATAGGTTTATTGCTATTTATAATTTTTAATATATTATCAAAAATATATGTATGTAAAATAAATTGTTTTTATTGCAATATATTTAAAATGATATCACTAATTTAATATTACTAGTATTATTAAATAGCCCAATCTAGGCTGATTTATAAATACAACCCAATTAAGATGCTTGCCAAAATAATGTATAGGGCTGTGCCGATCCACATATTTTTCACTGATACGATCTGATATTGTCAAAATCCCGTTATTTATATCAGTTTTTCACTACCCCCCTTTGAACCAAACGTAATTAAGAAATCAATATTTTTTATGAAAAAACTCGAATTATGTATTTAATTTAATTTTTTATTTTACAATAATTAAAAAAAAGTTTACCAATATTGGTATAATATTAAATGAATTGTTCCTCCCCATGAAATTAGAATTCCACAGATAACACATTTGTAAAATATTTCCATAATTCAGATACTATTAAAAAAATTCTTTTATTTAAATTTAAATAATAAAATTAGTGTTATTACTTAAAAATATTTGAAATAAATAAATCTTTGGATGTTCCTTTCAATTTTTATAAAAAAAACTTTTAAAATACTATAAATCTATTTTAAAAAAATATATAAAATTTAAGGGGTATTGTGCATTTGCATTGTTTAAAAAAAAGAAAAGTAAAAAGATCAGATTGGATCGGGGTTTTTACAGGTATCGGCCCGATCCTATATTTTTGGAAAATGCTAAATATCGGTGCCTATCTGATCCGATAATATAGGCACAATCCTGTTATTTTTAAACGAGATTTGGCAAAAAGTGGTCCAAACTTTTCTGTCACCTAGGAGCAAAATCTCCATATTTACATAGTTTTATTTTGGCTAAAATCTTATTTGGGCCATTTTTTAAAAAATTAACCCAAATTGGGCCCATAATGCTAAAAATTCCTATTATCTTTTCAAATTAGAGCCTTATTTTTTGAAAAAAAATTCCCACAATGATTTCTTTTTTTGTATTTTGATATATGGATCAAAAAACCACTCAAATATTGATGGTTCATTATTATTTATGAACACTAAATATGAAAAATACTCTTTAATAAAACCAATGGTCATCTGTATCATGTTGTCCGCTGTTTTTATCACATATACTAATGGTTCTTCTAAAATTTATTCCATAAAAAATGGTTGGAACTATGTTTTCCATAGTATCGTATCATTGGCTCATCAATATAGAACAGGTTTTACTTGGCAGAGCTTGCCATTTCTTAAAAAAAATTATCAAAATGTTTTATTAATAAAAAAAATAGGAAAATAAAAAAGATTTTTTGTCAAATAAGCATCGTATGTGGTCATGTGTTGCTTTAATAAAATAAATCAATCATATTGAAAAAAACGCATTAAATATATAATATATAAATTAATTAATATCAAATTCCTGTTTTGTATTTTAGTAACTTTTGCACAATAATGTTTAAATCGAGAACAATATATTGGCATGAAATACTAATTAAATATATTTTTTTAAAAACAGCTGATTTGTGACAAATTGTTAGAAATAAAAAAAATTGTCTCATTACAACCATTTGGGGATTGGTTCCGAATCGCTAAAAATTTGGAATCTCGCTTACATCCCCTAGAAAATTTTTAATTTGAAATTAACATTAATATTTGCTTAGGGAGGTAAACATTTGTATTTAAAGTGAACCTCCATTTATATCGATTTTTTTTTAAAAAAACTCACTTTAAATACGAGTGTTTTCTTCCTGAGCATCTACTTATATTTATATTTAAAAAAATTTAAGAGATATAAACCCAATAAAAACTCTGAACCTCTTGGAATTCCGAGAAAATTTAAAAAAATGCGATAGATATAGGTCCCTCTTAGATTTTTTTATTTCTTATTCCTCTAATCTTGAAGTGTTTTGAGGAACCCAGTTCCCCAATCCTTAAAATCTTTCAATCAATTCGATAAGGAAATTTCAACTAGGAGAGGGGATGAAAAAGTCCTCAAACAAAAATCTCAAAAATCCTAAAAGGAAATTGCAAGTATTTCTTTGAAACACTTTATTCCTCAAAGTTACTTTAACATACATGTCAACCCCTTCCCTCTTATATTTTATATTTATATATTATAATAAATATTTTACCCTTTGTATTAATCAAGATTTATTTTTTAGATATTAGATTTGTATTTTATTTCAAATTTTTAAAAACCATTACAATTTTCAATAAATTAATTATAAAAATAAAAAATTTTTAAAAAAACTATATAATTAAAGATACATTTTTTATAATTGAGTTCCCAAAAAAGGAACCATAATTAGGTCTAAAAATTTTCTATTTCATTTTTTTTTTGGCGCAAATATAAAATTTCCCATAACTTCGTATGTAAAAAGCCGCATTTTATTGCCTAGATTTTTTAAAAATTATGTGGCGAAAAATGGCCAATCGTGGAAGTTACGAATATGAAGTTATTAAAATTTTTGTATTTGTTATAGTGCGCTCAAATTGAACGTTTCAAACGCAGCGTTTCAAAACGCAAATAATGCATGGATTCGTTGAAATTGGAAGGCATTTTTTCTTGTTTCAAATTTAGACGTTTCATATTAAAAAAAATGATTAACGTTTCAATTTAGGCATATTTGCGTTTTGGATCGCTGTGCCATTCAATTTGTGCACACTATTAATCTTTTTAATCTCTGCTTGTATTCGTGTGTTGATATTTAAGTTTAAGGGGAATATAAAAACGCATGTATAGTCCCAAATTAGAGATTTACCGAGGGCCTTATCATATGGTTGTCAAACCATCAGTCTAAACCATCATCTTAAGATAAATTTGTGGGTTCAGGATGGTTTGAAATGTAGGCGGCTGGTAAACCTTGTTTTATTATATGGTCAATTATTGCATGGCGTTTGTGTCCTCCTTGACTTATCTATACAATTTAAGCCGTAGATTGTTTTTCAAAGATATGTATAGATAAACAATTGTTAAGTTTCTTAATCCTATTCGTATTTCTATATTTGAAACGCTCAACCATTAATGAATCAAATAATTATTTTGAAATAAATATTTAGATATTAAATTAAATTTAAAAATTGTATTTTTAATAAATAACATGACGAAACAATAAAAAGAATGATTGATTGACATATGGTGGCAGTTTAATATCTGTATTTATTCCACGTATGCTCTCGCGCTATTTTTTTTAACGAATGTTCTCAGGGGAGTTGTTGGGGTTAGAAAACAAACTGCCGATAATCTCGTAGACCATATATAATTTTTATTATGTCAGAGACGTATACATAACCAAGGCCGATAATTTAGCTTTTTACTGTTTTTCATATATAAAATTTAATTTGTAAGGAGTTAATTTTCTATTAATTTCAGCTAATTGCACTTTTAATGATGGTATTGGCCCGTCTCTATGTTTGTATTGATATTTGTTAAATTTACAGAAACCAGATGCAAGTAAAATGAATTGGGAAAGTCCACTATCCGCTTTAAAGGAAGCCTTTGACCTAGAATCTCTAGTTTATACATCCCTTAGAAAGCTTCATGACGTTGCCTCAATCAGCGAAGATTATCACGTATGAATATTACTACATTTTTGATTCTGCAATATGAAATTTATCATAATTTGACATTGTATGAGTTGAATGTAAATCCATATCTAAATTTTATTAATTGTATGTATGTATAGTTAATTTTCAGACTATCTATTATATTAAATTAATATCACATTTTGATATTGAGGATAATTCAATTTCTGCACTATTAGTTTATAGATTTAACTATTTATAAGATGGTTTTTAGGAGGTCCGTGAAGTTGGCCCCACAATTTTTAATTTTCAATAGTTTATCAGTTGGTGTGATTAGTACCCGATTTTTACCGTTTTCAGTTCGATTTGTACCATCACCGTTTTTGAAATATTCAAAGAACAAAATGGAGGGCCAACTTCACGACAGCCCCCCAACTTTTGAACTTAAAAATAAAAAGTGAGTCGATAGAGAATGATTTGTACCGTTTTCAGTTCGATTTGTACCATCACCGTTTTCCAGCTATTGACCGTTGAAAATATGGCGCCAAAAATAAAAAAACACTCAAAATTTTTTTTTAAGAAATTTTTTAACGTATAACGGTAGAGAATTTTTTTCTCTTCCTAATGATGCCTCAAATTAGGCTTTATCTTCATTATTTATTTCGAAAATCAAATTTTAAACCTTATATTATAGCGTGAAGTTAGCCCCCCCCTCCCCCGATATTCAAAATTTGAGATTTTTCAAATTTTTAAAACGGGATTGATTTGTACCCGATTTGTACAGTTTCAAACTCGATTTGTACTATTACCGTTTTCCAGCTTGACCGTTAAAGATATGGCGCCAAAAATAAAAAACACTCAAAATTTATTATTTTAAAAAAATTTTTAACGTACAACGATGGAGAATTTTTTATAAAAACTGAACCGGCTTAATTTTTTTTTATAATTTTACTCCTTCAAAAAATAATAATATCGGTTACGGTTCAGATATATATAGCGGCTTATAATGGTTTAACGGTTCGTTATGGTTCACTTCTGGTCACTGTTAATTTTATTGTATTAATCCCCATGTTAAAAATATATCAACATGTATACTAATTGAAACATATTACAACATGTTAATGACTTTGTTATTAGATTTTGTTTGTAAAAATATTTAAAATATACTCAAAGCTTTACTGAAAATTTCTTTTTATTCCTCCTTTTTTGTATTCTCATTGAAATATATTAGAACACATTAATAACTATGTTATTCTATTTTGTTTGCAAAAATAATTAAAATATAGACAAAGCTTTAATGAAAATTTTTTTTTTCCTCCTTTTGTTGTTTTAATAAATATTTTTATATGAATGGGATTTAATTGAATCGTCAACAGGTTTCATTACTGTATATATAGCAGTCATATCAATTCCTATAAAAAAAAATTTTTTATGCTTAATGAAAATAAATAAATTTTATTTAACCCTGGATATAATATATATTGTCAATATATTATTTTAGGAAATATCTGTATGCCATTTCGTCGTAATTGAAATTTTTTATATTTCGCTTCAATTTACAAGTAAGATATTTTGAACATTTAAATTATTATATACATATCTTTATTAATAAATAAATATGCTATCCAATTTATTTTGTCCTAAACCAATTATTTAGAAAACCTCTTGTATATCGTTTCACCCCGCTATTTGGGGCATGTAGGACAAAGTTTTCACTTTTACAAAAAATATAATTTTGATAAAATTTTCAAAAGATTTTTACTTGATAGATTTTAAAATTTTATTAAAATATATAATCATTATTATGTAAATTAAATTTTATAGCAAAGTTTAAAAACTCTTATAATTTTGCAAAGTTTTATGATAATTATAATATTAAAAATTTAGTTCATTAAATAATTTTAAATACCGGATTTGGTCTTTTATAGTAGCTAACAATTAAAATTTATTTATAAAAATATTACAATGATTCCGTTCCTAAAACTTGTTCTTATTTTTATTAATTCCTTATTACCTGAGCCCAATTAATATTATTGGATCGGTAGACCGATAACCTATATAAAATTTTTAAAAAATATATAATTTTTTTAAGACATCGCACCTATTAAAAAAAATATCAACTCAGAATTACTTATTCTGAAATAATACGTTAACGATTTATATCAATAAAATAGAGAACCGCACCCACCATCCGCAAACATATGGTGTTAATTTAGTGCAGGTTTATCATACTCCAAGACTCCAAAATATCTTTATATGCTTATTAAAACTGATAGGTATAATATTAGAACACAAGTTGACCCATTATACTGTGAAAAGTATTCAAAATATCTCCTTGATAATAATACTTCTGATCATGAAATAGACAATATTATACCAAGCAATAGTACAGAATCATATACTAAAAAATTCATTATGACCCTATCTTCCGATGAATGGAATAAAATTAAACCTATTAAAAGAATCTATAACAATAATACCACAAAAAAAGGAAGGCCATACTCTGTTTTACAGTTAGGAATATGGGCTGATATATCACAATCTCATTTTTGGGATGTTACAAGATTACCATGTTCGATACAGTTTATTAGGGCAAAGGTGTCTGATATTGGCCCATATTATGTCGTGATGAAAGGAACATGTTCCAATTGTAAATCTAATTGAAAAGCGATTATTCTTGTACGTCCGGAATTTGAACATAGAGTTATAGTCAAATGCGTTTATAAAGGCCATTTTAGAGAAGGTCATGAGCTGAATAAAAAAAGGAGGTTAGCTGGCGAGACACGGGAAAATTTTGTAAATGAAACTATTTAAACGCATTAACCTTGCAGCTTCTTTCGTACTGAGTTAGCAAGTAAATTTATGAAATTCGGTGATAGAGAGACCGCTCATCTAACCTCAACCGAGGTTATTAGAAAAGCCAAATGGCCGTTATGGCAAATCGCTACAACGAAAATCCGACATAATATGGGCCAATATCAGACACCTTTGCCCTAATAAACTGTATCGAACATGGTAATCTTGTAACATCCAAAAAATGAGATTGTAATATATCAGCCCATATTCCTGGCTGTAAAACAGAGTATGGCATTCCTTTTTTTTGTGGTATTATTGTTATAGATTCTTTTAATAGGTTTAATTTTTTTCCATTCATCGGAAGATAGGGTCATAATGAATTTTTTAGTATATGATTCTGTACTATTGCTTGGTATAGTTTTGTCTATTTCATGATCAGAAGTATTATTATCAAGGAGATATTTTGAATACCTTTCACAGTATGATGGGTCAACTTGTGTTCTAATATTATACCTATTAGTTTTAATAAGCGTATAAAGATATTTTGGAGTATGATAAATCTGCACTTAATTGACACCACATGTTTGCCGATGGTGGTTGCGGTTCTCCATTTTCTTGATATAAATCATATACGTATTGTTTCAGAATAAGTAATTCCGAGTTGATATTTTTTTTAATAGGTGCCATGTTTTAAAAAAAATATATTTTTTAAAAATTTTATATAGGTTATCGGTCTATTGATCCAATAAAATATAAACCGGTTAAAATTATATGTATCTTCTTTACAGCATAGGATTAAATTATAATTTCAGTAATATATCTTAATAATTTTAAAGGAAATTTAGGTCTATATTAATTGGGCTCAGGTAATAAGGAATTAATAAAAATAAGAACAAGTTTTAGGAACGGAATCATTGTAATATTTTTATAAATAAATTTTAATTGTTAGCCACTATAAAAGACCAAATCCGGTATTTAAAATTATTTAATGAACTAAATTTTTAATATTATAATACTCATAAAACTTTGCAAAATTATAAGAGTTTTTAAACTTTGCTATAAAATTTAATTTACATAATGATTATATATTTTAATAAAATTTTAAAATCTATCATGTAAAAATCTTTTGAAAATTTTATGAAAATTATATTTTTTGTAAAAGTGAAAACTTTGTCCTACATGCCCCAAATAGCGGGGTGAAACGATATACTTTCAAGAGGTTTCCTAAATAATTGGTTTAGGACAAAATAAATTGGATAGCATATTTATTTATTAATAAAGATATGTATATAATAATTTAAATGTTCAAAATATCTTACTTGTAAATTGAAGATAAATATAAAAAATTTCAATTACGACGAAATGGCATGCAGATATTTCCTAAAATAATATATTGACAATATATATTATATCCAGGGTTAAATAAAATTTATTTATTTTCATTAAGCATAAAAAATTTTTTTTTATAGGAATTGATATGACTGCTATATATACAGTAATGAAACCTGTTGACGATTCAATTAAATCCCATTCATATAAAAATATTTATTAAAACAACAAAAGGAGGAAAAAAAAAATTTTCATTAATGCTTTGTCTATATTTTAATTATTTTTGCAAACAAAATAGAATAACATAGTCATTAATGTGTTCTAATATATTTCAATGAGAATACAAAAAAGGAGGAATAAAAAGAAATTTTCAGTAAAGCTTTGAGTATATTTTAAATATTTTTACAAACAAAATCTAATAACAAAGTCATTAACATGTTGTAATATGTTTCAATTAGTATACATGTTGATATATTTTTAACATGGGGATTAATACAATAAAATTAACAGTGACCAGGAGCGAACCATAACGAACCGTTAAACCATTATAAACCGCTATATATATCTGAACCGAACCGATATTATTATTTTTTGAAGGAGTAAAATTATAAAAAAAGGTTAAGCCGGTTCAGTTTTTATAAAAAATTCTCCATCGTTCTACGTTAAAAATTTTTTTAAAATAATAAATTTTTAGTGTTTTTTATTTTTGGCGCCATATCTTTAACGGTCAATAGCTGGAAAACGGTAATAGTACAAATCGAGTTTGAAACTGTACAAATCGGGTACAAATCAATCCCGTTTTAAAAATTTGAAAAATCTCAAATTTTGAATATCGGGGGAGGGGGGGGGGCTAACTTCACGCTATATTATAAGGTTTAAATTTTGATTTCCGAAATAAATAATGAAGATAAAGTTTAATTTGAGGCATCATTAGGAAGAGAAAAGAGTTCTCTACCGTTGTACGTTAAAAAAAAAATTTTTTAAATAAATTTTGAGTGTTTTTTATTTTTGGCGCCATATCTTTAACGGTCAATAGCTGGAAAACGGCGATGGTTCAAATCGAACTGAAAACGTTAAAAATTGGTACAAATCATTCTCTATCGACCTATTCACTTTTTATTTTTAAGTTCTAAACGTTGGAGGGCTGTCGTGAAGTTGGCCCTCCATTTTGTTCTTTGAATATTTCAAAAACGGTGATGGTACAAATCGAACTGAAAACGGTACTAATCACACCAACTGATAAACCATTGAAAATCAAAAATTGTGGAGCCAACTTCACGGACCTGTTTTTAGGCCCTGTGTTAAAAATGTTTATTAGGGTTTCTCTATTTATGGAAAATTTTTTTATAACTTTCGGTTTAGATTCATATGATATTCGAATAATTAAACAATTAATTATATTATCACGAGCATCATTGTCTATTTTTAATTTTAATATATTTCAAAGTTTATGGACTACATAGAATCCGAATTTTTCGTGGAACAAGTAGAAAGTTTGAACCAGTTATCCAGCTATATTACCAAGCTTAAGCGGATGGGTTGCGGCCTGGGTGAAGCTCTTTTTGATCAAGAATTATTAAAATCTACTGAATCTCCATGAATCCTTTAATCTGGTTCATCATCGCCGGAATCTCTGGCTACATTGCCGATCACTCAAAAAATCAGATAGTATTAATTTTTCAAAAATAAATAAATAATCAAATCATAATAGAATCCTTGCAATAAATATTTCTACTTAGCTTCCCACTTCAGCGCCAACTTTATATTATATTCTTATTATAAATGATAATCTCAAATATTTGATTTAAAAAAAATAACATTCAAATTTACATTATACATAATTATGCGTATTTATTCATATTAACCGGTTTATCATTTCTCATTTATGCACTTATACGATATCGCACAATTTTATTTATACATTAATTACAATAATTTAACATTTTAAAATTTAAGAAGTATTTAATTTATAAAAAAAATTTTTAATCACTTTTTTAGTCTCGTATAGTTTGTAAAATGATATAAATATTTTTTACAGCTGTTTTATTTAATTTGTCTAGAAATAATTCAAAAAAAGATATGTTATCTTACTTAATTTTGATATTTAAAATTTATTGTATACTTAAATCTAGAAATATTTACTGTAGCGATAATAAAATACATTTCTGAATTATTTTAATCTCTCACATTTCAATTTTGAAAATTATAGCTGCAATCAATTTACGTAAGAATAAGTTTATGATAAAAACCTTTTTAAAAAGTACACAGAAAATTTGTTTTATAAATTTAAAATGTAATAATATCTTTAACAATTTTATAAAAAAAAGATAAATAATAAGAACTATATTATAAAATAAAAATAATTCACGCTCGCTCACTTTTGACAAGTCGGCGATCACGTGTTATATAAGATATAAGAAAGATCCGAGGAAATTAAGATAGTTGATTCGGAACTGAAAGATTTGAGTTGATTGTAGCATTTTAAAAGAGGACCCATGATCATCATTTATTTTAGAAATTTTTTGTTTACCTTAGATTATTAAAATGATAGCATGGTGGGAGGGGGGGGGGGTAGCTAGGGATCCATTTGTAGAAACAACTATTACATTTCTTCGCGTATTAAATCTCCTACCTTAGACTAACCCTTTTTTGGAACTTTTTCGAAAAGTTTGGTCTGGGCCCGTAATTATTTTTTTAAGAAGGAAAGAGATAGATTATCCTAAATCATCAGCTTCAAAAATATTTTTGGAAATTTGTCTTTCGCCCTGGACCTCGAATCACGTCGATTTCTTAATAGCGATGTTGCTAATATATATTTATATATATATATAAATAAACAAAAAATTAGTATGAATTATTTTTGTAAATTTAACTACATTCATATCATTACCTGGCTAAGCCGGTTTCTATGGACTAGGTGGGCCCTATCTATTATTATTTTGGTTTTTGAGATGGGGGACTTATTTTTAAAAGATCATTAAAATATTTATATTTTTTTTTCAAATTGTATTATTTTATTGATTTTTTCGTGCTTCCAAAATTTTCTTTATACATTTATATTGAAGCTATTCCTAAAAATTGTATTAGAAATATTTCGCATCTTTCAAAATTTGAACTCTGTTTTTTTATTTTACATTTGTCATATTATTTAAAATTATTTTGTTTAATATTTATCATATTTATAGTCGCGTGATTTTATATATCACGTGTAGAACTCCTGATTTTTTTTAAAGTATAAAAAGGACGAGATTTTTTAATAATTATGACTTTTTGTTTTTTTTTTAAGTTGGCGAATGAAATTTGGAATTGAACATTCATTCATTTAAGTTTTAGAGTTGTGTTGGTAAATTGGGTGAGTTATAAAAGAGTGTTGTACTACTAGTAGTTTTATTGCATATAATTTTCACAACATTATATATAATGACATTGATAATATTATTGAAGACCAATTCATTTCACTTACAATTTAAAATTTTCATCCAATTCGTGAAAAATGTCTAAAAATGTTAGCCAGATAAATAATATTATCCAATCTCGAGATTTCCCCAAAAGGGGGTTATCATAGTGGGATCCTCTCTGACACGATTTAACATCTGATTGATTTTAAAAATCTGTTTATGAGATCACTATTTTTTAAATAATATTAATTTTATCTTTAATTCTATACATGATTATAACCTAGTGCTGTAAACATTTCTAAAAAAATTGAACGCGTTCAACGTTCATTGACAAAACGCGTTCAAGTTCATGTTCAAAAAAAAAGGAACGCGTTCACGTTCATAAATTCGTTCAAAATTTTATGATAAATTTTTTTTCAATTTAATTTAATATAAATAAACTCATATTTTTTAATACAATATATTTTAGCCATGTTAAAAAATAATATAGTTTTATTATGATAATATAATTATAAATAAAATATAATATAATATAGCGAATAAAAAGATATTTTTATTTAAAAAAATTTTTTTTATTAAATTTTAATAACAGTTGTTTTCAAAATATTTATCTGATAGACAGGAACACTTGGCAGTTAATACGGCATTAGCCTAAAGCGTGCTCTACAGGGGCAGATAAGGGGATTGCGGTATTATAATTAACGTTATAAGTTTATTTTTAATAGGTTCGTTCTGTGGAAGTTTTATCCATGGCCATTGAAGTTTGAATGCTGGATGTAAAATTGCAGAAAGAATATATTGATTCTTATATATATATGTTCAAATCTTTAAAAAAATTTAAAATATGTAATTAATTGAGAGTTATAGGTTTAATACCTTTTATTAATCCCATTTAATACGGCGTCTATCGATGTTTGACCATATTTGAGGCCACTAATTTTTTTAATTTTAAAATAACTATCGTTTTTGTTGGGGTCAAATATCCCAAATGCATTATTTCTTCAAGTTTAATGATTTAACTTAGTTATATCATATAAAACCAAATAATTAATATTAAAATCAACGTTTTAAATTGGAACCTGAAGATTTTGACAATATAATACTTTTTGGCCACATTTTATACTTGGTAAGCATTAGATTAGTTCCTTCAATATAGGATGTTAATGACATTTATCTATTCGGCCATAGTAATGATAATTCATCTGATTTTGGATTTCCAGAATCAGATGATGAGGATTAAATAATATATAATATCCATGCTTATGCTAATATATTAAATTAAAATATAAACAATATTATTCATATTAATAAACTATGTGTTAAAAACATTGAAATGTGAAAAGGAAATACACAGCCGATTAAAAAATATAAATAATACATTTTTTCAAAAAAAGAAATATTAAATTTTTCAAAAAAATATAAATAAAAATATTTTTAAAATTTAACGAACTTTGAACGTGAACGCGTTCGTCATAAAAAAAAGGAACGCGTTCACATTCAAAGTTCGTTAAAAGTAAAGGGAACGCCGTTCATCATTTTTTTCAAAAAAAAACGAATATGGTTCACGCACTCAGAGCATTTTGTGAGAAATTTCAGAGGTAAGAAGAGAATGAGAGGAGGGTAATATGTAAGAGATTATTACATTAAGGGAGTTTTGTCTAAAATACATAATAAATACCGTGTTGTGTGGATGAAGTTGAAAACATTTCCATCAAATCTGGTCAACACTGTATAACCAAATATCGAATTGGTGAATTACGTTTAAATAAAAAATATCCGAAAAGCTTTTTACAATAGGTGGTTTAAAAGGGTGCTAATTTATTTCAAAATGCATAAATTTATTTACTCTGTTTCTATAATGTTAGTAGCAATTTACTTTTTTTCCAGCAGTGTTATTTTTCTTCTTTAAACCATTTTTCGAGCGCGTTTTTTTAAATTTAAAAGTCTGATTTACCGGAAATGTAAATTTGTTACAATTTTTCCATGAACTTTTGAACATAATATAATTTATACTAGTTATACCCATAGATTTTTTTTATATAAATTATAAAGGACTCAATTGTTAACGGCCAGATTGTCTAAAATTCATAATATAGGTATTCTAAATATGCAGTAAATACGAGTAAAATAAAATTTTTAAATTTAATAAAACGCGCTCAAAAAAATGATTTAAAGTTGAGAAAATAACACCTTGCCGAATCAAATAGGGTACAGTAGCACTCAAAGTACCTAGCTAGCCACACTCCTGATTTCGATGAATGATTCGAAGAAATACTCAACTTGAAGGATTCGGATCGAATCAGGCATGATGTAAGAAATGATTAATACAAATTATACAGTATAAGAATTCGCTGAATGAACGACTCGAATATTGATATTCATATAGGATATCAGGGCAGGAGAGTCACTAGATTTGGCAATCTCAGAAGGCACAAACAAATTTTTTTAAAATTATTTTCAAAATGACCTTCCTATATTTTTTAGCTATAACATTTTTAAAAATAACCTCTTTATAGCACACAATTTCCAAATTTCCCTCTTTTTTTTAGCCAAAGTAATCTTTTTTAAGGTATATTTCAAAACATCGGGTAAAGAGATAAACAGAGAACAATTAAAAGCGGTAAAGAAGAAAAGAGGAAGGGTAGAAAAGAACGTAATATGAAGTGGAAAAGAGGATTGTTTTTGTTAGGATCCAAATTAGAAACAAAGAAAAGTGAATAGGAATAGATGGGTAGAATCATATTGCACAATAAGTACCCTAGTAAAAAACGGAGTCGATGATGAGCTAATTTGATAGATAATAAACACATAAATTAACAAAATAAAATATTAAAATAATTACAGCATAGATATGTGAACAGGGTTGCCAGGTCTCCCCCCCCCCCCATCAGCGGTAGACTCCTGCAAATTTTTTGATTAAAGGCAGACATCTCACTCCAGCAAAACTATCGCAATTGGAAATCTACTGCAAAAATCTACCACAATTTTTAAATTTTTCTCCCGCACAATTTTTTTTAGCATATTTAAATTTTTTTTAATATATAAATAATAATTTTCTGAAGCAATAATTAATTATTTTTATATTTTTAAAATAAATTAAATATTTATTCAAAAAACATGTCTATCCAATAATAAATAAACATCATTCATTTATATTTTATCATTTTCATGTGTGTTTGTATATAACATTATAAGGCTAGGCGCTTAATTATCAATCACGTTTAAATTTTTTTGTATAGAATATAAATAAGGTAACTCAAAGAGAAAGAAGTAGAAATTAACTATTTTAAAATTTTAAACTTTACCGACTTTATTAAAAAGGAATTATAAGAATTAATAGAGGGATAACTAAAGCAATTCACAATCCCGGCCAAAGGCCGACTAAAAATTTTTTAGCAATTTTTATATTTCTACCGCAATTTTCATATTTAACCCACAAAATACCAAATTTCTTCCGCAATTTAAAAATTTTACCTGGCAACCCTGTATGTAAACTGATACAAATATGTGAGGCACAAAATAAATATGTTATAATATATGAAGTTTAGATGCTACCTATTACTTTATATAATTTTTATTATTAAATTAATAAAAAGAATTAAAGTTATATTTTATCTATCATAAAATTTTAAATAAATGATATTCATTACAATTTCGTTTGTATAATCTTAAGATATCTTGCTATTATACTATTTTTAAATTAACCTTACCGGTTATTATAAAGTACAACATATTTGCGATCCATCCTATTTAAATAAAGGCGTGCATGAATGGTAGCATATGCTTTTCAAAATTTTTAAATGTTTTTTCGTAAAATAAATAAACAAAATCGTAATTATGGATGTAATGACAAGGAAGGAAATCATGGTTCTAATTACAAAATAATAGTCGTAGGCGGTGGGGGAGTAGGGAAAAGCGCCTTAACTATTCAATTTATACAAGTAAATCAATTTAAAACTATTGTTATTTATTTATATTTTCTTAACATTTATAATTGTTTTTGATTATCATTTTTAAATTTTTATGATAGAATATATGTGGGGAAGATAAATTTCATCCTTTAAAATAATATAGGATTGGGGTTTGAATTGATTTTTATGACTAGGAATATCTATGAAGATATTAATAATTCAAATTTTAGTTTTTTCAATATTTTATAAGACAATGATGACATTAATAAAATATAACCATTTTTATTTAAATATTAACCCTACCCTACAATATGATTTTAATAAATAATTGAGTTTTAATCTTAAAATAATATTTTTTTTAAACTGCCAACCACCCCTCCCATCCCCCACCATCTTAGTTATTTTCCCCATAGAAAATAAAATCTCACATAGGTTTTTTGTTTATTGATTCATAAATTATTTACTGATAATCAAAAACAAAATTATCATATTTTGAATTCCCATTTTCCTAAATAAAACATGTGCTTTACATGTCAATGATCAAAAATTTTTTTTGATTTTGAATAAATGGTAATGGTCTTATCAAATCTTTTTTTTATTCCTAATCAATGAAACAATATTCTTACAAATCTCTTAATAATATTTTGTATTTCAAATCATATATATAAACAGGATTTTATTATGTGGGGGGAGGGGGGATACTATTAGGTGGGGTTTCCCTATAAGTTTTAATGGAGATTAGGGCTATATTCAATTTGTAATAATATTTTTAAAATATAGTTAGAGCAGGATGGGGGGGGGGGGGGTGTTAAGGAGGGCAACATAATTAGCTTAAAATGATATTTACAAAAAGAGACAAATTTTTAAAGGGGGAAATTTTCCTTTGCTCCCTCCCCCTGGCTATTCCTATGTTGCAAATATTGTTTTTATTTCTAGCTAAACTGTCACGTTTATTTATTAATCTCAACATGATTATATTGTAGTCAAGTTATATATATATATATATATAATAAAACTTTCATTTTCTATCACCCACACTGATTTCATTACAGAAAAATATTCCAAATTAAGTATAATTGAAAAACTTCATAATTGTGCCTTATATTTCATTACAATTAATAGTTTTAACATATTATACTCAACTATAAAAAGCAAAAGTCATTCTGATTAAGATAGGAGGAAAATATTGAGATTTGATATTATATTTCCATATAAGTGCATATTTATATTAAGCACATCATATCACTGATCATAACAAAATATTTGCTTGATTCTATATTCTTCCATCCCTATGGGAAGTAATGAAGATCAAAACTTCACACCTAAAATAAAGTATATAGTCTTATTTAAAAATATGAGATTTAGTATTCACGATAATCACTATTACTTATAAATGCCTCCCCCTCCTCCAAAGAGCAGCTGAATGAGGGTTTAGGGTTGCAACACCCCCTCCCCCTTCTCATGTGAATACGAAAAGGTAGAATCTTTTATTCTCATAATATTATTTATATTGATATCTATACAAAAATTTGCTTTATTTTTTTTTATTTAAAATAAAAAAAATTCCCTTATCTATTTCTATTAAATCATTTCAGAAATTTATTCTATTTAAAGCAAGCGCTTGAAAAAATATTAATAATATGAACAATATTATAGACACATTTAATTTTTTTTTAAAATTGGTATATATATAAATTATATAAAAATAATTGAAAAACAAGGCACTTCCCAATTGACATAATTCATATTAGATTGACATTTGAGCTTTTCTATCGAGGAAAGCACACTTACTATTTATATTATTTTACCAAACAATCGCTCAACTTTAGCATTTTAAAGGCAAAAAATTAACTATTGTAATCGTTTTCAATTTCGCCGTAATCTTATTCTAGTATCACATTCTTGGCAAATTTTTTGCCAATTATAATTTTTTCTTTAACATCCACCAATTGCTAAATACGCTCTAATTATTGATGTAAGTTTCAGATTAATGTTTCATTGATATCATGGTTTTTAGTTGGCCAAAATATTGTTTGTTCCAATGATTTCCTTTTATACTGGCTACTATACAGATTAAATCTCTCAGAGGCACTGATAAAACAGGAAAAATTGGCATCCATTTTAGAATCTAATCATAATTCTTCAGAGGCGTGGCACTGGAATAATGGGTATTTAGGGAGATGAAATCCCAAAATAATTTTCGTAATTCCCTGCCCCCTTGGATGTATCATGACAAGACCACTGATAATCGATCTAACATGGCTGACATTCTCTCAGGAGATTTTTATTTAATAATTTAATATATTTAAAAAAATTGCAAGATAAGGAATATTAAAAAAATATTTTAGCTCCTGGTTTGTTTACTCTTAGGCAGGGACTTCTACCACAGTGAATGGGGGGGGGGGGTGGATTGGAGGTATGACGCTAAATCGTCTATAATTGGAGAGAATTATTTTTGCTAATTTTGAATCGATATGGGGGAGTAGGAGGGGGTAATTAGAGGATCTGCTGCTCTTAAAAATTCTTCATGATATTACAGTTAGTCAGTTATTTAATAATATTTATAATCATGTTTCATACATCGAAAATATATATATTTATAACATGATATGACTCTTCACAGATATCCAATCGAACCTGATCAGTCGGACTTGGATAGCAATGTTTCCAACCGAACCACGAAACCGGAACGATCCGTTATAATTTTCTGAACCGTAACCGAACCGTTATAAAGAAAATATAAAAAACGAACCGAACTGTAACCGGTTCATAACGGTTATCAATTTAAAATTATTAACCTAAATAATTTTTCCTTGGGGGGAAATTTAAATTCGTGATTTTTTTTTTCAATTTAAAATTTTTTATACAAATTAAATCGCCTTTATCTTCATATCAATCTAAACCAAGTTTATTGTTTTTTTTTTACTTTAGAGACTCAATTTAATAGAGATTAGGAAAATTACCAGTTAATTAGATAAGAAATAATCTTCATATTTAAATTAAATAAGGAATTATAAAAAATTTTAAATTAAAAGATTTTAGATTAATATACATATATGCTTTATGATTAATTTTTTTTAAAAAAAATCACATTTATAAAAACCGGAACTAACCGAAAAGAACCGTTATAAATTCTAAAAACCGATCTGAACCGCTATAAATTTCTTCAAAAAAAACCCATGGAACAAAACCTTTATAAAATTTTTAACTAAAAATCTAAACAACTGCTTTACTTAACTGTTGAAACCCCTGTATCAAAATTTTTAAAATTTTTCCCCAAATATTATTTCCCGCCACTATTTAAAAATTTTATCTCCTCTTCAATCGATTTTTCTTTTCTGGAATGGACTTTGGATCCAAAAAATTATTATGACAGATCCATTTGTATCTGAATGGGGGGTGAGCTACAAAATAGTAATCGCGTAACATGTAACTGGCGTCGGTAAATAGAGCCCCATAGTGAAAATTATATTTGGTTTCACATGAAAGGATTTCACGTTTAGGCTAGAGTCCGATATGGGATATATCTGGGGATGCCATATGTTATTAGGTATGGCCAAAAGTCAGATGTTGGTTAGTTGTTCTGTTCCCAAAAGTATATAATGAATTTCACGATTTTTTAAAATTCGTTTGAGGAAAAGATTCTATTTTTGTTATCTGCCTGATTTTTACCATATAAGGAACATTATAATTCAAAAGGGCTTAGTTTATATAAAAAAATAGGCCTATAATTATGTCGCCCATAAATAATTTATTTTAATATGCGCTATAATATATATTTACCAATTACTAGTTGCCTAGTGTAATAATGATGGTTCAAAATATAGTTACTAATTTTTATATTCTGACATTTTAATGAAATACAATTGTTCATTTTTTTTGTAATTTATTTAATTTAAGATCTCAAAAAAAATAGATAACTAGAGAACGTTTTTGGAAAAGCTGTTTTACAAAATAATTTGGACAGCTAAACGTTTATAGTTTTAAAAATATAAGTCATATAAACTCGATTGACTGCTGTCCTTCTTATCACGAATTTATAGCTATTTGAAAACTAAAATTGCATCTTTTTTAGGGGAAGGTAAGTATGATTCACTCATATATCACGCATCAAAATCGCTTTTTAATCTTCTAATCTTGTTTTTATTTACACGCTTTACGCCTTTTTTTAACAAAAAAAAGTATAATTTAAATCTCGATAATTGAAGAAGGAATAAATTAAAAAATTTACAAATGGATATTACATTTTATTTTCCCCCTTAAAGCTATTTTCAAATTATATTACCATATCATAATATATTAATATTATATTTATTATAATTAATTTTATATTAATTACAATAGGAATTATTAAATTTAATCTATTAGCCTTTTTTAAACTAAAAGTACAAAGGTAACTTATATATTACATTTTGGAGTCAAAATTGAATTTTTTTTTATTAAAGTAGAATTATATACTAAAAAAATATATGGATCAATTGTTTTTTATAAGCAAGATTCCCAAGAAGGTGCCATAGTTGTTATTTGAAAGCTCCTATCTGTAGTTTCTGTCGGAGAACGAAATTCTCTCAGTTCATTTGTTGAAAACGTTTTGATTTTATTGCTTAATTGTTTATTTATGAGTTCTGAAAGGAAAAAAAAGAGATGTTCATTTGTTATAAAGAACGATTGGAGTGAACACCTATTGTCGATTTGTTTTAAATATTATTTTTTTTAATCATTCTTGATTCGGGTGTTAATAAAAGATTCGAATTTGTATTTGAATGGGAATGAGGAAACACAAATGAAATCCCAAATACGGGATTTGAATGATTCCCGAAAGATTGCCAATCCTTCATATCTCAGGCTTTGCTCGATGAGAGATTGATTGGTTGCAAAATGTTTGGAATGCGCGCTGCTTTTAGGCTTGGTCAGATTTAACGAGGTTTAACGGTGTCGATCCTGATTGTCAATCAAGTCCACGCCCCGTCCCCTTTAGAGGTGGCAAATATGTTGAAATTTATACAATTATATGAGTGGACTATGTATGTATGTAACATTAGAAATCGTGAGAATATGGCAACTCTCTATTATTATTTTTTCTATAATAAGAGATCACCGATGTGATCGGTTAGTGCCTCCAACCAATCATTCCTCTACTTAAGTCTGTTATCAGACTGAATGAGTTGTATAGAATCTAATGTTGAAGGATTAACAACACTAATATAGAATATTGGGGAGTTGGGGGGTGGGGAAGATATAATATATCTTTAAAAAATTTTATAATAAGGGTACAAATTTTTTTTAAAAATTGGTTAATAATTAATAACTAATGAAAATTGAGTTTTTCCCAAGAATTACGCTCGTCTCCTTATATTTATTTTCGCAAAATGGTCGATCGGTAATATGAAGCCATGATATCATGAAAGTTATTCAATCCGGAGGCGATACAAAGATACGAAAAAGATACGAAAAAGAGTTTAAAATAAATCTATTAAATTTTGATATTTAAAAAATTATTTTTATTTGCATTGTCAGTAAATAGTTAAGTTTTCTTTAAATATGTAAAAAAAATTATTTTCTTATATAAACATTTGCGAATTATAAAAACGAACGTTTGTCTCGAGCGAATACGTGTATTACAAAAATTGTAAATATTTCTAAGAACAAATTGAAATTTTTCGTTGCTTGCCTCTTTAGACATTAAGGCATTAGCTAGTTAATGAAGGAACCTAATAAGTTGGCACTATTTTGTGATCAACGAAGTTGGTGGATTGCTGGTTTAAAAAAGCGAAACTCGGTTAACCACCTTAGAAACGACGACTTATTGAGAGTATGGTATGATGGCCCACGTAAAGTTAGCCTCATTTTAAGTACCATTTAAGTCCGAATTTTTAATTATTCACCTGGGACACACACAAGCTTATGGATAATCTAAAAATATTCGTGATAATTTTGCGAGATATATGATATTTACATAAATTATTTTAAAATATTAAATATTAATAATATATTTAATGGGTAATTAAATTTATTTAAAATTTCTCTTTGATGATAAAAGAGATACGATTTTATTTCACACCGCAGTCATGGCCCTCTTATTAACCTTTTTATTACCTGTATATTTATTATTTTAATATCTTTTTACCTCAGCTTATTAATATAATATAAAATATATATTTTTTATTATCCTTTGTTATATTATTTTATTTTTATATAGTAAATATTTTACTCAATAATATTCAATTAATAAAATTTCAGCCAAGATTATTAAAAATAAAGAATATAAATTTAGCGTCAGGACTTTTTTTTAAAAAAAAACATATAAAATTATATAGTATATATCCTAATCCCATTAAAATAAAATATCAAACCTTGGCCAAGTGTATTCATTATATCTGCGCCTTCTATCCATTTACAGCGTAAATATGTGTAGCATCTTTTAACCATGGTCCGACACCGTTAAATGCAATCAAAAAAATTTATACAATTAAATAAACATCACTCAACATCATTTTATACAAAAACTTAGCACGTTTTTTTTAAAAAAAATTTTAAATCTAATTTTACAGGGAAATTATAGCATGTTCCTACTTTATAAATGATAAAAATAGTCTTTGGAATTTTTGCAGAACTATTTATTTAAATTATATAAAGTTGGGCAGTTCTGCGAATACTTGTATCTAATGTACAAGATCCTTTTATATCTTATACACTTTTTTGAAAAGATATATATATCTGTATCTAAGATTCTTTATTTAGGATCTTGTATCTTTTTCATTTTATTGGAAAAAGATACAGATACATTTTATATTTTCCGGCCCATATACTGTTCTCTAGCCCACATTTTCATACCTTTCTAAGGAGAAATCTTCATACTCTTAATACTCCAAAATATTATTTTATTTTCTCAAATGGTAATGTTATTTAACATAAATATTCACAATATTATTTGAAGAGTACATTATATTCTTTTGATGAGATTTATCCTTGATCAGATAAGAATAAAGCAACAAAAAAACAACAAAAAAAACATATTTGACAAATTGACATAATTCATATATATTTTGAGCATGAAAAATTGAATTGACACGCAAAAAGTTGCTATCTAACTGGGTTAGAAAAATTAGTAAGATACAAATACAAAATCTCTTCAATACTATGTTACATAATTATCTATTTTTCTTTTTTTTTTGATTTGGTTCACAATCCAATTCACTCTTCTTATTTTTCATTATTAAAATTATATGTCAAATTTATCAAAAAAAAACACTATTTTCTAACGATCCCTCCTGTCAGAATTTTACTAAATTTATTTAGCATTACAAACTAAAGTTAGTATGGGGCAAAATTTTAGTCTCCAATGTTTTCTGCTTTTTGGGTGAATTTAAAATTTGACGTAAATTATTTTTTTTGTTGATTGATTTCCTTCTAATATCAATCAATAAAAGTATTTTTTCGATATCTTAAACATTAAGATATCTGAACAAATCAGACCGCATGCCGGGTTGGGGGCTGAAAATTTTAACCGGCCCGGTAACTCGTGTAAAATATTTTGCAGAATTCGGATTATATAATTGAAACTTCTATGGAAAATATTAATACATAATGGCCGGATAACTTTTATAACATGTTGAAGAGCCAATTCACCATATAAGTCAGAGATTTCCGGGCCGGTATTTTAATTTTTTTAAATATACCCGGGTCGGTCTTAAAAATTTCTTTTCTTTAAATACCCGAACCGGGTCGTATATTTAAAGACCGGGTATTTAAAATCGCCACTATTAGCTGATATAAAATTTAAGAATAAATTGCAATTATTTTAAAATAATCCGGGCCGGGCCGTGAAAATGGTACCTCTATGGGTCTCTAATATATAAAGTAAATTATAAATAATAATTGCTTACATTTTAACAATCCATTTACAAAATATATCATTATATGATTATAAGTAATAATTGTTAGATTTTAAAATATATAAAATATTCAAAAAATTTTTTCAACATCCGCGTAAGATAAAATTCGTCTGGTTTATTTTTTATGATAAAGAAACTCGGACATAATATTTAATGAAATTTAATATCAGATATTATTATTTTTAATATAAAAAAAACGTAAAATAAAATAAAATGTATCTAAAATAGATACCGATATCTCTTAAATAGTATCTAGATACCGTTACTTTCCCAAAATGTATCTAGCTAGATACTTTAAAACTGCTAAACTCTACTTATTAAATTAAATTAGCTAATAAATTTCTATATTATAATATTTTATTTTTTTTAAAAAAAAACAAATATGATAAATAATAGTCATATTTTGTAATGGATTATGATCCAACGATAGAAGATTCTTACAGGAAGCAATGCTTAATCGATGACGTTATAGCCAGATTAGATAGTAACATATCTAGATACCGTTACTTTCCCAAAATGTATCTAGCTAGATACTTTAAAACTGCTAAACTCTACTTATTAAATTAAATTAGCTAATAAATTTCTATATTATAATATTTTATTTTTTTTAAAAAAAAACAAATATGATAAATAATAGTCATATTTTGTAATGGATTATGATCCAACGATAGAAGATTCTTACAGGAAGCAATGCTTAATCGATGACGTTATAGCCAGATTAGATAGTAACATTAATATTTTATACTTGTATATTTTATATAACTAACATATGGAAAAGAAAAAATAATTAGTATTTATCTGAGTTCTCTGCATAAATTAAAAAAAAAAAATTAAAATAAGAAAATTTGACTTGAAAAAGTATTAAAAAATAATTAAATATATATATAACAAAATCTTTTAAATGTGATCGCGTGATTTTAGGAATACATCATAGAGGTCTGCAGAGGGCCAGTTTTGGCCAACAAACCCCGACCATCCACTTGTTGCTTTAAAATTATTTAGCGGCCTCCCGTTCACTTATGGTGGATTTGTTTATAATATCCCCTTTAACGTATTTTCGATTAATCTTTTAAAAATATGCAATAATATAATGAAATAGAAAGATAAATTTTTTAATATAATATAAATATATAAAAAGTCTGTTCTGCTTCATCTCGCGCCGAAAAATTTGTTAAAAATTCACCGATCCATTTTGAAAAATTTTGTTTTATTTAACCCCCACGCTATCCGCCTAATATTCAAAATATTTTCAGAAAGCCCGCCCAGAGAATGGACGGGCGGGCGGACTGGCTAAGAACCTACCCATTGCAGACCCTTAAGTGTAAAAATGGATAGATATTGGTAAGTATTTATTACATGGGTATTATTTATTATGTAATAGCGATTTTAATTTTGTTTTATTTTCATACATTTAGTTAGAAAGAATGAAAGAAAGAAAGATAGATAGATAGATAGATAGATAGATAGATAGATAGATAGATAGATAGATAGATAGATAGAAAGAAAGAAAGAAAGAAAGTTAAAACCTTAACTAGTCAATTTCTCATTTCAATTAAAACAAGAGCATCTCAAGCATTTAGGTATCTTGCTAACCGTGATGATCATGTTTAAAATTTTTTATCACCTTTATTTATAGGGGACATAGTACATTTAAATTAGTGTTTTTAAATGGCTCGATTTGAGTCGGGTTTTAAAACCGACTAACTCGGTATTTTATCCAGCATAGTATTACGCAAGGTTAAAGATTTTGCACATAGATAGCACAACGGTTTGGACATCTAGTATAGCGAAAAGGCTAGGCTTAGAAAATATTTTTCCGGCTACAATAATGAGTTAGCCGTTTGACAACACCAATTTAAATTGCGATAATTTTATCATCTTGGGCTGATGAAGTGTCAATTTTAAAGAGTCTAGAAAGTCGGAAAATGAACCAATAATATTTCCGAATATTTAGTATGGTCAATAAACTACCGGTGAACTATGGATTAATGCTAGTGATATAGAATTATTTAAATTAAATATGGTTGGCCATTTTTTTTTAACAACACTACTTTTGATCATCGATATTATCAGAAAACTATTAGTATTAGGAAGACTACAATTTTGGAGATTCGAAGCCTTCTAATGTTCCCTCTCTGTAACGCAAAATTTTTATCAAAATTAAAAGGTATGGGGATTTATCCGGTATCAGCTGTGTCTAGGGTTAGCGTCAAAATAAATAAAAAAAATTTGCTATAGGTTATTTCACTTTTCCGTACCTTCGCATTATACTTATTTTTGTTATATAGAAATCAATTTATTTTATTTTATTTAAAAAAATTTATTTATGAGAAATAAATGTCCATATATCTACAAAAAGTGGCTGTTAGAAAAAAATGACTATGCTGAAGGGCTGCTCATCCCAATTTAACGAAAATGGGACCCTGGGAACACATACTAAAAATGGCGTAATGCGTTCTTTATCACATCAACCATCCTATTTCTCCCTGTGAAAAATAAAATATTAAAAAAGAAAATTATTAAAATTTGCAAAAAATATTCACAATTTAAAAAAAAAAATTGAAATCGGGTACCGAACGTTTTAACCCTAGAAACCATCTTTCTAAAAAAACAGAATGTCCCATTTAAAGCATGATCCATTTTATAGTGCTTCTCGAGAGGCCCCTCTACCTAGTGTTGTTAAAGGGATCGATTTGGCCAATTTTAAACAAGATTTTAGCCAAAAGGCCTCGAGATTTCGTTAATAGATGTCCTGATCTTTCTGCCATCTATGAGCATAATCCCCAGGTCCGCGTAGTATTTTTTTGGCTATAATACTGTGTTAAGCCTTTTTTTTTAAAAAAAACCGACCCATTTAATAACACTACTGTCTATACCTTCACGTGATTAGAATCTTTAATCCTAGATTTTTTTTTGGGAATCTTTATAATTCCAATTTTATGTCCTTCCATATTTTTTGGTAAAAATAACAAATCGATGATTATTTGATGAATGAACTTTTATTTATTTTTTTCTGATTGAAATTTATTTATTCGAAACCACTTCCCCTGACAGTTTTGGACACCGCGGGACAAGAAGAATTCAGCGCTATGAGGGAACAATACATGCGGACCGGAGACGGATTTCTGCTCGTTTTTTCTTTGAATGATAGGAATAGGTTTGCTATAATTTTTTTAAAAGGCTATGTCCAAAGTTGATCCGGCCGATATAATTTCTATTAAATTTTCCCGGCCCGGACCTATAAAATTTAAGGAAAAGTCAACCCAAGCCGATAAGATATTTTTGGCACGAATATTCCAAGACATCTGATATGTCAACTAATATCTTTATATTCTCTCTTCCTATGGTTATCTGTTTCTTTCTACTTTTATTTGTAATTGGATCATGTCATAAATAACTTATAATAATTTTTTAGTGAACCTACTATATATATACATATATATATTGTTTATAGATTTAGAGTGTTGGTTTATAGAGCTCTTAAAATAGAAAGTAAGAAATAGGCATATTTGTAATATATTTTCAAACAGAAATAATCAAATATTAGCTCGAAATTTAATATATAAATATTTTCGCAAGTGCCCTATCAAGATTTTAGGAAAAATCAGAGATTTGGAATGCCCATTCCCATTTTTAAAATTCATATTTTCCGGCCAGCTCCGAAAATTTTTTTATTAACCATCACGGCCTTCTATTGAAGAATTTTTTAAAATTCCCGGCCCACGCGTCGTGGAGGGGCCTTGCACACATGATATCTAATCATTATTAAATACATGATTTGTCAAAACAAATATTTGACCAATAAAAATATATTTTATTTGTATAACCCATAATGAAATTGATTAGTGATAGGGGTCATTGAGTGTCCTATGAACGTTACCTTATGTCAAATAAACTAATAAATAAATTGGGTAATGATGGGTAGTCATTGAGCTTCCTAAGAAGAATTGCCTTTTTGTCAAATTATTGATGCTTAAGAGAGTTTTCTAGCCATGCTTTTGGAGGAGAGTAGGTTAGATAAGGTTGAAAAAAATATGCGGTAAAATGCCTAAGTTGCTGCAAATTTCTAAAATAAAAAATTATTTATAATATACTCGATTATAATTACTTCTCTCACACTAATGAAAAAACCAAAAAAATTAAATTAGTGGAAAGTATATTTAATAATATTTTTTTTTTTACATTTTTAAAACAAATTAATTTTTAATGAATTTAGCACATTTTATTTTTATTTTTAAAAAAAAAATATTTTTAATAGTGTTTGTTAAAGGGCTCGTTTTGAGCCGATTTTTTAAAACGGCTAACTCAATATTTTAGCCAGAAATGCGATAATTCTATGTCTAGAACTTTGTTCCATCTCTGAGAAAAATCTTCAGCCGTGCGTAATATTTTTCTGGATGGAATATTGAGTTTGCCGTTTTTAACAACACTAGTATTTAACCTTATTTATTTTTACCATTATAAACAATTAATAAAAAATAATATAAAATCAAAAATCTGTTAAGAAGAGGGGAAAAATGTGAAAGGGAAAAAAAAATTTTTAATCATATATAATAATTATTATTAATTAAAATGTTAAGTTAAAAATTTAATAGTGTAAATTTTATAGTAACTATATAAGGTAATCAAATAATTACGTTATAAATTATAATAAGTAATATAATCATTAATAAAAAATATATATTTTATAAAAAATAATACATATTGTTAAACTGCTCATTTTGAGCCTAATATTTTGGCCAGAAAAATATTGCCTTAGCCTCGAGATTTCTCTAATAGATATCCAAACCTTTGTTCCTTCTACAGACAAAATCTTCAGGCCTGCGTAATATTTTTCTGGATGAAATATTGCTCAAAACGTGCCGTTTAAATAACACTACATATATATATATGGTAAAGCGGAAAATAACCTTAAAACTTTAGTAAAACTTCTAATAACTTAAATAAAAAAAAACTAATTGAAATTGTAAATAGTGAAATGGGTAATATAAAAATATTTAAAGTTCTTGAAGTAATAGGGACAGTGTGAGGGAAAAGGCTAAGGATATTATATGACAAAACAGATGAGAAAATACATATAGAAATTGACACTGTAATTCTACCTACCGACAATTTTCGGTAAAAATAGATGCTGTACGACGTACCGGAAAAAAAATTCCCTAATAATAATTCTTAGAAAAAAATTTCTGGGAATTTATTTTCTCTAAATTTTTTTTAAATATATTATTCTAGGGTTTTTATTCCGTGAATTATATTTATAGGGAATTTTTTTCCCCCCTATTTTATTAATTTTGTAATTTTTAATATCTTCAAACTAGATTCATATATATATATTATGTCGTAATTGGGATTAGAGATGGGCGCGGGCCAGATTTTTCATTCACGCACGTCACGCCCGAAAATTCACGATGTTTTTAAATTTTTCTAAAACTATTGCAATAATTTTACACTTTTTTGAATTCATTCTATTTATTTCTCTCATTTCATAATCCATATTAATAACAAAAAATAAATATAATCTATAAATCGAAATTTATTTAGAAAAAGAAGAATGTCCATCTTTTTTTATTTCAATTGTGTACGCCTTTCCTCTAATAAGAGATTGGCTACAGAAAATAACTTTTCACTAGAAGCCGAACTTGCAGCTTACAAATTTTGCTCGATAATTTTCTCAAAAAAGGAGATGAATATTCCTGCTTCCAAAACTTCAAAATATTGTCGTTATTTATCTTATGAATCTTTTAAGTTCATCCTCAGAGCTTTCTAGGTGATGTTGATGCTTCATCAGAATCATCTAGAAATTCTCTAAAAAAATTTTTAGAATATACGGTCTTTTATGAGTGTAGGATGAATTAGGAAAGTGATAGTTGGTATTGACCATTTAGAATATACGGTTTTTTATGAGTTTAGGATAAGTTAGGAAAGTTATAAATGATAGTTGGCATCGTATGCATATCATCTAATTTTATATCATTTAGCATTTTTATGATTGTTTTATATATATCATTTTCTTCTTTTATTAACTTAAGTCTTTTGAAATTCGGATCTAGAATTAAGCCTACCTTATGTAGTGGCTGCATAATAATCTTTTAAAATAAATCTTCTTCTGTATTTTAAGGTTTTGATTATTATTGTATCACGTTCAGAAGGTTAACAAAATATTATTAATTTTTCATTTATTGTGGGATGAGAATCTGCTCTCAGATTATCCGAGCATTCTTTAAATATTGATAAAAATTTATCTAACTCGCATATGATACTGATATCAATTGTGGCTAATCTATTTAATTTTTGCTTGCTAAACAAGCACACCTATATTTCAGAATATGATTTTAAGAAACTCTGTATCATGATATATACAGAGTTCCATCTCGTTATTCTCGCTATTACATCTTGTTTAAAAGGGTGTGGCTTAGTTTGATATTAGCTGTAGATTGTTTGAAATATTGTACTATTTTTTTACACCATTTATATTTAAGGCTGTTTCAAGTTAAACAATTGTCAAAAATATAATGCATAATATTATTTAGTATATGGCATATACATGCTAGCGTTTCGTCATCTTTGAATGCACTTATAAGATTTGCTCCGTTATCACTCACAACTATACATTTATTTAAGTAATTTTCTACTTCTGAATATTCTCCTAAAATTTTGACTACACTTTTAATTTTGACGTTTTTTCCATCCATTGCCCTTGTGGCCAAAACAAATGTTTTTAATTTAAAATCCTTAATGATAATATGTCCTGTAATGGTTAAAAAACACTTAGATTTTTATAGTCATCCGTCAAATATCAGTGATTATGGACAAGTAATTATTATTGATCATGCTTTTAATCTTAAATTTTATTTTATAGTATATTTTTGGACCTATAGTATTCATGAGAGTTTTCCGGTTCACAACTTTTATATTTTGTTATTCACGTGTAACACCAACATTTATCTCTTGGTCTAGCTTTAAAATTTTCCACTTTCTGTTGCATTTAAAGATTGAAGATATTTACAAATAAAGTATAACTGACTTTTCTGTAAAAAGTTTAAGCAAAATTTAGCATAAAATCTCGCGATAAAAAACACCTAAACATAAAAAGAAAATAGAACTAGCGAAATGATACTACCGGATGTTGTTTATAAAATGCGGAAGATTTTTAGTTTTCATAAATTATTCTTTTTTTAAAAAGAAATAAATTAAATTAAGAAAATATATAATATAATTAATAAATTGCAAATTTATATTTATAAAAAAAACAATTTTAAAAATTAAAATTTCCGTGATTCACTAGAAATTTATGTTCACACCCAGGGAAAATTTTGGGAAAGCCCGTCCGCCTTGGAATTTAAAATTTATTCACACTCACGCCATGACACGATGGGTTACGCGTAATTTCACGGCCCGCGCTCACCTCTAATTTGGGATACGATATTTTTTTTAACATTTTCTTTTATAATAAAATAACCTCTTATAAATTTAAGGCATATAATGAATGAAAAGGGATGAGGTTAATACATTTTTTGTTTTTGTAAATTTATATTTAAAATCATAAATATTTTTCACGGTGAATTTATATATTTTTAAAAAAAATTCGAATTTTAATAAAATATATATTATTGATTGCAACAATTTCGTGTTGTTAAATGGCGGCTAACTCCTTCATCCAGAAAAATATAACCTAAGCCTGAAGAATTTGCTCATAGAAGGAACAAAGGTCTAGACATATCTTATCGAAATCTTGAGGCTTAGGCAATATTTTCCTGGCTAACATATTAAGTTAGCCGTTTTTAAAAAATTAGCTCAAAGCGAGCCCTTTAATAACACCACTACAATTCTTCAAAGCTATATGACATTTCGTTGAACATTTTAAGATTGTTCTTGAAACACTCGCATCTTTTATTCATTCATGCAATTCATTTTGCAATTGCATAGCGATGTTTTCCCATAGTTTGTGACATTCTGGGAAGCTCCTAAATATTTTTAGCAGTTTAAATTAAAAAAAAAATTAAATGATCTTGGGGCCGTCAAAACATAATTTTATTCTCAAATAATTGGACAAATCACTTGTTATTACCTATCCGTTAGGACAGACAGAACTAATAACTATCGTTAAAATTAAATATGGGTAATAAGAACGTGTGCCGGAAGAATTTCAACACCATTTTTGCCTTCTAGTTTATGTAAAACAATTAAATATTTTGAGGTTCCCAACAAAGATACAATTCATAGGTAATTTAAGTTATTTTTATAGTAACCACATATACTCAAATTAATTTATATACATAAAATATATTAATTTTTTATTTAAACTGCTAGAAAGAAAGAAAGAAAGAGGTGAATAAATTTATTTTCATTAAGTTCTTGTTGTAAATAAACTTTTTTATTTATGTTTAACCCAGGTTGGGAAACAGGGATTTCAGAATCTATCTGTGCAGTATTCGTCTTAAATTATGAATACCCCGACTTTATAAATTTAAATTTTGACTCCAACTTCGAAGATTGCTCATCGCATTCTAAAAGAATTATTGTCGTTATTTCTTTCTTTCTTTCTTTCTTTTATTTAGTAGCTTCCTGGAATGTCACAAACCATGGGAAAACATCGTTATTCGATTGCAAAAGTGGGTTGCATGAATAAAAGGTGAGTCATTCCATGTCAAATCAATCACTTTACAACCCGACCATCTCAGATTTCGTTCAAATTTGGTATTTAAGTTAATAAAGTATTGTAATTGACGAATCCAAAATATCAGACTCTTATCTCTATAACCGGAGATATAGGGCTTCAAAGTGGCTCAGTTTGGTCATCCGCACCTTTTCGAGCGTTTCAAGAACAACCTTAAATGTTGAACTAAATGTCATATAGCATTGAAGAATTGTTGCAACAAATACTTCTTTTTTTTAAATTAGGATTTTCAATTAAAAAATATATACATTCACGTGCAAAATATTTATGATTTTAATTTAAATTTACAAAAAACAAAAAATGTATTAACCTTATCCCTTTTCATTCATTTATATGCCTTAATTTTGTACTATTTATTTATTTTTTTAAATCTTGGCCTTTTAAATATATCCTTTTTTGATAATTTATATCAAGTTATAAAATAATAAAGAAAATGTTTAAAAAAAAGATAAAACAAATATCAGATATCTAACAACTCACCCACAGATTTTTAAATTAAATTTGCCAACCTACAATATGGCATCCTTGTCAGATTAGCTTTCTATATTACTTCATTTATCCCCGGGTATTTTATTCGTAGATTTTTTCCCCATTAACCAAAGCAATTTTTTTTTTCACACGATCCTAACTAATTTAATACTATATTGCTGAATATACTCTAATAAGCTCGTCGTTGATAATAGGAAAAGAACTGGTAATTTACATAGCTAAAAAGTTGTATGGAAAAATTGTTTTAAAGTGATTTTCACTAATTAGTGATATCCGTATAATCGGCCAATATCAACTCGATACTGTATTGGCAATATCGGATCGGATCGACCTGCAAAAAGCTGTAATCGACATCCCCTAATTAATACCGCGCGTGTTAGTATCGGTTTAAAAATTTTATATGGATTCATCTCTATATTGAACATTTCCTACATCTGTGATCACTTTGTTCTCGAACACTCGTCTCCATCCTAATTCCTTTCTATTATATAACGCGATGACGACCTGCGTTATTATCCTAGAGGTCTGCATTTGACGGATTTTTTCGCCCGCCTCCCACACCCATGGGCTGGCGTGCGAGTAAATTTTTTTTTAAATTATAAGTAGGAGGGTTAAATAATTTTCAGAACAACGAGTGGACCGGTTTTGGCTAAAACCCGCCCATTGAAGACCTCTAATATGGCGGCAAATCCATTTGTATAAAAAATTTCCATCAATTCAACTATTAAATAATGTGTTACTTTCATTATATTACTATTATTTTAAAGTTTTGAAGAGATCAACAAATTTCGTAAACTCATACTCAGGGTTAAAGATACCGATCAATTTCCCATGATTTTAGTCGGCAACAAGTGCGATATACAGCAACAATTCAGAAAAGTTTGTAAAATTTAGACCTTTTTTAATATAAAATACTTTTAAAACTGACTGACAAACGAGAAAATCTAAAATTTTAAATAAGCAAATTTTGTTCAATTTTAAAAACCAATATTATTTTTTTTTCTTTCTACAAACGGGGTGGGGCCATGTGGACTTATTAAGCGTCTTCTTGAGAATAATATACGGGTTGGGGCCATATGGTCTTTTTTAAACGTCTTCTTGAGAGTAATATAGGAAATGGGGCCATATGGACTTCTTAAGCTTCGTTGGGGTCTTATGGGCTTCTTAAGCGTTTTCTTGAGAGCAATATACGGGATGGACAAACTATCTTCCTTGAAAAGGGAGCGATAAAAACTCTGAAAATTATTCAAACTATTGACCAAACAAGAATTAGGAGCTGTAAATTTATTTTTGTACAAATAAGAGTTTTTTTTTAAAAAAAACAGTTGTTTTTTATTTTGATTTTTAAATCTAAATTTTTTACCGGTAAAATTTTTTTGAAAAACGGTAAATGAAGACATCGGTATCTTAATTTTATTAGGAGTATAATTGGGGTAATTACTATATTTTTTAGCCTTTTAAGCCAATTATTTAACTAAAAAAAATCGGCTAAACCTAGTTTTAAGCAGAGAAAGCTATCACTCCGAACTCGCCGTTTTTCTCTTATATATATATTAAAACGCTTTAAATGGTAGCGTTTTTTTCACCGGAACGCGCGTGTAGGTTGAGGCGAATTAGCCGACATTTAACCATTACCCAACTATAATTAAGAGTAAAGTAAAAAAAAATCAAATCAAGTTTAACCGATATTTTAAAATGCTGAAATTTATTCTAGGATAACTTTCTTCCAAAAAAAAATAATTCTTTAAAGATGCGTAATGAATTTATTTTTAACTTTAAATAATTATAGGTTGATAACAAAGAGGCGCAAAATTTGGGAGATCAAATGAATATTCCCTATATCGAAACGAGTGCTAAATTAGGCATCAACGTCGATCTCGCCTATCATAATCTAGTTAGAGCAATTAGGTTTATATAACTTTTTGTTTTTTATTAATCCTTTTTTTTAAAGACCTGTTATGGTAATTGAAGAATTATAAAATGTCTTATCGCCTATTGATACTATATATTATTAGTATACTGGGAGCTTTGCTTTATTTGTATTAGAGAATTTCCAGAACAGAACGTTTTTTTTTGCTTTTCAAAACGGTTTTTGAGGCAAGTTTTCCAGCAATTTTTTGAAATTTATTTTCAAGCAAAGGATAATAATTAGTCTAATTAATTAGTTTGCTTAATATATTAGAATAAAAATCTAGAAGTGATAGTTCGATCTCGGGGCGGCATTTATTCAATGATTGTGAATAAATATAATTTTGCCGAGATTGGTAGGGAATAAAGAGGTTCTTTTTAGGATTGAGTATTATCCATCGATGGGAAGGATTATCTCTTTAGTTATGGTTGCAGGTATACAAATTGCTTCTCTAGCTAAATTAGCAAGTCTAGGAAGTTGCAGTCCCTTTTTTCCCAAAAAAGGTTAGTGCATCCGGTTCTGGTATATTATGTTTGCCGATTAAAATGTGGCATTATTGCTCTAGATTCATGATGTTTGTATCTTCAACTTGAACCTTACCTGCATTTCTATGATTCTCTATATAAGTTTTAAATGACGATAATGTCGGAGAATTTGAATTAAATATAAATTTTAATATTTTTAAATATTGGATCAAGTAACAGTAGTGAAGGTCAACGGTCCGGTCTTAGACCGGGACCGGACCGATTGCCGGATCGATCTTTTTTTTGAGGACCGTGGTCCAGACCGGTCTTTTATTAATATTTAAGTTTGCTTTACTATTCAATTATTATAATTTTTTTGTATATTTTATTTTATGAATTAATATTTAAGTTTGCTTTACTATTCAATTATTATAATTTTTTTGTATATTTTTTTTTATGAATTTTTCTAGAGGAGTTATTTTAGATATTGTTAAATTTTATTTTACAATATGAAAACCATAAATTTGTCCAAGAAACATTTTACTTATAGTCCCAATAAAAAACATAGAGTATGTATTCACTGCAATACCAAATATAATGTATCGTCAGCAACAAGTAATAAAATAATTGTTTATAATTTTTTAAGCAGTAAATTAATCAAAATAAGCAGTATTATTATTAAAATATTTTGGTTATTATTTATATAGTTCTATTTTTTCTTAAGAAACTGTCTAAATAATTCATTGTTAAAATAACTTAACCTTATTCTTAATAAAATAATTAGGTACCTTAAGCAGGCATCTGATAAAACATAAAATATATACCTCTAATGATGAAAATGGAAATATCTCAAAAACACAATCTACTCTTAATTTTAATATGCCCTCCACAAGCACAAAATCACTTTCTTCAATACCATTGGATAAATTTCAAACTGAACATATGAACCAATTAATAATAAAATGGGTAATAATGGACTGTCTGCCAATGAAGACTTTTGAAAGTTTAGGTCTTCATAATTTAATCAAATATTTAAACTCAACTGCTACAATTTGGTCTAAAAACAAAGTTAAAAATTTTTATACAGTTAATTTTGAGAAACTAAGAAGTTCTTTAAAAGATATTTTAAATAAAAATAATTCTTTAATAAGCTTTACCACAGATATGTGGAGCAGTATAAATAAAGTTTCATTCATAGCCATTACTGCTCACTTTATTGACTCTTCTTTTACATTAAAAAATATTTTACTTGATATAAATCATATCCCATTTCCTCATACTTCTGAAGAAATATCCTTAGCTATAAAAGAAGTAATTGATGTATATCAATTGGAGAAGAATATACTGGCTTGT
Organism: Gordionus sp. m RMFG-2023; assembly: GCF_954871325.1. NCBI lineage: Eukaryota > Metazoa > Nematomorpha > Gordioida > Chordodea > Parachordodidae > Gordionus > Gordionus sp. m RMFG-2023. The sequence goes on along the minus strand of NC_088777.1, from coordinate 4,426,030 downwards.
ACTACAGATAATGCCAATAACATCCTAAAAAGCATGGATATTTTGCATATTTACAAGGAACAAAACTTTAAAGGTTTCAGATGCTGTGCCCATATTCTAAACTTAATATCTCAGGAAGGTTTATCAACAATTACAACTATCCTAGAAAAGTGTAGAGACATTGCCTTTTCTATAAATAAATCACCCAAAATAAATCAAGCATATGTACAAATATGTGAAAATAAGGGTATTACAAAATTTAAAATCCCTTCTGATATCCCTATTAGATGGAATAGCTCCTATTTAATGATGAATACAATTTATGAGGTATTTACATTTTTATCCAATTATTTTTAAAAAATATTTAATTTTTAGAACATGGATGCTATAGAAGAAGTACTTTTTTTGAATTACAAACAATTTAAAGGGGTTTTCTTTACTGAGTGTGAAAAGAAGAACTTAAAGAGGCTGTAGATTTTCTTAGGCCCTTCTATAAAACCACTTTTGATTTATCAGGATCGAAATATCCTACAGTTGGGATTTCCATGTTATATATGGAGAATATAAATAATGAAATTTTAAATAATATAAAAAAAGATAATAACAATACAAGAAAAGAAAAGAAATTCTTAATAACATGCTGGTTAAAATGCAGAAATATCTCAAAGATTTATTTTGTTATGAATCATATGTCTCAACATTGTTGGATCCGAGATTAAAACAAGTTTACATGCCTAATACTCTTAATAGAATTGAGTATATGACCAAATTTTCGAAATATTTAAGAAAAATACAAAATTAAAAAAATACAGGAATAACGGATTCTCAGGTATATTTTAAATATTTATTTATTAAATCCTAATTTTCAAACATTTGTGCCAGGAGGAAATCAATGAATTTAGTTTTTTAAAAAGAATTTTATCCCAAAAAAGAAATTCAGAAGGGGATTGTATATCCTCAGAAATCATTGAAGAAAATATATCAGAACTTCACACCTATATTTAAATGAACCTCTTGTTTCTTTAAAAAATGACATATTAGTATGGTGGAAAACCAATAGTGAAAGGTCTTTTATATTTTGTAAAAGTCAATATAGTTTATTATATAGATTTCCAGTCCTCTCATTAGCAGCTAGAAATTTTTTAGCAATTCAAGCAACATCTGTCCCCTGTGAACAAATATTTTTGAAGGCAGGAGATCTTGTCACTAAAAAAAGAAACAGGCTTTCAAACAAAACAATACAAGCTTTGATGCGTATGGGCTCTTGGTTAAAAAATGGAATAGATATACCGCCTCCATTAAAGCCCCTCTTCTAATTCCTTCCATAGCAATTCTACAAACAATGACATTAGCATTTATTTAAATTGAATATTTGCATTAATTATTATATTATTCATAATTAATTTTATATTGTTTATATAATACTCTTATATTTAATAAAATGATAAAACAAATTAAATTAGGTTAAAAAAAATGTTTTTTTTAAACAAATAAAAAGACCGGTCCTGGATCGGTCTTTTTATTTAGGATCACGGTCTGGATCGATCTTATTCTTAAGGACCGTGGTCCGGTCCGGTCGGAGGGTATCGGTCCAGTCCGGACCAAAGACCGGACCGTGACCCTCACTAAAGTACAGTGTCGCTAATATCTAATGTGCAAAATATAAAATTAATTACTTGCAGTTCGGTTATAGGAAACCTATATTCTAGACAAATTATATCTGAGCTACCATTTTTATTGATTTGTATATTATAATAATTTATTTCTATCGAAATAATAAAACCTAAATTAATTGTTGATCCCTTTACGGGGAGGAAGAAATTCTGCGGACTCTCTGAATGGATCTAGTAAGTGCGAATAGTTCGTCACCTAGATCACATTCGTTATTTAAAAGTTCTAAAGATTATTTTTATTCTAATATATCTTCTATATAACTCTCGCCGACATCTCAAATACTTTCTAGCATGATTAATATGCTGTGGCCAACGGGTAGGGAAATTTAATTTTAAGGGTCATATTAATTCGATCTTTTGGCGTATTTCAATATATATTTTCAGAGACCTGCAGAATTACCAATGGCACAGCCCGGCCCGGGTTTTTATTTTAAAATTAAGGCCCGGCTCGGATTTTTTTAAAATATATTATATTTATTTTTGATTATTTCAGATACCGGATATTTTTTTTAAAAGAAATTTTAAGCCCGGGTATATAACATTCATTGGAATTGTAAACCATTTTAGGAAGACATATATGTCGGTATTGGTTAAAAACGATTATAAAATTAAAAAATATATTCGTGGAAAGGTTTTCAATTTGACAGCTTCATTCAAATTTAACTTTTTAAATTTGAGACAATTTAAGCTATATTAACCATATTAAAATTCATAAAAATGTAAGATTTTAAAAAAAATCCAAGAAATTTTGCAATATTGAATAGCAGAATATTTATGCCCCCCCCCCCAGTGTATTTGAAGCGATGAAAATCAAAATCTCGTGAAATCACTTTCACAAGGTATTAGCCGTGAAATTTTGATGTGTTATATTTCGAAATCACAAGGAATATAAGATCCGGGCTGGGACGTGCAAATGGTACCTCTGCATCTGATTTTTATTATATTAAAATTACTTTAAAAAATACATAAAAACTATAAAATTTATATTATGTTTCTCAAGAAGCTAAGTCCAAAAATATCAAAAAATTCGATTCGCAAACCTTTTAAAAACCTTATAGAAAGAGATAAAAAATATATAAGCTTTTTTTTATGTATATAAGAATTAGAACATGTCCAAAATATAATTTTTGAAAATTTTAAATTTTCTGAAAGTTTTGAAACTAATTTTTTTTTTTTAAAAAAAGAGAAGATTTTGGACTTAGTTAAAAGTGGAAATTTATTTGAAGTTTTGTTTAACCGTATTTTTTTTTGACATATTCCAAAAAAAAAATTTTTTTTTAAATCATTTCTTCGATTCGCATTTTTTAATTTCATAAAAATTCAACGAAAATTGAATTTGGATAAAAATGCGCCTAAGGCCGCATTCATAGTGGATCCGATCCGACACGATTTAACAGCTGATCGATTTTTAAAATCTGTTTATGAGATCAATTTTTTTGTAATAATATTATTTTGTCTTTAATTCTATACAACATGATAATAACCTAAGAAATACTGGTTTTAACAAAGAAAAATTGATTCTCATAAACCGATTTTAAAAATCGATCAGCTGTTAAATCGTGTCGGATCGGGTTCAATTTGAATGCGGCCTAAGGTATTCAATAATTACCTAATATCGATAAGATATTTGGCACAAGTGTCGTTAAACTGCTCGATTTTAAAAATGGCTAACTCAAATATTTTAGCCAAATAATATAGCGCAAGACTCGAAATTTCGTTAAATAGATGTCCAAATCTTTCTTGCCATCTATGAGCGAAATTCCCGGGCCTGCTGATATTTTTTGGCGTAAATATTGGGTAAGCCGTTTTTTTAAAAAAAACAAACTGAGCCGTTTAGCGACACTTATTCGGCACAAAAAAAGAGGTAAGTTTTTGCTGAAATATAATTGAATTTAATATATAATCATTTGCCTTCTCGTCAAATATTTTTAACAGGTGCTATAGAGACAAAGAAAGGTTAATTCATATCTCCGACCAAAACGGAAATGGGAGTGTCAAGAATTATTTCGGCCGCAAAAAATCGAAAACAACGAAAATGTTTTGTTTTTCCTAGAAAAAAAGATATAAATATATATGTATATAAACATTTGCGAATATCGGCGACTTCAAAATTAAAAAAAAAACCCAGACACTATTTATTTTAATTGCCTAATTCGCAAACACAAAAATATTTGTATTTCCATAATGACATCAATAATCCCCCCCCCCTTAAAAATTCCAAACGATTTATATTGAATTCCCCCATCGCTCCCATTTTTTTTATAGACAAATTGTAAATCAGCTGAGGGCAAACTATTTATTCGCTTGAGTATTTATTATATATTCTCTATTTTTGGGTCCAAACTAGACTTTTTTTTTAAAAGTTATATTTTTAAAATGATTTTTTAATAATAGTTTCATACAAAACTTATATTAATATCAAATATTTAAACCCAAATTATTTAAATATTCGATATCTTGTAATAAATTACAAGAAAATATAATGATATGTAAATGGATATTTAACTTATATAATATATATTTTTTTAAAATCACTCAATAAATTTAGCAATAATAAAAAAATGTATTTTGAAATATAGAAGATTATAAGGACTAGAGAGAAAAGGTCTTTTAAGTTGTTAAATCACGACTCACTCATATTTTTTTAGAATTGTCACTTTATCAGGTAAAAAACATCTAAATTGAAATTTTTTAGACTTTTTAAAAGTAACTACAGGTGGAATCTGTGGATGTTTGCCCGATTCATCAAGTCTTTTTTTTTACTTAAAAAAAACGTTTTAAGAGTGAGATTAAGTTCAACTATTTTCAAATTTTTATTATTATTATTAATTCATCAGTCATGAGGAGTGTTGTTAAACGGCTCGTATTGAGCCGATTTTTAAAAACGGCTAACTAACTCAATATTTGATCCAGAATAATATTAAGCATGCCTGAAAATTTTGTTTGTAAAAGGAAAGAAGATTTGGACATCTGCTAGCAAAATCTCGAGGCACTTAGGCAATATTTTTCGGGCTAAAATATTGAGTTGGCCGTTTTTAAAAATCGGCGCAAAACGAGCGTTTAACAACACTAGTTTCACTAGTAAAATTATCTAAGCATATGTCAATATGCTCAAATTTAAAATCATTTTTTGAAGCGCATTTTTTTTAAATTTAAGAAATTGATTTTACCCAGAAAATATAAATGTTTAGAATACCTATTCTATGAACTTCATCCAATTTTGTGATGAACGTTTTTGACTTAACTTATAATTTATATCAGTATTTCTTTCCTTAGATTTTTTTTTAAACAAATAATTAATCCTGGAAACGGAATCATTTCAGGTAAAATAAAATTTTTAAATTTTTAGAGCTCAATAAAAAAAAAATTACACATTGTCAGAAAAAAACAGATTGGCTGCTAATATATAGATAAACTTATAACCAGGGATCCAAACCGAACCGCTAAAAACCGGTATTTTTTATCAAACCCAAACCTCTAAAAAATTTCCCGAACCTGAACCGAACCCCTAAAATGCCTCTGAACCGGTTCGAGTCTCATAATTTTATGCTTATAAAATAACGTGTGTAAGTTATTACTAGTAGTAAATTGCAAAAATTTTAATTATATTCAAATTGTTTTAAAGATTATCATCAATCTAAGTGTCAGTCATAATTTTTATAAACTTTAGTATATTGCCATTTTACAACATTTTTTAAATATTTTTAGCTTATAAATTGTAATGCCTAGAAAAAAAATAAATCTAATATAAAAATTATTTACATATATAATTATGTGTGGAAAGATGTTCTTCAACAATTACTATATTATCTTATAGATATAATTTGAGTGATACGAATTTTGAAAATATATTAATTGTGCGGCTTAATAAAAAAATTTTAAGTAATTGTTCATATTAAAATTAATCATTGACATATTTATTTTTTATATTTATAAATTAAATATTATTTTATAATATGCAATTAATAAAAATGAAGGTTTTTATTTTAATTATGAAATATATAAAAAAAATTTCCTTATACATAATCCTAATATAGGTTTGAATACAAAAGTGTTCAAACCGGTTTTTAGAGGATCGAACTGAACCATTATTTTTATTTTTTGCGAACCGAACCTGAACCTTGAACCGTTATTTTTATCCGAACCAAAACCGAACCGATATTCATTTCGGTTTGGATCCCTGCTTATAACAAAATGAATAAAATTAATTTTATAAATAAAATGCTATGCTTTATTTGCATGGCGTTTGCAAATGTCTTCTTTGAATTTAATTTATGAACATTGTTAACAGATCCTGTAGAATAAATTTTTTAGCACATTCTCGGGTATGATGCGTTATTTAAATTTATTAAATTTTATTATTTAAAATGAATTAGTTTTATTTAAAGAAAATAATAATGTAAATGAATGAATGCAACAAAAAACACAAATGTCTGCTTTATAAAGGTCTCGCGCAAATGGACCAAAAAAAATTAGAAATCTGCCCATTTTTTAAAGTAAATAGTTGCCCAATTTCAAGGCATTTTCTAAGAGGAGTTATTAGGAATTTGTTTGGGAACTCAAACTTTTAGTCAAATCAGGGTGTTTGCCCTAATTGAGCCCAAATTAGACATTTTTTTATAATTGCCCCAAATAATAACAATATATTAAAAGAATTGATTACGCAAGATAAACCAAAAAAAAATATTCATCACCAAAAATAAATGAATGAATTTACAATTACCCTTTATTACATATGACTACTAATCAGTCACATAGTGAATTTTCTGACATATTTTACAGTGTAAATTATTTTGACGCGAAAATTCACTATGTAATTGATTAGTAACATTCCTTTTATATAAAAATCATTTTTTTAATTAGAAATTCTTATATTTATTTAAAGAGCGAGTATTTAATGTCAGCTGTTCCCTATATTTCAAAATTGACATTTTTCGTAATTTTTAATTACATTTTTTTAATATTAAACTCTGATATTATTTTTCAAAAAAATATGAACCAGGTAACTAAAATATTCCTATACTCTTTTCCGTTTTTATATTTTAAAAAAGTTTAATCAAAAATTTTTTAATCGAATATATATGTATGTTACAAATAAGACTCAAATATGATTTCTTGTTCTAAATTTTTATTTTCACAAAAACAAATGTTTTATAAAAGCCATTATGATGCTATTTTTTTAATAAGCGATTAATATATTACGATTCCATTGTCCGTTATAATTTTCTTTGTTTATACGACATTCGATTATCTATTGTAGTAATCTGCATCGGGCCTAATTTTTCAAGCTCGACCCGGCCCGAACATTTTTAAAAAAGTTTTGCCGGCCCGGCCCGAATTATTTTTAAAAAAAATTTACAAACCCGGCCCGGCCAGAATTTATTTAAATGTAGAAATTAATTTTATATTACTCAAAATAAAACTCATATATTATATGTCCTATTAGTTTCAATATATCAAATATTTTTTATTTTACATAAAAAATTCAATATAGAATTGATAAATTTATTTTAAAAAAATTTCCAAGGTCCGACCCGACCCGGCCCAAAAATTTTTTTTAAATATTAGGCCCGGCTCAACCCGAACCCGATTATTTTAATAGAATTAGGCCCAAGCCGGGCCGGGTACTGACCAGGCCTAACTTTGCAGATCTCTAATCTATTGTTCATTTATATTTTTCTTTGTTTTTACGATATTCATTTATAAGAATCCCGGAAAATAATTCCCCGGAAAAAAAATTCCCCGAAAATAAATCCCCGGAAATTAATTCCCTGGAAAAAAAATCCCCAGGAAAATAATTCCCCGGAAAAAAATTCCCCAGAAAATAATTCCCAGGTAAATAATTCTCCGGAAAAAAAATCCCCGGAAAAAAAATCCCCGGAATAAAATTCCCCTGGAAAATAATTCCCCGGAAAAAATTTCCCCACTATACATTGAATTGCTAATGCATTGCTAAACTGCATTGCTAAAAGGCAATCAATCATTATCAATTATAAATCAATCAAAAATTTATTACGTATATTTTTTTAATGATAATTTTTTAAACTTTTTTTAAAATATATTTAAATCATTTTTTTATTATAAATGAAGAATACTGATTAAATGATATAGTATATAATTTTATTTTTATTTAATATTATTAATAAGAAATTTATTTTTCTAGCTTATTAAAACAAATATACATTTATTCAATTTTAAAAATTAACAAATATATATCCGTAAGAGGGCGTTATATGTTTTAATATGTATCATTTTAGGAAACCGGAATGATAATTGGATAGCATTTTTTTTATATTTGGGTATATATACATATGAAAAACCTAAAAATTAAAATTTTTTTTTAGGTTTCTTTGATGTTTAATGAGTAGGTTTAGAATAGTAAAACAATGGAAATTTTTTAAAGTAAATATTGCTGGCGTTATTTATCAAAATCTCTTCATTTTTGTTTTATACGTGTATATTTACGTGCTAAGCATTATTTTAAAAAATATTTTGAAAATAATTTGATTTGACCGATTGCCGAGCTCAAAACCGATCACTCACTAAATATTCGATTGACCAATTTTATTAGGAATATAATTTGATTCGTTTTATATATCTATAAATACGTATAAAACATAATCCTAATAATTCTTCAGAATTAATTTTATCAAAATTTTTAAATATTTTATTTGAGAATTATTATTTCGTTGATTTATTTATAGGGAATTTTTTCTCCTAATTTTGTAATTTTAATTATCTTAAAAACGGAGATTTTTTTTCCGGGGAATTATTTTTCTAGATTCATTTTTAATATAGCTTACATTTAATATATTTATTGTAGCTTTCGTTCTCTTCGCTACACTGCACAAGGTACGATTCCCAAACAATTTATTTTAAATGAAATAGTTACATTTCTCATATTTAAATAAATATATTATGCTAAGCTAACCTATCTCATATTTTACTTTTAATAAACCTTTTATCGGTCCGTTGTCTCACCCCCTCCTTCATTATTATATAGGATTTAACTTGTAATATACAATAAATTTATTGAATTTAAAACAAATTAAACAATAACATAAAATTTATCGAATTTAAAAACATTTAATGGTAAATCTAAATATATTTCCGCGAATATGAAGTTGATGATTTATTTTCAAAAAAGATACTCCAGCAGTAGTCCGCCAACATATTTATACGATTCTTGCCGGGAATTTAAATTGAAAACTTAAGACCCCCAAAACGAAATTCTTTACCATTTTTCTCAAAAAGCAATCGATAAAAAATTATAAAAATTAATAAATTTATAAGGAAATATAAATCTAACACTATCACCAATTTTCAGGGATTTTCATTTGATACTTTTTAAAATATATCCGTATTACCATTTTTGAGATTTCGAAAAGTTGCCTTTATACGATAATATTTTTAAAACTTGACGTGAAGGGAAAACTTAGAAAATGAATTCGAACTCAATGTCAAATTCTGCACCAAAACTTGTTTTTAATTATTTTTTCTCCCATTTTTCTTGTCACACAGTACAATTAATAAAAATTGATAAAGACATAAATATTAAATAAAACCTATACAATAATTTTAATCTATATTTTTTCAACTTTTAGGTAGAGATATCAACATCCAAGGATGTTTTTATCATCTAACTCAATCAACTCATAGAAAGATTCAGGAATTGGGGTTAGAATCATTATATCGGAATGATCCAGTGTTATGCTTATTTGCAGCTATGATCGATGGATTAGCATTCTTACCTATACACGATGTCAAACGAGGTATGGAGTATTTAAAAACCATTGTATCGGATGAAAACAAAGAATTATTGTTTTATTTTGATAAAAATTATGTGAATGGAGAATTGAGACTTGGGAAAAACTCTCAAAGGCAAGTAGAGCCATTGTTCCCACCAGAAACATGGAATGTGTTCAATGTTACGATTGCTGGGGAAAATCGAACAAACAATGTATGTGAAGGATGGAATAACCGATTTAAGCATATTGTAGGCAACAAAAAACCGAAGATATGGGAACTACTCGAAAAAATAAGGATGGAAATAGCGGTTGATATGGGAAAAATCGGCCAATGGAATATTGGGACATACACTCCCAAAAAAAATCGTATTTATGCAACGAAACAAACTATTTTAAAAAATTTATGCATTGATTATGTAGAAGAGAGAAGGGACTTGCCCAATTTTCTCTCTTCAATTGGAGAACATATACGTTCTAGAATTGTTTCTTTTGAATAATATAATTTATTATTCTATATATCATTTAATAAAATTATAATTATTTCTTTTCTGTAACTTTTGAAAAAAATTCATAAGCAAAATAATAATTGTTAGATTAGAAAAATATAATACTCACTGCTGATAATCACCTCTGGATGTATTTTGATTAAAGTGGTCAGCATTTTTCATTACTTTTGGCAGTATTTAATTAAAATTGGGCAGTAAAAAATATAATTTTGCAAGTTTTATAGTGATTTTGTATTCAGTCAGTTAAATTCTTAAAGTAGGTAAATACTTCAGTAAAATAATATTTATCAAATAGAGGGTATCAGATTGAATTGCTAATTTCCTATTTAGCCACAAAATTTATAAAATTATATTATTTAATAGCTTATCCTTGTAAAAACAAAAAGGGGCGCTATTTAAGAGTCAGTAAACTGTGAAAAGCCTTTTATCATATTTCTAAAAAAATGATTAAAATTTGTGTAAAAATAATTTTTCAATAAATACCTAAAAGTTGATGAAAGTGTGTAAAGGTGAACTAGATTTATTTAACTTTCGTTTTATTATTTAAAATCTCAAATCCTCGAAGAAATTTGACTTTAAAAAACATTTCTATTTAATTAAATACTGCAGAGCAGATCCGGGTCATGGGATTTTTTTTCCGGGGAATTATTTTCCTAGATTCAAATTTACTAGTAATATAATTTGAAAATTGTTCATTTTTGTTTTATATATCTATAAATACATATAAAACATAATCCCAAAAAATATTTTAAAAATATCGTGGTTTGGCGGATAACCGACTCGTATATGTTTTACTCGTAATTATAGATATATAAAACAAAAAATGAACATTTTTCGAATCATATTACTAGTAAATTTTATCAATCGAATATTTAGTAAGTGGGGTTTTGAGCTCGGCAATCAGTCAAATCAAATTATTTTCAAAATATTTTTTAGGATAATGCTTAGCACGTATATATATACGCGTATAATACAAAAATGAAGATTTTTCCATGGATAACGCCAGCAATGCAGTATTTGGTCATTCGGTCGGTTTTCGGGTCAAATCACGATATTTTTAAAATATTTTTTGGAATTATGTTTTGTACGTATTTATAGATACATAAAACAAAAATCAACATTTTTCAATTTATCTTAATAGCAAATTTGATCAATCAAATATTTAATAAGTGGTCGGTTTTGAACTCGGCAATCGGTCAAATCAAATTATTTTCAAAATATTTTTTAGAATAATGCTTAGCACGTAAATATACACGTATAAAACAAAAATGAAGAGATTTTGATAAATAACGCCAGCAATATTTACTTTAAAAAATTTCCATTGTTTTACTATTCTAAACCTACTCATTAAACATCAAAGAAACCTAAAAAAAATTTTTAATTTTTAGGTTTTTCATATGTATATATATACCCAAATATAAAAAAAATGCTATCCAATCATCATTCCGGTTTCCTAAAATGATACATATTAAAACATATAACGCCCTCTTACGGATATATATTTGTTAATTTTTAAAATTGAATAAAATGTATATTTGTTTTAATAAGCTAGAAAAATAAATTTCTTATTAATAATATTAAATAAAAATAAAATTATATACTATATCATTTAATCAGTATTCTTCATTTATAATAAAAAAATGATTTAAATATATTTTAAAAAAAGTTTAAAAAATTAAAAAAATATACATAATAAATTTTTGATTGATTTATAATTGATAATGATTGATTGCCTTTTAGCAATGCAGTTTAGCAATGCATTAGCAATTCAATGTATAGTGGGGAAATTTTTTCCGGGGAATTATTTTCCAGGGGAATTTTATTCCGGGGATTTTTTTTCCGGAGAATTATTTACCTGGGAATTATTTTCTGGGGAATTTTTTTCCGGGGAATTATTTTCCGGGTATTTTTTTTCCGGGGAATTAATTTCCGGGAATTTATTTTCCAGGGAATTAATTTCCGGGGATTTATTTTCCGGGAATTTTTTTCCGGGATTTTTTTTCCGGGGAATTATTTTCCGCTTACCCATTTATAACAAACCTACTATGATTGTGCCCTCGAAACTGGTTCCAATTAGTTTTCAAATGGACGATAACAGAGAAATCTGTTGTTATTTCTTTTGATTAGAAACTATATATAGACGGAAAATAACTGTATTTGTTTTTATCTAGATTATTACGGAAAATATTTTTACGTTGATTTAAATTTTGTTTTAGAATTAGTAAAACTTATCCAATGATGAAAAAAGGTAAACCTAATCCCGGCCCCTCCACCTCAGCCGTTCCCTCCCCCATCCCTCCAGTTGACTCGCCGGCAGTCGTGGCCTCAAACCTATCAATTTCATCATCTGATTATTCTTCTGATGACAGCGAAAATGGCTATGATAATGAGGATGATAATTCATTTTCAGATAATTTTACTATTTTTAATAGATCAAGAGATATAATATGGAAGGAAAAAAATTTAAATATCCCTAAAAATTATTTAAAATTCAATGGAAAGCTCAGTTTATCCAGAGATAAAATACAATTTGTGACTTATATGTAACATACATTATTATCGTCAAAATAAAAAAAAAATTTTTTGATCAATTATCGATTAATATGTCAAAGGGAATACCTGAGAATTTTTTCTAACTTATTGCAAACATCATGTGGTAAAGGGTGATAATTTAATTTGCAAATTATATTAAGTTATATTATAATAATCGTTGCTTATTTATTATTATTATATGTATATTACTAAAACAAATCGTATTTGTAAAAGTATATGATTATTTTTAATTAGTTTTTTTAAAATAAAATATATGTATTAGTACAAGCTTTTGTTTTAAGTATATCGGATAATTATTTTTGGGAACACATTCATAAAAGCAAGCAATACAAGAAGTTTGATGAACTTAAATCCAAAAATGTTTTTATTAATTATAAATTGAATTGCGAAATTACTTATAAAATTTTAAACAATATTACTATCATAAAATTTGAGTTTCAATTGGCGGGAAAGAATTACACACTAGATTTATTTTAAATCTTATCTTAATTTTAACAATTTTTTTTAAATATAACTGGTTACACTTACAAGCTAGTGCACCTCAAAAGTAACAAGTTACATTGGTAAGCAGCAATACCTAGGAACACAATTGGCTTGTATTATTAATAATTGTGTTTATTATTCTCTTTAAATATTAGTCTTCCAAATTATATATCTTGTTAATAAGTTAAAGTTCCTCAATATGTGTAACTACTTACATTATCAAGCAACAACACCACCTAGGAACATATATGGCTCGTATAATTGTATTTATTCTCTTTAAATATTAGTCTTTTAAATTAATTAACTTATTATAAATAATACAATAGATTAAGCAAATAAGTTTACTGATTTCAAAAAAAATTTATGCCACGTTTATAAATATCGTAGAGTTGGGTAAGATATTTATCTATCTAATTCTAAATACTTTTTTGGCTTATTATTGACTAACGGCTGATATCTTAAAATTGTCTGATCCGATATATCAATAATGGCGAATGAATTATGTGAAGAGACAATATAAATCAAAGCTTTTTTTATAAAAAACAAAATAGTAAAATGAATCGTCTTAAGAAGAAAACAAATAACTAATGTTAACCAGAAATCATCGAAATGGCCGATGGGAAAATTTTACTTTAGTGTTAAAGGCTCAAGGTTAAATAATTTACGAGAATAGATTACTAAGAATTAAAAAAAAATTCTTTTGAGTATTGCGTGGATATTGAATCTTAAATATTTTCCGTTTTATTTCAATTTTTTTTAGCGAGGTTAAAAGCTCAAATTATTTCGCTCAAAGAATAACGACTAAATTTAATTATTTTTATATTCAATAAATGACGATTTTTTTTAAAAAGCAATTAGAGATCTGCAAAAGTAGGCCCGACCCGTACCCAGCCAGCTAATATTTTTTAAAAAAATTCTGCCGGGTCAGTCCTTGAAATTTTTTTTTTAAATAGAAATATTTGATTTTATCCATAGAGATATAAAAATTAATTTCTATATTTAAAATAAATTCGGGTTCGGACCGAGCCGGCAAAACTTTTGTAAAAAAAATTTCGGGCCGGGCTTGAAAAATTAAGCACGAAGTAAATCACTAGAAGCAATTAATTATCTGTTAATTTTGTTTTCGATTTTTCTTAAAATGAAGGGATAAGTCTGATGAGGATGATGGCGTAACAAATATAATATTTTAGCGAAAAGATATAACCTAGTGTTTGTAATGAAGCAAATTCAAAAAAGGAAGGAAGAGAAGAGAAGAGAAGAGAAGAGAAGAGAAGAGAAGAGAAGAGAAGAGAAGAGAAGAGAAGAGAAGAGAAGAGAAGAGAAGAGAAGAGAAGAGAAGAAGAAGAAGAAGAGAAGAGAAGAGAAGAGAAGAGAAGAGAAGAGAAGAGAAGAGAAGAGAAGAGAAGAGAAGAGAAGAGAAGAGAAGAGAAGAGAAGAGAAGAGAAGAGAAGAGAAGAGAAGAGAAGAGAAGAAGAAGAGAAGAGAAGAGAAGAGAGAGAGAAGAGAGAGAAGAGAAGAGAAGAGAAGAAGAAGAGAAGAGAAGAGAAGAGAAGAGAAAAGAAGAGAAGAGAAGAGAAGAGAAGAGAAGAGAAGAGAAGAGAAGAGAAGAGAAGACTTTCTTTCTTCCTTTCTATTTCCTGAGAGGCAAAAATATTAAAGAGTGAATTTTGTTCACCCCCCATCCGCCAACTCGTAAAGTCTATGATATTTTTTTTTCTCTTAAATTATTTATTATTCAATACATTATAATTAAATAGCATCTTAATTACAAAAATTTACACATATTTATCAATTAATAAATATAATCTCTCCAAACTATGAATCTAAATACAACTATTTTGCTCAAACACTATCGAGCACATTAAAAAAGTTATAATATATTGACCAAGTTGATCAAATCGTTAACTGAAATCGGCATCCAATCAAAACCACTGCTCTTATCGGAAACAAATAAAACGTCCCTATCTATGTAAGCGGTGCAGGCTTTGCGATTGCCTTCAACTTTGTAGATCTGTTTATTGGCTGGCAGGTTCAGGTGGTACATATTCATTGTGCTCAAGTTGGCGGGCCCGAAAATTATCCCGCAACGTTCCAGTTTTGCTTGTACGAGTTCCCTGAAGGAAAACGCGTGCTCGCTCTGAGGAACGAGATTTAAGGGAGGCGGAGGAGGAGGCATCATAGGAATGGATGATTCCGAAGCCCTGGAAATAAATTGGTAAGGAGCAGAATACGGCGCCTCGTGATGATAATAAGGTTTGGGAACATTGTATGCGGAATTCGCGTTGGCTTTAATTTATGAATGGATTGATGTCGGATATCAAAAAAAAATTTTTTTAAATAATATTACGAAATTTAAATTATTAAGGAAGAAATATATGATTCTCCTTTTTTTTTTACCATTTTCCAACGAAGTGAGATGGTTGTTTATGATCATAAGGAGTGATTCAAACTCACTCTTGATATCGGGCCTGTCCAGCAAGGATTGAGGAAAAATACTCTTCCATTTCATGTACCTTTTTATTTAAACACAATTGGTTAAATATAAGTTATCAAACGAATTCGAAAATAAAAAAATTAAGCCTAATAATTATATTTCAGGCATGTATGTTTGAATTGAAACATTGCCAATTTTGAGATATATTTTAAAAGGATATTTAAATATGCTTATTTTATGATTTAATAATTTTAACAAAAATATTCGAAGATCTACAGACCTGGTCGAAAATAAATGTATAATAATATGTTTATAAAGGGTTGGGTTCATACATATAAAACCAATCGATTCAAAATTCATTTGGCGCCTTCATATATTTCTCATATATTTCTTTTCTTCCAATTTTCCTAGTGTTGTTAAATAACTCGATTTGAAGCCGATTTTTTAAAAAAAAGGATAACTCAAGATTTTAGATTGCCAAAGTCTTGGGATTTCGCTAAAAGATGTCCAAAACATTTGTGCCATCTATGAGCAAAATCTTCAAGCGTACGTTATCTTCTTTTGGGCAAAATATTGAGCTAGCCATTTTTAGAAAATCGACTCAAATCGAGCCGTTAAACGACACTAAATTTTCCCAATAAAATGATTTTAAAAATTTGGACGGGCTCTTCTTTTCTCTTCTAATCTTTCTTCTTTTCGACCTCCGTAAGTCTCACCAAAAATACTTTTTAAATACATTTTAACTGCTTGTAAAAGGGAGAAAAATGAAGTTTAAGAAAAACATAGATATATATATATGTACCAATCTGACACCGTGGACAATGGAACTGTTTTATTCCTCAACCCTGTTTCCAATTCTTTTCTCATGGCAGGAAATAATGTATTTTGCAACAAGATAGCCATATGGGGGTGAGGCAGAGTTGGTTCCCAATCTAAAATCCACAACCATTCATTGCTCACCCATTTGTCGATGGCATTGCCCGCATTCAACGATATGGCAAGATTCGCGGAAGATAGACTGGAGTGAATATTCTGAGTGGATTGAGCTAAATAGAAGAAAACATGAGGTTTAATTGATCGTGCATAAAGTTTAAAATGATCAGTAGAAAATTATTTTCTATAATCTTCAATATTTTCTGCCAAAAATTATCATAATCCATAATTTGGTTTTTAAGGGTTCTATCAAAAATATTGTGGATTGCCATTTATTGTAAAATTTTAATTTTCAGCTAAACTCTTTATCATTATTATTCCATCACCCACCTTGTGTTGTTGGCAATTTTAGTGTTGGATACGTCATCATCGTGAAACGTCATCACGACACTTCCCCCCCTTTACCAACAATTTTTCATTCACAATACCCATCATATTAGCAGTTTTCGTAGAACTTGAGAGTTCAAAAGCCTGCCTTAGTACTCGAGATTTGCACTTTGACATCATCTTCTTCTTTAACTTAACGTAGATTTTGCTCTCAATATTTTCTACATCAGCAGCTCTTACCGCCATCGGATCGTTGACCACACTCATAGCAGTTGGTGTCGCTAGTTTCCTACCGATAAACTGCATGGCTATGTGGTTCAACCTTTGCTTATGTCTCGGGGAAGTACAGAGGTTCTTGGTCTTATGAATAATTCCTAAATACATCGTGATTGGGTGAAGTCTCTCTTTAATGACAAAAGCTATGAAGTGAGGAAAACCATAACCACTTAAGCTACGAGGAGCAAAGAATAATGCAACTAATTTGAGGTAACTCAGGTCACGTCCCCAAGCAGATGTCTGTGTGATGAGATCAATGGACCTGAAGGTTGCATAGTAGTAGCAAAGAATAGGATCGGAACCTCGCTCAGATGATGCTCGAGCAGCACCGAAAACAGTGTCTATTTGTTGTGTAAGTGTAGAGAGTCTTTTAGTGTAATCGCGATCTATCTTGGAAAAGGTTTTCATATCGCACAGGACCTCACTCCCTTGACAGAAGAATCTGTTAAGATATATAAACTTGATGGAGGAGTATATTGTCTTTGCATCGTTGAGCTCTGCACCCAATTCTCCCCATACCCTTTTGGTAGTTGCGTAGTGCTCATCTGTAGCCCGCTGTGCATATTCTTCTGATGTACCAACCGGGAACTTTATCCCTTGAACTGCATCATCGATTAACCCGCTCGTGCATCACTTGGCAGATAACCAGCTTGCCTACCGACTCTTACACAGTAAGTACTGATGTGTACGTTGAAGATGGAATCTGCCATGCCAGTCCATCCTTGGAACAATCCATCTTTGAGCAGAGCATGTGCCAAGACAACTCTCTTTGCAATACAGGCTTCAATGTTTTTTAGAATAAGTTCAAGGCTTAACCACTTACCTGTACTAGTTAACCTAAGATTATAATCATGATGAGTTGCCCAATGATGCCTCGGGGCACTAGGACTCCATCCTGATGTGTCGTTTGAGCAAATAACCCCATAAGTGTCGCCCACTGTGTACTTGTTAATTCTGTCAAATATTCTGGCGATCTCATTGGCTGATCTTCTTGAAGTCACACCTTCGTAAAGTCGTTCTATTGGTATCAAGCTAAAATCGTATTCCGTGAGCAGTTCTCGGGTGATTGCGTCCGCAGACCAGGTTTCTCTCATCTTTGCTCCAAACTTTGTATTTACAGATTTGATCGACATGTCAACTACTTTGTCCCAGGGAGTCTTTCCAGAAGCTCAACTTAGGTATGCAGAAGAGGTTAAGGAAATTAGAAGCGGAATTGTGTGACATCAGCCTATTAGAGACTAGTTTACACGCTGCACTTAGAAAGAGCGGAGCACTCGAAATGGAGCAGATAAACCTTGCCTATATGTATCACTTACTTCCAGATCCTGATGCACCTCCGCTCAAAGTCTTATACAGAGTTGTTAACCAATTGAATAAACCTAATAAGGTAAATCAGAATTCCTTTAGAAAGTTCATGAACTACGTTAAAGCTTCTGATGTGGTAAAATTTACGAAGCTGTCAGGTGGTAGCATTAAGCCAGTCTGCGAAGAAGGTTACGACCTAATGGATAAAGAGTGGTATAAGAGTTGTTGCTCAGGCAATTCACAGCTACCCCTTGCAGAAGAGTGGGGAAAGTGCTGGATGGAGAATGTCTTGAACGTACAACCATTAATCTACACATGGTATATGACTGCTGGTGATGTTACACGCGCCATTCCTGACATCTCAACTTATGATTCACAGATGACCAAAGTAGCACAGAGATCCAACATGACTAACGAACTGTTATACACATTAGACCATGCTCCGTATCTGGATAAATGGTTACCCAAAGATGTCGTTAAGGCAATATCTAATGGAAAGACTCCCTGGGACAAAGTAGCTGACATGTCAATCAAATCTGAAAATACAAAGTTTGGAGCAAAGATGAGAGAAACCTGGTCTGCGGACGCAATCACCCGAGAACTACTCACGGAATACGATTTTAGCTTGATACCAATAGAACGACTTTACGAAGGTGTGACTTCAAGAAGATCAGCCAATGAGATCGCCAGAATATTTGACAGAATTAACAAGTACACAGTGGGCGACACTTATGGGGTTATTTGCTCAAACGACACATCAGGATAGAGTCCTAGTGCCCCGAGGCATCATTGGGCAACTCATCATGATTATAATCTTAGGTTAACTAGTACAGGTAAGTGGTTAAGCCTTGAACTTATTCTAAAAAACATTGAAGCCTGTATTGCAAAGAGAGGTGTCTTGGCACATGCTCTGCTCAAAGATGGATTGTTCCAAGGATGGACTGGCATGGCAGATTCCATCTTCAACGTACACATCAGTACTTACTGTGTAAGAGTCGGTAGGCAAGCTGGTTATCTGCCAAGTGATGCACGAGCCAATACTGCTGGGTTAATCGATGATGCAGTTCAAGGGATAAAGTTCCCGGTTGGTACATCAGAAGAATATGCACAGCGGGCTACAGATGAGCACTACGCAACTACCAAAAGGGTATGGGGAGAATTGGGTGCAGAGCTCAACGATGCAAAGACAATATACTCCTCCATCAAGTTTATATATCTTAACAGATTCTTCTGTCAAGAGAGTGAGGTCCTGTGCGATATGAAAACCTTTTCCAAGATAGATGCGATTACACTAAAAGACTCTTTACACTTACACAACAAATAGACACTGTTTTCGGTGCTGCTCGAGCATCATCTGAGCGAGGTTCCGATCATATTCTTTGCTACTACTATGCAACCTTCAGGTCCATTGATCTCATCACACAGACATCTGCTTGGGGACGTGACCTGAGTTACCTAAAATTAGTTGCATTATTCTTTGCTCCTCGTAGCTTATGTGGTTATGGTTTTCCTCACTTCATAGCTTTTGTCACTAAAGAGAGTCTTGACCCAATCACGATGTATTTAGGAATTATTCATAAGACCAAGAACCTCTGTACTTCCCCGAGACATAAGCAAAGGTTGAACCACATAGCCATGCAGTTTATCGGTAGGAAACTAGCGATACCAACTGCTATGGGTGTGGTCAACGATCCGATGGCGGTAAGAGCTGCTGATGTAGAAAATGTTGAGAGCAAAATCTACGTTAAGTTAAAGAAGAAGATGATGTCGAAGTGCAAATCTCGAGTAATAAGGCAGGCTTTTGAACTCTCAAGTATCTACGAAAACTGCTAATATGATGGGTATTGTGAATGAAAAATTGTTGGTAAAGGGGGGAAGTGTCGTGATGACGTTTCACGATGATGACGTATCCAACACTAAAATTGCCAAGTACAACACAAGGTGGGTGATGGAATAATAATGATAAAGAGTTTAGCTGAAAATTAAAATTTTACAATAAATGGCAATCCACAATATTTTTGATAAAACCCTTAAAAACCAAATTCTGGATTATGATAATTTTTGGCAGAAAATATTGAAGATTATAGAAAATATTGGACCAATATAATTCTGAAATATTTCTACTTAAACCTTACAAAGCAACGCTTCTGAAGTACCTACTGAAATGCTTAATATTTAAAAATTTGTTCAATAATATTAATATGCAATATACAGAAAAATTAAGGATAAAAAAATTTATTCGAAAGATAAAAGAATTCTGTTGCAAAGAAATCCTCTTTTTCTACAAATCTATTGGACACCAGACCAGACTTACGGGGATAACCTTGATGATATTGAGATAGGTCATGGGATCTCGATAATAAAGTCTTTTTCTGATTTTTAAAAAATAGATGTTTGATTTGATTATTGAAAACTTAAACTATCGAGCCAAAAATCGCTTTTATAGAAACTCTGGAATGCGGTACATGATGGGAAGGATAAATAATCGTTATTATTCTACTTTTTGATGCATTTTTCAAAATCAATAAAGAATTTGTGATTCGTTAAATGGCTCCATCTAATCTATAAATACTATTATACCTAGAAATCCGTTTGAGGATTAAATCTTGATATTGAAAAATTACTCAAAAGTTCATTACAAAAAAAAGAGATTAATAAGGGTATGTATTTTACGCATTTAGGAATACATTTTAAACAAAATCAGATCTTCAAGCTTTAAAATGTACCCAATAAATAATTTGCTATTTTTTCAACTTTAACTAATTGATTTTTGTGCGTTTTTAAAATTTTCTAAGATATTGCACAAATTGTTGGAAACATACACTATCCCCTATATCCTTTGTAAAAATGTAAGGTGTACCATGAGCCAAATCGTTTAGTTTAGTGAGAACATGCTTGATTAGCAATGCCTCGAAGTCCCTGTAAGTAAAAACGTCTTTCCAGGGAGTGAGTAACGCCTTAGCTGATCTGTCGCTAGGATGCCAGCGACTCAAGGCTGAGGCCAGCTTAGATCTGATGGTTGGAGTTAATTGAGAATGAAGCCAATCTTGAGGATCTGCATCTGAACCTTTTGTAATTGTTATTATTAATAAATTATCAAAACTAAAATATGCTATATATGGATAATTCGGATTATTTTATAATTATATCTCCCAAAACTTTATTTTTTCCAAATATTCATATCACCTAAATAAGAATATAATGGATGTGTTATTTGGATCAAGGAATTTTCCCAATATTTCTAATCTTTTGAAATAAAAGCAATTTAAAAAAAACCTATATATGGTAACCAAGGATGAATCCAAGAATGAATGGGCACTACATCCGTCAACGGATCCCATTCTTGTAATTCGCTATGAAGCTTGGGAATTATTAATTGGTCCAACAAGTTGTGCTTGAGCCAGGGAGGTAGGATGTCACTCCAACACTCGATTAAATTTATGAGTTTATCGCTATTTCTAGGATCCCATTTTCTGATAAAAAAAATAAGTCATTTTTTTCCCCCATTTATTTGATATAGTTCCTAAATAAATGTACAGAAACACAACAAACTTAGTTAGGATGTTAGAAACTTTAAAGTAATGTCAGTCAGAGTATTGCAACAATTTAGGAAGTTTGCCAAGATGCCGAGACCACTTGCCAGAATCCTTCAGGCTTTTATGCAAAAAATGATCTCAGTGTTATCAACAATTCGTATCATGTATAGGAAATAGTAAATTAGTTTTACTGTTGTATATCCTTCCTAATTTTTGGCATCCATATGTACCAAAGCATCTTTTGAAAAGTTATTTCGTCGGGGGATTCGTCGCTCTGGCTAAAAATATTTGTATTGAGTGACAAATCGATTTCCATATCCCGCAATATGCGCTTCCATTCCAGCAAAATGTCTATGGCATATTCAGGTTGTTCCAAGGGTTCCCAAGTCTCCAATACGTTTTTAAGCTTATACACCATACATAAATATAAGTTAAAACCTTACAATAAGAGGACCTTGATAAATATAGAAACATGAATATGATATAAACAAACAAAATACGAATTCAGTGTAACCACTATAGTTGGGTGATGGCTAAATGTGGGAGAATTCGGCTCAATCTTCGGGCACCGGCCAGAAAAAATCCGTTAATATTAAGGAGTTTGAATTTATATTTGTTTCTTTCAAATTTGTACTGCTATCTTATAAAGGAATAACCCCAAGGTCAACTGGCTAAAAATTGGCTTAAAAGGTTAAAAATATAGTGATTACTGATTACTCATCTATAGTAACCACTATTTCCTCGATTTCAGCTTTAAATTGGCTAATTAACCTAAAAATTTAGAAATGGACCATGACCTGATGTGAGATAGGGTTAGTTGTGCATTTAATGTTCAAATCGGACAAAATACGTGTATCTCATCTTACACATAAACTTTTTATAAGTCATAATCAACCCCGACTTACTTAAATCAATCTTGGCAAGAGAGTACAAATAGAACTTGTGGTTTAACTATATGTAATAATTTAAACTTATTTATTTACCATAGGAAAAACAATGGCGGTGATAATGTTCTTCAGATCGTACAATTTGAATTCATTATTGAATTCGATTTTAAACATATCCAATAGGATTTTGCATTCGTCCAAATTTCGGAAAATATTTTCGTCTGGGTTAATGAATCTTGATGAAAATGGATAAAAATTAGCTTAAAGTTTATAAATATTTAGGACGACTTAAAATCAGACTTTGAAACCTTGAGTAAAAATGGTTCTGTTTTTGAATATTTAAAGAAAAAAAATTATTCTAGTTCCGGTTAAAATTCTGAAAAGTGGGCTCTGGGATTAAATTTGATGTTTCAGAGGGTTCCAGGCTCTCTGGTTCTAATCTTTGTTAAAACAATTAAAAAAAACAAATTGACCCTAATAATGAATGACATAACATTTTAAATTAAACAATATTTTTAGATCACTTGCACTTTTATTAGAACTGGATCCTATAAATTTGTTTCTGGATTCAGGTTCCAATAAATTTTATATAAAAAAAGTTCCAAACTTTCCTAGAATTTGTCCAGCTTCGGCTCCAAAAGTGTGCTTAAAACTTGTTATTATTTAGTAGAGATCTGCAAATCACAACACAACCCGTACTTGGCCCAAACAGGTTAAAAAAAATATTTTAGTTCGGGACTAATATTTCTTTAAAGAAATTCGGGCTGGGCTAGGTCGGCCTAAAATTTTTAAATACCATATGTTTCTGTTTATTTCCCAAAGCTGATTTACTTTTAGTAAGCGCAATGATGTGTTGTTAAGATATATAACTGCCTAAACCTTAAAAAATGCAATTAAAAATCGATTATAAGAAACGAATATAACATTTATTCACCTATCCATAAAAGTTAAAAGTTTAACGAGTCGTTTGGTTTCATCTTTCGTATTTACGATCGTCTGCTCCAGTTTGTGCCTTTTTTCGATCAAATTTTGTCTTTGGTTATCCTCGTAAGCCAAACGTTTCTTATTGAGATTTAGCGCGTTTTCGCTTTGCCTCATCAGAATATCGAGATTGTGCCTCAATTCTGGAAGGTCAAAATTGACCCTGGAATTCAACGTCGATGCATTAGAAGAAGGTTCTGACGGTTTATTCAATCGCCTGGATATAGATTCGTAACCTTGGGTAGTAGTATTTATTCATACATAATAATGTATGTAGGAGGCTAATCGACTAAATAAAGTAGTATAAACCTCATCATCAATGCTAACTGGATTACAAAAAAAAATATTTCTAATTTAAAGTAAAACACCATCAAATTCAATCGCGTATGATATTGAATATGGGGGTGAGTGGGGGTTAAAGGATAAGGTAACTCTTGAAAAATAATCTATTCTCTTCATCCTTAGAGAAATTTAACTTTTGGTTGGATAGCTAATTCGAAGTATTTGGCCAGGTTACATTATAAAATAATTTTTTGGTTTTACACTCTTTTTAAAAAAATTAGTCATTATTCTATTTTTTTAAAAAACTTTCTTTTCAAAGACTAAAATAAGTTTAATGAAAAATAATATTTTATATCGGCTTTAAATGACATTTACGAAAAAAACGGTGAATTTGTCAAGGGAGGAATTTTCCCATGGCAATGCATCATTCTGATTATATTTTAGCGCCAATTTTGAGGAAGTGCCTCCCGCCATATCGCTAAAGTAATTAAAATTAATATATAAAAATTTTATCTTGAGCCAGACCAATACCAGATTGGCGATTCATTTATTAAATTCACATAAAAATGTCCATAAGGTTCACGTTTTTAAATCGCGAAGAACGAAACAGCGAAAAATTGGGAAAATAGATGCTAGAGAAATAAACACATCTATTTAAATCAAATTTTTAAAAAAAAATCTCTAAAAATGGAGGAAATATCATCTTCGCCCACAATTTCGTCTATTTCAAATTTACTTTTAAAAAATTTTCTAGGAAATATAAGCGAGATCCCAATATTTTCGCTGTTTCGATCTTGGCATTATCGCGCTCTTGCCGTCCATACATAGGAGTCAGCTGTAGCGCCTTTTTTGGTTTGTATGTCTATTAAATGACATTAATGTGGAAAAAGACAAATAGTCGAGCAAACCACAAAATGGCACTAAAGGCCTCCTATGTATGGACGCTTTTGATTGATGAATCCCCAATCTAGTAGAATATATATATACATCATTGGGCTAGACTCAACCAGCCACTTCAATCTATTTGAAAATCTGTTGTTAAACTGAGAAATTAAGAGAGGGTAATAAAGGCCATGTACTGAGGAATAAATAGAATACATTCCTGAAGAAATATATTAAAATTAATTAGTTCATTACCTAAAAGGATTAAAAAGGTGATTCGATCAAAATGTAGGAACACAAAAATGTATAGTGGTCAAACATTAAAGAACGAAAATGAAAAAAAAAACTGAGAATATCTTCTTTAAATTTTTTAAGCATTTATTTTTGATAAACTTAACATAAAAAACAACGAATTAATCACCTTTGAGACTTAAACAAACCATAATAATCTCCAATTTGTATAAATTATATTAAATATATATTTTTTTTGATATAAAATAAATTATGTATTTTTTTCGGATAAAAATAAAATAATTCTTAGTATATGTCATAATCATGGTTTCAACACAAACATGAACCAAACCTTTAAATCAGTATTAACCGTTTTTTTATCGCTACAAATGTTTGTAAACCGGTTTAAATCTCATGTTTTATACTTATAAATAACTAATTTATGGCTAAAATTCTGATTTATATGAGTATTGTTCTTAAAATTATTATCACTCAATTTTTGATAAATTTTTGTATATTGCTATTTTACAACAATTTTTAAAATAGCTTCTGTGTTTTTTTTTCATTTAAATTTTGGTAAAAAGCTTATTAAAATGCCAAGCGATAAATTAATTACAATATATAAAATATTTACATTTACGTAGAGTATTATAAATGATATATCAAAATTTAAAGCTACAGATTGCGATAAAAATATGAAACACCATCATACTGCAACTCTTGAGTGTCACATCAAAAAATCGTTCTCTAGAACTTGCCAAAATTAACAAAATATCACAACAAAAGCATTAAGAAATAAAAAAATTAGGATGTTAAACCAACCAACCCGTAGCATTTAAAAGAATAAACATGATCATAAACAAAATCTGCTAGAAAGATCAGAGAATTTTATATATATATTTTAGTTTATTTACCTAAAGAACCTAGCCAAAATATAAAAAAATGAATATCTTAGATCTATTGGCAAAATTAGAGTAATGATATACCCCAATTTATCTAAATTGTCTAATGATATATTGGCAGTGCCGGCTACTCAAGTTAGAGTAGAGAGAGAGCTTTTTCAACAATAAAATTTACAATTAATTTATATAGAGATGTAATTTGACTAAACTATAAAATATTTTAATTGTACAGTTAAAACTGTATAATTTATAAATTGGATATTAATAATGTGTAATTACTAATAAAATAAGCCTTTTGGCTGTATACTAGGTGGACTCAATTTGGATATTTAATTGCATTTTAATATGCGTAAAAAGTTTTGAACGAGGACACCCTATTGGTTTGTTTGAAGTGTTTGGTGGCATTGTTATTTTTTGCATTAAGCAACCTAAAACATGGCCTTTAAGTTTTTTTTTAATGATGAATAAAAAGTGTTCTACAGAAACAGAATTATAATGTAAGTTTAAACATAAAAGAGTTCAACCCTGGTTTATAATTCAAACCGGTATCATTATTTTTTACGAACCAAACCTGAGTCGTTTATTTTATCTGAACTTGTACAGATATTCGTTTGGGTTTGGATCTCGGGTTTGGGTGGTATATAATTTGATTTCAGAGACTCAAAACGAATCGCGAAAAACCTGTATAACTTTTCATAAGTAACAGTTACTAAGAAATGTAATTGAATAAAAAATGATTAATCTAATTTTAATTTTAGCATATGTGATCAGAAAGTAAGCATCAAACTGACCTGTCAATATCTTTGTCTCTTTGCCTGTCATGTCAATAACCTTGATTGATTTGGTCGAATCAATATTTTTCTGGGAATAATTATCTGACCAAAATGGAAGGGAATCTTTTGAATCAGCGCCAATTTTATTATACTATAATAAAATAGTGGAATGGATTATTATTAAAAAAATATTATATACATGACGTTAAACTTACATCGAACGAGGGTTTGAGCGACCTGTCTTTAGTGGAACGTTTATCTTGTTCCTTCTTCCAACCGCTACCTTTTATGGAGGCTCCTTTGAAATTTCTGCCACCAACTCCATCCTTATCCTGCTTAGGTTTGTCGGCTTTGTTAGCTTCTGGTCCATATGCCCCAATGGCACCCTTGCCCTTACGTTTAACAGCTTCCACTGGTTCAGTTCTACCCTGGCCATGTTTCCCCAATCCTTTGCCAGCTTGATAACCCATCTGAAGAAATATTTGACATACGTTTTAAGCATTACATGTTAATAAACTATATAGAAGGGTTGGCAAGATAAATATTGATTTGGATCGCGATTTATTTTTAAAAAAATAAATATCATGATTCAAATCCATATAATATTATTTCATTTCACTATACTTTGCTTGTAAGTTTTAAAATCGCTAATTTTATTATATTATAAATTTGTTTTATGTTGCATGATGAAATTCCCATAAAAACATTTATATAAAATTAAAGGAGATATAGAAATTCTTTATAACTATTTCTGTATTATTTAATAAAAAATTTATTCTATTTTATTTATATCAAAATCAATTTAGGCACAATATTTTGATATCAAAACTTTTTTTTTGAAATGATTTATTTGAAATTAATCCTCTAAATAAATTATAAAATATTCAAATAAATTTTATCGCCTTTCATCATTGCAGGAAATCCTTAGTTATCATTAAAATTTAATTATAAAGTATATATTTAGAATGTATGAGCAAATGAAATATTGATAATATAATATTATTGAAAAAATACTTAATATTTAGTCAATTCAATATTGCTAATTTTATAATTGTTTATATGAAATTTCCCAGGAAAACAGAGGTATAATGTAATAAAATGAATGTGGATAATCCATTGAAGGCTTTGTTTCCTGAGTTATTTTTGTATATTTTTTAGGATTATTTTTATGAAAAAATTTAAGCTTAATTAATTACTAGACAATGCTAGTTATATAAATTGCAACTAAATATTTTCTTTTAACCCTTAATCAAGGGTAAATATAATGAAATAACAATAAATATATAAATCCATTTCAAAGTCAAAAAATAACATAACTTAATTTGTTAGTTCAAATAAAAAAATTTAGAACAAACATTTAAAATTTTAATATTTCAATTTGAATGCTGGTTAAATGTGAAAGGGTTTTGATTTTTTAAATAAAATTTAACCGATTTTATTAATAAACTTTCTACCTTGACAGGTCATGTGATTATAGATAAATAATTTATTTTCATATAAATTCATTTCATAATATATATTACTAATCATAAACTAATATAATAAAAACGGAATTGGGACTGCAAGTTCCCAAAAGCATGAATAATTATATTTTAAGAGTAATTTGAATTTTTTGTTTAAAAAAATAATAAAATTCCTTGGGTTCTGATTTAGGGGCTCCTATTTTGTCACCTATAATTTTTAACAAATTTAAAGTTTCACTTCATATATGTCCAGGGGAAGAGAGAGCGATTGGTATAAAATAAGATAATTTTAATTTAGAATATTTTATCTTAAATTAGAATGTATATTTTTGAAAATGAAGAGAATAATGTAAAATCCAAAATTAAGAATTTACTTATAGACCAAGGTATGAAGTTAAACCATCTGTCTTATGCCATCATTTGATGATAAATTATGGGGCAGGTATTTGGGCCCTCATAAGGAAAAGATTAATAACTAAATTAATTGCTACATGACTTGCATGTTTGCCTTATACAATTTTAACCATGTCTCCCTTTGAAATTAACTAATATCTTACATTTTATGCAAGTATGTTGTCGAACTATCATCCAATTTAACTTATGGCAGCTGAATTGGATGTAGAGCTCTTTAGCCAAAACCTAATTGAAGCAAAGTTTTGCTTGCCAATGACCCAAAGAATAATAGTCAATCCATCAAGTTTTAGGCCATTATCTGTTGATAGGTGGGTCCAAGAATAATGTATAATAAAAGAAAAATCAATATTTTACTTGTAGGAGAAGTTTTTGTCCAATTCCTTTTGTATGCTTCTCCCAATCACCCAATGAACTATATATTAAAAAAAAATCTACACAATTCTAAAAAAATAAAAATATACCTTTGGTCCTCTTGTTGATAATTATAGTTTTTGACTTTAAACATGGTTTTTTTTGGTGGTACATACATTTCATCATCACTATAATTAGCATCAACCTATAAAATAAAAAATAAGACATTTGTTAATACTGAATAATATGAAAAAAAAATAAAACTAAATAAAGAACATATGTTACATGGGAAATTTACATTTTCTTCAACAGTTTCTTCTTCACTATCTTTTCCTGTAGGAGGTTGAGTATTAGGTTGAGTGACTCCTCCACTTATGAACCCTATAGGGGTTGAATAACTCTTGGCTGCAAACAATCTTCTTCCTGATATTGAAGTTCCTTTATAGGTATTTTCATCATCGTCATCATCTGCCCAAATTCCTATATTTTTATATTACAATCGTTTAAAAGTGTATCTTAAAAGCTAAATATCCCATATTAAGAAGGGAAAAATTAATGATAAAATACTTATAAATTAAAATATTGGCTATTGTAGTGTATATATAACATAGATTGTAATATACCATAAGTATGCTGCTCTTTCGTCATTCTCCGACGAGGAGCTTGTGTATTAAAAGCAAATCCTATATCATCTTCGGTTATCTCAAATTTTTCCATCCAGTATATATCTTGTTCAGAATTATCATCAACATATATGTCAGATGTCAGTTAGTGTTGACATATAAAGATATTTATATACCATAATTTTTTATATTAATAACAATAAGGTAATCGAATGATAGAAGTGGAAGTTAAAATTCATTAGCTAGATAGAGATTAATTTGAATTAATCTATATGATCACACATTTTTTACGGAAATTTTAATCAATAAAATAATTCGATTTATATATAGTTTTGTAACGATAAGAAATAAGTACTCGTAAATAATAAACTTATATATTTAAGGAAAACAAAATCTATAAATTTATGGCAATATATGAAAATTAAACAAAATGTTATATAATATAATAAAATGTAACTAAGAAAAGAAGTTTAAGAAATAAAGAGGTATAGAAATATATAACATATGTATATATGAAGGATATTTGATAAGGTAAAGCCTATCATTTTTTAAAAAAATTATACCAATGTTAATATTATTGTAAATAAAAATTGCATATAAACTTAAAAATATTATAAAGAAAAGGTTATTTCTAAAACAAGATAGATAATGAGGAATAAAATATTATACAATTGAAATTATGAATATATAATGCTGTGGTTTATTAATAATAGAAGTTAAAATAACACTAATAGTATATTACGTGATACGTGATAATAGCGCTCCCTCTGGTTGTGGGTACAATAGAGCTACGCTAGGTTTTCCTCAAAATCCATCAAACTGAATAGTTAATTAGGGGAAAAAAAATGAGGAGCCCTTCACACGTTTGTGTGCAAGCCGCACGTACTTGTAGGCACAACATTTCGAAAAAAGTTGCTTAAACCTCTATAGGCTTAGTAAAAAGGAGTGGGGTAATAAAAGAGCCTATAACCGAGAACTACAGTATAATTTAATTACTTTAAAAGTGGGTGATGGCTGATTTTAAGTTTAAATAATTTAGTGTAAGTTTTAATGATAACTATCACTATTGAGATTTAATGTTCATAGAATCTGTAAATAAATATGATTAAAATAAAAAAATTGCCTAATCAGTAGATTAGATATAGTGTTATTTTTTTTTATTAATGATTTAACCCATACAATAGAGTAATCATAGTCTCTGTTCAATTTAATGTAGCCATTTCAGCTTCAAAGTGAATTGAGTGAGATAAAAATATTTAATATAAAATTGGATGATTCTTTGCTCTTATAAATTGCAAAAGGATGTAGATATATACAATCAAGAGTGGAATGAAATGTTCAATAATCTAATTGTCTGATCTTTTGATTCTTATATATACAAGAATAAGGAATTCAATATATCTAATTGTCCTTCACTTAACTTTGGATTTGATATAATCAACAAATTAAAATAGAACAAATGTAACCATTCCATTTTAGAAGGTATATGTGTAATGTAAGTAAAAATTGCAAAAGCAAGTGTAGAATATTATAATAAATCTATTTGTATGGTTATTTATACTTACTGAGTGGAAAAAAAATATACAATATAAAATTGTCTGTCTTTTAATCCTTATAAAGAATAAAGATATTCAATATATCTAATTGTGTAAACTTATAAATTACAAAATAATGTAGATACATACAATCAAGAGTGGAATGAAATGTTTAATAACCAAATTGTTTGGTCTTTTAGATCTATCTGATGTACACAACAAATTTAAAATAGATCAAATGTAACCATTCCAGTTTAAAGGTATATGTGTAAAAAATTGATAAATTTATCTACATAATAGTTAATAAATGCTACTTCCTTAAAAGAAATTTATAGTTGCAATATTATTACAATTCTAAAAACACCATAATTAGGGTTCCACAGGTACCAAAACGTTTCTTTAGGTGTAACTATGGGATTTACAAATGCAAGATCATTACAGTTCTATACATGTCCATAATTAGGTTTCCACACCACAAGTATAAAACCTTTCTCTAGGTGTAACTATCTATGTACTCACTATGATTTAAATATATATAAGATAAATTCATGTTATAATTATAAATTGTATAAGTTGGAAGTACATAATTAACAAAATATCTTAACTTGAGGATCTTCTGATAAGTGTAAAGCTTCTTGAAAATAATTCCATAACTTTGAATGTTCTTTATAGGACTTCAATTAGTGTTTACATGGCATACCCGCCACCGATGTTATAGTTTGATCAAAATTAATATACATTATAATAATAACTTCTAATATATTATTGAATCTTGGTATTCTATATTGTGCTATATATACATGTTTTAATTCGTTTTGCTAAAATTAGATGATTTTAAAACTTTTTTAATAGTATATTAAAATAATTGAAAATTTGTACGATTTCTTATTTTTCGAATATTAGCTTATCATCATTAAAAAATAATTTATAAGCATGGCAAAGTCAGCTGCTGAAGTCCTTTTAAAAAGTTTGAGGAATTGTTTTAGAGACAAACGTTTTGTTAATGAAGAAATATGTGCATATATTATACCACACTGTGATGCTCATCAAGTATAACCATTTTAAAATTTTTTTTATCAATTTATTTGAGAACGAATATATAGCCAATTGTGATAATCGACTAAAATTCATAAGTAATTTTTCTGGTTCTTATGGTACTGTTGTCTTATAAAATGGATTTATAATAGCTTGATTTTAGGAACTGCGATTGTTACTGAAACTAAGGCAGCTCTATGGACTGATGGACGCTACCATATTCAGGCATCAGAAGAATTAGATTTAAATTATTGGATTTTGATGAAAGATGGTTGTTATATTAGATTATTACACATTTAAAAAAAATTTAATTATTTTTTTAAAGGCATTGAAAATGTGCCTACAAAAGAAGAATGGCTCCATTCAGTTTTAATTTACATATTATATCTTTTACTAATGACTGTTTTATTAAGGTTTTACAACCAAAATCAAGAGTAGGCATAGATCCCACATTAATATCACAATGTAAGTTAATTATAATTAGGTTATAATATATAATTTTATTTAGTGGCCTGGAAACAACTTGAGCAATGTTTAAAAAAGAATAAATTAATTTTAGTTCCACTTTTAACAAACTTAGTTGATATCACCTGGATAAATAAACCTACCAAACCAAATAATCCAGTTTTTTGTCTAGATATCAAATATACCGGTAATAAAATTGCTAATTTTAAATTTTTTTAACAAAAATATTGTAGTAACCTATTATTCTTTTCAGGTAAAAACTGGCAGTCCAAAATTAACGATGTAATAGATATTATATCCAAACATAAACCTTGCAAAGTTAGCTCATTACTTATTTCTGCTCTCGATGAAATAGCTTGGTTACTAAACTTGAGAGGAAGTGATGTGCCCTATAATCCAGTCTTCTTTTCCTACATGATCATAAATGTGTGCCCAATTAAGTTCAAGCAAGAATCTACACAATATAGTATTTTTTCTTATTACAATTTTAAATCTTAATAACTTTTATGAATTCTTCTATCAAGTTTCTGTTTATTTATTTTTAGGAGGAGATATCTAGACTAGAGATCTGCAAAAGTAGGCCCAGCCTGTACCCGGCCCAGCCAGAATGGGATTTAGGCCAGGTGTGGCCAATATTTTTAAAAAAAATCAGGTTTGGGCTGGGTTGGGTCCAATTTTTTTCAAGAAAATTCAGGCTTGGTTGGGTCGGGCTTTAGAGATTTTTTAAAATATATCTAAATTTATCAATTTTAAGTTGAATTTTTTATGTAAAATAAAAATATTTTATCTTATTTATAGAAACTAGATGCCATATAACATATATCGTTTATTTTGAGTAATTATAAAAATTAATTTCTATATTTAAATAAATTCGGACCAGATTGGGTCTATAAATTTTATTTAAAAAAAATTTTGGCTTTGGGCTGGCAAAACTTTTTCAAAAAAATTTCCGGTTTGGGCCAGGCAAAACATTTTAAAAAAAAATTTTGGGCTGGGCTGGGCTTAAGGAAACCCGGCGGAAGGCCCGCCCAAAATGGGGTCTGAGGGCGAAGCTCCCAGTAATTTTTTAATTCCCCCCCCCCTTAGTAAAATCCTGGCTACGCTTATGAATCAGAAGAATCTTAACAAAGATTCACAAAATTATGCTGCAAATGTGTTCATCTTTAGATGAGTCCGATGCAGATCACTAACCAAGACCCCATATATTTTAACATTGCTTCAAAAAATTTTTTAAATCAATAAAATAAGTGATTGTATATTTTTTTGTTTGTTAATTTAAAAAGTAAATGGATCCCATACACGACCAGAAATTATCCTATTTTATGGGGATGGAAAAGGATTGAACGATGAA
This sequence comes from Gordionus sp. m RMFG-2023, assembly GCF_954871325.1. Classification (NCBI taxonomy): domain Eukaryota; kingdom Metazoa; phylum Nematomorpha; class Gordioida; order Chordodea; family Parachordodidae; genus Gordionus; species Gordionus sp. m RMFG-2023. The sequence continues at coordinate 4,392,102 of NC_088777.1, read as the reverse complement.
GTGATGGATCATTTGGGAATGGATAATCTTGAAATTAAGGAGAAATTCAATGTGAGTTTGATGAATTCTTTAACTGGATTATCGGAGTGTTGTTTTCTCTTAAAAGCTTTTCTAGTAAAGTATAAAAAAAGCAAAATGAAGTTTAAACCAATTGAATGAGAGAAAAGAGCAAATGAATAATGTAAACTGAAGCAATTTAAAAAGCTATTTCACAATAATATAAAAATTTTATATAGCACTCGAATAATAGAGTCTTGATTATATTTACTATTATCTGACCTACCAAATATCCTAGGAAAATTACTTATCATATTTTTTTTACATATTATTTATACACAACCAATAATAATAATATAAATGTATAATTTTTATTTTCATAATATTTATTCTATAAATTAAATTAATTTGCCTATGGTTACAAAAGTTTGAAATCCTTTCTATATTTTTAATCTCAAGGTTATGATCCTACCCTATTCTTCAGTCTACGCTTACGTCAAAAACATCGATTGGGTTGTTATGGGAGAAGATTACAAAATCTGGGTATTCTCAATCATTTTCCTATCATTTAGTTAAAAAAATACCTTTTCTTCATTTGTTAAATTATATTTTAAAAAAAACTTTTTTTTAGTTTTTTTATTTTTTTTTAATATTTAAATTCGATTTTAACTTATATAAGTCAGATATTTAGGTCCGGGAGATCGCCCTGCATCCAGTGGTAAGAGTTCCGGAAAGTATAGGGGGGGGTAGGTTTTATCCATAATTATGTAAGATAAAACTAACTTTTGCAAAAACGTCCTTTTTTTTCACTTTGCGCCATTTTTATTTTTATTTATAATTGAGAGTTTTATTTTCCCTATATAAGGGACAAATTTTTATACTAAAAATATACTTTATTTTTTGTTTCAAAATTTACTTTAAAAATATAATTATTTTTTGTTTTAATTTTTTAAATTTTTATAATTAATTATTTTCTTTTTTTTTAATAAAAGTTAAAATATACATGTTGTAATTGCTTTTAATAATCTAAAATGACGCATACCAAATCTCATCGAGACGTGTCACCTTCCATTCTAACCATAATGGAAGCATTGACACTTCAATATATTCAGGTTGGCACTTCTAACTTTGAATGTGAGACTCAAGATCATCATTAAAATTGAAAGTAGGGGTAGGGAGTTGTGATTAGAGATGTAAATTAGGTGAAATAAAAAATTAAATTTCCTCTTGTTTCATATTTTTTTTTTATATGTACGTTCATTTAGCGATAATACAATAATGGGTTAACTCTAGTAATGGTAATCGGAAAGAAATTTTTTTTATTGACAGAAATATATAAAATAATTTTTAATAATTAACTGAAATAAGGTTAAGGAATGGGTTTAAATGAGATTTAGGCATAAGGCTAACTTCCTTTTCTAATTTTGATTCAACTAATAATAATATTATTAATTTCTTAAAATATTAAATTTTATCAAATAATATCAATAATTTCGCAACAGTTTTTATGTTTAATTGTTCATTTTCCATTGGTGCAACGTGTATTCGGAAGAAATTATATCAATCCTTAAAGGCAGCATTTTAAAATGCTTGGAAGATATTTTCTCAGTAAAAATTTGTTAAACAGAATGAATATGAAAGGATTAAAAATAGAGTAACCTAAAGATAATGATAAAAAATAAAGATTTGACCCTTATTAATGTTAGGTGGACAAATATAAGAGTTGAATGTATTATAAATTTTATTGTCTTAATTGAAAGAGACCAGTATGCTATATCTAATGAATATTAAAGTAATTGTAGAAATGGAAAACACAAAAAGTAACATAATAAAGGATAATGCAAGTGAAGAAAGCTTGGACACTTGTGAGAAATTAAATATCTAATTATCCAATGCATTGGGTCTGCGTCTCATGAACTTAATTTGCTTAATTAAGTCTTTAATTTTATTATTTATTTTTTTGTAAGAGATCAATAATATTTTGAATTGAAATTAATGTGTGCTAAAAAATCAAGGGTTGTTTCGAATCTCGATATGGAGTAGTAAATATCTGGAGACCGTATCCTAAAAAAAAAATTTTTAATGAGGTTCAGGTTCCAAACTGTGTATAAATAATATGTACCTTAAATTTACTTATAGGTCAGTCCTCAAACAAATCAAGCCCTCTGCGATTCGATTCCACATTCCGACCTGAAGGATTCGGATATCGACCATCTAATCATCGAGACGTGCCCTGTCATGAACCTTAAAGCCATCAAAAATGATACGGAAATTGAAGGAGCTAAAAAAGCTCACGTAGGAAAGAAAAAAAATATGATATTTAGATTTGTTTACCTTTTTTTTAGGAATGACGAATAAGCTAATTACCATGATGATTAAAATGCGCCTGCTATTACTAATGTTGTTAAACGGCTCGGCCGATTTTTAAAAACGGCTAATTAATATATTATCCAGAATAATATTACGCAAGCCTGAAGATTTTCTTTGCAGAAGGAACAAAGGTTTGGACAACCTATTAGCGAAATCTCGAGGCTTAAGCATTATTTTTCTGGCTAAAATATTGAATTAGCCTTTTTTTAAAAATCGGCTCAAAACGAGCCGTTTAACATACTAGCTATTATAGGTATGTGATTTAACGGCTCTAATCCATTTTTACCATGTTTGACTCCTTGTCCGCGGTGATAGCCAGGGTGAAGTTAGATTTTATCGCAGTGGGTACAATATCTAATTTAATTGAGGATCTATTTTTTTTCTGTTAGCTCCTGGGTGATCTCAATTTATATATATATGTAATTTGTTTTTGCAATACATTTAGCTTCTTTTATTTTGCAATACATTTTAAATTTTTGTTATATTTATAATTTTGAATATTTAGTAAGAAATAAAATGTATCTTTGATTTGTAATTAATCCTCTACATATATTCACTGTCATGTTTAAAGTAGTCCATCATACTTCCTATCTTGTACCCCTAATTATTGAGGTTTCGCAATCAGTTATACTGCTTATTTCAGTTAGTTTGGTAAAAAATTAAATTTTTGAAGGGAGACCATAATTTCGGGAGGTCGGAAGGTTAAAAATTTTCATAGAGGAGTTTAGGGTCTTCGAGGAGTGAAGCCTCTGAATACAGGACTCTAATCAACTTTTCCTACCAACTGAAACACTATAATATGTTTGTGAACATTTATATACCAACGATTATTTTGTCAGAATCTTGAAAAGATATATATTTTATTTTTAAAATGAAATATTATTTATGAAAATTTTGGTAACTTCTCAATTATGAATCTTATAATTTCGATAGACCAATTTAAAAAAAAATAAAATACAAATATCTATCTATATTTAAAAAAATTCGTACGAAATAGTTGTAATCTAACCTATAAGATACTCTGTAATTATTTATCGCTTCGCATTCGCGCTCAGCTGTGAATGCGGGCTTAAGGACACGGTATCTTATGAACATTTTTCTATCTAATAATAAAAGCTATTAGACGCCATTACACTTTGCGAATTTTTCGCGTGGTTAACGCTCAACGTTTCCTCGGCCTACCCTAAAATTACGGAAGTGAACGCTGCCGCCAAATTATTGGAAATCAGGACTTTGACTTGCAATTCCGAACTTTCCAAACCGTTTATGGGATTGAGTTTTGCTACGATATCTTCGTCGGGACCTCATTCGGCAGTCATTCATTATCAGTTATTTATTTCCTTCATATTTTATGATTTATCTCTATGTTCTTGAACTTTTTTGGTTAAATGAACTAAGTTCCTAGTTACATTTCATCGGCTAAGTATTATAATGTTCTATGACTACTTTTTTGCAAAAATGCATTTTTTCCCGTAATTTTATTTTACGCCAATGGATGACGACAACGCGGGAAATTTTATATTATAATTTTTTTTTATATTAAAGATCAAGATTTCTAGATAATCTCTGAGAAGAAATCTAATAATTTAGTATTTGTTTTTTGGGGGGAACTCCTTAAATGATATAAATATTGATATAAGTTTTGACACTCATCAAATTTTTAATGATGTTTTTTTAAAAATGAGTATCGGGATTTTAATTTAATGATTATAAAGTTGTTACCCATTATATATAACAATCACTTTGCCGTCAAGTCCCCCCCCCGGTTAAAAAGAGTTTAGTATGGCTTAAAATTTACGCATAAACGAGGAAGCCCTTAATGTTAAAAATTTTGTTAATGATTTAATTATTAAGATCTAATATAATTTAATTATATATCTTGTATTTAGATGTGATATCCTCTCGGTAATTTTTTTTTAGCTCACTTCGAAACAAAATTTTAACAATAGAATCATCCTTAAATTAAGCATTATGCATACCTTTACATTAAGTATAATAAAGATTGTTTCTGATACATTTTTTGGACGGATGTATCTGCATCTATATCCATTTGAAAAGTATCTTTTAATAACTCTGCTACTTAGTAAAGATAAACAAGGGAACCTATTATTATGAAAAAAAGAAAAACCGACATAAGATATTAAAAAAAATATATTTAAAAATCAAAATATGATACATAATTATAAAGAATTATGTACTTTATATTAAATTTGTACAATGTGTACCTATATTAATTATATGGTAAATCTTATTTTATTGCCTTTCATTTTCAACAATATTTACTAGAATTTATTAGGCAAGGAATGCTAAGGATAAAGGTATTCTTGCCAGGTGAAATTTCGAAATGATTTAACCATTTGTATTTCTTAAATCTAGCATCTAAATATTTTATCATAGTTTAAAACTTACATTGTAAGATTTAACATTGTTTATGGCAAATTATATTTAGTAAGAACATAAGAACTTGTTTGCTTGTAATAAAATTCGAAACTTTTTGTTACTATAAATATAATTTTTTTTATCGGTCCTACCGCTAAACCCATTCTAAAGACCAAACTACCCCAGTTCGGACCAAACCGAGAAACCCAGATTATTAAATTATTGACCTTCATTAGAGGAAATCTATTTGCCTATCATTTTTTTTTAAATCTTACTTTATTCTTGTTATTTTTTTTTAAATCTTACTTTATTCTTGTTATTTTTTTTTTAAGATTTATAAATCTATCCATCCACTAAAAAAAATTTACCTTTTCAGATATGAATTTTGGACGAAAATTCTTTCTTCATTTTATAAACTATATTTTAGATATCACAATTTGCTTTAAAATGACTATTAATTTTTATCAAAAATTATTTTGCAGTCCAAACGAATTAACTGACCGCGCCCTAAGCCCACAAGAAGTTTATTTATGCGATTCAGGAAGCCAATACACGTTAGTAAATTAAATATTCGTTTGAATGCTATTTTATTGTTCACATTTGAAATTCGTAATTCTAAGCTGTAATACTTGTTATCGTGAATTTTTGATAATTTTGTTGAATTTGGTAATAATTAAAGAAATGAAGGAAAGAAAAAAACAGAATTACTGATCATAGTAATCGGGAGTTTTTTTTTGTATACAAATAAAATTATTAATCCAGTTTTTAATGTTTACCTTATCTTCACTATTTATTTTCCCGATCCTATTTTGAATCTATCAGGTATGGCACAACCGACGTTACTAGAACATTGTATTTAGGCACCCAGGAACCTGACACGGAACTTAAGAAAAACTATACTCTCGTTTTGAAGGGCCATCTAGCTTTAACCCGGGCAGTATTCCCTAAGAATTGCAAAGGTTTTTCTATGGAAATAAAACATATATCAAAATGCTCGCTTTGAAACGCCGAGTTTAAGTTATATTGTTTAGGGTTTATGAGTTGAGGCTTGAAGAAGAAGTATTTGAACCAAATTCATATACTACATTTGTATGTAGTGTGCAGGTATGAAAATTGAATTATCGTCTTTTGATTACTTAGAGTCATTAACATTGCATTTTTTAAATATTGAGTTAAGATTGGATATGTTATTTTTCTTTATTTTAAATAAAATTCGTTTATATTTTTTATATTGGTGTACTCTACTTCATCATCAGGCGTAACCAGAATTCTTCTAAGAGGAGGGGGCCGATTATTAGTTTGGTTCTCCGTAAATTTTATTGGAGATCTCTAAGATCACTTATTGCAGACCATTAAGCTATGTTACATTTTTTTTTTAAAAAATTTATATTTGTCTTAAAACGATTGATTGTGAACATTGTATGATGAAACATTTTTTTTTTAACAAACTTCATCAGGCTATCGTTTAGACGTATTAGCCAGGCAATACCTATGGGACAATGGATTGGACTATCTGCACGGCACTGGGCATGGCGTGGGATCTTTCCTAAATGTGCACGAAGGTAGGTAGTATTATTACAAATTTGAAAGATTCAAAATGGGTTAAACGTGCCTCTTTATGTATAATTATCTAGTTTTGGGTTTTCTAATTTTTTTATTATTAAAATTTCAATTATAGTCGTTATTTTGAATAGTTATTAACCTTAATTAATTTTCCTTTCAAATTCTTCTCTATAGTGTTATTATTGTTTTTAGGAATAGTGGGGGGGGAGGGGTATTTAGGGGGAAAATTTTTATTAGTTAAATCATGATACGAACAGGCAAATTCGCGATGGAAGGGGTGAAATCTCCCCTTTCTCCATTTTATATTCAATTTTTTTTTAGGAAAGAAACGAATGAGCCTAATATCCACCCAACATTTATGTTCAAATTGTTCGCGCGTTATTTTTACTCTATCTGACTTTCTCATTAAGCATTGCATGGAAGACATTGACCCCTCTTCTTCCTTTACATTTTATTAAACAAATTTAAATTTTTTAGGTCCAGCCGGCATCAGCACCAGGCCGAGTTCTTACGATTGTGATGCATTCGGTTTACAAGAAAATATGCTCATGACCATAGAGCCAGGCTATTACGAGGCCCAAAATTATGGGATAAGGATAGAAAATACTTGTTACGTGATCAAAGCGAAGACTAAAGTATTTATAAATTTTATTATAGATTCATGTAAGTTTTTAAGATTAGAATAAATTAGCAGTCCAGTTAACCCACTTGCCTGATGTCCCAACCTCTGTGACTTAATTTAAGAAAAAGCTTAAGGATTATTTTAGAATTTATAAATCCTATTTTATTACTGTTATAATCCATTCCCGATTTTGCTACTCGTCAGCATCATTTTATACCATAATATTTATGTTAATTTTTCTTGTTTGTATTATCTCTCCAAATGCTAAAAGAGATAAATGAAGCTTTTGAAGTTAACCTAATCTCCCTAATCAATATCACTAAAATTTTATCTTGCATTTTATTTAATACATCTTAGGCAGGACATTTGAATTTTTAAAATCATAGTTAATATATTTATGTTTTTTAATTTTATTACACAATTCAAAAGAACAATTTTAACGAAATACCATTTTTAACGTTCGAATCCTTAACTCTCGTACCCTATCAATCAAACCTTATTGACCAAAAGCTATTGACCCAGCAAGAGGTTTATTTCACCTTAGTGAATGTCTAATAAAAAAATTTAAAATAATTTTTATAAATATACTATCTTTATTTAATGAATAAGTGCATAATTATTTGCTAATATTTTTATCAAATATAACTTTTAATTGTTTTATTTTTGAGATAAAAATGTTATTATTCACCAAATATTATCCCTGTTTATTTTTTTCCCCCTAACTATAATTATAATTTCTGTATTTTAATCGTGTTAATAGATAAACCAAATAAATGAATATCACCGGCTTTGTAGAGATTTGGTTGGAAAGGAACTCGAACAATTAGGAAAATTAGACGCTTTGAATTGGTTGAGAAATCAAGCCATGCCCATACCTGATAAGAAAATTTCATAAATCCTATAATTTTGTTTTGTGAATCATAAATTATTTACGAATGTTTATAAAATTTGCATTATAAGTATTAAATCTATAATTGGCATTACTTGACGAGCATCATTTACAATTCTTGGGTTATGATAATTATAATATAATGTAATTAAATAAGGATATCAAATGGCCCGTACTTAATATACAAATTATGCTATAAAAGAGCGGGTGAAGGGAAGGGAGGATATAGCTAGACGTATTTATTTCAGGGTACCAAATATTTTATGCAAAGTACATATTGGCGAAAAAATAATAATCTTTAATGACTATGGTTACAATTCGGCTTATGATTTGTTTTCAAAATTTTATTAAAATAAAAGATCTAGAGAATTAAAACCTTTTAACGATTTTAAATATCATTTTCACCCCCGGTCCAAGTTGTTAAAGACCCTTTTTGGTTATAAGCATGGTAAGGCTGTCAATCTTTGGATCCTTTCAGTAAGAATATCAAGATTATGAATGTATGATAAAGAATGACTGTTGCCGCCAAAAGAATAAAGGATTACTATATATTTTGCATTCCTCAAAATTCTCCCTTGTCCCCTATTCGCTTATTTTCCCTCGATTACCTTACCACACGTTAGGATTTACCATTAAAAAATTTTCTTAGTGATCATTTTATTTTATGGTCTACCACGGAATTTTTTAAATTTCGTTATTTTGAATCATGTTCGATCAATTTTATGGTTTTACATCATTTTCCTACTTATTAAAACGGCTTAGTTCTTGTTAAAAGCTTATTTTTAGACCTGGTGGATTTTATTCAAATCCAGGACAAGATCTTTAAAATTATACCTTTAACAGCTCCTGTTCCAAGCCGGGTTTTTTACTTATAATTATTTTTTAAGATGTTTATGTTTCTAATTTGCTGCCAATCCTATTTTATATGGGGAAAAGATAAAAGAAAATCATTATTATATTATATGGAGGAAGGGCATGTGTTTTAAATATTTAACCATTAATAATAAATGGCTGTTACCTTTTAATTATATCTTTGCCTAAAATTTTAATATTAAAAATAACTTATTTTAATTAAGATTTACTTAGCGCGTAGCCAGGAATTTGATTTAAAATGCCACAATTTTTAAATTTACAAATATAAATTTATGCACAAAAATGCTGTTATACATTAAATGTATATACCTACTAATTCCCAAATCTGAGGATAGTTTCGGCTAAAGACTAGATTTCGTCGCTTTTAAGCAGCGTAAATGTAGCTAGTACCAAATTATAAGGATTACTATAAGAAATTTAAATCCACTTAAAAGAACTATTGATTATAAAAAAATGGTCTAATTATATAGCTTAAAAAATTAATGCTGATAATTTAGATTAATGCACAAAAATATTCTTACGATATTGCATGCATATAAACTAAGGCTGACTAATAAAAATCAATTTGATTTAAATCCATTATAATCACCCCGATTTTTTTTTAAATCAGTGATTTAAATCAATTTTTTTAAATAAAATTCTATTTACTAAATTTGATCAAAATACTTAATATAATAAAAGGGAAAGACTTTGACTATTACAAAATAAAATAATTTTTATATGAAAAATGTTAAATTTTATTAGTAATCATTACTTATATTAGATACAAAATAAATTACTAGATTTTTGTTGTTTTAATTTTGACATAATAAATAAGTTAATTATATAATACTAATTTCAATGTAGTATCATTTAATATTCTAAATAGAGATCTAAGTTAGGCCCGGGTCGGAGTTTGGAAATTTTTTTAAATATATCTAAATTTATCAATTTTATATAGAATTTTTTATGTAAAATAAAAATATTTGATTTTATTTATTGAAACTAAACGACATATAACATATGTCTTATATTTTAAGTAATTATAAAAATTAATTTCTATATTTAAATAAATTTGGGCGAAAAATTAGGCTCGATGCAGATCACTAATTCTAAATATAAAACCTAAACTAATATTAAACCTAATATTTTTTAAAAAAAGGATTGGTTTGTTAAATTAAAAAATCATTTTAATAATAATAAATAAACAATCACGAGCATTATTCATTTCCTTGACATTAATATTTAAATTTAATTGCTTAAAAGAACTAAACTATTCATAAGTTTCCAATTGATGAAAAACTCTCTACTGAAGCTTTAGATTGTTTTACTAAGTTTCTATCTTGACTTAAGTGGTCCTGCTAACTATCATTAATAATTTTAACTTTATTTATTATTTTATCCAACAACATTTTATTTTAAAGGGTTAGATATAGCTTGGAATTATACCATGATAGTAAATGTTTGTCACTTTGCCATTTCGGCCCCATTGTTTGTTAAATTTGAAACATATTTCGTAAAAGATAGGATAAGAAATTTGTTCGTAAATATAATGTTGATTTTCAGTTTCAGGATGGTGTGTTATAAAATCATATATAATTAAAACTACACTCTTTTAGATATAATTTTATCTTATTTTAGTAGGATCACTCTCCTTGGCGGGGTGTAACACTTAAACAGATTTCAGGAAGGGCATCCTATTATAAAAACTTTGCTTCAAAATAAGTACCCCGTGGGCCTCCTTATACGCCTACGACAAAAAGAAATGAAAAACCTGATGGGACCACATTCGTGAATGTGAAACATAACGGCCATAAACGACCTGATAATAAATGCAGAACCCAATTTACGGGGTTAGATTAAGAGTTACGAATGGATTGTCGGGCATAACGGGAGAAGTGGTCGATGCACTGCGTATAAGGCATATAGATATGTGTTGCATACAAGAGGTAATGCACAAGAATGATTGGCAAGAAAATTAAAAGGTATACATTCTGGCAAGGAATTAATGATGGTACGGCTGGCGTTGGCGTATTGTTTGCAGAGAAATAGGTGGACATAGTAATAGAAGTAAGAAGACTAGATAACCAGATTATGATTATCATGATAGAAAACTATGCGATTTAATATCATCATATGTTCGGTTAAGAAGTGAAGAGAACATTTTGGCACAGTCTATTAGAGGTTACATAGAGACTGGTTAATGAAGAGGGTATTATCCTGAATGGTGATCTGAATGGACATATGGGAACCAGCAGTCAGGGTTATGATATAGTACATGGAGGATTTAATTACTGTATGAGAAATCCGGAAGGGAGAGAATTTTGGTGGTGCTATTATGATTTTTTTTAATACAATGTTTAAGAAAGTTTTAGAAAAACTGGTGACCTTAAGTCGGGTAGTGCTAAAAGTGGGGTGGATTAGAGTAAGGAGATGTGATAGGAGCATAATAAAAAATATGAAAGTAATACAGGAAGAGAAATGTATTAATCAGCACCGACTAGTTATAGATCTCATTTTTAAAGGTGTCAGGATCACTTAAAGAAAGTTTGTGCCAAGGCTGTAGGTTTGTAAATTGAAGGAGATTGCTAGACGTTAGAGATGTTGATGATTAGATGGATATGTGGAGTATCGCTGATAGAGAGAAAAACTATAAAGGAATTGCTAACAAGAATGGGTATAGAAGTGATTGGAGTGGTAATGCGAAAAAATGTGGAATGTAAGGCAAAAGATCATTGGCTAAAGAGATTCACATTGATGGAAGTAGGAGGATCAAGACCTAGAGGAAGGCCTACCATGAATAAAGGTAATAGCGGCGGAATTGAGAAAAATGAATAATACAAATATTGATGCTTAGGACTGTCATAAATGACAATGATTAATCAGAGGGAAAACCCTTAACCTGGACAAACCTTGAAATCGCCATAAAATGGAGGTGAACTTATAAAAATGATTAGATTGTATAATTTTTTCTTATAAACAATTGATTTATTTTAAAAAAAAAAAATATTTATCACAATATTATTTAAAAATAATATCCAATAGAAAAAGGTAAGAGAGTTCAAAATAATATTTGGGACATACTAAATAATTTACACAAAACAAATAATCAAGATTGTTAGAAATTGATATAAATTTTTCCCATTTTTCAAATAATTTTTTCCTTTTTATCATATTTTACCAATATTTTTTTTTTCCTTTGAACCAGCTACCACACAGATTAAAGCAATAAAATGCATTTGTTTCATAATTGTGTTTCCAAAAACTTGTCTCACTTCATGCTTAAAATGTGATGTTTTATTAATGGTTTACAAAACTTGAGTTAATAAGTATTAGTCAGGCACTAAATAAAAACCATATATTTATAAATTTTTAATTTTTGCACGATGCAAATTTTTTAATTTTATTAAAAACTTTTTTTCTACTTTATATTGAGAGTCCTCATAGGTTTTATAAATCACAAAACATGTTTACAGATGTTAGAATTAGTACTTCTTGATCAGTCAACTTAAATGATATTATAAAAATATTTAATATTATATATTGATAAAAAGAATAATCATAGGCAGGTCTCAGCATTATAGATTTATAGAGAGTTGGGAGTTTTGCCTCCAATTTCATAACCAACCCCCCCCCCACACTTTCCATTGAATAAATCCTGACTATACCATTGATTTTTAATGATTTCCTTGGTATTTGATGTTACCTAGTAATAGGACTTATCAATTCAATGTAATTTCTGGTGTAGTCTCGTAGTATTGTTAAATAGCTCATTTTGAGCCCATTTTTAAAAAGCTAACTCAATATTTTAGTCAGAAAAATATCATAAGCCTAGAGATTTCAGTAATAGATTTTCTAAACTTTGTGCCATCTATATGATAAACCTTAATGCTATGAGTTAACCTTTTTTTAAACTCCAAGCTGGTTTAACAACACTGGTACTTCATAAATAAGTTTATTCTTAAGGAAAAAAATGAGTGCTAACAAGTGTAATGGAGAAAATATTAAATAATTGAAATATATTAGAAAAATACTATTATAGATTAAGGACTGCTTGATGAATCATGAAGTGTTCATTAATATGCAAATTCAATTATTTCTTAAAATGTTTTTTCCTTATTTTAAACTTATATCTAGTGTTCTCTACTTTACTACTGGCTATATGCCTAAAATTTAGTGTTCTCAAATATTATAATGAATGTTGAAATTAGTTATAATATTTGTTTATAACTTCTCACAAAATAATTAATCAAAATTTTCTAACAACCATCATAAAAATCAAATTATTAATGTATTTTATAAATTCTACATATTCTAATGAATGTTGAAATTAAATTGAAGTTGTAATAATATTGGTTTATAAGTTTTCACAACACAAAATAATTAATCAAAATTTTCTAACAATCATCATAAAAATCAAATTATTAATGCATTTTTTAAATTCTTAAATTAATATTAGTCTATAAAATTAATATGGGTATAATATTTTAGGTATGTAATATTTTAAATTCATGGTAGTAATTTAATAAAAATATAAATACTATTCGCCAACTTTAACAAATTTGTGCTGTACATCTTTCCATAGTTTGCCTTTATTAATTCTATTAAATATATAATTTCCAGACTTGTCAACTATTTTCTCAAAAATAATGCCACCACATATGCATACTAAAGCAAAAGTAGATGTTTTACGGAATATTTTCGTAGATAAAAAATTTGAAATAGCTGAAGTATTTTTCTCTCTTAAATATGTCATTTCACGAATTATCTTGGAGAATGTCTTATAGTTCTGCTAAAATAAAAATATTGACAATATGCCACCTTTCAAAAACATTTGTGATTCTATTCCACCTGCAAATTGTGGTTATTATATTACTTTGTTTAAAAATGAATATTCTTATAAAAAGATGATCATTATTATTATAGCTCAAATGTATAAATACAACTATATCTTAATGTGGAAATTAATATATTGGCTTTGAATGAACTGTGAATATATAATATGATCATTTCATACCACAGTTGTCTATTCAGTTTGCAATTCTTCCCAACCGAATAGACCGACCTAGAATTATAAAAAAACAAATAGAGAACCAAATAAAATATTTATTATAAGTTATTCTAAGATAAATGTATAATTTTTTACAATAACATAATTAATCTTCAATTTTTGAATGTTCTTATTTAATAAATAATAATTTATTAGGTATTCCTACAAAAATTTTTATGTCAAATTTTCATTTATATGGTTTCTTGATGAACGATGTCATTTTGTATCACGGCATACTTAATTTACTGCAATATTGTTAAAAAGACCGATTAGCTAAAATATTATACTGCAAGCATCGATATATAGCAAAAAGATGTCATAGCATTTTTATCAACCATATGTAAAAACTTTAAGCTTGTATATTGATATTTTAGGAGTGGCATCGCTAGGGGGCGCAGGGGCTCGAGCTCCCTGAAAAATTTGAATAGCCCCCTGAAGCAAAAAATTTTATTTTAATGGCTCCTTAATATCCCTTTGAACTAAAAATAAATTTTTTTGATTGCCCACTTAATGATTTCTTTTATAATTCCATTAAGTAATATATATATATTATTTTATTATTTAGAAATTAACAAGACTATTTAAATTTTTATTAAATGAATATTATTTTAGGTATTATATTAGAATAATACAAATAAATTATATTTTCACTATGTCAGCTAGCAATCAAATTCTGTATTAAAAATATAATATCAATAACTCACTAAATATTAATTTAGCTTTAACAGTTGGTTAAATTGACTTTTATTATTTAAATTATTATTTAACCCTAATTAAATATAATCATATATTATTTGAAAATTAACAAATATTGTAATTAGCCGAGTTCAAAATGACTAATCAACTCTATATTTATTTTGAAATTTTATTATCATACCTTAAAAATATTTTCAAGGTTCAAATAAGTATAAGAGATATCTTTATAAAAAGTAAGTAGACATATACCTTATAATCCTCTACTATATACAGTTCTTTATAAAATATTAGATATAATGCCACTTTTATAGACGTATTTGAGATTTGAGAGTTATATAATATATTACAGTTAATATTATAATAAATTTTACTAATAAATGTTTTGATAATAAACAAGTATTTAACGCCATCTATTTAGTTATAAATAATTTTTAAAATTAAGCATTTTATTATTCATCCTGCAATAGATGTAATAAATTTGATATCTTTTCTTCTCTTTTTTTATGTATTTTTAGGAAAGTTATTTTTTTCTTTTTCGAAAAACAGTCTTGAGTTAAAATTTTAATACAAGTATATTTTTGATATTATTACAAACTACTATTATTTTAAGATATAATATACCAAGGTGATGCGATAATAAATAAAATCTTAATTGTTTCATCATATCATTCTGGTCCTTATTTTATAGTTAGAAAATATTTCATTTCTAATATGGCATTGTCGTGTAAATAACTCCAGGCTTCAATATATTTGCATAATTATTTCTTCCAAAGATTTTTAGTGTTTTTATTTTATCAATTTATCCAACATAATAAATTCTGATATTAGTTTACATCGTGAGTGTCATGGCTATTACTGCCAAATTAACCAGCATCTATTATTTGCGTTGCTATGTAATTTAAGATTATTACTATAACGGCTGAGAGCATATAATTTCATATTTTAGATAAACAATAATGGTCAACTGTGTAGTCGTTTATATATCATTTAAAATGGAAGATAATCTTTTAGAAATTTAATATCTCACAATAATTTTATCGATTACTTATCTAGCTTCAATAATGTTATCTATCTAAGAGGAAGCTCTAACCACCTATAGTTTTATGATTTGGATTGGTCGTTTATACTCTCTCCTACAAAAATTGTTGATTTGGTTTAGGCCTATTAATTTTTCTTTATTAGTCGATTCTATGAAATATTGTCTAATGGAGAGAATTATACTAGTTTGATAACCATTTGTCAATGTAAGTTGCTAAGAATTATATTATTGCATTATGTGATTTTTTATATGCTAGTTTATTTTGTATGCATAATATAATAAATGACAAAATATGGAAATCTATATTATTATTTTCCGATGTCCTCACTACGTCATCGTGACGTCATGTCATCGCTACGTCATGTCATCGTTACGTCATGTCATCAGCTTTTATTTATTTTTTATTTGTTTAATTTATTTATTTATTTTATACAAACAGATGATCCTATATCTATTCAACTGTAGGAGGCCATATTAAAACCAAAAAGTAATACATTATTTACTATTGCTGATTTTATTTATTTATTTTATACAAACAGATGATCCTATAACTTGAATTTTCTATGCAACTGTAGGAGTCCATATTAAAACCAAAAAGTAATACATTATTTACTATTGTTGATTTTATTTATTTATTTTATACAAACAGATGATCCTATAACTTAAATTTTAACTGAGTTAATTCAATAAATTTAATATCTCTAGGCTTGGGAAAATTTTTTCAAAATTATTATGAGTTGGACTGGGCTTAAAAAATATTTCTCAAAATTAATATTGGCTTGGTTTTCAAAAATTATTAGGGATTGAAATGGGCTTGAGAAAATCTTTTTAAATTATTTAGATCTTGGATGCTTGGAAATTTTTTCCAAATATTGTAGGCTTGAACCTATATTGGGATTTTTTAATGTTAAATGTTAGTCTTATGTTAATATTTTTATAAAGTATTATATTTTACCCGTAGACTAATTGGTAAATCAGAGATTTCCCCTTCATTAATTATAATATTAATATCTCTGCCCCCCCCCACCAATTTTTTTGATGATATCCCTCCAACTACTAGATATATGTAACTAATATTGACCCATCTACTGGTTTACATAATTTTAATGTTCGTTTTATTTCAATAATAATGTTTATTTATATTTTTGCCTGATTTCTTTATTTGTCTAGGCTAACCTAACCTTAATCCCTCACATTGCTACTAAACATGATGAATCTATTAAAGTTAAGCAAAGAAAATAATGACGAATAAACAAACGCCTTGCCCGTTCTAGAGTTACTGGTAGCCAAAATAATAAAAAACTAAGCTTGAAATGAACTCCTCTGGAGGTTTATTTCGTTTTTTTATCTTATGTTTTATATTTATATGTTTATTTTATTTTCACCCAGTTGCCTCCAATTGATACTACCACAATCCCTATGCCACCTCTGCCTATTTTTTAACAAAATAAGCAATCAATTCCGTACTATCATTCACTTCACTAGGAGTTATTATAAATATTACTTTATCTGATTCTCTGAGAAACTTTCATGATTATTTAGAGTAATGTTCAAACTTGAATGTGCAGTACGGCCATTTTCATCAACTTTATTAATGGAAAAATATGCAGTAGTTCTGTCATGGCCTTAACAATTCTTACAACCTTTTTATGGTTGAGTTAACATTATCGTTCATGATTCTATTTTAGAGGGGGCTACCAATGCTGACATTGACAGAAATATCATTTTGCGTTCTTCTTTTACCAGTATCCCAAGGAATAGGCATATGACTCATCTTTATCAGGACGTATTGTGTTTTGTACACTGCTTTGGTAATCCGTCATTACTTTCATCTAACACCCTAAATAATATGAAATTGTACATTAATTATTTCCTTTCCAGACAACCTTCCAGATTTATTTGTCGCCTTTTCCATCAAAAATAAAAATGTCAACAAGGATTTGCTCTTAATTTTATCAAATACACAACATAATAATTATTCCTCATTATTTTTTAAAAAAAATTAGCCTAAATTTATATGTCAATAAAAAATATTTTATAATTTGCATATAAGTTTCATTCGTGTTTAATGTCATTTTTGTTATTTAAATTTTTTTTACTTAACATAAAATATAGACAAATAAATTGGGAAATGCAAGACATACATTAAATTTATCCGAAAAGCTACAATAACCCTATATAATAAACAATAATTTATTTTTTATATATAATTATAATTGATCATATTACCAAAAAGTATAAGAGTCGGTTATTTTTGTTTTATTTGTCATGATTCTCTAATAAGTGGTTTGCCCAGGCCTTCCCAGTTTCCCTTAATACGGAATTCACATGTGTTTTTTTTACATCTTAAACTAATAGGTAAATCAGATAATTCCCCTTCATGTGATGATAAATCAATTAAAAATTTAACTATCTCCGAGGTGGGAAAAAATTTTCAAAATTATATTGGATACGACTGGGCTTGGAACCTCAAAATTTATATTAGCTTGCACCTCACATGGGAATATCTTTAACAAATTAAGGGTTGAGCTGGGATGGATAAACTTTTTAATAATTATATGCTTCCTAATATTGTGAGCTTGGATCTGGCATGACATCTATCGTAAAAAAAAATCTCATTCCCCGTCATTTTTGACTGGCTTTCTACTAGTTAGAATAATTGTTCAAGTTAACAAATTTTAAAAAAGTATAATATATACATATAAAACCCTGCTGAAGGCCGGGCAAAAGCGGGCCGAAAGCCCGCAAATTGGGGGTATGCGAGGCGAAGCCCTCCATAAAATTTTTTTTAGTTGAGCCCCCTGAGATTGTGTAGACTAGCAACGCCCCTGTATCTTAATTATAATCTTAATTGGGCTGTTTTATTAAATCGACCTGAATCGGGCTTTTTGACAACACTAATTTACTGGCAGTCCTGCAGCCGATGAACTTTCATTAGGAATAATTGAACAAACTCTTAGCTATTTTCCGCAATTTTATCTCAGTTGTTTCAACAATATATGAATATAACCCTGTCCACTCTTTAATCAATCCCTTTCTCCAACTTTTAGAATTCTCATTGTTTAACCAAATTTATTAAATTTCTAATTATCTTCCTTTCAAATCATGATTTTGAGACTTTGTGTTTCTTTGTGTCAGAGCCTCTTCTGGATCAGAAATTGACTCTCTCATTGTGTAATATTGACCTTTCAAAGTTCGTTATGTACGCTATGTTTGCCATTAGTTATGGGATGATACTGTGTAGAACGTGTAAGACGTATGTTGTTAATTAATTCACAGTAATGTCGGAATTTCCCAGATATATATTATGGTTCTGCAAAGAATATGGTTCCGATATGGTGCGAGGTTCGAGTCAGTAAAAATATATTTTATTAACTAATTTCTTTTTCTTTTGTTAAGGTATTTATACATTTTCTAACATATAAATTAGAATATAAAACGAAATACAAAAAAGTAAAATAATATATAAAAAAGTAAGGTTACGCCGTTTATAAAATAAAATTATTATAACAAATAACAAAAAATTAGATTATAAAAATATATAATAAGATTAAGAAATTAGAATAACGCAACATTCTCCCTCTTCTGATAATTTCATCGGAGAAATATAGAGAGTTTGTTGTTCTAGAAGTTTTTTCCGTTTCGATTGTATTCGGTTTCTTCTTGGTTAGCGCATAAGTCTCAAATGTTCTCGTAGGTTTGATAAAATCGTTGAACGTTATCGTTAGCTTGATATCCTTATCGTACGTTGTTCACATTTCTCAAATTTCATAATTAATCCAGTCGAATATTGGAATTTGGAATAAATCGGAATATATAATTTGGAATAGTTGATCAAATCAAATATATGAATAATATGCACGAATAAAATTTTGAATTTTGGAACAATAAAATATATAATAAGGAATGATAATTTATGGAATAAGGAATAAAATTTTAATCCAGAATAAGGAACGATAAATCATAATAATTATTATATTATTTTTAAGTTAATCATAGCGTTTTATACTTTAGCGTTTTATACTTTAGCGTTTTATGCGTTTTATATTTTTAGCGTTTTATATTTTGCGTTTTACATTTTTTAGCATTTCATATTTTATAAGCGTTTAATTTTTCGTGTTTTAGTGTTTAATTAATTTTTGTTTATTTTCTATCTCCCAGGTTAAAATATGCAAATAATATATTATTCACATTTCCCTCTCTTTAAATAAAATTTTAAATTTCACACCCTAATTTTAATTCAAAAAAAAAAAATTCTTCATAAGATAGTTTTGAAAATTCACCACATAATTTAAATATATTTTTCTAAAATGAATGTTTTTTTACATAACTTTTTGTCTTCAAAGCTTTTAATTTCAAAAACTTTTTATCATATTAAGTATTACTTATGAAGGTTATTTGAATCAATCATGTGATTTAAAAATTACATTTTAACATATTTAAAATTAAGTTTTATCTTCTTGTTTAGGATTTTTAATTATATTTAAGAATTCATCTTTAGGTTTTGTTAATTAACAACAATTCGTCATTATTCAAGAAATCAAAAAAAATATCAATATTATCCATTATGATTTTACATTTTAGTAATTTTAAAAATTTATAACATGCCTTTATCCTGGCATAAAATTTTAATTTTTAATAAC
Source organism: Gordionus sp. m RMFG-2023 (assembly GCF_954871325.1). Taxonomy (NCBI): domain Eukaryota; kingdom Metazoa; phylum Nematomorpha; class Gordioida; order Chordodea; family Parachordodidae; genus Gordionus; species Gordionus sp. m RMFG-2023. Next base: position 4,372,002 of record NC_088777.1, on the reverse strand, counting down.
TTTTCTTCTTACGTGGATTAGAATAATAAGTAATCATCATTGGTCTCACAATATAGAATTCATAACCTATCGTTCAACTTCCATATCAGTTCTTCCTAGGTTGTCACATTAGGTTAGGTGCTGGCTATTATATTCCAGTCCAACATCCAGAGCCGGGACACCATAAAGAAAGAAGCTTTTTGCATGAAAGAACGTACTAAGGTTTGATTCTTGGTCATCTCAGTAGTTTAGGTAGTCACAATAGATAAGGTAGTCATAACATCACAATAGATAAGGTAGTCATAATAGGTAGTCATCTCCATAGGTTAAGCACAAGGTAGAGTCATAATAGGTAGTCATCTCCATAGGTTAAGCAATCAACACAATAGGTAGTCATATAAATAGAGTCATCTCAATGGATTAAGCAATCATCACAATAGGTAGTCATATAAATAGAGTCATCTCAATGGATTAAGCAATCGTCATAGATTAGATGGTCATCTCAGCAGATTAGGTAGTCATCTTTTCTAGTCCACCACCCAAAGGGCACCATGCAAAGAAAGGTTCGAGTCAGTAAAAATATATTTTATTAACTAATTTCTTTTCTTTTGTTAAGGTATTTATACATTTTCTAACATATAAATTAGAATATAAAACGAAATACAAAAAAGTAAAATAATATATAAAAAAGTAAGGTTACGCCGTTTATAAAATAAAATTATTATAACAAATAACAAAAAATTAGATTATAAAAATATATAATAAGATTAAGAAATTTGAATAACGCAACAGGTTCTTTGTTTGATAAATATACATAGGTATTCCAAACTTAGCAAACAATTTTTTTGACAAATTATAAATAATTATTTATTTAGTTATTCCACTTTCTATGTCCCACACATTGGGAATATTTTGAAACATTCCCTTTTGTGGAACACCACCTCTTGTATTATATTTGCCTACACTCCTCTTTATAATAACCAAATCTCTCACACCAGGTACGTCTCAGTTTATCTTACTTCCGTGGCCAATACGGAGCTATATGAACATATTTTACATACTCAAAACATTTTGTTTATTGATAATCTCTGACCATATGGCCCCTACCACAATTATAACAAGTTTAATTTCAATTCTATTTTTAAACAAACTTTATACATCTCTACCATCAGGTCTATTTAATAATTTATTTTATTGCAAACCCAATATCTCACTATTAGTTCAACCTCTTATTAACTCTTGGACAGACAATCAAGTCACTTTTCATATCATATCATCCTCTAAATTATGCCCCTCTAGTCAAGATTTGTCCCTACTCTTCTTATCTTTCTAATTTATTTAAATGGTTATACTACACACCCATATACATAATATAATCAACGCTCCCACAATATTATATTGAACCTCCCAATATTTTATAAATTTTAACTTTTCATTTTTACAAAAAATTCTCTATTACTTTTAAAATAAATATCTTAATTACTTTTAAAGTTAACAGATAGGATAGAATATAAAGTAAATACCCCAATAATACACATTTACATAAAATCAATTCAATTTATAATCCGTTTTAAAACTTGCTTAAACTCACCTATCTAATAAATTTAATGCTAATTTATCATCAATAGTTGCAAATTTAACTCAAATTTTACTCCAATTTTATCAATAATATTTCTCGTATATTTTATTTAAATTTAACGCTCTCGATATTATTCGATTATAATTTCCCAGTACTAGTTGTATAATTCCATTCAAATTTAAAAAAACACTGTTCGGTTTTGTCACGGCACCAATATTCTATGCCTTACTATATCTTGGTTTATTTTTCTTAACGTTTGAATTCACAATAACCTTTAACATATAAGCACAAATCTTGTTTAAATATCGAAAACATTTCTTAACCTATAAACTTACAATATATACTATTTTCTTTATTTTGTCAAATATCCAAAAATTAAAATAATAATTTTTATATAAAAATAATCTAATTCAATCAAATATATTAATTAATCAAAATAATAATAAATTATCTATTTTTTTAAATATTTTAAACAAATGGCTTATCATTATTTATAATCACAACAATTTTTAGAGGCATTATCATTATATTCTATTACATGCAGGGGCGTCGGTAGCCTTTACAATCTCATGGGGCTCAATTAAAAAAAATTTATGAGGGCTTCGCCCCCCCCTTAATATATTATACTTTTTAAAAATTTGCTAGCTCTGAAACATTATTCTGAATTTTATATTTTGTCGTTTATTATATTAAGCATACAAAATAAACTAGCATATAAATAATTAAAACAATACATTTCTAAAAATAATATTTTTTAATACAAAATATATTTATTACAATATAAAATATTTTCGATTACTGATATAAATAAATTTTGCATCTAAATTTCAAGTGATAAAAAAGGTTAATCAATTCATACATAAGCATAAATTGATAATGGTTTTTAAAAACCTCATATTACAATATAATTCTTAGCAACTTATATTGATAAAAGGTCGTGAAACTAATATAACTCTGTTAACATCCCTAGACAATGTTTTATAGAATGGAATAAGGAAAAATTTATAGGCCTAACCAAATTAACAATTCTTGAAGAAGAGAATATAATATAAACGGCTAATCCAAATCATAAAACTATATGGTAGTTAGAGCTTCCTCTTAGATGACATGATGGAAGCTAGATAAATAATTGAGAAAATTATTGTGAGATATTAAATTTATAAAAGATTATCTTCAATTTTAATGATATATAAACGACTACACAGTTGACCATTATTGTATAAAATATGCAATCATATGCTCTCAGCAACTGTAGTAATAAGCTTAAATTACATAGACACACAAATAATATATTCTGGTTAATTTGCAGACATAGCTATGACACTAACGATATTAGCTCATATCAAAATTTATATAAATTGATAAAACAAAAACACTAAAAATCTTTAGAAGATATTATGCAAATATTTAGAAGCCTTAAGTTATTTACACGGCAGGGATGCCATATTAGAAATAAAGCATTTTATAACTATAAAATAAGAAAAAGTGTGATATGATAAAAGCAATTAAGATATTATATATTATTTACAACACCTCTAGTTGTATATTAAAATAATAGTGGTTTGTAAAAATATCAAAAATATACTCGTATTAAAAGTTTAGCTCAAAACTGTTTTTCAAATAAGAAAAAAAGAGAGGAAAAGATATATAATTTATTACATCCATTGTGGGATGAATAATAATATTTATAAATAAATAGATGGAGTTAAATAAATGAATGCAAATTATTACTTATATTTATTATCAAAAGCATTTAACTGTAATATATTATATAACTGTTAAATACTGTAAAAGTGGCATTTTATCTAATATTTTATAGCTAATTATATATAATAGATGATTATAAAATATATGTCTACTTACTTTTTATAAATAAATCTCTTATACTTATTTGGATTTGGACCTTGAAAAAATTTTAGGAAGAGGCATGGTAATTAAATTTAGAAATCGATAATATAGTTGATTAGTGATTTAAAACTCGGCTAATTTTAATATTAAATTTGTTAATTTTTAATTAATATTTATTTAATTAGGGTTATAAAATAATTTAAACAATAAAAATTAATTAAGCTTCAACGTTAATGAAAAATTAATATATATCGAGTGATATAGATATTCTATTTTTAACACAGAATTTGATTGCAAGCTGACCGTGAAAATATTATTTATATATTAATCTAAATCTGATAATTAAAATAGTATTCATTTAATAAAAATTTAGATAGTCTTATTAATTTTTAAATAATAAATTTAAATATATATATTAATTAATAGAATTATAAAAGAAATCGTTCAGTGGGCAATTAAAATTATTTTAAGTTCAAGGGGTTATTAAGGAGCCATTAAAAAAAAATTTTGCTTCAGGGGCCTATTCAAATTTTTCAGGAGGCTCGAGTCCCAAAAATATTTTAACAATTTAGTTAATCTTTTTATTGTATTACTAAAATTTTGCAAAAATATAAATAAAATATAATGCCCTTTACTCTCAATCCTTCCCTCAAAAAATATATCTTATAAATCCAAAATAATCCCTTTAATAATATTAAATAAATATAATAAACATTACTACCATTCCACTTTATTCATAAATATATAACATATAAACATATTAAATCTTCCCCAATCAATCCCGTCTTCATTCAATATCTTCACTCCAAATCCAAACAAAGAATGTTCTTTTCTAACAACAACCCGTGTGATAATTCCGTTTTTCCCTCCCATCCACCAGGAAAACTAATTTCCCTGTCAGAAAATAACTGACATTTGATGTATTATATTAAATTTATTTCTTATTTTTTTCAACAGCTACAACATAAAGCTACATAATAAACCAAATCTTGGCAAAGGGGTTGGTTCTAGCCTTTCAAATGTATGCGATATAAATTTTGTTAATATCTCCTATCCATTTCGATAAATACTTTGGAATCGCTTCCTGAACTATTCAAAAATAATATTTATTATTTTTTTTACTAAATATCAATTAACAAAGTTCTCCCTTTTGACACCAATGACAAATAATAGCTTGATATAAAAAAATATTTAAAAGTTTTTATAAAATTTTTAAATAAACTTTATCTTTCCTGAGCATGAACCAATGTCAAAAATATTACTACAACCTGAACACGGAAAAATGGAAACTCATGATAAATTATAATAAAACAACTGTTTCAGTCAGAGAATGTTCTCGCTAGAAATTCTTTTTTAGTGAAAAACTTACCCATATCAATATATATAATAATTTTAGGAGATATAATTTTAAGTCATATTCGCATAAAAATCGGAACTTAAAATACATTATTAAACACCCATTATCTTTTAATAATATTAGATATAATTATGATGGCAATAAATAATTAAGGGTTAAGTGGCCATAATAATTATTATAAAATCTTAAACACTTAAGATTATAAACACAATTATTCTTTATTATTTATATAATATCCTAAATAATTGTAAAATTCTATGTTTATAAAATTATCTAAACGAATATTTGCTGGGTTATAAATAATAAAGGTTTAGACTCTGGAAAATATGAATATAGTCTATATAGTTATTAGATATTAGAATTTATGGCCAGTAAATCCTAGATATGGATATGCTTGGGATTTGCAATAAATTATAATTAATAAATTTTATTATTATTCATCTATGAATCTTTTATCAGTCACAGAAAAAAACAATGTCAGTTATACTCCTGCCTGATAAATCTCTTCTACATTCTTTTTAGAAATCATTAGATAAAGTACAATAAACTAAAAAAACAAATATTTTTTTAAAAACAAATCAATTTTAAAAGTTTAAATAATTATTTAAAGAGAAATAATATTAATCAAATTCCATTTTTATGATAATATTTTTGTATCTTTATAGTTATTTGTACTTGACTCCATCCAGTTTATATTTAAAACCAGAAAACAAAGTATTTTCTAACAATAAGCATAGAATAGCCTATATAAAATTCTTATATTCAGCTCAAACTAGTAGTATAAGTTTTTATCATTCTTGGAAGAGATAATAATAGCGTGGTCAGTGATAATTGCATAATCATATTCAAACAAAAAGTATAGAATTTAAAATTTTAGATCAGCGCAATCCAAATTGGTTAAATTTTTCTTTGAGTAAATCTGAAGCCAATTCATCGTGGCGACTCTGAAGCATACTTTTGAGCCTTCTCTGAAACCGACTCATCGAGCCAACTCATTCGTCTCATCGAGCCGCTCAATTTATGAAGAGTTTTGCCACTACAACTCGAGTGTAAAGTCTTAAAAATTCGACTTTCTAACAACACTACATATGAAGGATAGGCATTTAATCACGTAATAACATATAAATATACACGCATTTTTTATATAGCAGCTTTATTATGAATTTTGTATTACCCTTATTTTTAATATAAATAAAATTAAATCATCATTACTAAAGGAATCTTTTGTAATTTTCCTCATCATGCTTAAAAATTTTCACAAATTGCAAAATACTTGCCTGACATACAAGTAATTATTTTTACTCATATTAATTTAAATCATTATTTATAAGCTTATATTTACCACGATTTTTATGCCAAGAAAATTCTAAAAACCTGGATATTAAAAATGATAGTCAATGTAATGCAAGTGTTGATTCAAATACTTCAATAAATCCTCAAAGTGATAGTGGTAACGTTTTTACCAGAATTTTAAAAGGAAATAAAACTGATAATACAAATAAATCTGCAAACGAAGAAAATTCATTAGCTCTAGAAAATCAAAAACTTAAAGAAAGCATGCAAGATCTAAATGTAATTATAATAATAATATGAAATATTAAACTACATATAATTAAAGGATAAATATAAAAGAGGATTGGCTGATATGGAAAATCTGAGGCAAAGAATGCAAAATGAATTGGAAAAGGCAAGACTTTATTCAATCCAGGGATTTTGTAAAGATCTCATTGATGTAGCTGATATATTAACCAAAGCTTGTCAAAGCATTCCACCTCACATACATGAAAATTTACAAAAACTATCAATTCCTCACCAATCTTCTGATAATACTGTACCAGAAAATATAGAGGAACTTCAGGCTAGCTTTAGTGATCTTTATCAAGGCTTACTTATGATGGAAAAAGAGTTACAAAAGGTTTTCAATAAACATGGGCTATCACAAATAAATCCTCAAAAAAATGAAAAGTTTGATCCAAATATTCATGAATCATTATTCCAAACCTCCACTGATCAAGGACAAAATCAGAAAAATATTTCTGGTGGAATATCAAAAGTTACAAAAGTTGGTTATAAATTAAAAGATAGGACAATAAGACCTGCTTTGGTAGGAGTGTTTCAATAATATTTACATTATTTAATAAATTGTATGACAAGGATATTTGAATTAAATATTCCATAATTTATATTTAATTCATTTATTGTAATTTTAAGATAAAATTGTTAATATACAAAGAAAAAATGATGTTAAATAAAAATTATCAGAATATAACTATTGCTTGTAATAAAATAGATTTAAGTTTTTTATTTTTTCTTAGTATAGGTAAAGAACATATAATCATAGAGGAAATTTCTAAAATGCTGAAATTTGACAACAAAATTAAATGTTTTTATAGTTAGTATTTATGTCATCACAATTTATTTTTTGGCAAATCAACATATTTAAAGATTATGAACTTTTTAATTGTAAGCAAATATATTTTTATCTTAAATTAATATATATATATGATATATATAACTGCCAAATCCAAGGATGAAATTGGTTTTGACCTTGATAGGTCATTGATATACCATGACTTTACAAGTTTTGGTAGTTAATTATACATAAAATGAAGAGTAATTATGATACTGGTGAGTCCTAATGATGTCAAATCAGTCATAGTTATGAATTTAAAAAATTATTACTAAATTTTAAAAATAGTTACTTAAAATTATTTAAAAAGAAAATTTATAATAAATCAAATATATTTAAAAAAATTTATGTTGTCAAGCCCAGCTTGTTATTTAAACGTTTTTCTGGCCCATCCATGCCCTATAAAATTTTGTCTCAATTTCATTTCCCTTTAAAAAATATTTAGAGTCAGGCTGCTTTTAATATTTTTTAGATAAATTTTCTGGCCAGTATATTTTTAATATCTTTTTTTAATTTTCAATGTCAATTAACACTCTTGTATCTCTATTCTATGGTTATCTATTTCCATATATAACATTTTAAAAATCAATTTTGATATTTGTGTATTTGTAATTGTCATATCATAAATAACTTCTTAAATTTTCTGTAAATTTGCTAATATCAAGACAACAATTATGAGTGAGTATCCATCAAAAAAAAGGAATGGCTTGAAATTAAAAAATATATCCAAAATTTAATGCCTAGGTTGGCCTATAGGAATTTTACAGAAAATAAAATGAATTTCTGAGATCTTGTGAATTTTTTATATATGAATTGTCCAGCTTTGCTTGTCAATTTTTTATATCCAATTTGGCAATCCCAACTTGGCCCATTAAGTCTTTTACCCAACCTGGCTTGTTATAATTTTTTTTAAAAAATTTAATTTTATAGCTCAGTCCATGCATTGTTGATCTCTACTCAAATACATTGTGGTTTTCCAACAAATAAATTATAATGACAAATTTTATATATTTTTTTTTAAATTAAATTGATTTATTTGTTATAATTTAATTTAAAATTGATTTGATTGGTTTATTTAAAAACTATTTTAGTTTAAAAAAAAATATGTTATGTACAATACATAATTAACAAACGCTTTATATAAAAAAAACACATTGTATAATTAAATATAAGTGTGTATATATATAAAGAAAATTCTTTTTTAAAAAAGAGGCTAAACAACTGATCTCGGAGCTTCTTATAGAGGAGGAAACTACAAAAGACTATAATGAAATTTATGAAGTGGCTGAAATTCTCGATCTTGTCGATAATGACTTATACCAGGGATAACTAATTTCAGGGTTGTGTATTGGACCAGTCAAATACGATATGGTCAATTGACCAATATTTGACCGGTTAAGTTTATATAAATGTTTTTTAACCCTTTCATGCACATTAATTTAAAATTGAAAAGTCCGCTTTTTGCACAGGTAAAATTTTTTATTGAAAATAATGATAATATATAGTAAAAAAATTTATATAATTTCTTTATAATTTTATTTAAAAAAAATATAAATATTTCATAACATTAAAAAAATTAAAGTGGGACATCTGCTATCCCACTGTGCAAATAAACATTTATTATTCATGATATAGTTTAGAACAGTTTAGTTTTTGGAGAGACATAATGCCACGTCACAAACTTAGCACAATCTGAGCGATGTTCATCAACTGTTGAACAATGAGCACATCTTATCCTCTGTACTTATCTTACAGGTAAATGTGAGGCGACAAATCTCTTAATCTCCAAGGACACTTTCTTTTTTTAATAGATGATTTACCTTTAAAAGGGATCATTGATTCGTCCACGATTTCAATATTTTTGAATTTTTTTGCATGGGATGTTAATCTGATATGAGATGGTGAACAATTTTTATCCCAGGTAAGCTCTTGATGGTTGTAGGGGAAGACGGTTGGAGGAAAGCAAGATTAGATGAAAAGAAGGCCGATACAGATAGACAGTGCTTGTACCCTGGGTAATCGGTTAGATTAGAAGGCAAAAGGAGACAACTAAACCTGGACGGCCGAGAATCTTTAAAAAATTTAAAATTATAACTAAATTTCTAAGCTTATTTGTTGATTGATCAAAAATGCCATCGAAATTGTTTTTATTTGTAGAGATTTAGCTTTTTTTAAACTGGACAGTTTGATGATGCCAAGATTGGTAATAATTGCTTTCGGATGATTGTGAATATTTTTGTTATTTACTTTTCCCGGCATTACTGATTGGATGTTATTATTAGAAGGGACAAAAATATATATACACATAATTCCAATCCATGTGTTTCTAATATCCTATGGAATTAAAGTATGTCCCTCAGGCTAGTATTATCGATGATTGAAGTATCCTCCTGTTCTAAATATGAAGGATAAGCGTAAAATAATGAAATTCAGATTATGTTTCTAATTTTTTCATTCCTTATGTACATTAAAAATACAGTAAAGAGGGCGCAATGTTTTTTTCAGTCACTTACGCTCTATAACTTTGACATATATGGGGTTGAGATATTTTTCCCCCTAACTTGATTGCTATGTATAACTAAATTCGGTGGAAATGATAATAGTTGTGCTTGTGTATGCCTCTTCTAGTCATCCAGAGTAGTGTTGTTAAACGGCTTATTTTGAGCCGATTTTTAAAAACGGCTAACTCAATATTTCAGCCAGAAAAATATTACGCAAGTCTAAAGATTTAGCTCATAGAAGGAACAAAGGTCTAGGCATATATTATCGAAATCTTGAGGCTTAGGTAATATTTTTCTGCCTAAAAAATAGAGTTAGCCATTTTAAAAAATCGGCTCAAAACGAGCCTTTTAACAACACTAATCTAGAGCCGGACTTGTCCAAAACAATGAAAGAAGTTTTGCGGCCTGCTCTGTATCATCGTGCAAAAGTTCAACGGAGTGTAATATGATAAATGAATACCAGTTTTTATTGGATAATTTGTTCCCTCTGTAACGTTTGTTGATCAGCCAGATGATGATGCAAAATGAAATAAAAAATATTCGGCTGGTTTGATTCATTTGGAAATAAGTTTATGGTTACTAAAGGAGGATGATTGATAAGGGTAAAAGAAAGCGTTACTCAAGTCTCCCACTTGTGGGAAGAGTAATTTATAGCCATGTTTTCTTTCAAAACTTTAGACTTAAAATATCTTCCAATATATATGTGATTAAAATTCGTAATTTTAGAGAATTTCTCGAAATAATATTGTCCCTGTTGTTAATCTGAAGCAGGAAAGAATTTTGAGAATGTTTAAGAAGTTCTTAATCACATGAGTATGTTGGATATTTTTCATGAATGTTAGATTCTAGGTTAATGATAGATACTGCAAAGTCAACATAATGTTTGTAAATAATAACTTAATTTGCTAAATACCAACCAAATTTTATTAAAATGTAATAAGTATTTATAATTTAATATATATCAGACTGCAGCCCCAGCTTAGGTACAACGCCATATTTTTTTTTTTTCAAAATATACCATCGGGCCTGAAATTCTTTTAAAATAATACTCGGGGCAGACCGTGGAAATAGTGCCCTGCAGGTCTCTGATATAAATATTATAGGAATTACATGAATCCGATTTCCTATATATCATCCCCCTCCACCAAGGATTGAATTACCAAGTTGGCTTCAGAAAAAAGGATCCTTGTTGGGATAAACTCAAAATATCTGATTGACAAGCGACCCTCTCATCGACTAGGCCACAGACCTTTCCACGATTTTTTAAATATATATTATAAATAAATTTGGCAGTGCCTATCCAAATGGAAAAAAACAAAATACCAAATCATTAACGTAGATTATAATTGTTCTTTTCTAGAAATGTTTGGATATTGGCTGAGCTGTCTATAGGTGACCCAAGAACACAGATTTCTATCAATGAATATAGCAGTAAATAGGTCTAGAATGGAAGATGAGTATTTAATTCATAAATTTAAAATATATAATGCACTCCACTTAATTCTAAACTATTTTTATTTTTATCTAATTGGAAAATAGGTGTACTTAAATATTTTCATAATTTAATGATAAATTAAGTTGTTGAAAACTAAGGGTGATAACAGGCGTGGTACGCAGGAATTCGGTCTGGGGGGGGGGGGATAATAAAATTTTTCAAGAAATATTATTGTTTTTTAAAAATATCAAGCATAAATTTATCAGGACTAATAACTATTTCTAATACACAATTTTAAATTAATGTGAATTATAAAAAAAATTATATGTAAAGAATCACTTAAATGACCCAAAATATAAATTTAAATTTTTTGAGCCTTTACACAAAAAGTTTCTTAGGAATAATTGCATTTTGTATGTTATATATTTACAATGTAAAATCCAATCTTCGTTGTGATAGAGCTAATTTTTCAATTATCTCATTCTTGCTTGTTGTCAAATGCCTATGAATATTCAAAAGATCCAAACCTTTAAATCTACTTTCAGATGTTGTACTTCTTGGTATGTTTTTCAGAGACCTGCAGGCCTGGCCCCCGAGCCGGACAGTATTTAAATTTTTTTTAATATACTCGGGCAGGGCCCTAAATTTTTTAAAAAAAAACACCCAAGTCGGGCCTGAATTATTTTTAAAAAACACCCAATCCGGGCTGTATTTTTTAAAACAGCCTATATTTGAAATCGTTATTATTAGCTATAAAAATCAAAAATAAATATAATTTATTTTAAAAAAATCTTGGCTGGGTATGAAAATTTTATTTAAAAAAAAGCCGGGCCAGGCCTGAAATTTTTTAAAAAAAAGCCGAGTCGGGCCTAAAAAATTAATTTCTTAAAAAAAGCCGGGCCAGTGTAGCGTGATTAATTAACTCCCCTTATCACATACCTCTGAGTTAAGTAATAACTATGATAGATTAACTCCCCCTTTGATAAATAGTGTTAAGGAGGGAGTTAATTAGTAACAAAGATATTAATTACAATGTAAATTGATAGGGAGAGTTATATGATCATGCAGTTTTTTTTAATATTGCTGAAATTCTTGTAAATTTGATTTTCGAATTTAAATTTTGAATCGAATTTAAATTTTTTTTATCTACTTGGTGAAATTAAACATCCTTTTTAAAAAGTAACTTGTTCACGTAAAAAGTAAAATATTTTATTATTTTAATATAAAAATATTAAATAGTGAATAACGATGTTATCAATGATATTTATAATTACCTAAAATGCAAAACCATTTAGCCTGATATCACCCAAAAAGCTTGCAACACTTTTAAAATGTACTTTAACATAATCAGGTAAATATTGCTCTTATAAGCTAGGATACAGTCCTCAATTTAAAATTCTCTTTCAATTAATAGAATATTGTTTTAAAATATTGCTTAAATTTAGCCTGATATCACCCAAAAAGCTTGCAACACTTATAAAATGTCCTTTAACATAATCAGGTAAATATTAGGTTAATGATGCTTGGTACCTTAAGGTACCATCTATCAAATTTGAATTTTGTTCATTTTTCATTTGGATAGGCACTACCAAATATATTTATATATATATTTGAAAAATCGTGATTTTTGGAAAACCTCTATGGCCTAGTAGGCAAGAGCTTGGCTTACTTATCCTATGCTCCCGGGTTCGAATCCAGGGAATGATCATGTTTTTTTTCTTATTCTAACTTGGTGGTTCCATCTTTGGGGGGATGATATATAGAAGGCCGGACTCGACCACGTGATTCCGTATTAATATATTAAATAATAAGGGTCTTATTACATTTTAATAAATTTTGGTCGGTATTTAGCAAATTAGATTGGTATTTAAAATATTTCCATACATTCACTTGGTAGTAAGCATCATTAACCTAAATATTGCTTATAAGCTAGGATACAGTACTCAATTTAAAATTCTCTTTCAATTAATAGAATATTGTTTTAAAATATTGCTTAAATTTAGCCTGATATCACCCAAAAAGCTTGCAACACTTTTAAAATGTACTTTAATATAATCAGGTAAATATTGCTCTTATAAGCTAGGATACAGTACTCAATTTAAAATTCTCTTTCAATTAATAGAATATTGTTTTAAAATATTGCTTAAATTTAGCCTGATATCACCCAAAAAGCTTGTAACACTTTTAAAATGTACTTTAACATAATCTTACCATCCTCAGGCTAATGGCATGGTAGAGCGAGCCAATCGTACTCTTCAAAATTCCCTTTTGAAGTGTACAAAAGGCAATCAGAAAGATTGGCCTGGAGTTCTACCTGGTATTGTATTTGCCTACAATACATCAAGGCATGAATCCTCAAAATTTACGCCATATGAGATGATGTATGGCAGGAAAGTTTTACTGCCCTGTGAGGTATGATATATATATATCATTATTTGTATAAAATTATTATACGTAATAAATTTTTATTGAACTCGAAGGTATATCACTCTAAACGGTTCAATTTCAAAGTAATTGGACGTTATCCAAAGATAAAATGTGGTATATTAAAAGAGATTTTCACAACCGATCATATTGTGGGTGATGGGAACTGTTTTTTTAGGTTAGAATCTATATATAATATTTAAATTATTTACCTATTTATAGGTGTATAAGTCAAGAGATATCAAATAGCCAGGAAAATTATAATTACCTTAGGGAGAAATGCATTCTTTTTATGAGGAGCGAAGATTTCAAATTGGAAATGGGAAAATTTATAGGATATCCTGTAGAGGAATACCTAGTTAACAGAAATGTTATGGGAAACGGTGTCTGAGCAACAGAGGTAGAAATATTATCTATGGCCACATTGTTACAGACAAATATATTAATCTATACCCAATATAAATCGGCTTATTATTCGCCCATGAAATTTTTTAATAATATAAAAATATTTATTTATGCAATGTAAATAACAATCATTTTGTTAGAATTATATCAATGTGATTATCTGTTCTAATATTTTTATTCCATTATATTTATTGCAATTTAGTTGAAAGATGATAATCGTTAAGTATCTTTTTGTTAAATTATATTGTACTCATATTTTTATTAATAGTATATTTTATAAAAAGTGTAATAGTTTGACATCCTTTTTATAAGTTTAATTCTATTCAATTGCAAATTTAAATTATATTTATTGCATTTTATATTTTTTTATATTAATTCCAATTTAGTTGAAAGATGATAATTGGTAAGTATCTTTTTGTTAAATGTCATTGTACTCTATATTTTTATTAATAGTTATTTTTATAGTACAATAGTTTGACATCCTTTTTATAAGTTGAAATCTATTGAATTGCAAATTTAAATTATATTTATTGCATTATATATTTTTTTTAATACTACATCTTTTTCTTAAATGTTATTCAATTGCGAATTTATACAATATATTTTTTGCATTATATTTTTTATTAATAGTTTTTTTATAAAAAAACAATAGTTAGCCATCTATCTTTTTGATGAGTTAAGTCCTATTCAATTGCTAATTTATATTATATAGATTTTTATATTTTTTATTAATAGATATTTTTATAAAAAGTATGATATTGAATCATTTGATCAATGATATGTAATTTATGTTTAAATATAAATAAATTAACCTACCATGTGTATATAAATTTCAATCAACTTTTTAAAAATTAAGCTATGACGTTTTCGAAGTTAAATTATTTATAGGTATATCAGAAATTAAAATATTATCTATCTCATAAATTTTAATATTAGAAAATTTTAATTATTTATCACTCATTAGAGTTAATATGCTAAACATATAAATTTAAGCATCACCTGTCAGTCATAAGTGTTAATATTGCAATATTAAGTCATAAATGTCAGTATTACTAAATAATAGAATCTTTTTAGCATTACATGTCAGTCATTAATGTCAATATCATTAAATAATAGAAATTTTTAACATTATGTGTCAGTCATAAATGTCAGTATTACTAAATAATCATAAATGTCAGTATTACTAAATAATAGAAACTTTTAACATATCATGTCAGTCATAAATGTCAGTATTACTAAATAATAGAAACTTTTAACATATCTTGTCAGTCATAAATGTCAGTATTACTTTCTTCTCCGTTTTATGGCGATTTCCAGGTTTACCCGGGTAGGCCAGTTTTCCCTCTGATTTTTCTTTTCCATTTTTGACGGTCCTGAGCATCAATACTTGTAAGATTCAAGCTTCTCATATCCGCCGCTATCACATTTGTCCACGTCATCTTGGGTCTTCCTCTAGGTCTTGATCCTCCTACTTCCATCATTGTGCATCTCTTTACCCAGTCATCTCTTGTCCGTTCCACATGCCCAAACCATCTTAGTCTATTTCGTCGCATTACCATACCAATCATTTCTATACCTAATCTTGCTCGCAATTCCTTGCTAGTTTTTCTCTCTCTCAGAGATACCCCACACATCCATCTAACCATCCTCATCTCTGTTCTTTTTAATTTGGCTTCGTGAATTGCTTTCATTGCCCGTGTTTCACCGCCATAAACTAAACAACTCCTCACGCAGCTTACGTAAACTTTCCCCTTTAACTTCAGAGAAACTTTTTTATTTGTAAGAATAGACGACATCTCTCTGAACTTCTTCCAAGCTTGTCTGATCCTTGCAACAACAGCAGAATCTACACCACCATCTGCGTTTTGCATATCACCTAAATAACAAAACTTATCCACTTTTTCTAGGGTTAACCCATTGCCAATATCCAGACCACCATTTTTTAGGTTATCATTATTATGTATCCCTTTCATGCATGTTTTACAAATAAAGATCATTCTTTCTAACATCAAACTGCCTTTTTTCCCACTACATCTTTTATGTACCCATTTCTGGCATCTGGTGCATTGGATAGAATTTCTAGCAACTCCTTTCCCACATACACCACAAGGCCACTTACCTGATTCTTCTATCTTTAGATTTTCCCCACCAATCATCACCTTTGTTTTTGATGCATTCATTTTCAGGCCCTTTGCTTCCATAGTCATCTTCCATTTACTAACTTTATCCCTCAATTCTCCCTCACTGTTTGCCATTAATACAAGGTCATCTGCATATAATATCTCCCAGGGAAGTCCTTCACGCATTTCTCTAGCCACCACATCCATTACTAAGATAAATAATAATGGACTCAGCACGGATCCTTGATGAAGTCCTACCTTCACCTCAAAGCTGTCACTATCACCATAATCCGTCCGTACGCTGTTTGTGCTCCAACATACATTGCCATCACTGCGGTAACTAACCATTCCTCCACACCGGATTTTTTCAAGGCCCATCTTGTAATCTCACGCGGCACCCTATCAAATGCTTTCTCCAAATCAACAAACGCATAATAGAGTTTCTTTTCCTTCGCAAGATACTTCTCCTGAATTTGTCTCACCACAAAAATTGCATCTGTCGTGCCTTTTCCCGATGTAAAACCAAACTGCATTTCATCAATTTTGATTTGTTCCCTTATCCGCTTTTCTAACACTCCCAAATACTTTCATTGCATGTTCCAAGAGTTTAATAGCTCTGTAAGACCCACAATCTAAAGGATCACCTTTCCCCTTGTATACTGGGATAATTATACTTCTTCGCCAGTCCTCGGGAATAGTACCTTCTGTGACAATCTGATTTGCTAAATTCATTAACCATTCAATCCCTAAATCATCAGAACCTTTAAACATCTCTGATACCACCATCGTTAAACCCGATGCATTCCCTTTCTTCATCTTTTTCACTGCTCTCCTTATCTCGTCCTTGCTAAATTTACACCCTGGACCTTCTACCTTTGCACAACTAATATTATTATTCCATTCATTATCTTCATTCAATAGTCCTTTCATGTAAATCTTCCAGGTGTTCTTAATACCACTACTATCAATCGTCATTTCTCCTTCCATATTTTTCAAACACTTTACACCTATCACATCCTGCCTCTTTTTTGACATCTGTTTTGCCATTCTAACCATATTTCCAATTCCATCAGCGCATTTCATTTCTTTAGCAAACTCGTGTCTTTTTTCTTCTTGAGCCTTCGCTATTAATTTCTTAGCATTTCTTTTAGCCATCTTGTAAATATCATTATCACTATTTTCTTTTCTATTATACCATACTTTGAAACACCTCCGTTTCTCATCCACGGCTTTCGCTACCTCTGGGCTCCACCACCAAGTCTCCTTATGTCTAGGCGGCCCTTTTGTCCATCCACATACCTCCTCAGTTGTCATTACCCAAGCTTTCTTCATGGCTTTCCACTTGTCATTCACCCCAGATGCTTGTGTCACCTCCGCCTCCCTAATCGCCAATGCCATATTGAATTGACGTCTAGCATTCTCCTCCTTCAATTTCCAAACCTTCAGCCTTGGGACAAACTTTCTTTTAGTGACCCTGGCATCTTTAAGAGTGAGATCTCCTACAACTAGTCGATGCTGATTTATACATTCAAATGTCAGTATTACTAAATAATAGAAACTTTTAACATATCATGTCAGTCATAAATGTCAGTATTACTAAATAATAAAAACTTTTAACATTACATGTCAGTCATAAATGTCTGTATTACTAAATTATATAATGATATTTTAATAAAATATTATTATAACGTCAATCATAAATGTCAGTATTACTAAAGGGAGTTAATTTAAATTAAGTTAAAATATCACACTAAATTTTATAATGTTATTTTATTATAACGTCAATCATAAATGTCAGTATTACTAAAGGGAGTTAATTTAAATTTAAGTTAAAATATCACGTTACACCGGGCATGAAAATTTTTAAAATAAAACCCAGGCCGGGCCTTAAAAATCTTTAAAAAAAATCGGAATCGTGCCCTGCAAATGGTACTTCTGCAGGCCTCTGTTGTTATTCTTCTTAAAAAAGAGAATGTTCTCTCATTAGTTTACTAATGGGAAGAGTTTATAAACCCTTTTAAAACATTGGGAATTTAATCTAAAATGTGTTTGAAATAATGCAGAGCATCCATAGCATTTTTTGGGACTATATCAACCATAGTTATTCAGCTAATAAGGCATCATAAGATACTTTAACATCTTCCTAATAAAAATCTAACAAATATTTTTTTTTCTATCACCATCTGAAAAAGGTTGGGAAGGCGTTTGTGGAAGTAATATTTGCAGATTAGTAAGTGCTGCATGATGAATTAAAAATTCATTTATTTGGGTTATAAATGTATCTGTATTTAAGATATAATCTTCTACTGATCCTATATTAATGTTTTAACGATGAGCTCGCCTTGCTACAAGTCGAGGGAGACAAATATTAAACACGTATAGCTCTGCCTTTGACTCAACAATAAAATATATAATATGAAATTATTCATCAACATTAGTCCTAATTTCCTTGAGTTCTAAAATGCTCTCCGCTATTCTCATCTTCTTAATCAATGTCATGTTTTTAAAAAGTAATACTTAAAATAGTTGTATAATTAAATAATACATTCTAATGAGAAATAAAATTTGGAATAAGCATTGAATCCAATAATTTTCTTGCTTCTGAGGAAATATTTCTTTCAGGCCATGTGATATTTCAGTAATAGCAAATAATTGGCTCTTCTAACTCCCTAAAAGCTGTTACTGTTTGATGGCAGAGACTCTATCTCGTTGGACAAGGTTGCTATTTCTTTTTCCCTGTTGGACAAGAAATTTCAGAAATAATTATTATTTGACTAGAAATGTGAAAATGGTAGATAAATATTACGCCACTAAAAATTTGAAAATAATAAGTAAATATTACGCCGGAAAACTTGAAATCGAAATTAATTGATAAAATAAAGTAGATAAATTTGATAATAAATGTAATTAAATATATATTTTTATGAGATACGAATAAATATTAATAAATATAAACAATAATATTTTCGAAAAATATATCCGGCATCTGCATTTTTTGGCTTTGGGGGGGGTGGGGGGGGATTGGTCCCCCTGCCCCCCCTCCGCTGCGTACGCCAATGGGTAATAAAGTCGAGGGAACAAACATTTAGGGTAGGGCAATGGGGTAGGGTCACAATTAATCTTAATATCTTTAACTTTTTATTTATTGCAAAACAGAACAATATCTTTAACTATTCATATAAATATATCAAATAAATTTTAGCACTAGTTTGCCAATTTCAGTCCCAGTTCAATTACTTTAACAAACATTTTCGATGGACCAATTATACATTAATGTAGTTCAGGTATTTTTTATATGAACTATCACATTGTCCTAATAAATAGACATCATTTTTTCTCATATAATTATAAAGGAAATATACTACATTATACATCCTATGTGAAAATATATTCTGAAATGAATATAAATAAAGCGTTTAGGCTAGCATTATGTTTTAATTTTTTAACACAATGTCCAAAATTTATTCCTAAATCTCACAGGAATACATATTGATCTTGATATCCCACCCAATTACTAGAAGTGTAGTATTATCGATTTAGGAACTTGATTCTTACATTCAAACTATGAAGGCTTCTGTAGGTGAAGACAAGTTATAATAACTAAAAAAAATTTTTTTCTAATATAAATTTTATTTAATCTCAATTATATGAATTCGAAATAATAAAGAAAGAAATATGAATATTATTATATTATTTTTTAATTTATGGGATACCCTCATAAAATGTTATTCTCTTATTTTATAACAACACTATTCATATATTCGTAGATATTCTTGCACTCAAAATCTATTAAAATAATATATATATTTTTTTAAAATTATAATTAATTTTCCTCCTTGTCAAGACGTATTAAATAATTAAGCTGACTAAAATTTTGTTCATTTTTTAATTTACAACACCTATAATAAGTATTGATTTATTATATAAATTCGCCAATCTATTATTTAAACAATAATAAAATTAAAGCAAAATTATTTATTCATCTAGATTGTTAAAATTTAAATTAGCAGACGCACTTATTATAAATTGCATAAAGATTAGTATCTTCTTATCTTATCTAATTAAATTAAAAATTTATCAAAGAAAACATGAAATGTATAGTTGCTGGACCAAATATTAAGACGTTTGCTAAAATAATACATTCATTTTGCAAAATTGGTGAGGATATTTACTTTGAAACATATGAAAATGGTTTACATTTAAAAACAATAAATTCAAGCAGGTCTGCATATTTTTGCATAAGTTTGATATCTCCCTTTTTCCAAAAATTCAACCCTTACTGTAATGAAAATACAACTAATAATGATAATGATGACAATATTGTTACACCAACATGCAAATTATGCATTAAATCATTACTTTTAATATTTAAATCACTGGCAAGTATTGAAAAGCAACAAACTGAATATTTCAAATTAAAGCTTAATAATAATCGTTGCCAAGCAATATTTAAATTATTTTGTAAACATGATATAGCTAAAACATATCATCTATCTTACATTGAGTGTGAAAGTTTAGAAGCAATTATACCAATTGATCAGAACTCAGATATTGAAGATGATGAATTTGACACCCAAAATGATAATGCTAAAACAAATTTGTTAAGTTCAGAAATATCTCAACCTTTCTTATATATGGCAAAACTTAAATGCTTACCTAAATTATTTTCAGAATTAATAAATCAGTTTTCAAATTCTGTTGAAGAAATCACATTTATTATCAATTCGCAAAGTGTTATGGTTAAAAATTACGCATTAGAAGAGTTAGATGAGGAAAACTATAAAGTAAATAAAAAATCGAGTGATATATTTACATCCCAAATATCTTGTAATAATTCTATAAAAAATTTCAATCATTCTAAAAGAGCTCTTGATACTAGAATACAGTTATATCCTAAAGATTTTACAAAATACAAACTAAATGTTAACATTTGTTCAAACAATAAAAATGTTGAAATAACTTTCTGTGTGAAAGAATTTAAGGCTGCATTGCTATTACTAGAATTTATGGAAAGTGAGATAACTTTTAGAATTGAATGTGCTGGAAAGCCATTATTATTACATTCAAAAATGGACCAATACTATGAGGCAAATTTTTTGCTGGCAACATTAGCTGAAATGGTGGTTGAAAAAGAAGATATGCTAGATGATAGATTTATGCTATCACAATTATCAGATATAGACAAATGTTCAAAACAAGAAAACAACAAAAATATTAAAATTCCAAATATTAGAAAATCTACTATAACAAATATTAATAACATAAATTCTTTATTTGATCAAAAGTTAGAAAATGATAATATATCTCAAGCCTTTAATCTCTCAGATGAAAACATGCTATTAGATATAGGAGTTATTGATTATGATAATCAATCCACCAATGGGCATAAACAAAATTTGTCTAATAATAAAATTACATGCTCTGAAATAACTGATTTTGATGAAAATAAAATGATTGGGGATATCAGGGTTGATAAAACTACCTTAATGCGAAACACTGCATTTTCTGAAAATGTTAAAGTGCCCGGGCATGGAAAAGATAAATGGTTTCATAATTTCTTACCATCACAGGAGAGAATCGAATATGATATAAATGTTTTGTCTAGCCAAACCAATTTATCTTTATTAAATTCTTCTGAAAATCATAATACCACATCTCATTCAAACATCCAAGTATCACATTTGCTCAATGATATAAATGTTTTGAGATTCAATCTGCGTGAAAAGATTGATGAATCGCGTGATATGGTACCTATTCATACATCAAACAAATGTTCCGCATCCAAAAATCAAGGCGTTCAAAATAATTCGTTCATAAAAAATCGCGGATTATTAAATACTGTATTAGCATCTGAAAGTGAAGAAGATTAAATTAAACCAAAATAGGCTTAATACCCGGTTGTGAGACGTGAATGCGCCATTAACCATAAAAAGGGAATGGAAAGAATCTTTGCAAAGCTTCTATTCTACATTCTTCGTGATATGAATCATGTGTTTATTATATAAATATCGTGAATTCAATTTAACGTAAAAAATAAATAAATATTATGTATTTGATAAGCTTTTCAGAAAATTAAATCCCATCATATATATTTAATATTATTTATAAAATTATTTTTTAATCACATTTTTTTAACGGGCCATTTTTTGTTGGGAAATTATAAAAAAAGGCGTATAAATTTGTTGGAAAACGAAATGAGAGCGTATTTGTATTTATCAGTGATATATATTATATAGAGCACATATAAATTTCCAATAGGAACCGGATATTCGAGATTTGCATCTAATTAAAATGATCTACCTATAAATAATATAATAGAAAATTATTAAGATATAAAATTCTAATGTTTGAAAAACATTATATTAAATTATTGGTTGAAAACTATTTATTATTGTTAAATTTTACCTTAATTATTGGAAAAATAGGCTTTTAATTAATGTATTTGATGTTTAAAAAATATATTTTTCTTAAACAATCGTAAAAAAAGATTAACTTGCATAAATTTTTTTTCCTAGAATCGTCTGCCGTCGCTTGTTTCAGCGCCTCCTTAAATGAAGCGGGTCCGTGAAATTTCTTGCCATCACCGCCATTTTTATTAATTCGGTAATATCGTGAATAAAATTGAGCGAACGGTACGACATCTTTGGGTAGAACTTCGGAAACAGAACGAGGTTCGGCTTCACCAAACCATGAGACGAAACATTTCGTTACTATTATAAAGTTTATTATTAGTCTTAATTCAAATATAATTTTCGTTAGCAATAATGTATCTAAGATTTATTCAACTATCCAACAAATTAACTCTCGAGAGCGTTCATGGGGTCATAGAGACGATAGTTTAAAAAAAAATGGTAATGCTTAAAATACAGTAAAAATGGCGATCTGGATTTTTCAGTGCATTGCAAAATTTAGTTGTCATTGAAGAGTAGTGATTTTTTTAAATTCTATAATTTCGATATAAATAGGTATTTTGGACTTGAAATTGTAATTTTATTATTATTCTAATAACTTAGAAAATTGTTTTAAGTTTTTAAAATAATAATATTAGACATTTTTTAAGGGTTGACCAATGACAATTATAAATTAATTTCCTAAATCAATAAATATTTTATTTAAAACAAATTAAAATCTTATTGATTTCACTAAAAAAAATGATAATTTTATTTCTCTTTTATTAACTAGTCAAGTATTTTATTAACGAGAGATAAATGATTTTAAAATGAAAAAAAACCTGATCATTCTATGATATATTTAAATATTCCGTCCGGTCCAGATTTGTAAAAAAATTACTTTTTTTTGCCCGGTGTAGGATTGTGAAATCAATACCCATTGTAGTTTCAATACCGTATTGATATTATCATTGTAGATTCAATACCGTAGTGATATTTTGGTATTGTAGAATCAATACCGTATTGATTTTTAAGAGATGTTTTCATCGCTTCAAATATATCGGCGGCCATTAAAATTGTAAAATATCTATTCATTATATATTTCATCGTTTCAAATTGGGGGCCATTAAAATTTTAAAATAAATATTATTAAACATTTATTCATCGCTTCAAATATATTGGCGGCCATTAAAATTATAAAATATTTTTTATTATATATATTGTTCATCGCTTCAAATATATTGGCGGCCATTAAAATTATAAAATATTTTTTATTTATATATATTTTCATCGCTTCAAAAATATTGGCGGCCATTTTCAATTTGTAAAAATTTATTTAAATTAGATTTAAATGATTATATAAATGATTTCTATTCTTTTAAATAATTTTTTAAGGGAGTGTATTTATTTTACAATTCTTAATATCCAGAGTTGTTAAAGTAGCGCTAACTTTTTTGGTAGCTATAGCTAATAGCGGCTACTTTTTTTGAAAGTAAATAAGTAGCCGCTACTTCGCTACTTTTAAAAAATATAATGGAGGTAAGTATAAGCATGAAAATTTAAATATAATATCATAATTTTTATGATTTATTATTTAATTTTGAAATTAAAATATAATTTCAATTTGTAATTTATATTTTCATTTGTATTATAAACCTAAATCACGTGTTAATAATTTAAAATGTCATCGCCTATGGATATCCAAATCGTTGAAAGTGATTCAGACAATAATATAAATGAAATGGGAGATACCAGGGAAGAAAATGATCTTAATAGCTATAATACAAATTTCCCATTCCCTAGATTTGAAAATTTTTTAAAATAAATTTATAACCAAAACTGGTTTCAAATTTATTTGTTTAAAATGTAAATTGATTTTATAATTTATACAGTTTAGCCAATGTCTTTGTTGATAATCCATCATTTACCATGATGATTAAAACTCTACCCCCTGGTACAACAATTTTATGCCGCCAGACACTAATAAATAAAATAGCAGATAACTTTAAAATGATGAAAGATGCTCTAATAGTAGAGTTATCAGAGATAATATATATGTACCACGGGAGATAGTTGAACACATAACATAAGGTAAAAACTTATTTATATTTATAAATTGATCTGATTAAATATTTTTGAGCTTATTTGGAAATCATAGGCCATTGGCTAGACCCTAGAACTTTAAAAAGAAGATCTGTGGCATTAGCCCTCAAAATGATAATAGGATGCCAGACATACGATGTACTTGCAAATAAAATTATTGATAATCTATCTTATATTAAAAATATGTATATAATATTAAATACGCCCTTACCCCCAAGTGCTAGTGTCGAGAGATTATTTAATAAGGCAAAAACTTTCTGATCGTCGCTCTAGACTTGGGGATGATAATATTGAAATTATTTTATTATTAAAATGCAACAAATTACCATAAAAATTTATTTTTATTACATAAATTTTTTTATAATCAAAACTAACTATATTTTAATATTTATAAATGTTGATTTTTATATATTTACTATATAATAACATTATAAGCAAAAAATTTGTTTGTAAATTAAATTTATAAAAAGTAGCTAATAGCGAGCTACTTTTTTTAACAAATAGCGATAGCGGTAGCGCGCTACTTTTAAAAGTAACGTTTAACAACTCTGTTAATATCATATATAAATTTTATTTGTTTAATATATACAAATTATCTTCATACATCATATTATTGAAATCTCAAGCCTTAAAATTTTAATAGACAAAAGTAAGCTAATCACAAACAAATAAGGGTTTCTATTACGTCAAGGGATCTCAATCACTCACTCTGATTAATCATTTCCTCTTGACTTCTTAAAATCGTCATTTTATTAATTAGATGTATATATAATTATTGCAGAAAATTTTAAATAAATAATATGTATACAAATTTTCTTCATACATCGTATTATTGGAATCTCAAGCCTTAAAATTTTAACAGACAAAAGTAAGCAAATCACAAACAAATAAGGTTTTCTATTATGTCAAAGCATCTCAATCACTATCTATCACTCTGATTAATCATTTCTTCTTGGCTTCTTAAAATCGTCATTTTATTTATTAGATGTATATATAATTATATTTTTAGCTGATTAAAATTTAACACTTATGTTTATGGAATACAAAATTTTTTATACAGATATAAAATAAAGTTTTCTTTTAAACTGAAACAACTATTTTTGTTTGTATATATATATTTTATTGCAATAATATTAAAACTAGCTGATTTCTTAATACTATTTAAATAAAAAGGATATACATAATTTTATTTCAAAAAAACAAGAAAAATATTATAAAAAGAAAATATATCCCAAAAAAGGAAACATAATTATCACAAAAAATTGAGTGTATATTACACTATAATACGATTAAAATGATCTGAAGATGCATTTATCAAATATATATTTAAATTAAAAATTTTTATACAGTCCATTTTTGATAATGCAGAATATGTAATATATTTCATTTCATTACCATTTTTACAATAATAATTGGCGTCTGGAAAAACGTAGCAGATGCTACGATATCTAATTCATCCGCCCACGTTCCAAGTTGATGTTTTTTTGTATCAACCAAATGTTTTATTATGTCATAAAATCAGTAAAAATATTATTATTTTCCAACAGCATCATATAAGAGATTATAGATCCACTTATAATTGCATGTTGATCCTCGTTGCCTGTGATCTCTTTGCTCAAGCAACGATAATAACAATTTCCGTCACCAAGAACAGCCTCAAATTTAGGTGGATAACTTAAATTCTTAATTCAATGGCTTTTTATTTTTGATGACGAATGAGGAATGCCTAGCCTCTGAGCATGATATTTCTTCCATGCATTATTCGTAGCAAGGTAAGGTAACGGGAAAATATCCGGCTCTTTATATAATATTATTTTAATATCGGTATTTTCTTTTTCCTCTTCCCCGATATTAGATTTTTGGAAGTAGGGCTTGAGGTTACACCCTTTATACTTTCTCTTTAATAGAGTATTATCTTTATTACTCACACTATAAAGATCGTTCTCATATACCTTATCAATTATGTATCTATTAAGCCAGGGATCGAACATTTTTTCACCCTTTCTATCCGCACGTCGTGAGTTCCAGATCAGGACCTGTTGCCCGACTTCATAAGGGATTTTATCCTTTTGCCTTTTTTAATAATCCCTTTTTTGTCTATCTTGGGCAACAAGTATATTTTCTTTTGCCCTTTTCCATACGACTGATAGGCACATTATTCTTTCTAATAATTCACTCTCTTCAATTATATTTATATCAAGCATTAACAATTAAATATCAAAATATAAGTAACAGAAAAATATCATTTGCTGCTAATACTTAGTGACAGAAAATATCCTTCCTTTACTTCTTTAAAATATCACAAATTTTTTAATGATGGTACACTTAAATTTATAATTATAATTATATATCAAGCAAGTACATATAAATGTCAAAAATATTTTTTATTGAATACCTATAACAGGAAAATATTCTTCTTTATTGCTTTAAAATATCACAAAATTTTTAATGAATCAAATTTGTACATTTAAATTTATAATTATATTTATATCAATTGCTGCCAATACTTGCTTTAAAATATCACCTAATTTTTAATGAATCGAATTGGTACATTTAATTTGTAATTATATTGCCAATACTTGCTTTAAAATATCACCTAATTTTTAATGAATCAAACTGATTATTTCACAAAATGGGTTGAGGCAGAACCTATGAAATCAAAGACAGCTGAAGAGACTTGTAAATTTATTTATGGTCTGATTTGCCGCCATGGCTGCGCAACTGTAAATCAAATTATATAAATATATATCGGTTAAAAAATGTGCATTTATGATAGTTTATAAACTTTTGATTTTATACAATATAGATATAAATCAATGATCAAGGCCGAGAGTTTGTGAATGAAATGAAAAGAATAATCGTACTATTCAAAACTTAATGTTAAAGGTTTTGAGTGATGATCAAACACTATGGCCTAGGGTTCTTCCGGGGGTACTGTTTGCAATGAGAACCAGTGTCCAAAAATCTACAGATTCACGCCATTTTATATGATGTATGGTCGGAACGTAAAGCCTTCAGTAAATAATTGAGCCGAATATTTTTAAGGAAATCAATAATAATATTGAGAATGACTTTGAAGAGAGTGAATTATTAGAAAGAATAATGAGCCTATCAGTCGTATGGAAAAGGGCAAAAGAAAATATACTTGTTGCCCAAGATAGACAAAAAAGGGATTATCAAAAAAGGCAAAAGGATAAAATCCCTTATGAAGTCGGGCAACAGGTCCTGATCTGGAACTCACGACGTGCGGATAGAAAGGGTGAAAAAATGTCCGATGCCTGGCTTGGTCCATACATAATTGATAAGGTATATGAGAACGATCTTTATAGTGTGAGTAATAAAGATAATACTCTATTGAAGAGAAAGTATAACGAGTGTAACCTCAAGCCCTACTTCCAAAAATCTAATATCGGGGAAGAGGAAAAAGAAAATACCGATATTAAAATAATATTATATAAAGAGCCGGATATTTTCCCGTTACCTTACCTTGCTACGAATAATGCATGGAAGAAATATCATGCTCAGAGGCTAGGCATTCGTCATCAAGAATAAAAAGCCATCGAATTAAGAATTTAAGTTATCTACCTAAATTTGAGGCTGTTCTTGGTGACGGAAATTGTTATTATCGCTGCTTGAGCAAAGAGATCACAGGCATCGAGGATCACCATGCAATTATAAGGGGATCTATAATCTCTTATATGATGTTGTTGGAAAATAATGATATTTTTACTGATTTTATGGGGAAGGACATAATAAAACATTTGGTTGATACAAAAAAACATCAACTTGGAACGTGGGCGGATGAATTAGATATCGTAGCATCTGCTACGTTTTTCCAGACGGCAATTATTATTTATTGTAAAAATGGTAATGAAATGAAATATATTACATATTCTGCATTATCAAAAATGGACTGTATAAAATTTTTTTAATTTAAATATATATTTGATAAATGTATCTTCAGATCATTTTAATCGTATTATAGTGTAATTTACACTCAATTTTTTGTGATATATTTTCTTTTTATAATATTTTTCTTGTTTTTTTGAAATAAAATTATGTATATCCTTTTTATTTAAATAGTATTAAGAAATAAGCTAGTTTTAATATTATTGCAATAAAATATATATATACAAACAAAAATAGTTGTTTCAGTTTAAAAGAATAAGATTTGATTTTAAACTTTATCTGTATAAAAAATTTTGTATTCAATAAACATAAGTGTTAAATTTTAATCAGCTAAAAATATAATTATATATACATCTAATAAATAAAATGACGATTTTAAGAAGTCAAGAGGAAATGATTAATCAGAGTGATTGATAGTGATGCTTTGACATAAAAGAAAACCTTATTTGTTTGTGATTAGCTTACTTTTGTTTATTAAAATTTTAAGGCTTGAGATTTCAATAATATGATGTATGAAGAAAATTTGTATATATTAAACAAATAAAATTTATATATGATATTAACAGAGTTGTTAAACGTTACTTTTAAAAGTACCGCGCTACTACCGCTATCGTTATTTGTAAAAAAAAATTTACAAACAAATTTTGTATTTTTTGCTTATAATGTTATTGTATAGTAAATATATAAAAATCAACATTTATAAATATTAAAATAGTTTTGATTATAAAAAAATTTATGTATTAAAAATAAATATTTTTGGTAATTTGTTGCATTTTAATAATAAAATCATTTCAATATTATCATCCACAAGTCTAGAGCGACGATCAGAAAGTTTTTGCCTTATTAAATAATCTCTCGACACTAGCTCTTGAGGGTAAGGGCGTATTTAATCTTATATACATATTTTTAATATAAGATAGATTATCAAAAATTTTATTTGCAAGTACATCGTATATCTGGCATCCTATTATCATTTTGAGGGCTAATACCATAGATCTTCTTTTTTAAGTTCTAGGGTTAGCCATTGGCTGGTGATTCCCAAATAAGCTCAAAAATATTTAATCAGATCAATTTATAAATATAAATAAGTTTTTACCTTATGTTATGTCTCCCGTGGTACATATATATGATATCTCTACCATTAGAGCATCTTTCATCATTTTAAAGTTATCTGCTATTTTATTTATTAATGTCTGACGGCATAAAATTGTTGTAACAGGGGATAGAGTTTTAATCATCATGGCAAATGATGGATTATCAACTAAGGACATTGGCTAAACTGTATAAATTATAAAATCAATTTACATTCTAAACAAATAGATTGTAACCAGTCTTGGTTATAAATTTATTTAAAAAATTTTCAAATCTAGGGAATGGGAAAGCTATTAAGATCATTTTCTACCCTGATATCTTCCATTTCATTAATATTATTGTCTGAATCACTTTCAACGATATGGATATCCATAGGCGATGACATTTTAAATAATTAACACGTGATTTAGGTTTATAATACAAATGAAAATATAAATTACAAAATTATATTTTAATTTCAAAATTAAATAATAAATCATAAAAATTATAATTAATTATGATATTATATTTAAATTTTCATGTTTATACTTACCTCCATTATATTTTTTAAAAGTAGCGAAGTAGCGGCTACTTATCTACTTTCAAAAAAAGTAGCGCGCTAAAAAATTAAATAATTACAAAAAAAGTTAGCGCGCTACTTTAACCACTCTGGATATTAAGAATTGTAAAATAAATAAACTCCCTAAAAATTATATAAAAGAATAGAAAATCATTTATATAATCATTTAAATCTATTTTTACCAATCAAAAATGGCCGCCAATATTTTTGAAGCGATGAAAAAATATATATAATAAAAAATATTTTATAATTTTAATGGCCGCCAATATATTTGAAGCGATGAATAAATTATAAATAATATTTATTTAAAAATTTTAATGGCCCCCAATATATTTGAAGCGATGAATAAATATATAATAATAAATATTTTAAA
Source organism: Gordionus sp. m RMFG-2023 (assembly GCF_954871325.1). Taxonomy (NCBI): domain Eukaryota; kingdom Metazoa; phylum Nematomorpha; class Gordioida; order Chordodea; family Parachordodidae; genus Gordionus; species Gordionus sp. m RMFG-2023. Next base: position 4,341,519 of record NC_088777.1, on the reverse strand, counting down.
ATTTTAATGGCCCCCAATATATTTGAAACGATGAAAAAATATATAAAGAATAGATATTTTACAATTTTAATGGCCGCCGATATATTTTAGGGGATGAAAACATCTTTTAAAAATCAATACGGTATTGATTCTACAATACCAAAATATCCCTACGGTATTGAATCTACAATGATAATATCAATACGGTATTGAAACTACAATGGGTATTGATTTCACAATCCTATACCGGCCCAGATTATTGAGTTTTTTTAGAGGATTAGGTTTATTTAAGAAAATATGTATATGGTCTGGCCAGTATATAAAGGGAGGACCTTTATCTAGATCTGTAAGTCTATGTTAAATTAATAGTATAGCTACAAAATAACAAAATTACCTTTAAAACTTAACTCAATTTTCATAAAATCGTATATTCTTGACAAATGATATAGCAGGACTTATTTGGGCAATTTAGAAATGAATGTCCGCTTATGATGTTCGTCTAGCATTCAAAATTATTTAAAGATTAAAAGGTTGATGGGTAAAAAGTTATCAAATATATTTTAAATTACCCAGTAATGAAAAATATTTTCATTTTGATTGGAATAAATGAGCGAGGAAAGGTAATTAAGCATACTAGTGGAACTTGCCTAATAGAAGGTGGAAATTTTTCGTCACCTAACATGGGTTAATTGTTATGAATGGTCATTTAAAAAAAGGTGTTGTCATCTTTGGAAACTTAGTTGTATTCTAATTGAAAGGTTAAAATGTTGGCTATTAATTAGAGAACAATAAGTTAAGATTAATATTTATCATATAAGGAATATTGATAGCGGGTATTAAGGACTTTTCAACAAAATATTCCTGAATAAAAGTGAAAATAATAATTGTATATTCATTAGCGATACTTAAAAAATCTAAATTGTCTTAGATGCTTCCAACAAAATAATAAGTATTAAAAAAAATATCAGCCGTATGAAAACAATTTAGCCCTCATAATAATTACCTGTATTATTTTCGTTATTTTCTTCGGGTGGTGTACATAAGTCCAAATTTTTTGCGCGAATTTCAGGAATTTTTGAACGAAATTCAAGAATTTTAGCTGGCCACCATGGATACCCCTGAATTTTACCCCACACGATATCCCCCACATTTAATGAATGCGTGGGTAATTTTGGACATACCAATGAATTTGACCGGGTTTCGCTGAGATTTATTTGCTCATTGGCGGGTAAAATAACGTCATTTGGACGGAATTCGGAATCTCCGCTTTCCACGGGGGAATGTAATATTTCATTAGACATTTTGAATTTGGAGTCTTTATCGTGAAAATGAGGGCTATCAGGTTTCCCTAAATTATGGAAAAATTTGATATCGTGATTTCGCGAAGTTTTATCGGTGAGATCGCGTGGAAGTGTCGATGTTCGCTTTCTTTTGCTATACCGAATTTGATTGGGTGATTTAACGGATTCGCAATGATTTTTATTAGTTATTATGACCGAACTGCGCCGTTCATTATAATCGGGATAGTTAGAGTTGTCAGGATTGTTTTCGGTAATATGAATATCGTTGTAAATAGTGTCGGACTCGGGCAAATCTATGACTAACGGTTTTTCGATCTCTTCTTCGTCCATTGAATGGGTATCATTTATTTGTTGAGTTAATGCGACATTTGACACGTCGTGGCTCAATTGGTCATTCGTCACTAAACCACCGGGATTATCATTACTTTCGGGATCGGGTACGGGTAAACAAACTATGGGGCAAGTTAATACGGCACTATTCTTTATCGAATCTTCCCTTAGAATAGTGCTGGGTTTAATATGCTTATTCTTCCTACGTTTTTTTTTGCCTCGTCTTTTGCTTTTTCGGTGATCACTCATTTTCAATTCAAGGGGTTCCTCATTTTTCTCCACGTTATGTATGTGGACAATATTTTTATCGTTGTTTAGTTGATCGCTAATTTTGTTATCGTTCCCGTCATCGTAACTGGTTGGGTGCTCGTCGGAACGTTTTTTTTTGTCGACCAATATATGGGCTTCTTGATTTTTAGGGTGGTGATTGTGTTGGGTAGTTAGCTTATTACTCGGAATATCCTTGAGCGAAAATATCATTTTCAATCCAGCACCCTTTTTGGTCATACCATTTTCATTACTTTGTAAGTATTTGGGGGGAGGCGGGATATTAGAAGCAACGATCGAAGGTTTGGTAATATTTGAGGAGATTGCGCTGATCGTTTTTAACTTTAATTTCAACTTAGGAATGGGTATTTCCCCCCAAGGCCTTCCAATAAGGTCGTTGCCATTAGCGCCTTTACAATGGTAATAAATTATCCATTTTTTTATATATAAAAATTTCTATATTTTTCGTTCTTTTCGAAACAATAATCAAATATTCATATAAGTATATATTTTAATTACTAAAAAAATAATGAAGCATTATTTATTAAAAACTTAAATTTGGTGTACAAATGGTGTAATAAGAATGACGAGGAACCATAGGATTATTGAAGGTCGATTTGAACTTTATTTCGTGATTATTTTTCCGTTTACTCATGGATGAAGCCACCCTTTTGGATGCCATTAATATGGAGGAGGATAGGTTAGATTTGATGTTGGAAAGATGATTCGTTTTGTCGGAAGATAATCGAAAGTGATAATCTTTACGGGATGTTGAACCGGGGATATTTTGAGCTGTTGCTGTTTTATTTTATTATAAATATATGGTTTATTTTTTAATGTGTTAAAGTACGTATAAATATTTCTTATTATGAGTCAGTATATTCTCAGAGTTGAGCACTGACGAAATAAATGTTGCAAAAAGTATTTTTGACACATTTATTGTAAAGAAATATATTTTTTTGAGTATATTTTATTTATATAATTTTTAAATTTGGACACTCACTAGTGATGAGTGAACGAATATAAGAGGAATATGTTATAAATTTTATTATAGCAACCCCAAAGACCTATACCATATTCTATAAATCAATTGAAATAGGGACCAATAAGCATACGGGGAAATATATGTCTAACGACGGAATATATTAAAGTAATTGAAGAAATGGGAATCATAAAAATAAACACCATAATAACTGATAATGCAAATATACATCAAACTGTTGAATGCAATTGGCTGTGCAAGGAGTTAATTTACTTGATACAGCAAATAAAATATCGCCAATTCAAATATTAGTAGCAATAGGTCAAAAAGCGTTGTAAAATACTGTGCTGCTATAATAGCGCGCCACTTTCAATATCTAGTTTTCAAAATAATTAGAAATGTCGACAATAGAGATTGGTATTGAAGATAATTTTGGTACAGATCATATCGACAAAGTAATTAATTTCCTGGTAAAATAATGATAATATAAAATTTCCTTTTCCTAAATTCGCAAAATATTTTAATATTGAAAAAAAAATAATTAACACAGGGTGGTATAAATTTCGTTGCAAGATATGCCAAAAGGTTTTATTAACAACTAGTAGCTTCAATTTGAGAAAATATTTAAAGGTAATATATCAAACAAATTTAATATCAACGTGTAGTCCAATACTGAAATTTGAATCAACGCTGTATCTATAATAGCTTTTGAGATGAGTATGATTTTATGGCCCAGTCCAAACAAGGTATGTTTCAGCTGCACATAAATATTTAAGAATTAGATTAAAAATTATAATAAATAATATTAACACCTCATTTTATTATATGACTCATCTATATAATAATGATAATATTTTCTAAATTATTATCTGGATGATAAACATAGCTGCTATTGTTCAGTCATCCTAGCTTCAAGTTGAATCGGTCATATATTAATTTGACTGAATCCAAAGGGCAAATTGATAGGCCAATGGTGACGAAAAGATGTTATACCAAACCAGGATATCCTTGCCAGATCAAAAAAGCCAACCACTACAGATGTATCTTTTTTGAAATAAATAATACTATTGAAATTCTTCTAGCCACATTTTTTAAATCTAAAAATATTCAGATGATTTTTCTTACATAAAAAATATGTATGCAATGCCCTCAAGTGCCAGTGTTGAACGATTATTTAGTACGGCAAAGTTTATACTTTCTGATCGTCACTCTAAACTAGGGGCCGACAGTATAGAAATGTTATTATTATTGAAATGCAATAAAAATAAATAATTTATATTTATTTTGAATTATGATCATATTTTTTTTGTTTGCATTTTCAAAAAATCTAGTAGCTTAAAAAATAGCTAATATTGCGCTACTTTTTTTTTGTAAAATACCGGTAGCGATAGTTCGCTATTTTTAAAAATAGGGCTTAATAACATTGATAAACCATGTAAAATCAAAGAATAAGAAAACACAACTACTTAGAGATATAAATATGATTATTTCCTTAAATATGTTTAGCCCGACTCGTTGGGCAGGTATAGTTTTGATGTTTAATAGCCTGTCCTATATTTTGCAAAGTTAAATCTAAAAAAAATAGAGTGGAATAGGATAAATCCAATTTATCCAACGTTCCTCGGGCATTCATTCACACCAGGAAGATATTTAACAAATATAAGGCAGTATCACTGCAGAACCAAATTATAGATTGATAAAAAACATGAAAATTTTTGTTGTTATGCATATATTTCGCGAATTAATGTGTTAATAGTCTGTCCATATGTTTTCAATAAAACATTAAAAACAAACCTATATATATCTTTTTATAGTAAATTATCGGGGTTTCCCCAAATTTCCTCTGATGATAATTTCCTTGGAAATTTATATCCCTAATTTTGAACGATTTTAAAATGTAGCTTGCACATAACAAAATACATTTCTATAGAAGTATTTTCTAAAGTATTTTGTAGTTCTATATCATTTAGCTCAAATATGTCAGTATGGTTAAAAAAAATGACATAAAATTATTTCCGGTACGTAAGCGCCAGAAACAATAAGTTTTATTTTGTGAGACCTCTACCCATCATTTGAGGTTCCTGTAGCCCAAACCTCTTGGAAATGTGGTTATTGTGGAGGAGTGTGTGTCATACCTCTGCTTTTAAGATTATATTATATCAAGAATCTCAAAAATATTCAAATAACAAAAAATAAAAATGTAAGAAAGCAAAAAGTTATTATATATATATTTTAAACCTAATAAATGTGATCTAGTCAGAGGACGTGTATATTTAATGGGCGATGAGCATACATCAATTCGGTCCTTCCCATTTTCATTACTATTGGAGATGTCAACTTTCTCCTCAACTTTACAATCAACATTATTAACATCTGTTTCAATGAATTTGTTAATGTTAACAGAGATTTTATCACCTTGAACATCTAAATTATTTTCATTTTTGCTTTTACACTTAATACAGATGTATCGGCGTGATTTAGAAAACCTTTTAGCATTCCTGATAACCTGGGCCTTAGTAGGCAAAGGCCAAGGCCAAATACAATCTCGCCCATAATAAGTTGCATGAGGCTGAGTCATGACTTGAAATTTATCTATATTGTTTAATTTTGACTTTATATTATTGTATTGATCAGTAGTAAAATGAGTTTTATTTGATATTTCTGAGTTACATGATATTTCCATTTGATCCTTGCCTTTATCATTTAATATAGCTGGGGTTAAAGGAGTTGTATGGTAATAATCAGCAATTATGGCAGGATTCCGATAATAGGTGCATCTAAAAAGGGTGGCAGGGGAAAGGTCAGTAAAACAGCCTTTGGGTATCTTTTTAATATTGTTGCTATCATTAGGTAAACAATTTTGGGGGGTTATATTTTGGTGATAATTGGCTTCTAAATCACATATTGGAACAGTATTTGAAGGTTCATTTATTATGATGCTGCTTGAATTGGCTAATAAACTGGAAGAAGGATTATCATTCATAGAGTCTTTTAATGTATGACTACTGATTGCATTGGTGTTAACATAATTATATGTATTAAAAGTAGTAGGTAATATGTCTGAAATTTTTGAATCATGTAGTGATAATGAAGATACTTTATTATTGATAGTGGATATGAAACATGAACTAGGTGCAAAAATTATCTTGGATTCATTTTTCTCTTTAAAATTTAGGTTTGAAAATGGGTGATATGAATGGTTCAAAATATCTTGGGATTCATTTAATTTTAAAATGTTTTGCAGAGATTCATTAGAATTTAATGGAATTGAAAAATTAATATCATTTTCATCTCTTTGAATATGATCTGTTACAAAACTATTATATTTGCAGTCAATATTATTTTGAGATGAAATTAGATTAGTGGTGTTAAAGTTGTGAGTAAATAATGTGGGAAGGGGGTCTAGAGGTTCTTGGTTAGAATATTCTCCTTCAATCAATTTGTCCACATCAAACAGTTCTTGATTGTCATTACACAATTCTTGGCCTTCATCAACTACAAAAGGTTCTAAAATATCTATTAAAATAATTTAAAATAATAGGATTATGCATACTATAATTTATATTTTCATAAATAATTAGACATTAGTGTAAGAATGTATGATAATTTTTAAATTAATTGTTATATCTTTAATTCCTTATAATTATAATAGTTTTGAAATATACTTAATGAAATATGTTTAAAATATAAAAATTTTCATTTATATTTTCTGATCATACCTAATAATCCAATATAATCTTGATTAATTGCTAATGTATCATCAGCATAATTGTTATTATAAACAGTCATTGTAGATTTAGTTGGATTCATAATATATAAATCAGGAGACATTAAACTTTTGCAAACTTTTACCTCATTAGGAATTTTTTTCTGTAACTGATCAATATGACTAGATTCAACAATTGTGCATGAAACCATTGTTTTTGTATCAACTATTGAAGGTTTATCAAATGATTCAAGCTTGTTTGAACTAAGATTTATATCAACATTATATTCATCAAATTTGTAACTTGAGAAATTTTGGCTTTAGATAAATTAGTAAAAATAATATATATTTACCTAACTTCTGTATGATTTATAATAAAAATATACCTTATTGTCTTCAACAAAGCTCCTCTATATATAATCCCCTCAATGTTAACTGAAGCCACCAATAAATCTCTTGATATAAATTCAATATCAACCAACAGTTTTTCATAAAAGCCTGTTGATCCATTCATAATTCATTTCATATCATATTTCGACCAAATTTACTAGACTAAGCACAATAGACATAATACATTTATGAATTATAAATATTTCCTTGATGAAGCTCAATTTAATTCTTATGTAATATTTTATTTTGCATTCTATTTTTTTTTTTCAACTTATTTTCTTAATATATTTATAAGAGAATTTTCTCTTAAATATCATTAATTAACTCACTAATTATGCATTAAATATATTAATTAAATTAATATATTTTTTAATAGTATATTAATTTTTCCCTAGTGGTGATAGATTCCATAGATTTTAAATATTTCTAGAATATGAATCGTATGTGTTCTAAAATGCAAGGAAAAAATTGCCTATTTATTTGATATGCCAAATAGGCAATTATAATAAATAAACCTAGGCGATATTAAGATTTTAACCAGAATATATTATATAAAAGATAGGATATATGGGTTAAAATGACAAGAGTCATCCATCAATTTTTTGCCGTCTGCAGTTACCTGTGTGAAAATAAAGATTAGCCTTATACTTAAACGCTTATCGGTGTTAAATAAAATAGTTAAATCTACTTTAAATGAAATTTTATTATATTTGGTATGGGGGTTGGAACAGGGTTACCAGGTCAAAATTTTCAAATTGTGGGAGAAATTCGGTATTTTGTGGGAGTAATATAAAAATTGTGGGAGGAATATGAAAATTGCTAAAAAATATTTTTGCCGGCCATTTTCCAAAATAAAATAGGTAATTATTTTTTAAAATAAAATAGCCAACTATTTTTCAAAATAAAATAGCCAACTATTTTTCAAAATAAAATAGCCAACTATTTTTCAAAATAAAATAGCCAACTATTTTTCAAAATACAATATCCAACTCTTTTTCAAAATAAAATAGGTAACTATTTTCCAAAATAAAATACGCTACTATTTTTCAAAATAGGTAATTATAGTACGACATAAAATTTTTTAAATACTATCTTTATTATTAAAATAACATATTGATTTATTATAATATATTAATTTTGTTTAAAAATAATAACCAACGATATTTTTTAAATACAAAAGAATGTAAACAAGTTAAAAATTTATAAAAAAATTGTAATTTTACAATGTAAAAAAATATATTTTATGCTAATGTATAAATAAGATTTAAAAAAAAACAAACAATTTTAAATTTACAATGTAATAAATAATTATAATCAGTGCGGGGAAGTTGTTCTACACTATTTAGTTAATACAATGGGGGAAGGGAATATGATATTTTGAGGCATCAAAAATCTTCAAAGCATAAATCAGTACAGGGCAGTCTATCAACATCTATTGCAAAACAAAAATATTCTTCAAAAATAAGAAATAATACAGATGCAACTACATTTGCGGAAATGGTAAATACCTATCATGCAGTACAACATTCAGAGAGTAACTTAACATCACAATGTTGGTAGAATCTTTCCCCATAATATTTAACGACTAATATAAATGAAAAGTATACTTTGTAGAACACAAATGAGCAAGGCTATCATCAATGTTTTAGGATATAAAACCAGAAGGTCAATTCTTGACGATTTGAAAGATGTGCAAACATATGCAATTCTAACAGATGCATCTAATAAGGAGATATCAAAACATTTTCCTTGATCCTCCCCTATTTTAACAAAATTAATGTCATTTCAATAAAACTATTAAAAAATTTTTCGCCAGATATGAAATATCCAAAGACATAGCTAACCATATATAATGGTAAATATGGCAGATTTGGCATTACCAATGAATTGCATGGCAGCTTTCTGATCTGATAATTCCTCAGTGTTTGGCAAAAACCAGAGTGTATTTACAGAATTGAGTCAGCATAATGTTGGTTGACAGGTTCCTCCTAATACGCGCCATCGTAGAATTTTAAAATTTTACAAACCTTTAAAAAATAAATAGATTATAAAAGCTGTCCTAATATTTTGAAAAAAATTTTCAAAAATAAATGGCAGAAGTATATTTAGGAATTTTACATATAGGAAATCTACTATATGCTGTTAATATGAAGTTGCAATCAGAAGAATATAATTTAATAAAGGTTCACTAAATTATGCTGCATAAATACGAAAGTAAGAATATTATTACTATTATCGGATAATTATTAATAAGATTTAATATGATGTCATGTTTGAGGAGATTGTAATGCTTCTTTATTTTTATGATTTGCCAAAATATTCAAAATATTAATTTTACAATGTAAAAAATAAATTTATTTGATTTTATGCAATAAGATTTTATAAAATATAGAAAGTCAAATAGTTATAGTTAATTATATTTTATTTGAGATCTAAATAATGGAACTAAACGTTTACCGTCGTTATTAAGATATTTATAAAATTCCTGGCATGACATTTTATAATTTTATTTAACTATTAACTCGGCCTCTAATGTTGTTAAAGCAATTCGATTTCTCTCCTTTCTCCAGGCAGTCCTCATCAGGCTAAAAATGCGCTCCGATGAGGCATTAGAATGAGGTAAGAAGAAAACATACTCGCAAATTTTTTCATGCATGGGGATTTATCGTTATTAATAAAAAATTCCACCCATTTCTCCTCTGCTTTTAGACCATCTAACTTTAAGTATTCTGGCGAATCATAAAAAATGGAAAAAATTACAATCTCTTCAAACAAGGCTTTCTGTCTATCGGTAATTTTAATATATTTATTAAATTACAAAAACCATCAAATGATGGTTTTTGTTCCAAGGTCATAATATTTATACATTTGTAAATAGAGTTATTAAAATCAAATCTTGATTGTAAATATTCCAAAATTGTCTTAATAAAAATATTTGCTTCATTTAAAAATACGTTAATTATAGTAATATTTGAACATTTTAATATGATATTTTTAGCTATAGCGCCATAAAATTTATTATCTATTTTTAACTGTAGAGATGAACAGAGCTGTAGCATGATTTTGTGAATCTTTATCAATAAAGAATCTTCTGATTGCAACTAAATATTAACTACATGAAGTAGATTTCCTACACGTGAAACTAATCCCAAATATGCTTCTGACATTTCATCCTCGAAAAAATTTTTCAAAATTTTAGGACAGCTTTTAAAATCTTTATTTAAGAAATATTTCTTTAAGGGTTCGTAAAATTTTAAAATTCTCTCGATGGCAGGTATTAATGATAACCACCTGATAGGTACATATCGCAACAACTCACACCATTCCAAATCAGACCACTCCACCAATTCTTCTTATTCAGTGACTCTTTTAGTTGATGAACTAAATTCGTTAAAACATTTCATCACAATTACTTCGACATCTACAGATAGTACATTCATTGCCTTCTTGCAAGAATTATGCAATATATGGCATATACAGCCAATTAGTATTAATTCATTATTGTGCTGCATCAATTCGGTAAATTCACTTTGATTTTTAGCTAATGTTGAATAATATATCAATTATATTTATAATCTTTTGCTTGACATATACTTTATGGAATAGTACAAAAGTAAGTAGTGAAAAATATTATTTAATTAATATTATTAATCCACTAACTTTATTTAAAAGAATTAGAGATTAGAATAATATCCACTTCTAAAAGTTCTATTCTTTTAACACAAAAATTTTGAAAATGTCGAGTGGAGCACTGCAATTCTTGATAACGATATAAAATATATTAAGTAATTTAAAATATATTTATAATAATTATACATACTGTTCTAACTTCTATTCTATCTAACACAAAAATTTTGAAAATGTCGAGTGGAGAATTGGAGAATTTTATAAAAAATATATTTTAGAGCGGAAAAATAAAATAAAAGAACTAGACATATTTTTCGAATAAATATTTAAAATTTATTTTAAAAATATAAAAATAATCAAATACTGTCTCTCAAAATTATTATTTATATATTAAAAACATTAAAATGCTAAAAAATAAATTGTGAGAGAAATTAAAAAATTGTGGGAGCTTTTTGTGGGAGATTTCTAATTGTGGGAGTTTTGTGAGAGTGAGATGTATGTGGGTAAACTAAAAAATTGTGGGAGACTCCCACTGATGGAGGGAGACATGGCAACCCTGGGTTGGAACAGTTATATTTATTTTTTATTGTAGTTTAATAGATTTACAACTATGTTCATGTGAGAGATTAGTACTGACACTGAGATACATTTAATTTTATATAAATATTCTATAGATATAATATAACATTTCCAGTGAATTTAGATTTATCCTAAATAAATGAAATTTAATATATATTATTTAACTTCTATGTTCTTTTATAATAAATTTAAACATAAAAAATGTTTCTTTTATCAATTGATCAAATTATATTTCCATAGCAATAAAAGTTTAAAAAGTCTGTGCCCAGTTTTGTCAAATGTAATTTTAAGTGTATTTCTATGTTTAAATCAAATTTAAGGTTCATAAGGCTTTTCCAAGCATGATTTCTTATAAATGTTTTTAAGCGATTGGCACGATTTCTGCAAGAGAAAATAAATAAAAAAACACACGTGAGATGTAGCCTTCAATCCTGCGTCTTTAAAATAATTTATTTACTTAAAAGGTAACCTTCCAACAATAATACTCAGTATCTTTACATGAACGAAAAGGCAGGGGCCTACCTAAAACTATATGCTCCCCGGAGGTAAAGATTTAGGAGTAGAAGGTGGGGAGGCGCAGCTCCTACGTGAGAGAAATTTTTTTGAGGCAAACTCTTCTAAAAAACTATTTACCTCCTTAAAAAGTATTCGCCGCTTTCGACGGGGAAATTCTAACCTATTAATTACGAAATTTTATTCCTAATCCCATTCATATATTTTATAAATAAAATCTTAAATTATCATTATTCTACTATAAATTATTGTGAATGCAAAGGAATTGTTTTTAGGATATGAATAAAATTAAAAACTGTTTCTTTTAGTATAACACAAATATCAAATGTAAAAAAGTTTATGGATTTATCATTAAAAATTTAAGTTAAAATAATTAAGGATATAGAATATATTTATTGAAATATTAATTATAATATAATTATTCGGGTTTTTTTGGGAACTCGTAGTCCTAATTTTGATTTTATAGAATGAAGAACACCTTTTTATTTTTATTATACTATGATTTATGATTGGAATATATATATCTAAAAAAAAAGTTAATAAATAATAATGATAAAAAGAGAATTTATGATTGGAATATATATATCTAAAAAAAAGTTAATAAATAATAATGATAAAAAGAGAAAAATTATCTCTATTTAATATAAAATTTACAACATAAATATTAGAAAAAGAAAAAATTATATAAAAAATAGAAAATGAATAAATTTAAAAAATTTTACAATTAAAAGTAAAAAAAGTATTATCGAACCAAATTATATAAAAACTACGAAAACCGCATATGAATATTCTTATAACTTACATATAAATTGCTTCATATAATAAATCGAAATGGACTATAATTGAAACTTATAATAATGAAAATAAATATTCAAATTAATCCTTTCGATAATAAATATTCAAATTTAGATATCAGTCATCACACATTTCCTCTTAACTTATACCATAACACATATTCAAACACTAATTAGTTCTTTTATAATATTTAATCATCTTTTTATATTATCCCTTAAAGATTCTTTTTTGTTTTGTTTTTCTTCCGATAGCTGAGACTTCTAACTAATGTTATATTTTATTTATTTTTTATAACAACTGCTTGTACATAAGTACATATAGATTTCCTTTCCAACTTTTGTTACCTCTAATATCCGCTTAAAAATCTGGAAAATTTATCTACACGTTTCAAACGACCTCTTGGATGAGTAGCGAGATGATAATTGCTTGTAAAGGATTAACGATTGATTTTAATCTCTTCTTTCCCCTTATTGTTGTTTAGCATCTGTTTTGTTTCTAACGATCTTCCGTAACTGATTGCGCCTTTTTCTAGTTTTATGTTTAATATTAGTTGCTTCTAACGGCTGCGATTATACATTAACGAATTCTAGCAACAATAAGAATTTCATGTAACGTTAATAACTCATTCTAGACCCTTTTAATCATTTGTTGCTTCTAATGAGTGCGGTTTATAGTCGTACAGCGAATGGCTTATTAGAAAAGAAAATATGAAAAAAAGCTATATTTTTCCTTGTTCATACATATTTTCTGAATCAATAGATTTTTAGGAAGATATTAGTAATGAAAAGAAATTATTAACGAGGTTAAATACTTCCCACCCAATTTAAACATTTGTTTTTGATTATAAATATTTATAGCTGGTTGATATACTTTTAATGACTAATGTATATTTTTAATTTCACAATCATTTTTTAAATAAAAAATATTGCCATCATATAAGATTTAATTTTTTTTTTCCTTTTAGCTTTCATTTTTTCTGATGGCAAGCTCCTTCACTATCTATCTCCACTTTATTATACTCATGCTATCTATTTTTATCTAATTTATATTTGTATTTCTGATCGATTTCATTTATATCGATCCCCGGTGTATCGTTATCGAGGCCAAAGTATCTTGATCTCCCACCGGTGTATCAAATTAATATCGGCCAGATATCCCACCAGAGTATTCCTCACCGAATTATCAAATCGACAGATATCCCAATCCTGATTTCCCACTGGAGTATCGGAGTAATGTTATCAAGTCCATTGTAGGTAGACACTGAGCTTGAGCGGCCCCCGAGGTCACCATCATCCCATCATCCTAGCGCTGGCCAATAAATCGTTATTATCTGACCCACGAATTCAGTTGACCGTCTTTTTTGGTTTATTGAACAAGTATCCTAGCACCCGGCTGTCCAAGCCTGTCGGTGACGGGGGTGGCATTTCTCGGCTCAGATATTTATCATATTATATGTCTAAAGCCATAAATTTTTAGTTCCTTACCAGGATTGGACCTTCAGTTTACAAGCATATATCACACACTACTGGGCCACCCCAGCGATACCATATAAAACTTAATAAAATGTGTAAAATTCGAAATGAACTAAAAAATTTATCAGGAAGCTCTAAACAACCCATAAGAATCAGTATTAGTTCTTATAAATGATTATTAAGACTATATTTTTTAACTAGGGTTAGTCATATCTCAATTCGCGTATCACATCAAAATCGCAAACTTTCAGGGAAATATACTATCCTTAATAAATTACTCGTATGTTGATTAACACGAAAATATATTTTAGTGAAGGTTACCGCGAATGTATTAAAGGTAAAACATTATGGCATAAGCATTACAAATAAAATCACCACGAAAACATTATCGCGAATGCATTCGCAAAAATATTAGAGCCAAACCATTATTGCGAATGTTTTATTGCGAATGTTTTATTGCGAATGTATTATTGCGAATGCATTATAGCGAATGTATTATCGTGAAATTAATATCGCGATGTATTCGAGCGAAAATATAACTGGGTATACTTATTTTGAATGTATTATAGCGAATGTACTACCGTGTATGCATTACCGTGTATTATAGCGAATATATTGCCGCGATATCGCAAGTGCATTGAAATGAATGTATTATTGTGACTGCAATATCGCAAATACAATAATGATTTATAATTAAAAAATAGTTAATATAATTAATAAAAAATGACTTTGCTATTTGCACATTTACTTTATAATAAGGAGTTCATCATTATTATATTTTTATTTTTTAAATATTTCAGGAACTATAATTTTATTACCTTTTTATAGTGCTAGACCCATATTTCTTTTTCCACCGTATCTCATTTTCTCTTAAGAATAACTTTAAACTTTCTACTGCTATATAATCTAAATCATTTAGCAAGTTCAAACCTTTTTAAACTAGAGACCCAAATTGACTTATCTCTCTAAAATCCGTCACTTGCTATTTATGAAATTTCGTATTTGATTAAAGATATACGGAATTTAGTATCCTCAAATTTATTTGTTAAATAGATTGAGTAGTTTTTTAGAAAATTAGAAATACCAATATTTAACAAAAAATAACTTAAGACCTTATTTATTTTTATTTATTCAAAAATAAGTTATAGGTGTTCCCATAATGGTGGCATATTCTCTTTTTCAAATTTTTTTTAAAATACAAATTATTACACTAGTATTAGGGCATATTTCTCACTCTTTAGGGTTAGGGGTACTGGTAGTTCTTCTAAGAGTGTAGACAGCTGTTTTTGTAAACTTAAGATGGTAGTTTAAAAATATACAAACTTTAGGGGTTTGAGATATGATGTATACATTTTTTCCTTTAATTAAAATAATAATAATTTTCTTTTCTTTGTTAACAATCAGCGCCAATTTGATTATTTCTTGCAAAATTGAAGGCCTTATATTACCTAATCGGAATATGGTATTATTTTAAATTAATAATAAGAATTAAGTAACAAATGTTTTATAGCATGGAGTTGTCATTTTGCATTAGTATCACTGGGGGAGGGGCGCAGCGGGTGGAACCCCCCTTAATTTGAGTAGCCTCTCGAAGGAATTTTTTAATGGCTTCCTATAATACCCCCTGAGCGAAAAAAAAATGTTTGACAGTCCCTTGATTGATTTTTTTAGAGATAGGTTCTAAAAAATCGTTAAAAATAGAAATATCAATTATATCACCTAGAAAACCTTAAAGTAAATTTGAAATTAATACTAATAGATGCTAGGGAAGTGTATTTAAATTCAGCTTTTTTAAAAAATCGCTAAAAATGGAGGAAATATTATCCATATTCTCAATTTGATTCCCCAAATTGGTAATCATATAAGGAGCAATATTCCCTCAATTTTTAGTAAATTTTTTAAAAATTTCAAATTTACCTTAAAAATAGTCTAGGAGATATAAGCGAGATTCTCGCTTTTTTGCTATTTTTGTTTTACGAATTAAGAAGTGGTAACCTATAGATTATATATTATTTTAAAAATTAATACTATATAAAATTTTAATTTATTTGATTTTAAACATAATATTTCTGTCCCATTACAAAGATTAAATTATCCGGCAATGAAAAATAAACTACATCATTCATTCACAGTTCAGTTATAACAAAAGCATATTTCTATAATGTTATATTGTACAAAATGAAATTTATTTTACTTTATTAACTAATAATTGTAATTAAATAAATTATAAAAGAACTTAATAAAAATTAAAAAGCAAAATAAAAATTAAAGTCTACTAAAATTTATAAAATTGAAGCTAAATTACAAAAATAATAAATTCCTAACTATTTCGCTAATATTATTTATCACCCGATCTTTCTCTATTAAGCATAAGTCTTAAATTTCCCATATTGTTTTATTAGCGAACTTGAAAACTTATATTAAAGAAAAATGGGGAAAGAATTTTTCGTTTAAATTTAAATGGGAACAGTATCAACATTAAAAAAAAAGCATTTTATACCCATCACACTTATGCAAAGAAAAAGAATTAAGTTACTTTAGCGACATAAGATCTTTATCACCCTTTGCATACAATTTTGATTGTCACTCCACATCCCAACATTTTCGACCACTCTAAACTTGTTTGGTACAAAATTTTTGATAACAATTTAATAATTTATAAACTAAAATATATCACGAAAGAATTATTTGGTATGCCAATTCCCGGTAAACAATTCGTATAATAATTTTTTTTCTAAATTATTTAATAAAAAACTTATATTTTGCTGAAAAGTGCCTCTTTTGGTAATATAATTCCTCATATACCACGGAAATACGGAATAATATTATAGGTACTTTGCGATTATGAAATGGATATAGAATGTATATAAAGGTTTGAAAGAAATATGAAGTTTCAAAATTGGAGCATAGGCTCCACTCTCTAAAATGTAAGGTACTTTGTGATAATTTTTTTTTACTAGTTTAAACATCAACAAGATTTCCCACAAAATAAATACAATTAGAATAAATAGGACAGAATTACCAAAGGAGTTCACTACTTAGAAAGAAATAATAGCCATTACATCTTTATTTTGATTTTAAAAAGATGCAAGCTCATATTATCCAAAAATGAAAAATTTTTTTACTTATTTTTATCACAAGATAGTGATAAAAACATTCTAAAACTTATTTTCTTTTATATCTCAACAAAACTTAGTCGATATACGATCTATTAAATGGCAGGCTGATATTTTGGTAAAAGAATGGCCCGAACATGATCATTCCCTGTATTTTATAATACGATGGGTATGGATCTTCTTTTTTTCCCAAATAATTATAAAACGAATATTTGAATAATTTCACAATTTTAGTAAGATTTAGGCAAAGAATTTTAGGAAAGATAAATCAACCAGATTATTTTGAAACAATATCGATGATGTTACATCAAATTTCTTCAAATAAAAGAATAGTGTTGTTAAAGCCCTATTTTGGTCGATTTTTCAAAATGGCCCGATTAAGATTTTAGCTAAAATCATATTAAGTTAGCATCGAGATTTAGCGAATAGATTCAAGCATTTCTGCCAGCTATGAGCAAAATCTTTCGGCTCATATACTGTTATTTTAGTTATAATCTTAATCGGACCGTTTTTTTAAAATCGACCCTAGATCCCTATATAAACAAGATAATAGAATAAAATAAACTGTATGTTTAAATTGTAATAATTACTTTACATTATTTTAATTAAATTAATACTAAATATTATGAAATATTACAATTGTTGCAAATTCTTTCTATTTCAATGTAACAAGATGCGTAATAGGATAATAATTTAATAATATTTCATAAATTATTTTATTTCTCAACTCTTATCGTATAACACGTTGATTTGATTATAATAACTAGATAATTAGAATCATTAGAAATGTTTTAAATTTTCTTACCATAAATAATTACTAGATAAAATTAACTTTTAAGGTTTTTTAAACTTTAAATGAAGGCTATATATAAACTTAATATCAATTATTCAGATTGAAAATATAATATACAAATAATTATAATAGTTTTTTATTAAAAAAAAATTCTAATAATTAATTTAAATAAATTTTTATTTAAGTTTTTTTAAAAAAATGATTAAATTTCTTGCATTTCTATTAGCTCTAGTTTCAATTTTTGAGTGCAACAAATGTAATTAATACTGCATAATTTAATTTTTGGAATATATTTTATTAGCTCTGGAACTCAATTCAAGTATAAATTATCTTTTATCATTTTATATTATATTTAAAGTGCTATGACAATATACCTATCTGAAACTCTCCAATTTCCTAAACATTGATTCATTCTAATCACCCCTTTATTATATAATCTATTTATTTCATTTTTTTTTGGAAAAATTATTACTAATTATTATCTCCAATAAAAGGAATTTTAACTAGAAATTATTAATTATCAAAAATTAGTCAAAGGCTTTAACCGCACTTATAGCTTAATATAAACTTTCTTTATAAAAATATTTTTTTCTGACCAAAAGCAAGGGTAACGCGAAAACCTAGTAATATAATAATGTTTTTTTTAAATTTTATTAAAATCTACATCTCACTGTTGCATAGCTAAACAGGCTTTTCACAGGGTGAAACTGTTGTTGGCATTTCAAAATTAAATTATTTCATATGAGTATGAGCCATATTGGTTTAATGTTTTTTATTTTTTATGATGATTGATAAAGTGATAAGAAGCTTATAAAATATATTTAATAGATTGATTATCTTACTTATTTTTTTTTTGGCGAGATTTTCTTTTGTGCCAAATTATTCAATTTCTGAGATCAAACATTTCTTTTATTTTTAAAAATATGAGTGCGATGGTATATGATAACATAATTGGCATGCATGATCAATTAAAGTAATGGTGGAATCTATAACAATGATTGGGAGAAATCATTTAGCAAGCTCCGATAATAATTTTCTAATTTATTGAAGATTAGGTATTAATAATCTCGTTATATTGAAATTTCTCGACTTTGAAGGGTAAAAAAAAAGTAAAGGCTAGCTAGACTTGGATAAGTGTAAGCTTCAAAATTTGTTTTAAAAGTAAAAATAATAATATAATAAAAAGTATATCTTTTTTTTATAACGGTAAGAAATTAAAGAACTATGAAGATATATCTGAACAAAATTGATCATTCATTGAATCAGAAATGTTTAAAATGTAGACATTATGCACTAATATAAATGGATGATATTTCTATGATGAAAATTTTATTTTCTTAGGCTATCTATTAGTAATTTCATTTTTATTTTGCTGTGACCAGATATTGTTTTAGAAATAAATTATTAATTTTTTTAAAATAAAAGACGACCCATGGATAAATAATTTTACTTTTGTTATTTTAAATAAAATTTTATATCTATTTCTATATCTATATTTTGATTAAACTTATATATTTCTTCAAAAAAAAATTAATTTGCATCGATATCTAAAGATTTTGTTTTTATATTTAAAATTCAAATCAATTTAAGCTTTAGTATGTGCTATAAATTTTTTTTTTAGTTGCAAATGCTAGCGATAACATAATGATTTGTTGGCGAAGTTCGATAACAAGTAATCACAATTTATATTCCTTCATGCAAATAAAAATTATATTTTAGCAAACCTCACATGTCTCAGAGAAAGTACATGATTAAAAATCATTAAATTTTAATAATATTCATATAGGTGGTGTTCATACATACAGATTAGATGGTTAGATTTTTTGATTAAAATTAATTATCCATTCTGGAATATATTTATTTAAAAACTATATTATATGAATTTTTTAATAATCAAAAATTTGACTTTCCTATTTAGTTTTATTAAAAAGAATTAATTATATAAAATTTCATCCCAAACATATCAAGGCGTACATTTTAGTGAAAGATAAAATTTATCATTTTTCCACGCCTTTTGCCAAGTGACATCATTTTAATAATAATTTTTACTCTTTTTAAGCTTCTTTATTTTTAAAATAAATTATTTATTAATTAAAAAGGGAATTATATAATAAAAAAATATCATTTATCTGTCACTCATATTTCTTGAATATATAGTATAAAAATATATCTTTAACTAATATTGCATGTAAGAAAAAGGGTATAAAAAATATATAGATGTATTATAAATTTAATTCATTTTGAGAGAGGGATATATGAATTATGGCATCGCATAAAATGATATAATGATATTTATGGAAATAAAGAAAATTACCAAAGGATACCCCCCCCCCCCCCCCTTTTAAAACCTCTTGGATACGGCTATACTATTAATCAATATTTACATCATATTTTTATTAGATAATATTACAGAACATGTTAGAACGATTATATATGGTAAGTTATTTTATATATAAATTTTTTTAAAATATGTTTTAATTATTAATAGGTTGCTTAAATAATATCGACCATTATATCCAAAGTATTATAAATGATATTTCACATTTTTATATGAATATTGCTATAATTTTTACTATGTTTATAAATATTTTAAGCTTCAAATTTCTGGATTGGAATAAGTAAATTTTAAAAGTGTATTTTTTTATATATATTTAACAATTAAATTGAATTCTATAGAATTAGGAAATAAAAGATTTGTTCTTAGCCTAGGTACAAAAATTAAAAGAAATATATATATATAGCATTATACAAATAGAACAGAATAATAAACCCATCGGTAAAATATATTTTTAATACAATATAATTTACTATCTTAGAGTATTTTTTCAGGATTGCAATAGTTGTCTTTATGATAAATGGATAATAAAAATTACTATACTATACATTTTTTCTTATTAGTAGTATCCTGCGCAAATAATATAAGAATAGATATTAAATTAAAAAAAAACACTTATTTAAATATAAAGTTATGTTATAGCCTTTAAAAAAACTGTAATTGTATTCCAGCAGTGTATTGTACCTACCCTATTAATTCTGACAAATTTGTTTAGGACGCAACAAAATTCTTAATTAATCTTTAAAAATATAATCTAGTTTTAATTTGATAGTAACTAAATTATATTTATAAAAATGGTAACATTTTATTCCAATAAAATGATTTTAATTTAAAATAATTTGTAATTTACATATTTACATCTCGGATAAAAATATGAAACATAAAAAAACCTATTGCATAATTCTTGTGAAATTTAAACTTTAGGGAAAATGATGGCAGAAAAGTTTTGCGAAGGAATAAGGTATAAAAAATCAGGGTTTGAGATATAACGAGATTAAATTAAAATTAGGAAAAATAACTTAAATAATAAAAGCAGAAAAGGAAGGCATAGAAGATTCAGAAATATCCTATATGAGTGGAATTCTGTTACCGGAGGAAGATTGGATCTTTTAACTGGCTTTAAATAAATTATATGGGTAATAGATGTTGTTGTGCATTGCTATTAATATAAAATAATTATGTATGTGTAACATCAATTAATTTCAATCATTTTATACTTAAATAAATTTAAATAATCAAAAATATTTATTTGCCTGAATGTATGAAAAATAATAAAATAATATTTAAGATACAAAATACAATAAAGAGTTATTTTTTATCCATACTTTATTATTCTAGATATTGAGTTGCTGAAAGAATGGAATATCTAAAAATATTTATTTTTTATTTTTGTAGTATTTAATTTAATTTATTTTGTACTAATTATTCTACATACTATATTTTATCAATATTAATGATATTCTGAAATAAAAAGCTCTAGAATAATCATGAATATCATAAATTTATCAAGTTCTAGGGTTTTGTAATTTTAGTTCATATATATAAAATATGATTCGATTTTTAAATATATAGCATCCGAAACCATATCCACTATAAATTCAAGTATTCAATTTAAATGCCATTAGGTCTTATATTCATTCTATAGTAAAAAAAACAGTAAAATTTACATAAAATTATGATGAAGGCTTATTTTTATACTATTATTTTGAAAAAATCTCCTTATTTCCCAAACTCTAAAATATTATAACGATAAAAAAATTGAAATGTTAAAATGCATTTTTTTTTGTTCTTTTTCCAATCTCCTGTCGAATATTTTTTCCAAACATTAACCCCATCAAACTTTATTTAATTAAATTTTCTTAAAAATATGATAAATCCAATCAAAAAATAAGTCATATTTTTTCTATCTAAAATTTTTATATATAGTTATACGACTAGGTATGTATTTTTTCTTAGAAATATATATTACTAAAGAATTTATTTTTTATTATCAATCAAAGATCATTAAAATTTAAATAATTAAATTACAATTAGTTTAAGCATAAATATATTTTGACTATCATGAATCCTATCTTTATTATGTAAATCAAATTTAGAGTTTATAAGATTTTTATTTATTCCAAATTGGTTATAAATAGATTAATTTAAAATTCTAAAATTCTATAGAATCTGTAAATGGCACCCTAGCAATAACTATAGGTAAACATGTTTTAATCAATATGAATATTATTCTTAATAATAAGAGGGATTAGATTAGATCATTTAATTAATTTAACATAGATTCCGATTTCCCATGCTCTTATTATATTTTAATAAAATTTGACCCTTGTTTAGCATATTTTATACGATGTTCAACGCTATATATTATAACTCAAATAATTTCACATAGTGTCACATTTGCGAAAAATAATATACTTTTTAACTGATGGAACTAATAACTGTAACTAGTTTACCATTTTTTTGAAATGTAATTACTAAAGTAGCTAACTATTTTTCAAGTTATTTAAAAAAATATGTTTATTATTTTTACTTTTTATTTATTATAAAGTCTACAGTGTTCCTGTAGGACGTTTGTTTAGTCTAGGGAAGCTTATATTTAGAGAAATTCACCTTTAGAGTTAAATTTTCAAAATAGCTTAATGTTAACGTTAATTCAAAAAAAAATGAAATTTTAATTAAAAAATAAATATATAGGGATCAAATAATTAAAATGTTGCTACTTATATATTTTTTTTTCGGTAAAAATATATATCAGAAAATATTTAACATGAATGATTTACCATAACAAAATATGATATTCGTATTAAAATATATAGTTTATATACAATTATAATTTTCAAATTCATATCTTGAAAGTGGATGAAAGTCTTATAAAAAATTAAATCAAATTGATAAAATTAAAAAAAGGAGCAAGAGTGGTCCAACTACTATTGTAAAATGATTCGTTTTGAGCCAATTTTTAAAGACGGCTAACTCAATACTTTATCCAGAAAAATACTACCCAAGCCGGAAAATTTTGCTCATAGAAGGAACAAAGGTCTAGACCTAATCGAAATCTTGAGGCTTAGGCAATATTTTTCTGGCTAAATTATTGAGTTAGCCATTTCTAAAAATCGGCTCAAAACGAGCCGTTTAACAAAAAAATTTTTTTTTTATAAAAGAAGGAAATTAAAATAATATTTCCTAAATTTAAAACTTTTAATCAAATTAGTTTAAATGAATTCAATATAAAATAAAGAAATAACTATGGAAAAAAATATTCATTGTAAAATATACTTCCACTAAAAAATAAATAAATAAGGCATATTGTTATTTATTTATAACAAAAAATATATAAAAAGTAATACTAATTATTAGAGATAATAAAATTGTGATATAAATGAAAATCGACCAAACTTTAATTAAGTAACCTAAGAATGATAATTTTTATAAAAAAATATAATTATGTAATATTTAGTACACAAGGTGGTGTTAATGGTTATTTTTGTATATAACCACCCCCCCCCCCCACCCCCCTTTACCCCTAAATAAAAACGATTCAAAAGTATTCTAAATATCTCCAAGATTTAGGGAACTAATGTTATCAAATTAACTTGTTGTCTAAGATACATTTTCTAAAATTAGAAAAATAATCAATAGGTGTTTAAAAAATAGCGATTGAAATTAAACAAATTCGGCAAGAAAGTTCGTATTTTGGTATTTCTAAACGTGGCCCCGATTAAAATTTTTTTAACCCTAAGCTGAGTTGGTTGCCTGCAGGACTTTACTATCTCACCTCAGAAAATGCTATTAAATTTTGCTGTTTTTATATATTTAGTAAATATTTATTTGGAATAACATTAATTTATCTGAACCCCGAGTCTCCCAGTCTAAACCATTAATCTGAATCCCGGGTTTGTGCTCAGATAAGGCCTGAGCACAAAATTGGGTCGTAAATTTTAAGACCAAGCAAATTAACAAAACTAATTATTTATATTACAAATTAATATAATATTTATTTGAACACCAGAATTATGTATTATAGTTTTTCAGTGCAATTTAATTAATTTTCAACTTGTCATTTAAATTCTTTTGATTAAAGTTTTATATAATAAAAAAAGATTTTATTAAAATGATAGGCTATATAAATTATTTCCAATGGAATTATCATTGTAACAGGTTAATTTTGAGATGTAACTTAAGTAATTAAGTTACTTTTGGAATAATGTAACAACTAACCCTAACTAATTTTACCTTTTATAGAAAGTAACTAGAATAAAATTAGCTTTTAATAACATAATTATTTTTCAGTATAAAGTTGAAATACACTATACACTTAAAATTTATAACTCATATTATCAATGGCGCTTAATATCATAAAATATATTATTTATTTATATTTTTTAGGAAAAATATATTATGTAATTAATGCTAATGGAAATGTCACAATTACATCAGCTAGAGGTAACGAAAAGTAAATAAAGAGAAATTAGTTTGTATTTAAAAAAAAAATCTTTTACCAGATAGACCATACCTTCTACAGTATAATGGTACCACAAATAATATAATTTATTTTTGTTTATATCCAATATGCTATAAATTAAGTTTTGATATGAGATTTCATTTAAAGAATTTTAAAATCATCAAATTTATGTAATACAATTCAATTATCAATATTTAAAAAAATTAAATAAAGTTCTCAACATTTAATTAAAAAGGGGATATATATATATACCTAACCCTAACATATTATAGCTTATTTAATAGGAATAGTTAAAATCTTATATGCTCTCACAAGCTTTTTGTATATTTTTTATTATTTTTGCCAGAATATAATTAATATTTAATCAACATAAATAATAGAACATTAGTATTTAGAAAATTTGATCAATAAAATATAAAAATATTGGTCCAAATAAATATTATTTGAAAAGCAACTTAGTAAAAATTAGAGATAAAAGTAATTTCACGTTCTTAGTTGATCCCTCAAAAATTTTATACCTACCACCCTAAAAAAGGGGTTAATTTTACATTTTTAATGACACCTTTTTAATTATTATGGTACTCCCTTCATAAAATTTAAAGTGAATAACTTAAATTATTGTAGAGATGGGTTTGAGCTTAATTTTTTATTCATGCCCGTCGGCTCATAGTGGCAATAAAAAATTTAACCCTTATTATGGTTATTACTAAAATTTTATGCCACGACCCGCCAGCCCACGAAAGACAATATATTGATCACGCCCGAAAATACAAGGCGTCTTAAATTTTTCAAAATTTTATTGTTATATATTTAAGCTTTTTTGAATTTATTCTATCATGTTTTTATTTTTCTAATTCTTTATTAATAACGCAAAATAATTACAATTTATAAATCAAAATTTTTATTTAGAAAAAGAAGAAATGTATACATGTTTTTTTTATATTTAATTGTGTTCGCCTTTCTTATAAGCGATTTGGTCATATGAAACCACTTTCACTAGAAGCCGAACTTCCAAGTATAAAATTTTGCTAGCTAATGTTCTAAAAGGAAATAAATTTTCCTGCTTTCTAAAACTTCAAAATATTGTCAGTGTTATTTGTTTTTATGAGCTATGAATCTTTTAAGTTCATCCTAACAAATTTTATATCATTTAGTATTATTTTTAAGGTTGTTTTATAATTTTCCATTTCTTCGTCTATTAAAAATTTAAGACTTATGAAATTCAGATCTAGAACTAAGCCCATCTTATGTAGTGGCTGCATAATAAATTTTTCCAGAATAAATGTGGACCTGTTTTTTAGGGTTATGATTATTATCGTATCACTTTCAGAAGTTTGACAAAATTTTACTAATTTTTGTTTCCAGATATACACTTAATTTATTGTGGGATGAAAATCAGCCCTCAGATTATCTAAGCATTTTTGAATACTGATAATTTTTTTTTAGTAAAGATAAATGAAATTAAATTTATTTATTACCAAATTTCCATTACTGAATGGTAGTTAAAGATATACCTTTTCCATTCAATTTAAATTTTATATAAAGGAAAAAAAAGAAGAGCTATTTTTTTATAACATGAATTCAATTTAAAAACACCCTCATTTACGATGAAAGCATTATTATAGTATATTGTTTGGCAAGAATGAGTTTACTGATAGAATGTCTGACCATTTTAAATTACTATTTACATGGACAGCAGAAAATTATACAGAAATATTATTATTTGAAAAATAATGTCTATAATTGTAAGCAATAATAGATTTAGTCGATGTTTAACAATATCATTGTATTATAATAGGTCTATAATTAAAGTAATAATTTTTACAGAAATACGTTTTGCCCTATTTTAGCTAAATAATAGATAACCTCACAATAAATTTATCCTACCCCTAGCCTACCGCCCTTAAATGCATACCCCTTACCATCTTCAATATATAACCCCCCCCCCCCCCACTTTCTAAAAATCTCGGCACTGTATTTACCCCCCCCCCCCCCCCACCCCGCGAGACGCTGCTAGAGAGTTAAAGATCTGTCAATTATTTTAAGGTTAGGGGAGGTAAAAATATTTGTTAATTTTTTTAAAATATATATTCTATTAAGTTTACATTTATTCCTTAGCTAACTAGAAAACCTTTTATCTCACTTCAATATTGCTTTATTCTAAACTCAATAATATATTAGAAATTTAAATGAGAAAAACTTAGTTTTGGAATAAAAATTACACTTTCTCTAGTCAGCTTTCAAATTGCAAAAATTAATCAGAATAAATAAATTCTATTATCATAAATATGTGCCATTAATTTTTTTAAAAAACAATATATTAGGAATAAAAAATAATGTGCCATTTAATTCGGCTTATTATTTTCTTAGGTATGAACATGGATAAGCTAAGTAAATATATTTTAATTTATCTTCATTGATCGTTATTTTTTAGCCATTGATAGATTAATGTAAATCATTGTGAATTCATTTTTTTACAATGGTGGATTATACTTTAATCGAAAGGTTGGGCGAAAACGTAAATATTTATAGATATCGTTTGCAAGAAGAAGAGGGGGGGTTGCAAGAGATATCCCATTGTTATTATAAGGTTTATTAAGATATTTGAAACTTGATATCCTGGAATTATCTTCAATACCCTTAAAAATTATAAAATCCATTTTTTTTTTCAAAATACTGTAGTATTTTTTTTTCTTTTTTAATTTATTCTTTTTCCAATCATAGTTTTATAATTATTACTTTTTTTAAAAATACATTATATTTCTGAATATTTATGTTTAAAAAAAAATGATAAAACATTAAAATCTTAAAAAAGTATATAAAAATATATAAAATTTAAATAAAAAAATATATGATATATTATAAGTATCGAAGGCTATAAAAAGAGCTCATGAATGGGTACATAAAAAACAAGTATATTTGTGTTTAAAAATTTCTAGTTGAAGTTTGCGTTTAAGAAATATGGATTCGAGATTTAAGCTTGTTATATTAAAAAATTTTTGCGATAAAGTTTTTTAAAAAATATGTAGACTGAGAAAAATTGCCGTTGATTGATATGAGTATTGGCTGAAATAGAAAGTTATTTAATTTTGAATATTTATCAATTTTTTTTATTTTCCCTGCAAGTAAGAGTTACATAAATTAAGAAATAACTATAAGGAAAAACAAAAAATTTACCAATTTTTATTATA
Source organism: Gordionus sp. m RMFG-2023 (assembly GCF_954871325.1). Taxonomy (NCBI): domain Eukaryota; kingdom Metazoa; phylum Nematomorpha; class Gordioida; order Chordodea; family Parachordodidae; genus Gordionus; species Gordionus sp. m RMFG-2023. Next base: position 4,313,681 of record NC_088777.1, on the reverse strand, counting down.
TAACGTCAATCACAATTTAAGAGAAAATTTGAATCTAAAATGAATAGCTTAAAGCTATAAAAATTAATTTCTGGGTTAATTTTTTCAAAATGTTTGTGCATTTCAATTAAAAAAACATAATTAGTAAAAATAATTTTAATAAAAAAATAAGCAAATACATAAAAGTTATGCATTTCAATTTAAAAAATGAAATAATTTATTCTCCATTAAAACAATAATAACATAATATTGTATTTAAAGAAATGTCTTATATGTTTTTTATAAAGAGAGATTGTAATTTTCTCTTTTTGAAATAAGGATTTAATTAATTTATGTAGAAAACAATATTTCACAATGCATTGCTTAAGTAATGTGATCATATTAGGAAAATAAGTCTTTTTCTAAAGCTTCAAATGATTGAGAGATTTTCATTATTTTCTCAAAGAATTTTTCAGTGATATTAAAAACTACAATTCAACGGCAAATAAATATTTTGTTAAATATTACCGAAGCCTAGAGATTTGACTAAAGGGCTAAACTGGGTTTTAACAACAGTGATTTTTTTTAAATATTAGTTATTAAGTTTTTAGCCACTTTTCATCATTTAAGATTAGGAACCTAATAATGATTTATAAATGGTAAATTTCTTTTTCTTTCATAAAATCTGGGAATAATCAGAAAAGTATCTATATTTTTTGCCTATATAGCAAAGGCCGACACAAATTTTTTGACCATCTAAAGAATGGCTAAATAATTTTTTGATTCAATTTTGCACTAAATAATTATATTTTCTTGCATTTCAAAATTTATTAAATATTATTTTAATCATAATCTTAAATATTTAATTTTTTAAATTATATTTTTATAAATAAATTTTTTTTAGATATTCAATTTAATATAAACAAATAACATATATTTTTAAAACAATATAATTGCGATGTTTAAAATTATTAGTTTTAAGTGAATAAAAAGATAATTTTTTTTAATATATAAACACTTTTATATATATCATATAAAATCTAATTATTTATAAAATATATAAATAATTCTCTAAATTGTGTTCAAGTATAACCAAGTAGCTCTTTAAATTGTAACTAGTTGCTTCAATAGGGGAGGGCGCAGGGGCTCAAACCCATTGATAAATTTGAATTTTTTCATACCACTGAATTAGATGATAGTAAGAAATAATAACATCCATGATTACGCTAATCTATAAAATATAAATAATGATATTTCAAATTAACGAATTATATTATAGAACGGAAATAGTGGCTGGTTAAAAAAAAATTCTAATGTAGCTTAATTTAATAATGAATATGTACTTAAAAATAAGTATAATTGTTTTTAAAAATTTCTAGTTGAAGTTTTTGTTTAAGAAATAAGGATTCGCGATTTTCGTTTGTTATGTTAAAAATTTTTCATGATAAAATACTTGTTTTTTAGGTACATATTCATTAAATTAAGCTCTTTTTAGAACCTTCGATACTTATAATATATATATTTATTTTAATTTAGTAATTTTACATTATTTTATATAATGGAACGAACGTAAAAGACGAAAGGGTTTGTCAAAAAAAAGGAACGCTTTTACGTTCAAAGTTCATCAAAAAACAAAAACGAAAAGAACGCTGTTCATCATATTTTGAAAAAATTATAAATATAATTTTATATGTTAGTGTCAATGTGTTTTTTCAATATTAAATCGTTTTTTGAGTACTTTTTAAAAATTTAACGGAAATCAAGCTTATGATTATTATCTTATGAGTTGTAGACTACAGTTAAATTTATAGTTTATATAAAAAATATGCAGAAAAACTAAAATAAATTACATTAAGTTCATGGCAAAGTTGTCTAAAATTTATGGGGTAGGAATTCCAAAAATCATGGAATGTATTTCCAGGATATCAAATTTAAAAATACAAGCTCAAAAAATGATTTAAAGTTGAAATAACACATTGCCAGGAAATACCATTAATGTCAGCATATATAACATTTATAAGAATAAAAATTTATGAATTTACATAAAATGAGGTTTTAATTATTGTATTTTAATTTTTATCATAAGTATTGATATTAATTATCAGTGCTATCGGTTACATTAAGGGGGGGGGGCACATTGTCAAAAAAAATCATTATTGGTAGATTTCTGGACTCTAAGAATCTATAACTCTTATAAAAATTTCGACGTTTAAATTTTAAAATTTTCAAATGATAACGTTTTTTAAAATTTAGGAAAATAGCCTAATCGATGGAGATTTTATCTGCCAAGAAAATATCCTCTTTTTTTGAATATTTCTTTTTAAAAATATTGACAGTAATAAGAAATATATATATATATATTTAATATATTCCACAAATTACAAAACATATGTTTAGTTCGAAAAATTATAATTTGCAGGAACTTATGTAAGCCAACATTAAAGTTTGCTATAAGAAATAAAAATTGAAAATATTTATTTAGTTAATATCATTTGTACAAATGAAAGTAATGAATACTGATATAAATATTTAAAATTGAATATATTATATTATATTATATTATATTTATAGATGGAGTTATGATAACAACAAGATTAGGTTTTAATTTATAACCGTGTGGAGAATCATATATGCTCTGTTGTATATTTTTTACTAGAAATTATTTAAAATTATTACTATTAAGATTAAATAATACAATTGTAAATATACATCATATTTACGAATTTTATAATTATAGGAGAAGAACTAAGTGCTGTCTATTTATATAGTATATCTTTTTACGTGTAGAAATATTTGTAAACAAAATTTTTCCTCTTCCAACAGGCTACATCAATAATATGGATTATTACATCGGAAGTATATTATTGTGCATATAAAAAAAATTGACTCAATATTTCTTATTTAAAAATATCTTCAAGATCCATTTTTGTCTATAGAAATAAGTATTATTAAAAATTATCAAAAATATTAATATATAAATAATATAATAAAAAAAAATAGGAATTGGATGGAGAAATGAGAGTCTTATTCTTAACATTAGTAAAAATAACTTTGATAAATTATTTTAATTATTATTTTTTTTAAAATATAGTACAGGAAAATACACCCACAAGTAAAATATAAAATATATATATTTCTTTCCTTGAACAAAATTTTATAATTTCAGGATACTTTATGTTATGTTAGAATTTTTATACCTCTTAAAACTGTTTATCTATTTTTTGTAATAGTTTAATTTAATATTTTTCTCTAACCAGATTGTGACACTTTACAAAATATTGTCATCTTCAGAGTTGGATAAAATTTCTACAACATGGTCCCTAAATGTAATAATGGATTTGTTTTAATTTTACTGACCAGAAGTTTCCAAATCATTCTTATGGCAAATATATCCTCTTTATCCCAAATATTTATAGATGTAAAGATATGAGTAGTATCAAAATTCTGATTTTTTTCATAAATGTCGGATACATCAATTCACCTTATCAATAAAAGAAGTCGATTTGAGATTAATTAATTCTTTGTAATGTTATACATGTTTATAACATATCCCTTATATAAATATCATTTTAACTTAATAATTTGATAAAAACAACGATTCTAAATTAAATAAACTTTATAAATTAATATTATAAAATTAATATGGGTTACTTATAAAATTATTATATATCAATTCGTAATATATCGATTCGGAGAGATATAGTTTAATTTTAAAATTATATAGTACTTATAACACGCCACGAATTTAATCCAGGTATAACTTATTATTATATAAAAAAGAAAGATAGGAAAGAAAGAAAGACAAGAAAGATATAATTGAATAAAAGAAAGGAAAAAGTATCATGTGTAGCCAAGATAATAAAAAGGAAAATGTGAATTCAAACCTAATTCTTTTTCTTTATCAAAATATTTTATATTAAATATTAATTTAAAAAATGAGTCCAAAAAGTTAGATGCTCAGCCCTTGTAATTCAGGGCTCAAATATCAATGTCTATTACTTGAATACCATTTTTAAGTGGCTCAATATAAAATTATCCTAATATTTTGTTTTATTTCTCTTTTTACAGAACTTAATAAATCCTGTAAGTATAAATATTGAAGTTACATATTAATATTGCAAAAATATCTAAGAATATGATATTATTGCCACTTTTTTCTCACGAATAGTGTTGTTAAACGGCTCGTTTTGAGCCGATTTTTAAAAACGGCTAACTCAATATTTTAGCCAGAAAAATATAGCCTAAGCCTTGAGATTTCAATAATATATATATGGACCTTTGTTCCTTCTATGTGCAAAATCTTCAGGCTTGCGTAATATTTTTCTAAGTGAAGTATTGAGTTAGCCGTTTTTAAAAATCGGCTCAAAACGAGCCGTTTACCAACACTACTTACGAATATCAATAATAGATAAACATTTTTAACGCTAATAATAAATACATTTCCATGATTAGATTGCCGCGAAATTGTTACAACTAATTATTTATTTCCGCCAATTTATTACCCCGAAAAGCACTTTATAATTTCTAGCTTTACAAAACAAAACATTATTAGCAATTAATTATAATTACCTAACAATAAAACCATATAGCAAATTGTTAAAAAAATGACCAAATTTTACTTAACCATTTTGTTTAATTCTTGTAAATATAATGCAATAGCCGCTATAATGCGTTTGCGAACGTGTTTTCGCTAAAATACCTGCGAAAATTTATAAGGGGTAAAAATATCTGCAATATATTATCTGGTGGTAATCGACATTTGTTGTGATGGAAAAAGTTTACATTTTATAGAGTTTTGATACGATAATTTTCACATATTAAATAACATTATAGGGGAGATGTGGTATAATTGGCCATGATTTTGCTTTTTTTAAATAAAAGTTTTAGAATTGTGTTAACCAACCAAATTTAGTACCAATATGTATAGCCTAATTATTAATCATTAAAATAAATATTTGAATTAAAGCTTTATCCATATAAATTTATAGAATATTTTTAAAAAAAATTTAGTTATATATGTATGATAATTAAGAAAAATATAAAAAATTGATATTTTTTCACACAAACTCATTAGCCGAGATATAAGATTTCAAAATTTAACAAATTTTTGAATTTTAAAAGGCAAATATTTTTGTTAATTGTTGATACTATTCAAATCTTTAAATATTTTTATATAGTTCTTGTAGCAAATCAACTAGGTAATATAACTTTCTTCAGAAAATGTTATATATAAATATATTTATGTTTTATGCCTAACGGCGTGTTTTAAATTATTGCGTTACAATCTACATTTTTTTTAAAAATTATTTTATCATTTAGTTTAAATTTCGTTTTTGCGTAACTTAAAATAACCAATCATTTACTTATTAATTTTTGAAAACATTTTTAAATTGTTTACGGAAAAAAGATATAAAAAGAAAAGAATGTATTTAAGGACTGTAAAATAAAGTAATAAACTATTTAATAATGGATGTGTTAAATACATCATTCACCATGTATACAATTAGTCTATTCTAAATATACACTAAATTACATTAATTCTCCAATTATATAACAGAAAAAACATGCGAATTATAATTCTAAATTAAACTTATTCATTTATTTTTATTTGACCAATTTTTTATGGACATATGCTTTTTTTAAAAATTGAAATAAAGAACATATAAGGGGCATTCTAGTAATATCTATAGGTATAAGCACATTTTTTATATATTATATATGTAATTAATTTATATATTATAAAAAAATTCTTTGAATAATATTATTATTAGAGTGGATTATTAGTAACCCGTTTATCTTAATATCATCCAAGGGTGATATTTAAAAATTATTATTAATGAAGAAATAAATAAATTTATTAAAAGATATATTAAATCGATACTGGTTGCTAAATCTTGTTTCGTACTAATACTCTACAAATTAGGTCTAACTTATTATATTTATTTGTTTCATTTTTCTTTAGGAACAACAGAAATATTCCGTGGACCAGGTATATAATAAAATATATATAACAGAATCCTTAATATATTCAATATTAATTTTTAGTTATCATGTTTATCTATATTATGAATATTAGAAGAGGTAGAAAAATATTGAAAACATACTATTCAATTAGCATGATTTTAATTTAAATAATTAATTATTTTAGATTATAAACCTTACACAATCAAGCATAACGGTATATCAATCAGATAATACATAAATGACAGTGTTTCAATTATTGACTTTATATTCATTTGCTTAAAATGGCAAAATATTAATTATTCATTCATTTAGTGTTGTTACGGTTAAATCGGCTAACTAAATATTTTATCAGGAAAATATTATGCAAGCCTAAAGATTTTGCTAATAGATAGCACAAAGTTTAAAAGTAAAACAACTATTAGCTCAAATCTCGAAGCTTAGGTAATATTTTTCTGTGAGTTAACTGTTTTTAAAAATCGGCTCAAATCGAGCCTTTTAACAACATAAATTCATTATATTTTCCTAATTTAAATTTACATCGATTTAAATATCATATTATCTTTAAAATAATAAAAATAATTTAACTTATTTATAAAGGAACCAATATCATAATATAACCGGGGAATATATTGCAATTTTACGTTAAATCTATTTAGCTTGGGGTCACATTTATTATTATGGCAATTATTTTAAAAATAATATTCATTTTAGATTGAAATTGATTAATCTTGGGTTTGGTAATGATTATTATATTAATAAAAAAAGATTTGCATTCAAGTTATCAGTTCTAATTTATCTTAAAATGAAAAATAAATTTAATTTTATAAAATTCGATAGTAGTCATTAACATATTTTTTCTATTTTATTTAATGAATTTTTCTGGCCTAGAGATAGTCCAAGAGATGAAGGTTAAGTATAGTTTAGATTTGATGATTAAAATTAGATTTGAATATTTTTTTGCTTGCTTTAATTGGCTAATCAGTTTGCTGATATAATTCATAAATTACGTAATTATTTTTTAATAACAATGAATTTTTAAACATTAATTCTAATCACATATTAAATAAAAATTATAATATGTCGAACACCAAAACCTAAAACAAATATGAAATAGTAAAAAAAAAATAACTTGACAGCTATTTTTTTTTAAACACACAATTGGTGCTAAATATTGCAAATTAAAAACGTTTGATAAATTAAAAATGCAATTTAATATATGCTGCAATAAGTGCGCTGTTTTAAAAAGAAGGCTAGAGGGACTTTCAAGTTATAGATAAATATGACCGCATGTAGTAGCCAACTTAGATCTGACAAACTGTAAAGTTATTTAGATAATAGTAAAAATCGTGCTGAGATAGAAAGAATAATAGTTTTCAAATAATGATACTTAGCATTTTATAAATATGAGTGTATAAATGAAAAAAATTTATAGGTCTGCTTGGGTCATTAATGGAGGTGGGGGAATAAAAATCTTTATAATAAGAAATTCTATCAAATTATATGAATCTCTTAACTGAATTTATCAAGTGATTAACAATAAAAAGTACCTTTAATTGCTTTGAAAGAGGGAGGAGGGGATTAGAATTATAAAAACTCTTTCGAAAAATAAATTTCAAATAGAATATCAAAAGGAAGCTTGTAAATTTTTATAATGATTTCATTGTTGATACTCTCTCAATGTCTTTATGGTGAGTCTAGTCTAGAATTTTGAAAACTTTTTTTAATATAATATTTTAATATAGGTATCAATTTAAAGAGAATTCGAATTAAAAGATCTTTTGATTATTTTATTGATTATATTTTAGATCCTCGGATCTAGATAATGGTAAGAGAAGATAATATTTTTAAACATTCAAAATACTATTTTAACAAAATAAAGGATTTCAAAAGATAAATTCTCGATCAGTGAGGAAAAGTCCTCAAAATAGGAAAAATTCTAATCAAAAAAAAAATTTTTTTATAAAAAAAATAAAATTGTTAATAATAGAAGGAATAAGTGAGTAATTATTTTGTCATCTCCTTCATAATCATTTTTTTTTAAATTTTAATTCTATACTTTTTAAAATTCTCTAACATAGTGTATTGAAACGGTCCGGTCCGGTCTTATCAGACTTCGGTCCTATGGGACGGTCCCGTCCAACAACACGGCCCCACGGTCCGGTCCGACCGAAGACTGATTAAAGAATATAAAAGTTTACTATAAATTGCTTTATAGTTAATGTGTATGTACATGAACATATAAAATATGATTATTTAATGCCTAACACTTTATAATATCTAATTCATCGCTTACTTTTTATATTCTTCCGTTTCATTCAATTAAATTCAATCGCCTTCAATTATTTTAATTTAGTAGGGTAGGTAGTATTATATTTTATTTAGAAATGGATATTGAAATCATAGAAGTTGAAACTACTAGTACTATTGAAATGCCACACTCTTCAAGGGGTGAAAGAATGACTATTGATGAAAATCAAAAAAATCCATCAAATTCTTTAAAAGATGTTAAAGAATTATACAATTATTTTAAAAAAGAGACTGGTCATAAGATTTGTAAAATCTGTTTACAATCATTTTCAAATACATCACGCACAAGTAAATTAAGCATATATACTATTAGCTGGGAACCAATATTAAAAACCCAATATTAACAAAATATTGTATTGGTATTGGGTCTAAAATATTGATATTGGTTTAAACAATATTTTCTATTTCTTGTATTGTTATTGGTTTATATTGTATTGGTTTAAATTCAAATAACTAATTAAAAGAATAGAAATAAATAGTGATTATAAAACCCTTAATTTCTAGTTTTAAATAAACATGGAAAAAATCAGGAAGCATTACCATAAAAACAGGATTTTTAGAAATGCTAAATTATACTTGCACTGTCTAATGTAATACAAAAAAAATCAATTTCAAATTTTACTTTTAATACAGAATTATAAATATTAATAGAATTATGTGCTGATTTAAAAGGAATAAAATCTAATAAATGATTATTTAATTTAAATTCATTATCAATATAATGAATTGTTATTATGCCCTGGAGAGGACAAAATGTCCATTGTTAAGGAAAATTTAGATGTAATGTTAGAACGTACAGATTTTAAATTGATAAAAGAACTATGTTAATGTTTCATAATTTCTATTTTTAATCTTTTTCTAGAAAGTAATTTTAGTGAGGGCTTAGAATATGCTATTAAATTTTTAAAAGTGATATTCTCAACCATTGAAAAGGCTGTTATTTTGAATAAAAAAGAATTAAATGTTTTAAATTAGCTTTATTATTTATATTATAAACTAAAAATGATTTTATTGTGTTAATATTTTTACTGTTTATTTGTTCACATTTCCTATATAATGTTGGGCTTGGGTGGATGGATTTAAGATGCGTCCATAACCCCGAGGTTCTAAAATTGGGAAGAGATATTTTTTTTTACATTTAGCAAATAGCCTTTTTTTGTTATCCCAACTAGTATAAAATTCCCAGATTTTTGCTGTATTTCATCTTTTATTAGATATTGATGATTCTTCTTGTTCTTGTTCATTATCGCTATTATTATTAGTATCAACAGCATTATCTATATTTATTAACTCTACTTGGTCTTCATTCATTATAATATCCTAAATGAAATGGATTAATAAGCTTATGTTTATGTAATGAAATTAAAAAAATATCACGATAAAACCAAATAATTATATGTATTCATCTATTTTTAATATTGGTATTGGTTAAAATTGTATTTAAACAATATATCAAAACCAATATATTTATGTAATTGGTATTGGTTGTAAAAACAATACCAATATTTAATTATATATTTGTTTATATTGGTATTGGTATTGTAAACCAATATTATATTGGTATTGGTCCCACCCCTATATACTATGATTCACATATGTTATGAATAATTTTATCTTATTTTAGCTACTTTGAGACGACATATGTTTCTTAAACATAAAAATGTATCACAGGGAGAAGAAAAATTATTAGTTCAGAAAGAAATAAATTTTTCTTCAGATCATATATATAATAGCAGAATTACAACTGCTCAAAATAAAAAAATCAATGAATACATTGTGGAAATTATTATAACATCTACTATCCCCCTACATGCCCTTATAAATAATATTAAATTTTTGGAAATGATTGGATATATAAATCCTAATATTAAAGTGCACACATATAATGCTTTTAAAAAGAATATTCTAAACAATTATCTAAATAAAAAAATTTATGTTATATCCATGATAGCAAAATTGCCAGGAAAACTGGCTATCACTACAGATTTATGGACATCTGTTCAAAAACTTCCATATATAACTGTAAGTGGGCACTATATAGATAAATCATGGAAAATGAAAGAAATCATATTGGATATTAATTATGTGCCTTATCCGCACAAAGCTGAAAATATATATAAATGTCTTTCAGATTTAATTATTGAGTATAATTTAAAGGAAAAATTATCAGTTTAACAACTGATAATGCTGCAAATATGGTAAAAACTCAGAGACTCATGAAGACTTACATGAGTCCAAACCCATTTGCAGCATATGGCTGTATGGCACACGTATTAATCATAATTTGCCAAAATATTCTACAAAACATTGATGAAGTTATCATTAAAGTGAGATTGATTACTACGAATATATCTCAAAGTCCATCATTGCTTCAAAAATATAGGTCATTACTTAGAGGTAATGACATAGGACAGAAAATTCCCACTGATGTTGAAACTCGCTGGAATTCAACATATTTGATGTTGGTGAAGGTCCTTACAGTAAATTATCTATCTTTTTCTTTTTTTAATAGGATTATATATTTAGAATTTTGAGACAATAAGAACTTTGTGTTATTCAGAGTATGAAACCCTTGGCAGCATTGCCTTCACAAATAATGATAAAAATAAAATAGAGGAAGTAATTCCTTTATTAAAACCATTTTATAAAACCACCTTGGATTTATATGGATCCTCCTATCCTACCATTGGTTGAATATCTTTTATCTGATATTTTTAAATAGTTTTTCTCTTATTTAGGCATATGTCTTATGATAATGGAAAATATACAAATACATATTGCAAATATTTTTAATTCTAATTCCTCGCCCTCATTTATTGATGCAACTTTTGCAACGAAAGTCACTCAGAAAGCTAATCACTACATTCACAAATTTTTAAACATGGAGTCATATATTGGTAGTCTATTAGACCCTAGAATCAAAAAAGTTATTCATAATTCTTTATAATATTACAAAATTACTTTTTATTTAGGTTCACATGTATAATCTATTAAATACTTCTGAAAATTTTATCCAATTTAAGGAAGTATATGAAAAATATGCGAGCACTTTATCAAGTGGCATAATGAAAAACAAAGTATATAAAAATATTTATTTATTTATTGAAAATTATTATTTAAGGATATCCCTGAGGAAGAGAATAGCCAGGAATAGGCTCATGGAAACTGGGTCATCAAAGGAGATAGCTCAGATAGAGGATATAACTGAAATTCAATGTTATTTATATGATATTTTATGTCCTGTTAATTCCAATATACTAGATTGGTGGGAAGGGAATCAATATCGATTTCCAGTTCTATCAAAAATATCAATGGACTATCTCCCCCAGCAGGCTACATCAGTAGCATGTGAAAGGATATTTTCTAAAGCTAATGATAAAATAACTAAAAAACGCAATAGAATGAATCCAAAGATGGTTCAATCTATGGTGGCACTTGAATCATGTATAAAAAATGGAATCATTTTTGATTTTTTAGAAGATAATTAAATTATTTATAAACAATTTATTTTATAACCAAATATATATAACAAAAAAATTAATTAAATATGTAAATCATAATCATATTGATATAATTCATATTAAATAAATTTGTATTTTAATATTCTTTTGATTAGGAATTTGTGTATAATATAATAAAAATGAATTGATGATATAATTGAAATATTAATAGGGTAGTTTAACTATTCATTTTTAATAAATTTAAATGCAGAATAAAACTTTTGTAGCTTTACCGGACCGCCTGGACCGGGCCGGACCGACGGTCCCACGGTTCGGTCTCATTTGACTTAACGGTTCATCGGTCCGGTCCCATTTTAGAAAAAAAGACCGGACCAGACCGTAGCAAACACTACTCTAACAGATCCATAAAATTACTAATATATCTATATCGGACCCGTCTGACAGATTTTTAAAAAGGCTTATAGGAAAGAAATTCGAAGTTTATAATATTTATTTCTCTATTTTATTGTTATGCATTAAATTGAAATATTTAGCAATAAGAATAACTATAATAATTTTAACTTTGTTTAAAAATATTATAATTTTTTAAATTGTGAATAATAAATATCTTCCGTTCCACCTCCTTAATTTTTTTAAAAAATCTTTCTTATTCTTAAAAAAAAATTAATTATATAATTTTGATAAAGGAATGAAGGAAATAGTAGGAAGGTAATATGACATCAATATTTTTGAGGGTAAGGACATGTCAAGGTTTATATTTTATTGAAGATTTTATCACCATTGTAGGACTCTATTATATGCATGAGATATTTTTTAAAATTTCATTAGGAGAGGCGGTTCTAAATATTTATCTTAAGATTGATCCCCAAATACTCCACTAAAGTTATTTTGCCTAAAATCCGTTAAAAAAGGGATATGAAGGTGAGGAAAACTATTATACATTTTCCCTATATTTTAAAATCTTATTACGAATATGATTTATTATATTTTTTTATTAAAATATTTTCAAAAATTAAATTTACCAGCAAAATTATTTTTGTATCCATCATTCAATTTTATTTAAATAGTTTACGTTAATATTAAAGAACTCTAACCCTTTACCTTCTGGTATTTTTAAAACTATATGGTAATAAAATAGTATAACTAGTATAAAGAAGTTATTTTTTTTTTACTACTATTAGAAAAGTTTTCAATTATTTAATTTAATTTCTTTAACAAAATAACTCGTTTTAAATATTTTTTATTAAATTCAAAAAAATGAAATAAAAAATGAATAAAATTTCATATTTCTAGCAGGGAAGTAAAAGGAGACGTTTAAATATGAATTCTGTCATTTTAAAAGATTTTGTACCCCCCCCCTTCCAAACAAACAAACTATAGACTTAAAAATGATAATACGCAAAATTTTGCTCCTATAAAAATTATTTTTCATTATTCTCGTCTTGAATTTGAAATTGAATTGTGTTTATCATATTCGTAAATCGAATCAAATTGAAAAAAAATCAACGAATAACATAGGATTCGTTTTATGTTTAATAATAAAATTAGTTCATATATTATTAATGTCAGAGTATAAGGGATTGAATAAGATTCTATCTAAAACCCGTCACTTTAAAAAAAAATTGAGTTATATATGTATGATAATTAAGAAAAATATAAAAAATAAATGATTATTAAAATCCTAAATTATTTTTAAAATCCTTAAATGATTTTTAAAATCCTTAAATGATTTTTAAAATCCTTAAATGATTTTTAAAATCCTAAATGATTTTTAAAATCCTAAATGATTTTTAAAAAATCCTAAATGATTTTTAAAATCCTAAATAATTTTAAAAATCGATAATGATTTAAAAAATCGGAAATGATTTCAAAAATATATCTATTATTTTTTTTGTATATCATTAAATTGGAATAGAGGTATCATAGGTTAAAGGGGGCACTTAGATAACATGTATGCTCCCTATCTGAAATATTTAATCATAAATAACTTCTAAATTACTCCAAAGTTAGAAATATAAAATTTCGCATAATTATTTATTGCTCTAACTCGTATTTTAAAATATAAAATTTATTAATTTTGATTAAGATTTCATCGAAATATTTATAAAAAAAATATATATTTGTAAAAAGTTAAAATTTATAATATCAAAAGTAATATAATTATTATAAAAATTTTTTTTATTTTACTTTCCTCCAAAATATGACTAGCAGTGTGATACTCTTTGCTTTTAAAATAGGCTTGCAGTATTTTTGAAGGGGCCCGAAATCAGACCTGGAATTTTGGTTTCTTTTTAAATAAGTTTAATTTTTTAAAAAAATGTTGATGATTATTAGGAACCATGATTTTAAAATTGATTTTGAGTAATTTTCCACATCGATTGCCTTCTTTTAGGATTATTTTACCTGTAAGAATTAAAATTACTTATTTGATTTTCCACCGTATTTATATATTTTTATAAAGTTTTTGTAACAAATCAACTAGGTAATATAATCTTCTTTAGAAAAGATATGAATTAATTTTTAATATAAATCTAAATTATACTTAATATTTTCAATAGGCAGATTTTAAATTGAAATAAAGAACATATAAGGGGCATTCTAGTAATATCTATAGGTTTAAACATATTTTTATATGTCATATATGCAATTAATTTATATGTATAATATAATTAAAATAAATCTTTCGATATTAATGATAATTATATGATTATAGGAGAGTAGATTATTAATAACCCGTCTATATTAATATCATGAAATGAAAGTTATCATTAATTCCAAGGGTGATTTTTAAGAATTATTATTAATGAAAAAATAAATAATTCCATTAAAAGATGTATTAAATCAAAAATGTATTGTTAAATCTTATCATTTCGCACTAATACTCTACAAAGTAGACCTAACTTATCATATTATATTATATTTAATTTCATTTTTGTTTAGGATCAACAGAAATATTTCGAGGACCAGATATATAATAAAATTTATATAACAGAATCCTTAAACAATTCATTAATATTAATTTTAGTCAGCATGTTTATCTATATTGTGAATTATAGAAAAGGTAGAAAAAATTAAAATCAATACTATAAATTAGCATGATTTTAAATAATTAATTATTTTAGACTACAAACCATACATACTAAAGCATAAAGGTATATGAAATTTCTAAAGATTTCTAATGGTGCAGACTTCAAGAATATAATTTTTATGTCAATTTATTGATATTTAAATTTAAAAAATATAATGATCACATAACTCAAAATAGTTTCCTATATATATATTAACAATTTAATTTAATGTAGTTTATAATAAATTGATCTTTTTAAAGTTAAAATATAAAATTGAACATTCGTTTTTTAAGTAAATTGATTTATAAAATATAAAATTTAATATTAGTTTATAAGCATTGATTTTTTAAAATATAAAAGTTGTTTTTAACAAAAAGAAAGAAACAATTCTTATTACATTTGAAATATTTTAAGTTACGCCATAAATAGCTTAAGGATGTAAAAAACAATTTTTTAAAGTTAAGATAAAATACATGAGTGTCACTGTTTAACATTTCACACTTTTTTTTTAAATTTCTTATTTGCCCTTTGTCTATAATTTTTGTCGTTTGTCATTCTTGCTCGTTAACCCCTTCGTTGATCTTTTTTTTGTTGTACGTTTTATCAATTAAGTTCCACACACAAAAAAAACTAATTTTGTTTTAATATAAGGAAGAGAAAAAAAATTTATTATCAAATTTAATTCATTATAAAATTTTCAAATTTTTTAGGCAACACACTATTTCTAACTGGTCTTTGAACGTTGCGATTCTGATCATTCACTTGTACATTTTGGTTTCTTGGTTCATCACCTCCCCTTCTAAAATTCAATGTATAAGGTGATGCATTATTATTAACATTAGCTTTAAAAACTGTTGCACCATTAGAAGAAAGTTCAACATTAGTTGATCTTTTTTTTATTTGGTCCAAGTGTCTTTTTATAATTTTGGTCCCAGTATCTATCTCATACAACAAATTTCCGTTTTTGCGCATTATTGTACCTTTTTCCCAATTATTATCCTTAAAAGTTTTATACCATATGCTGTCTCCTATTTCTATATCCCTAGCTATTCATATCTTGCGATTTAGTATATGATCTCTTTCATCCCTCGGTTTTATCAACTCCCATTTTGTCCTAATCATTCTGGAGAACATTACTTCGCTTGGTATTTTGTTGGTCGTTGCGTTGGGTGTATTACGATAATTAAAAAGAAACTTTTCTAGAGCTATGTCTACGTCTATTTTATTATTATTTTCCATATTCCTTTTCATATTCATTTTCATTGATCTAATCATACGCTCACATTGGCCACTGGACTGTTGGGGGTGAGGTGCGGTGAGTAAGTGTTCGATTTCGTGATCTTCGCAAAATTTCTTAAATAATTTACTGGTAAAGTTAGTTCCATTATCACTGACTATTCTATTAGGTATACCAAATAAACTTATTATTTTCATCAATTCTTTAATCGTTGATTCCGTAGTTGTGTTTCTCATTCTCCTAATAATAGGAAATTTGCTGAAGGCGTCAACACATACCATAAAATTATTATCTTTGAACTCTGCAAAGTCTATGTGTACGCGCTCGAATACTTTCGTTGCTGTTTCCCATGGGTTTTGAATATTATGAGGATTGTCTGCGTATTTATTGCAAGCATCGCAATTCTTTACCTCCTGATCTATTTCTGCATTTAAACCAGGCCACCACAGATACTCTCTCGCTAATGATTTTGTTTTTCCAGCACCGAGATGCCCATTATGCAACTCTTGCAAAATCTCTTTTCTCATACCTTTCGGTATTATGATCCTATTCTCTTTAAAAAGGCAACCTTTGATTAAACTCAATTCCAATACCATATTTTTATACGTTTTGTTCTTTATCTGCTCATGATTCCTTATATCGTTGATTACTTCCATTAGTTCTTGATCAATATTAGTTTCTTTAACTATTCTTTTAAAATTTATTGGTGTGTCCTAAAAATTGTCATCAATTATTTCGTCATCTAACTTTTGTACCATCTCTTCTGTATTCATTAGTGGTAATCTGGACAAACAGTCTGGTACAATATTTCGTTTCCCGGGTCTATGATCTATCGTAAAGTAATACGCTCCCATAGCCAAGTTCCATTTTTGGAGTCGCATTGATATGGAAGAATTGTCCTTGAGTCCCTTCGTAAATATATACACGAGTGGCTTGTGGTCGGGAATTATTACAAATCTTGTGCCTATTAAATACTCCTGGAATTTTTTAACCGCGTAAATTACCGACAAAGCTTCTTTTTCGATATTGGTATAATTTAACTCTGATTTCAATAGTGCTCTTGACGCGAAAGCGATGGGTTTTTCTTTGCCATCACCCTCAATATGAAATAAGACTGCGCCTAAACCTTTCTTTGAAGCATCAGTTGCAATGCCCACTGGTAGATCCGGTTTATAAAAATTTAACGTAGGCGGAGTGCTTATGAGTTTTTTTAGGTAATCAAAGCTTTCTTGATGTGTACTATCCCATAACCACTTGTCTTTATTTACTATTTTGTAAAAGGGATCGGCGATGTCAGCAAAATTGCACAGAAATTTTCGATAATAGCTCGCCATCCCCAAAAAAGTTGCCAACTCTTCTTTTGTCTTAGGTTCCGGCATATTAGAAATAGCCTTTATTTTATCTGCGTTCGGATGGATTCCATTGTCGTCTATATCGTGACCTAGAAACCGTAGTTTTTTCTTCAAAAATATACTTTTTGTCAAGTTTGGTGTAAGCCCATACTTTGATATTTTGTCAAATACCATTTTTATGTTGTTCAAGTGAGCTTCATCATCCTCCCCAGTAATCAATAAGTCATCAATATAAAACACGACGTCTTTCATGTTCCCGAATATATCCATAGTTTGTTGAAATATTGCTGACGAAGTTTTTAATCCAAACGGAAGTCTTGTAAACCTGAAATAGCCTTTATGAGTTGAAATAGTGAGAAAATCTATTGATTCTTTGTGTATTGGAACTTGAAGAAATGCATTTTTAAAGTCGATCTTTGTAAATTTCTTGCCTTTCGATAACTTTGCCATAAGGTCATTGATGCGTGGAATTGGGTACTTGAAATTCTCTAACGCAGGATTAATAGTATTCTTGAAGTCAGCACATAGCCGAAGTGAACCATCGCTCTTGACAACAGGAGTGAGAGGACTGGCCTATCTTACCTCTTCAACAGGTTCGATTATTTTGTCGCTTATCCACTTCTGTAGTTCTTTTGTAACCAAATCAATTCTTGAATAAGGTACACGCCTGGGAGGTATGATTTTCGGTGTAGCACCTTGTTTTAGATGTAGTTTGACATAATTGCGTAGTATTGGTTTCTTGCTAAGTTTTGACTCGCATTGTTTGATCAGTTCTTGAATAGTATTGTCATAATCTTCTTCGACTAAGTTTACAAATCTATCTAGTATATTTCTAAAGACTGCTATCCAGGTCCTACCCAAAAGTGGAACCTTGTCACTCTGGACAACATAAGCATCTAATGTTTGGGTTTTGTCTTCGAACTTCGCCTTTACTTGGACAGTTCCTAACACCTTTATTGTTCTCCCATCATAACCAGTTAATTTTGTGTCTGATTTATTTAATATTTTGATACCAATCTCTTTTGCAACATACATCGGTAGGATACTATACCTTGATCCGGTATCAATCTGCATCAAAATAGGCATGTCGTTCAAATATACCGTGACCTTATAAGCATCGTTAGCTGTGTAATTATTATCGGCATCCATGTTGTTTATGTCTAAATTGTATAAATTATATTCTTTTCTTTCTAGTTTGTCATTATCATCTTCTTTTATCTCTTCTATATTTACAGTGTTTACTTTATTTGTATATCGTGATTGATTATTGTCGTTGTTATGATATTTACAATTGCACATTTGATTTGTTCCTCGATTTCCAATATTATGATTATCGTTATATCTTTGAATACATCTTGAATCGTTATAATGTCTGTTATATCTGTAATTATAATCATTATTAAATCTATTATTATTATAGTCATTTTTATTATAACTAGCTCTATTATCATATCTCGAAGAATTATTGTATAATCCTGGGTAATTTGCCCTAACGTTATTGTAGTTACCCGCATTATAGTTCTGATGTCTAGGGTTGTAATTATTTCCCTGATAATTATTTCTTTGAAAGTTGTTGTTTCTCGTAGTCCATAGTTGTCTGTTATCGTTATTCGATCGTGGATTATGTCTATCGTCGTATCTGACCACCTGTTTGTTTTCTTCAACTTTCATGCCTCTTTGTCTTTCCAAATGTTTTACGCTTGTTTCTTCTTCAATCTTTTCACTTAAAGAAATGTTTTCAACTTTAGCTATTATATTTTCTTTTAATTCTGTCTCCTCAAAATCATCTCTTAAACTAAAGACTTCTGCTAACGTAATATTCTCTTTCAACGTAATTTTCTGCCTGATACTTCTGCTATTTGATGAAATTTTTACTTTTTCAATGACTCTACTATCGCTTAACGAACATTCATTTTGTAAAATACATAATCTACTTACCCAATTGATGTAACTTTCATTTTTACCTTGTACAGCTGTAATGAATAAAAACAATTTCGAACTTGTAGATTTCCTCGGGTGTAATAACCTAAATTTTTCAATCAATATCGATGGTGTTGTAGCTTTTGAAAAAAAGAAGAAATAAATTTAATATAATACATCAAATGTTAGTTATTTTCTGACAGGGGAATTAAGTTTTCCTTGGGGGAAGAAGAGGAGGTGATGAACACATGATGGGTTGATGGAAAAGGATTCTTTTGTTATCCATTTTGGGATGAAGAGTTTGGATTAATTCGAGAAGATGTCAGCGAGGAACTAATAATGGACCTTTGGGACATGAAGAATTAGATAATTAGATATTTATGATTTGTAATTTTTTTGATAATGTATAGATATTGTTGTTGGTGTTTTTTAATAAAGAAATTTGAGTCGTATTCTTATTCTTATTATTATGAAAGGATGGCTTGTAATATTGGTGCCGTGACCAGGATCGGATCTATCTAGGGATTAATGTGAAATCACAACGCAAGTACTAAAAAAAAACTATAATGAGATTAAGGATTGGGTTTAAGAATTTCTATACTTTTATATTTAACTTAAAAAGGTGTAAGATAGAAAGTATGTAATGAGTATTAGGCAGAAATATGGAAATAAGATCAGGAATTTAAGACAGTAATATTTGGTATATTATCTTATGTCTAGATGTATATGGTACATATAATTTTGATCATTATTTGGTATGCCTTAAAACTCATTGAATGGTGTTATAGGTATTCCGTCATAGGAAGTTGAAAGACCTCATGAACAGCAGGACAGAAAGGATAGTTAAATATTTAAATATGTGAAATTTATGAAAATATATATGGATATAGACTTTTGTAATAAAGTGTGTATTATTTAATTATGCATTTTGGGTTTGTAAAGGGATGAATATGTATGGGATAATTTATTATTAATTAAGGTTAATATATTGCATAGGTAACATATGATATATTTAACTATGAATTATTATTTATAATGTTAATATATTGTATAGGTAACATATGATATATTTAATTATGAATGAGAATTTGAAGGAATTGGAGTATGATGAAGTCAGAATAATATCTATAATGTTAGATGTGGATAGTTATTTTGATTTAGTGTCTGCATTTAGTGTATATATAAATTGGATAGGAATTTGTATGATACATTAGATGGTGTATAATATTTTTTTTTCCAAATTATGAAATCTTTATATTAAATATATATATATTTTTTTTAAATTATAAATTTTTATAAGAAGTTTTATTTGCAATTATTATATTATTTGTGTGGTATGCAATGATGTGAAAGGGAAATATTTTTACAGATAAGGTCAGCCCGTGTTGAGGGGTATGCCTTGAGGTGAAAATATTGTTTAGTTTGCATACTGGGGAAAGTTTTTTTTTTGTAAATTTATGTTGCATAATACATTTTTTTAAATCTTTTTAATAATTTTATAACACATCACATTTTACTATTTAATTATGAACATATTTTTAAAGAAAAGACTCAAATTATTTTATATTGTGAAGGTATATTAAAAATTCTTTACATATATACCATATAGCCCATTATATTATCAATTTTTGTTACTTTGCATTCTACATTTTTGTGAATTTGTGCTAATTGTGATGACAGAGTTAGGTAGAAATGGTATATTTTTCTTAGGATACTGAGTAATTCCTAGATGGAAAATATTGAATTTTCTACATATTATATATTTGTTCCTTCATATATAATATTAAATGTATTTATATACGTATGTATTGTAATTTTATTTATAATCTTTGTTCGGCCAAGTTTCGCAATTATTTTTAATACCTAAAGATGGATTTTTATATTCATTTTAGGAAATATTTATAAAGATGTAGCTTTGTTTTTTTTCACATGATAGAATGAAAATTACATGTGTTGAAATTGCGTTTCACACATAGACAATGTTTTCACATTACATTATTATATGTAAAATCATTATTTCCTAATTACCATGAATCATACCCTAATAATGTATATTATAGCTAGTAGTTCCCAAATGTCTTAAAATGAATAAATTATTATGTTTTGCGGATATTACATTGTCCATATTAATGTTCCGTAGATTATAAATGCAGATACCCCCATGTACATGTCATTATTGATAATGTCTGTTTTGGCGATTTTATATTGAAATGTACTGGAATTATTATATTATAAATCATTATAAGGGAAGTTGATTCGATAAATTCCCTGAACATCTTCAAGGCGTCCCAATACAATTATAATGGGCGAGTCGATACAATTCAAAGAGGTGATTCGATACAATTCAAAGAGGTGATTCGATACAATTCAAAGGGGCGATTCGATACAACACCACCACAAAGAGAGGGACGCTGGGCTTGTGAAGGGTGGGCTTGTTGTAGCTGTTGAAAAAAAGAAGAAATAAATTTAATATAATACATCAAATGTCAGTTATTTTCTGACAGGGGAATTAAGTTTTCCTTGGGGGAAGAAGAGGAGGTGATGAACACATGATGGGTTGATGGGAAAGGATTCTTTTGTTATCCATTTTGGGAGGAAGAGTTTGGATTAATTCGAGAAGATGTCAGCGAGGAACTAATAATGGACCTTTGGGACATGAAGAATTAGATAATTAGATATTTATGATTTGTATTTTTTTTGATAATGTATAGATATTGTTGTTGGTGTTTTTTAATAAAGAAATTTGAGTCATATTCTTATTCTTATTATTATGAAAGGATGGCTTGTAATAGATGGATTGATGAAATCGGTAGGTGAACATATCGATTTGAGCTTGATGTATTCTTCGTCTGGTAGTCTTCTTGTGAAGGATCCTGCTTTTTCGATGTCAGAGATCTGAGCATCGTTGAATATGTCTTCGAAACGACTTAGAAAAACATCGCCATTACCTGTGTATATTGGAAATTCAATATTAATATTAACGTTATTATTTGAGGTCTGTTTCATAATTTATAATTTACAATATCCTTGAATTTTTCTATTTTATAGTATTGGATTTTATAAAAATTTTAAGAAGTTAATTTATATTTAATATTTTAGAAAATTTTAATTTAGGATACGCTGCCACCATGAAATTTCTAAAGATTTCTAATGGTGCAGACTTCAAGAATATAATTTTTATGTCAATTTATTGATATTTAAATTTAAAAAATATAATGATCACATAACTCAAAATAGTTTCCTATATATATATTGACAATTTAATTTAATGTAGTTTATAATAAATTGATCTTTTTAAAGTTAAAATATAAAATTGAACATTCGTTTTTTAAGTAAATTGATTTATAAAATATAAAATATAAAATTTAATATTAGTTTATAAGCAAATTGATTTTTTAAAATATAAAAGTTGTTTTTAACAAAAAGAAAAAAACAATTCTTATTATTGAAATATTTTAAGTTACGCCATAAATAGCTTAAGGATGTAAAAAAACAATTTTTTAAAGTTAAGATAAAATACATGAGTGTCACTGTTTAACAGTATATCAATTGATTAATACATAAATGACAGTGTTTCAAATATTGACTTTATTATAATTTGCTTAAAAAAGGCAAAATATTATTTATTCATTTAGTATTGTTAAACTGCACGTTTTGAGCCGATTTTTAAAAACGGCAGACTAAATATTTTATACAGGGAAATATTACGCAAGCCTAAAGATTTCGCTCATGGAGGGCACAAAGGTTGAAAAAATCTATTACCCCAAATCTTGAGGCTTCGATAAAATTTATCTGATAAAAATATTGAGTTAGCCGTTTTTAAAAATCGGCCATAAATCGGGCCGTTTTACAAGATTAATTCATTAAATTTACATCGATTTACGTATCACATTATTTCTTATAACAATTTATCTATTAATAAAGGAACCAATATCATAATATAACCAGGAAATATATTGAAATTTTACATTAAATCTATTATGATTGGGGTTCACATTTATTATTATGGCAATTATTTAAAAAAAATTATCACTTTAGATTGAAATTGATATCTCTTGTGTTTGGCATTGATTAATAAAAAAAAAATTTCCATTCAAGTTATCAGTTCTAATTTACACTTGACTTACAAGTGGGAGGATGGAGGCTATTAAAATTAAAAATAAATTTAATTTTGTAACATTCGATAGTAGTCGAATAAAATTCTTCATAAAAATCCGGGCCGGGCAATGCAAATGATACCTCTGCAACATTAAATTAAAAAAAATATATTTTATAATAGATTTTTTTGAGATAGAGCTGGTGTAAAAGAGATGGAGGTTATGCCTAGTTTAGATTTGATGATTAAAATTAGATTTGAATATTTTAAAAAAAAACTGTAAAATTATTTTTTATAACATTGAATTTCTAAACATAAATTCTAATCACTTAATAAATTATAATTATAATATGTCGAACACCAAACCCTAAAAATAAATATGCCATATTAAAAAAAAATAAATTGAAAGCTATTTTTTTAAATATATAATTGGTAATACATATTGCAAATTAAAAACGTTCGATAAATTAAGCAATTTAATAAAGTATGTTTCAATATGTGCTCTGCGTAGTCCTTAACTCATACATTAAAGAGAAGGCTAAAGACATTTTCAAGTTATAGATAAATATAATCGTAAGTATCCATCTTAGACCTGACAAACTGTAAAGTTAGTTAGATAATAATAAAATGCGTGTTGACATAGAAAGAATTATAGTTTTCAAATAATGATACATCGCATTTTATATATATGAGTTGTATATAAAATAATATGAACTCCTTTAAAATAGGATTTAAAAAAGATAACAATCAAAATAGATCAATGAGAGATTAAAAACAAATATAAAATTAAGAAAATATATTCTAAAAATTGAAGAATAAAATGACAATAAAGCTTTAAATCCGAATTAACAACAAAATAAGAAAACGCATAAAAATTACCACTCCCTCTTTTAATTATTTTGAGTATCTTGCGTTACAGCATAGGGATATTATAAGTTACTATATATGAAAATTACATTTATTTGAAGAGTAGATAAGCCAGATAAGGCATTGCAAGATGTATCAAGATTTATTTATTAACTTAAAATACTTGAAATTACGCAAATATTTCTAAGAGTTCTAGTAATAATACCAGCAACCTGAAGTGCTTTAGGATAGCGTAAAACACTTAGCAACAAAAAACTATAATAAAATCAGTGCATAATTCAGTATTTTTTTTTATCAATTATTAATTAGCACATTCTAGCATAATATTTTTATTATTAAATGAATTTAAATATTTTCTTGCCCAAAGGCGACAAAAAGAATAGGTTCAGCATTGCTTATTATTATCTAATAGTAACACACCAAAATAAGATGAAAAATGGGATGACATATAATTTTGCTAATTTTTCATTTCACTAAATTTTTAAACAGGGGAAATTCTTTATAATAAAATATTTTGATATGAGAAACAGATGATCAAATTATATTAATTTTTTAACTGAATTATCTTTTCAAAAATAAATATTTTTACAAAGGTTATCAACTTATTGACAATAAAAATTGCCTAAAGCTGCTCTTCTAATCCTTCCTACTTAGAGTGTATAGTTTGGGGGAGGGTAGAGGTGTATTAGAATTATAAAAACTCTTTTGAGAAAAATATCTCAACAATAAAATCAAAAGGAAGCCAGTAAATTTTTATAATGATTTTATTGTTAATCATCACTCAATGTCTTTATGGTGAGTTTAGTCTATAATTTTGAAAAAATTTTTCTAACATAATGTTGCAATGGGGAATTGCAATACGTTGGGGTTTGTAGTCGATAATAATAAATGGGAACGATTTTGATATAGTATTGATATTGAAACTATAAAAGTATTCAAGTTTTAATTAGGAAATTTTATTTATTAATATATGTAAAAAATATCATCTATAATATATATATATATATATATATATATAAGAATTTAATAATAAAAAATGAATATAATATAATGTCCAATTACCAAATCACAATTGAACAAAATACATCTTTAAACAGTGATATATCAACATTAAAATACATATTGAAAATCACAAAATAACAACAGAATAATAAAAAGATAATGATTACTATTGATCATGCGGGAAATGGTAATTTTATGGGTATATATTTAAAGACAATTCGGATTAAAAGATTTTTTGCTTATTGAAATAATTATATTTTCGATCCTCCAATTTAGATAATGGAAGGCAGGAGTTGAGTTTAAAATACACTTTTTACAAAATAAAGGTATTCCCATTGAAAAAAAAGATAATTCCTGATAATAAAGATAAGGTAAGGTCTCGATTATAGAAGGAATAGTCCCGATCAAAAAGGAGAAATTCTTATCAAAAAAGGAAAAGATCTGTACAAAAATTCAAACTTTTTTTTTTATTCAAAATCCTTTATTTTCAATTTTAAAATAATAGATAATATAAAGTATTAAAAAAAACGAAAATATAATATTTTATGTTTCAATATATTTAAAAATGTTTGAAAAATAATCAAATGAGAATAAGATTCAATTAAATAAGGAAAATTTCCACTAGAGGAAAGATTCAATCAAAAAAGAAAAATTTACATTCAAACTTAAAAGAAAATCGTTATTTATATGACTTTTTTTGTTCATAAATTTATTATTTATACACGTCATGTAATTTATTTTAAGAATTTTAATACAATTTTAATAAAGGTCCTTTGATATAGTTTGATATAATTGCTTCGAATATATCTACAAGAGATTAGAAGATACTTTACATAGTTCCCAGATACTTTTTCAGATCGACTCATAACCATTATCTTAGTTTTTGAGTAATCATTTTACCATCCTTGCCCCAATCATTAAATTTTCTTTTTTTATGAATAATTTTTTTTTCATTCTCTACCTTTTTCTATCTCAATTTTTTCTTTTTTTCATATTAAGCCCAGCATTTGTAATTCTTTATTTTTAACATTTTTAAGTCAGCCCAAGATTTTTAAATTAATAATATAGAAATAAAAATGATAAAAATAAATTTGCAATGATATTGCTATCAAAAAAATATATAGACACACAATTTAACCACTACGCAAATATATCTTTTCCTTTTTTCGTAAATCCTCAATTAAAATCCCATAATAATATAAACAATAATTTTCCCCAAAGAAAAATTAACTTTCACAGAATAAAATATAAATTCATAAAAACATTATAGGGGAAATGTACCCTGAATGGCCATGTTTTTGCTTTTTTGAAAAATAGGTATTAAAATTTATGTTTAACCAAACAAATTTTATATCAATGTGTAGCCTAAATATTAATCTTTAAAATAAAATTTGAATCAAAGCTCTATGTATATATATTTTTATTATCCATATCCTGCAAATACTATGATAAATTTAAAAAAAAATATTAACACAAATCCTTGAAATAAAATAAACAAAATGAGATTAATCCAAATAATTATAAACAAATATAATAACAATAACATAATAAAAAGTTAGAAAAAAAATTAAAAATGGACAAAAATTAAAATAACACCAACAGGATAATTTATGACGGAGCGACTTACTCACCCTTGCCATACATAGAAAATAGAAACGGGCAAAAGTTAGGGCTAAGGACACAATATAATGGGCGTAGAGGAAATCAAGATCGTTCCAGATCGTCCATTTCGGGAAAAGGGGCTACTAGAGGTGCGTCCACCATTAGACGACCGTAGGCCTACAAGGTTGCATCGGCCTCCAGAGGCAAGAGGAGAAAATAAAGAAAGATATGTAAGACACAATTATAGATACTCTACTTCTCCCTCTCTTCCTCCTCTTTTTAATACACAATCTTCTACTGTTATTCTTAATTCCCAATGGCCCTAATCAGGGCCACTGAATAAATAAGGTACCCGGGTACTGGACTACGACTCGCCTGTCTGTAGAGGAGAAGCAAATCAGTTCACAGACTGGCTTCAAAGGGTAATTCAATACCTGTGAGAACTGATGAGACAGTTGTTTTCTCCTGATGACGAGTAGGAATCCGATGTTCCTAACAGCAAACCTTCCTTTCCATCTGATGTCCCCATCGCCAGTTAAAAATCATAAATTTACCTATTGTTCCTATATGTCCAAAGATTCAGGAATTTAGGAGTGGAGAATAAACAAGCCCTCTACAGTCTCCTGGTCATACTCGGGCACCTATCGCTGGGGGGAGAAAATCTCGTTTATCATTTATCCGTTGGAAGGTTTGCCCTTTGTAAATGACAATGATTCTGGCTAATCCCAGATGGGTCCGACGGTTCTTTCTCAATTAACATTATCTTCAACGGTATCATCAATCAAGGCAACCGTTACAATTTCATATATGCCGATTCTGCCAACGTCCCATCGCTAAACATCGCCGATTACAAGCTATCTAGGCCGGTGATGTTACCCTACACGCGTGCAATTGCCAGACGGAAATTCAGACCCAGGCTTTACCACACTCGTATTTGCAACAACGAAGGAAGATACTTTCAATATCGTCTCTATTATAGCCTTGCCAAAAAGTATGCGCCGATTTTTAACCAGCTCTTGGACACTGGAGTAATTGAAGCAGCTGATGAAAACCAAATATCGATGGGTCCCCTAAGGTCATAAGTGACATTTCAGAAACATCCAAAAAACTTTCTGCAATATCCCTTTTGACTCAAGTCTATCCCACTGATCAGGGTTGCCAGGTCAAAATTTTCAAATTGCGGGAGAAATTTGGTATTATGCGGGAGAAATATAAAAATTGTGGTAGAAATATAAAAATTGCTAAAAAATTTTTTCTTCAGCCCGGATTTTGAATTGACTTAATTATCCGCCTATTATTTTTTATTTAGTTTATATAAATACAAAGTCGGTATTTCAAAATAAAATAACATCTTGATTTATTAAAATATATAAATTTATATAAAAAAACCAACGATGTTTTTTTAAATATAAAAGAATGTAAAAAAGATAAAATTTTATATAAGAAAAAACTATTTAAAAAATATATTTATGCGAATGTCCCGCAAAACGACCGCAATTAGAAATCTACCGTGTGTGTGTACAAAACATTATAGGGATAGGCGCTTAATTATCACCTATCACTTTTAAATATATAATAAGGTACTCCAAAAATAAAAAATAATACAGATGAAACTACAGTTGCGGCAATCGTAATCACTTATCTTGTAGTACAACATTCACGAGATACTTATCATCACAATGTTGGTAGAATCTTTTTTCCATAATATTTAACGAATCTAATATATATATGAAAACTCTACTTGTAGAACAAAAATGAGCAAGGCTATCATCAATGTTTTAGGACCTAAATCCAGGAGGTCAATTCTTGACGATTTTAAAAATGGCCATACATATGCAATTCTAACAGATGCATCCAATAAGGGAAATATTAAAATATTTCCCTTGATCCTCCGCTATTTCATCAAAACTAAGGTCGTTTCAACAAAACTATAAATTTTTTCCCCTCAAATAATGAAAATTCCAAAGACGTAGCTAACCATATAATGGTAAATATAGCAGATTCGAGATTATCAATAAATTGCATGTCAGCTTTCTGAATATGCCTCAGTGAATTTGGTAAAAACAGAGTGATTTACAGAATTGAGTCAGCACAATGTTGGTTGCGATATGTTCCTAATACCCGCCATCGGAATTTTAAAATTTTATAAACCTTTAAAAAAATATTTCTTAAATAAAGATTATAAAAGCTGTCCTAATATTTTGAAAATTTTTTTCAATAATGAATGGCAGAGGTATATTTAGGAATGATTTCACATGTAGGAAATACTACGTGCTGCTAATGTGCAGTTGCAAACAGAAGAATCTTAACAAAGATTCACAAAATTATGCTGCAGATGTGTTCATCTTTACAGTTAAAAATTGACAATAAATTTTATGGCGCCATTGCTAAAACTTAATTATATTTTATTTGAGATTTAAATAATAGAACTAAATGTTTACCGTCATTATTGAGATATTTATAAAATTCCTGGCATGACATATTATATATTTGTTTAACCATTAGCTCGGCTTCTAATGATGTTAAAGCAATCCGATTTCTCTCCTTTTTCCAGGCAGTCCTCATCAGGCTAAAAATGCGCTCGGATGAGGCATTAGAATGAGGTAAGGAGAATACATACTCGCATATTTTTTAAAGCATGGGGATTTATCGTTATTACGAAAAAATTCTACCCATTTCTCCTCTGCTTTTAGACTATCTAACTTTAAGTATTTTGGCGAATCATAAAAAATAGAGAGAATTACAATCTCCTCAAACAAGAAATCAATGTCTTTCGGTATTTTTAATATATTTATTAATTATAAAAACCATCAATCGATGGTTTCTGTTCCAAGGTCATAATATTTATACATTTGTAAATAGAGTTATTAAAATCAAATTTTGATTGTAAATATTCTAAAATTGTCTTAATAAAAATATCTGCTTCATTTAAAAATGTATTAATTAGAGTTTTATTTGAACATTTTAATATATTATTTTTAGCAATAGCGCCATAGAATTTATTATCAATTTTTAACTGTAGAGATGAACAGAGATGTAGCATGATTTTATGAATCTTTTTTAATAAAGAATATTCTGATTGCAACTAAATATTAACTGCATGAAGTAGATTTCCTACATGTGAAACGAATTCCAAATATGCTTCGCAACAACTCACATCATTCCAAGTCAGACCACTTCACCAACTCTTTTAGTTGATGACTAAATTCGTTAAAACATTTAATCACAATTATTTCGACATCCACAGATAGTACATTTATTGCCTTCTTGCAAGAATTATGTAGTATGGCATATACAGCCAATTGGTATTAATTCATTATTGTGCTGCCTCAATTCGGTAACTTTGGTTTTTGCCAAAATTTACAGAGGTATTATCAACGCAGATAGCTGACATGCCAATCATTGATAACCATTTATCAGGTATATTTACCATTATGTGGCTCATTGTTGGATTTCACTATCCGAGGAAAATTTTTTAACAGTTTTATGGAAATGTTCTTATTCTTGTTGAAATAGCAAAGGATCAAGGAAAAGGTTTTAATATTTCCCTTATTAGATGTATCTGTTAGAATTAAATATGGATGCCCATCTTTCAAATCATCTAGAATTGACCTCTAGGATTCAGGTACTAAAACACTTGTGATAGCCTTGCTCATTTTTGTTCTGCCACAAGTAAGGTTTGTACTTATATTGGATCGTTAAATATCATGAGAAAAAGATTCTACCCACATTGTGATGATATAGCTCTGTGAATGTTGAACTACATGATAGATGTATACGATTTCCGCAAATGTAGTTGCATCTGTATAATTTTATTTGAGAATATTTTTGTATTGCAATCGATGTTGATATACTCACCTGTACTGACTTATATGAATGAAATGATGTTGATTTATTATTGGATAAAAATAAAACAGGATAGAAAGAAATTTACAAACTAGACATGTTTTTCGAATAAATATTTAAAATTAGTTTAAAAATATAAAAATAATCAATTAATATCTCTCAAAATTATTATTTATATATTAAAAATGTTAAAATACTAAAAAAAAATTGCTGGAGAAATTAAAAAATTGCGGTAGATTTTTGCGGGAGATTTCCAATTGCGGTAGTTTTACGAGAGAGAGATGTCTGCGTGTAAACTAAAAAATTGCGGGAGTCTCCCGCTGAGGGGAAACATGGCAACCCTGCCCCTGATGTCGGCCAAACTAGAAAAAAAATCGCCTGCGAAATCGACATAAAGTAATATTTTGCATTCCATTGGCAGGACATGTCCGACGCTTCTTTGGCATCTGATTCCGAGGACAAGCATACTGTTAGAAAGTCCTTCAGCCCGTACTGTTTACAAAGTATCATACTAGATGCCTGCGCCAAGATAGTCAGAAAAACCAATTAAAACGTATACTTGGATAACCTGATGATCTATGGTAATTAAGAGTTCGAAGTAAAGTGATTTAAGCGATCTCTTAGATGTACACTATAGGATTAAGGCCTTACAATAGCTACTTTAAAATTGATACAAGACCCTACACTCTACATCACCTATTTGGAAATCTCCATTGACCTCAAAGCAAAACCATATCTAATGACAACAACACCCGAATGCAACTTACTAAATGGCTTGTACCATTTCAGCAGCACACGCACCAATTATCATTGACCACACGCCAGTGTATAATGTTAATCACTTCGCCTACGAAATCATTGGAATGTCGTGACTGTTTTAACCCTATTATATTATTATGAATAATTCAGTCTTAATACTTGTAGTCGACACTTACCTAACTTTTCAACATAGCGAACATGATAATCAGTGCCTAAGCTCCCATTTATTCAGATACCACACTACCAACGTGGTTTACACACCTCGGAGTCACATCGGTATATCATTTTGTGGTTATGATAACCTATATGTCTCATAAGAGCCTTGCTGCTCTTCAACATCCCCTCTTACGCTCTAACTCAAATTAACGCCAATGAACTCCTAGCAATCAGCAAAGATGAGGACCCTCCTACGAAATTCACCGACTGGACAGTAACCTTCTTTATATTTAAATAGGACTTAAATCCCATGTTAGATTGGCTACAAAACTTTCAGCCATTCACAAAACATTAAATGGATTTCGGAGGACTAATATCCTGCAGACGAGCCATCTATACCCTGGATAGGAGATAGGGCAGCCCAAACCTTGTTTAATCAAGAAACGGTGCCCGCTCTTGCCGCCACCTTGAACGATATCAATCAAACAGACTTCTTGTTTGGTACCAAAACTATCGACACTCAACTGCTCTCTGGACTTACCAATTCGTCTACAAATACAAGGTTCTCAAATATACATTGATGATCTTTAATTTCGAAAAAACTGGAACAACAATAGGATGCCTAGAACGAACTCATCCCCGTTATTTATCTAATTATATACAACGTTTTATATTAACATCCTTCATTGTCGTTGTTCTTGTTTTATATTCGTCTATTTTATAATCACCATTTTTATTTATATTACTTTGGCATAATCTACTAACCAAATTTTTCGGTATTTGTACGATTTTACTACCACCCAGCTCTGCATGACTCAATTAGAGATATATTTTAAAATCTGCAAATTACGTAAGAGAGTCGGTGCAAAATATTTATCTTAAGATTGACTCCCAAATACTCCCTAAAGTTATTTCGTCTAAGACCCGTTAAAAAGGGATATGAAGATGAGACAAACTTTATACATTTTCCCTATATTTTAAAATCTGGATTTATTTTATTTATTATTAAAATATTTCAAAAATTATATTTACCAGCAAAACAATTTTTATATCCTTCAATTCAATTTTATTTAAATATCCTTCATTCAATTTTATTTAATTTATATCAATTATAAATGCAAATATTATCATAAAATAAAGAACGTTAACCCTTTACAGTATTTTTAAAACTATATGGAAATAAAATGGTAAAATTGCTATAAAGAATTTTTTTTTACACTTATAAGAAACTGTTTTAATTATTTAATTTCTAGGAATTAGCTAAGAATTATTAATATCAGAAATATCTTTATTAAATCAAACAACAGTGTAATTCCAATAACATATTTTTGAAAGTAAAAATTATATCTTTAATGGTATAAAATAATATAACATATATATAGTGTTGTTAATCGGCTTAGCCGAGTCGGCTCGAACAGAGCTCACTCAAATTTTAGGTCATTTTTTTCGACTCCAACTCAAAGTATTGGTCGTTTTTTACGACTTCGACCCGAGTTCAAGCCGAAAAAAACGACTTCGACCCAAAATATGGGTCGCTTTTTTCGACTCCGACCCAAGTCCAAGCCGAAAAAAACGACCTCGACCCAAAATATGGGTCGTTTTTTACGACTCCGACTCAAAATTTGGTTGTATTTTTCGACTCAAACTTGAAATTTGGGTCGTATTTTTCGACTCAAACTTGAAGTTTAGATCGTATTTTTCGACTCCAACTCAAAGTTTGGGTCGTTTTTCTGACTCAGACTCAAACATCGGGTCCTTTTATTCAATCCGACCCAAAATATGGATCGTTTTTTTTATAGACGACTTAAAGTTAGGGTTGCTTTTTTTCACCCCTAACCCAATATCTAGATCATTTTTTTCGACCAAAAGTCAAATAACATTTAGTATATATTAATATCATAGGCGGGAAAGTTACTTAAAGCTTCTTTAAATTATAATGCTCTGATTAACTATTCATCATAGTTATATTTTAAAATTTTTAAGTGAAGATGTACCATAGAAAAGTGCCATTTGTCATGATGGTTATTTTTGAACTTTTTTAAATGAAATAGATAAAAATATATATTGTAGACATGTTAAATCAAAATTTCAGTGATGATGTACCATAGATAAGTGGTAATTGTCATAATCGCTATTTTTGAACTTTTTTGAGTTTTTTTAAAGCAAATTGCTAAAAATATATATTCTAAACATGTTAAATTAAAAATTCAGTGAGGATGTATCATAGATAGGTGACAATTGTCATAATCGCTATTTTTGAACTTTTTCAAATTTTTTTAAAGGAAATATCTAAAAATATATATTCTAAACATGTTAAATTAAAAATTCAGTGAGGATGTATCATATATAGGTGACAAATGTCATAATCGCTATTTTTGAACTTTTTCAAATTTTTTTAAAGGAAATAGCTAAAATTATATATTCTAAACATGTTAAATTAAAAATTCAGTGAGGATGTATCATAGAAAGGTGACAATTGTCTTAATCGTTATTTTTGAACTTTTTTCAATTTTTTTAAAGCAAATAGCTAAAAATATATATTCTAAACATGTTAAATTAAAAATTCAGTGAGGATGTATCATATATAGGTGACAATTGTCATAATCACTATTTTTAAACTTTTTCAAATTTTTTTAAAGGAAATATCTAAAAAAATATATTCTAAACATGTTAAATTAAAAATTCAATGAGGATGTATCATAGATAGGTGACAATTGTCATAATCGCTATTTTTGACCTTTTTTGAGTTTTTTTAAAGCAAATTGCTAAAAATATATATTCTAAACATGTTAAATTAAAAATTCAGTGAGGATGTATCATATATAGGTGACAATTGTCATAATCGCTATTTTTGAACTTTTTCAAATTTTTTTAAAGGAAATATCTAAAAATATATATTCTAAACATGTTAAATTAAAAATCCAGTAAGGATGTATCATAGATAGGTGACAAATGTCATAATCGCTATTTTTGAACTTTTTCAAATTTTTTTAAAGGAAATATCTAAAAATATATATTTTTAACATGTTAAATTTAAAATTCAGTGAGGATGTACCATATATAGGTGACAATTGTCATAATCGCAAAAATTTTAAAATATAACTATGATGAATAGTTAATCATAGCATTATAATTTAAAGAAGCTTTAAGTAACTTTCCCGCCTATAATAATAATATATACTAAATGTTATTTGACTTTTGGTCGAAAAAATAGTTCAAAAATAGCGATTATGACAATTGTCACCTATCTATGATACATCTTCACTGAATTTTTAATTTAACATGTTTAGAATATATATTTTTAGCTATTTCCTTTAAAAAAATTTGAAAAAGTTCAAAAATAGCGATTATGACCATTGTCATTTATCTATGATACATCCTCACTGAATTTTTAATTTAACATGTTTAGAATATATGTTTTTAGATATTTCCTTTAAAAAAATTTGAAAAAGTTCAAAAATAGCGATTATGACAATTGTCACCTATCTATGATACATCCTCACAGAATTTTTAATTTAACATTTTTAGAATGTATATTTTTAGATATTTCCTTTAAAAAAATTTGAAAAAGTTCAAAAATAGCGATTATGACAATTGTCACCTATCTATGATACATCCTCACTGAATTTTTAATTTAACATGTTTACAATATATATTTTTAGCTATTTCCTTTAAAAAAATTTGAAAAAGTTCAAAAATAGCGATTATGACAATTGTCACCTATCTATGATACATCCTCATTGAATTTTTAATTTAACATGTTTTTAATATATATTTTTAGATATTTCCTTTAAAAAAAATTTGAAAAAGTTCAAAAATAGCGATTATGACAATTGTCACCTATCTATGATACATCCTCACTGAATTTTTAATTTAACATGTTTAGAATATATATTTTTAGCTATTTCCTTTAAAAAAATTTGAAAAAGTTCAAAAATAGCGATTATGACAATTGTCACCTATCTATGATACATCCTCATTGAATTTTTAATTTAACATGTTTAGAATATATATTTTTAGTTATTTCCTTTAAAAAAATTTGAAAAAGTTAAAAAATAGCGATTATGACAATTGTCACCTATCTATGATACATCCTCATTGAATTTTTAATTTAACATGTTTAGAATATATATTTTTAGCAATTTGCTTTAAAAAAACTCAAAAAAGTTCAAAAATAGCGATTATGACAATTACCACTTATCTATGGTACATCATCACTGAAATTTTGATTTAACATGTATACAATATATATTTTTATCTATTTCATTTAAAAAAGTTCAAAAATAACCATCATGACAAATGGCACTTTTCTATGGTACATCTTCACTTAAAAATTTGAAAATATAACTATGATGAATAGTTAATCAGAGCATTATAATTTAAAGAAGCTTTAAGTAACTTTCCCGCATATAATATTAATATATATTAAATGTTATTTGACTTTTGGTCGAAAAAAATGATCTAGATTTTGGGTTATGGGTGAAAAAAAGCAACCCTAACTTTAAGTCGTCTTTAAAAAAAACGATCCATATTTTGGGTCGGATTGAATAAAACGACCCGATGTTTGAGTCTGAGTCAGAAAAACGACCCAAACTTTGAGTTGGAGTCGAAAAATACGATCTAAACTTCAAGTTCGAGTCGAAAAATACGACCCAAATTTCAAGTTTGAGTCGAAAAATACAACCCAAATTTTGAATCGGAGTCGTAAAAAACGACCCATATTTTGGGTTGAGGTCGTTTTTTTCGGCTTGGACTTGGGTCGGAGTCGAAAAAAACGACCCATATTTTGGGTCGAAGTCGTTTTTTTCGGCTTGAACTCTGGTCGAAGTCGAAAAAAACGACTCAAACATTGAGTCGGAGTCGAATAAAATTACCCGAGCTTTGGGTCGGGGACGCGACTCGCGGCGTTTTAACAACACTAGATTATTGTATACCATATTTACGCAATATTTTATAGTTATAGTAAAAGAGGACTTGACTGCTGCATATTTTTATGGTAAATAAATATCATTTAATATGATTCATAAATAAATTTTTTATGGCTATATAAATTATATGGACTATTACATCGAAAGTACATTATCTAACCTCATGTATACTAAAAAAATATTTATCTAAATATTTCTTGTTTACAAATATCTTTAAGGTACAAATTTGTGGATCGGAATAAGTATATTATTAAAGGTTATATAATTAACAATATTATAATTGAAAATACTAGGAATAGGATGGACAAATGAGACACTTATTCTTAACATAAGTAAAATTAGCCATAATAAATTATGTTATATACTAAACTATTTCCTTAGTATTAAGGATAAAATTAAAACGCTATCCAATATTTTAATAAAACACATTGAAAAAATCAATAATATTTATTATCCGTTTTTAATATAGAACAAGAAGATATACCCACAAGTAAAATATAAAATATATTTATCAATTAAAAGGAGTTTTAAGATTTCAGGATACTAATAGTTATGATAGTATTTTTAATATATATAAATCTAATTTCGTAATAGATCTCGATAATATTTTAATTTGAATTGTGCCACACTGAATTAATCATTTTAGAGTTGAAATGAAATATCTATATAAGGCCACTTAAATAATCAATTTTGATATTTTTTTCAATTTTCAAAAATAACTGATATTTCACCCCAACAACTGATTTGACATAATTTTAAAATAATGTTTAATGATTAATATTTGATATCATGCCTTGATATAATTAACTACACATATCCCCTATCGAATATTCAAATAAAAAATAAATTGTTTTGTGATCGACTAAATTTTTTAATGTCAAAAAAATTTATTAAACATTCTATAAAAATATTTTTTAAAATTAAAGTATATCATAATCTTAAATAGATAGAATAGGTTTTGAAGAATTAGCATATCCTTTTTATTCTTTATATATTACAATTACATTTTGATTATTCATATTAAAATTAACTTTTTCTTTTAACAATAAAAAATGTTCCTTTTACATTTTTTTTTAAAAATAAATAAATCATAAAATAACCACTTATATAAAAATAAAAATAAAATGTTCGTTTAAAATTGAATTTTACTTAATATCAAAAAGTATATCAATTGTCAAAAAAATTGATTTTAAAGTTAGAAACAAACATAAATTGCAACGATAAAATAAATCGTTAATACGATAAAATAAAACGTTAATATAAACTAAAAATAATTCGCAGAAAAATGTAAAATAAAATAAAATTTTAAATCAACTTTATCACTTATTTAACAGCCTTAAAATGAAGATATTAATGTTTGATATAATACATCTTACAAGGTATTATTTGATGTAATTTGATAACAATAAACTTAAGATAAACCTTATAATTATATATTATAAAATTAACATTAGGCTCTTATTAAAATGTGTAGATTCAATTTGTAATATATTTATTTTTTTAAATTTAGTTTAATTTTCAAATTATATAGTATTTCTGGCACGCTCAGAATTTATTCCAGGTAAATTATTAATTATAATTAACCATAATATGGCATAGTTGAGATTATAGAACGTTTATGTGATGAAAAAAAACTATTTTCTCTTTTATCAAAATATTATATAAGAAATTTTATTAATATGTTAATCTTCAAAATGAGTAAGAAAGGTTAAATGTTCATGAATGCAAGTTTTCAAGAGTCGACTATAAACTGGAATATGATTGTTAGACTTGAATATAAAATCTTATCTATACTTTATTGTTTAATCATAAAAAAACTGTATATTTGTTTTTACAGAACTCAATGAATCCTGTAAGTAATTACAGTTATATGATAATAAGAATTTACAGGAATTGCATTACCGTGAATATCTAGCCGAAAGTTTTCCTAGAATATCATCGAAAATTTATTTCCAAGAATATATTAACCCAAAATGATTAATAGGAATTTTTCCCTTTCTATATATTACCACAATTATGCAAGAGCTTATTTATAGTTTCATTGAAATTAAGCAAAACAATTACTAATATAACTAACCCTATGACCCTTGTTTTTTTTATTTTATTAAATACTATGTAAATGTAAAAAATTTAGTAAATTAAAAAAATAATACTTAAATTACGTTTTATCATTGGGGTATTCCTTAACCCAAAAGGATTAATAGGAATTTTTCCCTTTCTATATATTACCACAATTATGCAAGAGCTTATTTATAGTTTCATTGAAATTAAGCAAAACAATTACTAATATAACTAACCCTATGACCCTTGTTTTTTTTATTTTATTAAATACTATGTAAATGTAAAAAATTTAGTAAATTAAAAAAATAATACTTAAATTACGTTTTATCATTGGGGTACAATGATCATTTTGTTTTAATAATCATTTTAATGCCTTTTATAGAAACAAGCTGATATTCCTAGTAATAGTCTCTTTTTGCCCAAAGCTTATTTTTGCCTAGTAAATTTTTGAATTAGATATATAGTGTTACGGTTTATAAAATTTCATAATCAAGACTGCCAGATCTCCTCCATTGGTAGAAGGATCCCTCAGTTGTCCCAAACAAAACTCTTTCCGGCAAATCTCCACCAATTTAAATTTTACGAAAAAATCCACTACAGTTTTAAATGTTCTCCTACATTTTTATAAAGAACATTTTTCTAATTTTTTTATTTTATAAATAAAGGGTAAAATAATTTTTTTAGATAACAAAAAAAAAATAATGCACTTATTTTTTTATAATAATAATCAAAGTTGTTAATACTATATATCTAGTTATAAAAATGTAACATCTCTATCTAGATACCCTTTTCAGATCAATATTTATAGACAATCTCTGAAAAGAAATCAAAAAATTTAATATCAGCATTTTTTGGGGCACCCCTTAGATGATATATTTTTATTAGTTTTGAAAAAAAATTGAAAATAATTTTTTAGAATATGTGGGTCGGGCCTTTAATATATTTATCGATAATCCCAATTATAAAGTTGCTACATTAAACACTCTGCCTTTAAATGTCCCGGAAAACATTTAAGCGTGGCAAAAAATGTTTTTTCAGATAAACGAGAATGCCTATGATAAAAACTTGAGAATATTTTATTATTATAATCCAACAATTATCGTATATTATCATATAATTATATATTTTATATATGTATTGTTAATGTAACAATTATATTTGTATATATATTGCTAAAATTTGACAATTATTATTTATTATTTAATTAAATATTTGGTGTATAGATGGATGTGATATCAGTTTATTACACATTTTTCTTAGCTCACGTCAAAATTTGAATACAATAAAATTCTAAACAAAGCATTATGCACATCTTACATGTTTATGATAACAATTATATCTGTATCTAGATACATTTGTATTTGTATGAATCTATATACGTTTTTAGACAATGTATTTAAATCTAAATACCTTTTTAAATAAAGTATCTGTATCTAAATTCATTTAAAAATTTGCTTTTAGCAACTCTTATAATAATAAATAAAACTAATCAATTACAAAATTATATATTTAAACTCTAAGAAGAAATATTTACTGATTCTGAAAAATATTTACTGATTCTGAAAAATATTTACTGATTCTGAATAATATTTAAAAAAAACAATTACTAAGGCTTCTAAATTGAGTGTTTGGGTTTTGCTACATACCACATCGTTATTTGAATTCAAGTGGTATTTTATAAAATTAGTCACTATGTAAAGTAAGTTTTTCGTTCCAAGAAGTTGTTATTCATAATCGTAATTTACTAATAGTAATGACCATCTTAATAATCGTTATGATATATCTGTTAATTTTTTATGCGGAAGTATAGATATTTATCTTAATTTTCTATTTTCTAAATATGTTTTGTTTCGCATGAGTAACTATTTCTCAATATTTACAGAAATTTTCTATCATCACCTTTATATATTTTTTATTGAATTGAAAAGGTGTGGTATCAGAGCAACTAGGTAATATACTATTTGATAGAATATGAATTTATTTGTGAAATAAATTGAATTATTTAAAGCAGAATTTATAATAGATTTTATTTAAAAATCAAATTCAGACTTTATAAATGGCACACTAATAATTTCTTTAGGTATGATCATATTTTGCCTGTTCTATACAATTAAATTAACTTTATAAATATAATTAAATAATTAATAAAATTTTATATATAAATATATTATTCTTAAGATTTAAAAAAAACAACCATGACCTTTATTATTAATATATATATAATATCCTTAATTCCACTCATGATAATTGTTAAAAATTTATTAGTAGTAGTGGAATAAATGATTCCATTACTTTATATTTTAACATCGAAAAGCTGTTAAATAACAACTATAAGTTAGTAACTCATATAGATAATAAGAGTGCCAAAGAAAATATTATATTTTACTTGACTTTAGGAACAACAGAAATATTTAGTGTACCAAGTACAAAATTATAACTAAATCTATAAACAATTTTATAATATTAATTTTTAGTTCTGGATTTATATACATAAGAAACTATAGCAAACGTATCAAAATTTTTTTAATACTATCAATTAACATAATTTTGAATAACTAATTAATTTAGCCTATAAACAATACATATTTCAGCATAACGGTATAACAATATAAAATAATTTATATGTTTGTTTATAATGAGTTATAAGAATTTAGGAGTTTAGTTTTTTAAGAATTTTTGAAATATTGAATTTAAAAATCCTCACCCTATGATCTGCACCGATCAATAAATAAAGAGATTTGCTAGTTTCTCATAAAACAAATCAAGGTCTCCTTGAAAATATATTGAACATAAAATATTTACCATCATCCTGGTTTCAGGCCGCTCTTCATAGAAAGTCAGGTTGGATTGGTACCCGATTCCCGTTGCAACTCTCTTTTTCAGCCTTTATTTTATACCGTCTAGTCGCTTAAGTTATCATCAATAATATATCCACTTTTATAGATACTGATTTATCTCTGGCTTTAATCTTTTGAAACAATAATTTGCCCATTCTCTGTCGTCAAGCCAACCACTAGCGTTCAAAAAGATGGAATTCTTCTTTGATCGCCTATTCCGTTGAATACCTCATTTCGAACAGACCCTTTGAAAATCATCCCATTAACATTAATAAATGCAAACTCAGGCTATAAATGGTTGGAAGTAATCACCAATTCCATCTCGGCCTCCTCATGACTGGCGAACAACTGCACATATACATAGCTCTTCGCTTTGGCTGTAATGTAGTTGTACCCTCCATTTTCATCGATTGTGGTTATCCCATTGAATTAATTGCCTTCACGGTGTTGAAAATCATATCTTAACTTTATTAACAACCTTCTCCTAGCTGCCCTCAAAAAAATTAATATTTCATCCACCCTCGAAACAATGGGCTTTTCAAATAAAAACGTATACGCATTGATGGTACATCCCTCCCATAGACTAACGGTATCCCACCGACCTGGGATTCTTGTCTCGTTTTGCAACAAAGCCACACTTCTCATTTTTTTGCCATCGAAAAGACAGAAGTTCTTAAAAAAATAAATTCGTTGGCCTCACTGCTATAAATTACCATTTAGAAAACTTTATTCCTAATAAATATCGAGATCTAATATAAATTTAAAAAAATACAGAGATGGGTTGCATTTAGATGTATTCTTAGAGGATATACATTGATAACCCTTTTTTAATAGGGCTAATAAAGTAATTTAGGAAGAAAAAAAGAAAGAAATGTTAAAAGTCATTAATAATTAGGAAAATTATTGATCTTCGTCTCTTTTTCAAAATTATATTTGTTTGACCATCAAATGTAGTGTTGTTAAATGGCTCGTTTTGAGCCGATTTTTAAAAACGGATAACTCAATATTTCGTCCAGAAAATATTGTGCAAGCCTCAAGATTTTGCTCATAGAAGGAACAAAGGTCTAGGCATATATTATCGAAATCTCGAGACTTAGGCAATATTTTTCTGGCTAAAATATTGAGTTAGCCGTTTTAAAAAATCGGCTCAAAATGAGCCGTTTAACAACACTAATCAAATGCATCTTTTTATCTTTTATTATAATCTATTAAAAAACTATAATATTTACTTATAGTACCAGCATTCATATAAATATTTTTTTAAAGAATATTTACAAAT
This sequence comes from Gordionus sp. m RMFG-2023, assembly GCF_954871325.1. Taxonomy (NCBI): domain Eukaryota; kingdom Metazoa; phylum Nematomorpha; class Gordioida; order Chordodea; family Parachordodidae; genus Gordionus; species Gordionus sp. m RMFG-2023. The sequence continues at coordinate 4,270,981 of NC_088777.1, read as the reverse complement.
TGATAATAACAAAAACCAATTCTCGAGACCAAATTTTATATTCTTGCCGGCAGCTTCTACATGAGTTAGTTTTTTTTCTGTTGATATATTAATTACATATGATAAGCACCCTCTTATCTTAATATGTACTGCTATAATTTTTAAATGATGACTAAAATAATCTGGTATTTTAATAATATACAGATATATAAATTTGTTTTGGGTTTGTTATCAATGATAATTTAGCATAATTCATATATTTGAAAAATTATATTCAAAACAATTACATACCTTATTATATCGAATTAAAAATTATACATATAATATATACTATGATTAATTGTATATTTGATAAAGGAACCAATATGAATATTACAAGGATAGAATAATTATTGCCAAATTATTTTAAATTTATTAAACTTTGGGTTCTATTTATTATTATAGTAATGATTAAATCTTTTGCTTTTTATTTAATTTTGGGCTTCCTGCTTAATAATTATTCTATTTAATATCAATATTAATTATTTTATATATAAATTGCACCGCGTTTATTAATTAATCATTATACTAAAATATCAGTAAATTATTTTATAAAATAAAATGAATCCAAAATATCACTTACAGTTCATTAGAAATCGGGAATGGGGGGGGGGGGGTCGTTCACAATAACAAATAAGGGAATATTAAATTTTTACATGTTTAAATTTTAAAATATGCTCTATTTTGCTATCTGGAAGAAATGGGTTTTCTAGGAAAGGTTTAAATAAGATACATAAGATTAGATTAATAATTATTATAATTTTTTTGGGTTATTATATAATTTAAAGAAATATTTATATTCAGATTCTAAATTGAGGAATTTAAACTTATCATAAAAAAAAATCTTGTTAATTTATCTCAAAAACCTAAACTAAGTTTTTTAAAAATATTTTCTACGCATCTCTATTTCCACAAATAAAAAACGATGGTATATAAATATGACTATAATTTTAAATATATATATTATTTATATATTTTTTATCCATTACAATAATAATAACATTTCTATGCTGTCATCCCCAAGTCTAGAACGACTATCGGAAAGTATGAACTTTGCCCTACTAAATAATGGTTCAAAATTAGCATTTGCGGATATGCGGTATAAAATTTAATATACATTTTTAAAAAAAAAATATTCATTTTAAATTTAAAAAATGCACCCTGAGAATTTTCATTAGTATAATTATTTATCTATACTAGGGGCGTTTTTAATCTGGCTAGGGTATTTTGGGTTTGAATAGTATTATTTAATGTTACCATTAGTCTATCAAGTTGCCCATTGGATTCATTCAAATGAATATATGGCCAATTCAATTTGAAACTAGGGTGAATAATAGCAGATGTTCCAGATAATAAAGATAACAATTTATAAAATATAATCATTAAATAAAAGAGTCTATGACAAAATAAAATGTTAAATATTAATTATATTTTGTAATTTTTAATATAATTCTTAAAAAATATCCTATGGCCAGTTGAAACATACGGTGTTTAAACTAGGCCAGAAATTGAACTCTCATATAAGCTCACCGAGCTCAAGAACCATTATAGATCCAGCTTTGATTTATTTCTAAGATTAAGGATTGGGCTGCCCATAAATATTAAATTTGTCTGATATATTACCTGTAAATGTTTTATCAAGTTTAAGCTAATAGTCTTCGTTAATTATAAAACCTTACACATCTTACAATTAAGATAATTTATTTATCAAGATTAAAATATTTTGCAATTTTAGGAAAATGAAATTCTATATTACTATAATTTTCCTGGGAAATTACTTTGTCAATATGATATGTACCAAAATTGTTTTCAATGCCAATCACTAATATCGTCAAAATTAAATAAAAGATTATTTTAGAATTAATTAAAAATATATTTTAATAATTTTTATGTATATTTATTATATAAAATTGAAAGTATTCTAAATTAGTATCGAACCGCCATCACTATTTTTTTTAAAAAATATAGGGCGCTCAATCTACCGCTTGTTCTATTATATGCATCAATTATTTTTTTAAATCTGCAAGAATTACGTGGGAGAGGGGATTGCTAAATATTTATCTTAAGACTTTTTATAGTCAAAACAATAGATTCTTTATTATAAAATTGTTTCCTATATATAGTCTTTTATAATTATGTCATTTAACTACTACTAATATGCAATTACATCCTCCATAAGATAATATAAAATGTAAGAAATATATAATTCAAATAGCGTAACCTTTTAAAATATATATAAACATTCAAATATAACAAGACTGACTACGAAATACTCACTATAGTTATACTGCCTAAGACCCGTTAAAAAAGGGATATGAATATAAGATAAACTTTTATACATTTTCCCCTCCTATTGTATATTCTGATTACTAATATGATTTATTTTATTTTTTATTTAAATAAATTATCAAAAACTATATTTATACCATAAAATATTTTTTCATATCCTTTCCATCATTTAATTTTATTTGAATATTATTAAATTATTTAAAATATTTATTTCTCTAAATATTATACCATCTGATATTTCTAGAACTATATGATTAAAATGGTATAATTGGTATAAAGAAGTATTTTAACTATTTTATCAAATTTTATTTATTTTTTTTTAAATTATCAAAATAAAATGATTATACAATTTTCACCCTGCCATCAGCTTACATTTCAACTTTATCGTGTTGCAACAGAAAATCTTTCATGGTTTGCTCAAAGGAAGAATTTTTATATTAAAAATTTTTATCCAAAAATATTTTATATAGTTTTTTGGTTAGTTACAAAAAATGGATCCAAGTATATAATTTTTTATTCTCCAATAACGGGATTAAGAGTTCTTGAAAATTGCAGCAATCCTAAAAATTATGTGGATCACTTTTATATCTTCTGATACTTTATACACGTCAAATTGACGTTGTCCACTAGAATTTTAATTTTCATTCATATTTAAAAAAATAATCAGATTTTTACGATTTCTAAATATCATAATGCTTTCTCAGACAATTCAAAATTAGCGCATTCGTTCATTTAATTTTCGCAAAATTTGAAAACAATATAAACAGACGTGAATTTTTAGGCAAATATTTTTGCATTTTTTTTATACGCGCATTATAAAATAGCATTTTTTTCTTTCGTCAAAATTCATTTATTGCATATTCGTAATTTTAAACATCATTTTTAATTTGAAAAATTTTTATGATGGGCTAAATTAATACTAAAACATTTATTTAATCAAAGTAAAAAAAAATAATATTCCTTAAAACTCGTTTTATTTTTTAAGGCGAAAAATAGACTTGGTATCATTTCGCGCGAAATAAAATCGCACGAATAAACTATGAAGACAAATCCTGATATGTTATTTTAACATATCTATCAACAATATGAGTCAAGAAAGAGTATTTTTATGATCCAAAATAATTACATAAAATCACTAACACTGATAATTTAGATTAAATTTTGCTATATTTCCCAAAATAATAATGGTATCTATTTATGTATATTAGTATCCATCATATAAGCGATAAACTATATTTTTTAAATAATTCTAAAATATTATATAAATTATTAACACTTAGTTAGAATGGACATTATTTTATGGCATACTTCACAAAATATTATTATCTAATATGAGGAAGAAAGAAGCTAGACTTCATTTTAAGGGGGTTACTATCTAGAATTTAACCATTTTAGCAAATAATTGCAAGAAGTTTGAATAATATCTATGGAAATATTTTAAAATAGGAAATATTTTAAATATGAAATCTTAAAAAGGAAATCTTTAATGGGAAATCTTTTTTAAAAGGGAATCTTTTTAACTAGGAAATCTTTTTAAATAAGAAATCTTTTTAAATAGGTAATATTTAATAAATGAAAATCATTTTATATATAAATTCTCATAATAGAATTCTTGATTCTAACTTTTGATAAATTATGGGGATCGATCTATATATTCTAATTTCCAAAATCTCTAATTTGACATTTCCTAGAGCCCTAGCGTATTATTTTTTCTTCAATATTTAAAAGTAAATTTATTTTACTATTTCTATTTTATTAAATCAACTTTAAATAATCAGAATTATAATATAAATAAGTCAATTTATATATATATAAGTCAATTTATATATATATAAGTCAATTTATATATATATAAGTCAATTTATATATATATAAATATAGCTGCAAAAAATTATTAAATATATCTAGACCTGTCCGCCGATGTCTCAATCAACGGCGGCGGTTTAAAAAAATTTTTTTTATCAGCGTTCGGCGGCGGTGGCGCGGAATATTTATTTAAAATTTTTTTAATGAATTTAATTTACAAATTAATTTATTTTTTAATGAATTTAATTTATAAATTAATGTATTATATTTTTAATAATTTATTTGGGCGATCTTTTCTAATAAATTAATAACATAATTTAATTGATCTTAAATTATTATTTCACTCCAATTTAAATTTATGTATTTTCTCATTCTCAGAAAGAGACTAAGGAATTGCATTTTTACTCAGATCAGAGTCACATCAACAACACATATAAGAAATATTCTATTGATTTTTATTATATTTAAAATAAATTTGGAATGCAAGCAAAATATAAAGTATTAAATATATTAAGTCAGAATTCAGATTTAGTAAAATTATAATTGTCATGAATAAACAGAATTTTTTCAAGATTTGTGGGACATAAAGAAGTCCTTTTAGCATTGAGTATTAATCCAGCAATGGAAAAAATTCTTTCGCTGTGCAGGTATACAATGAACCCTACTTGGAAGGGAATGTTTACGAGCTAATTTAGCTATATAAGAGCATGATGTTTGACCATTATCCTCAGCTTGAATTTTACTCTGGCATTTCTATCATGCTCTAAAAGTTTTAAATGTCGAATTAAAAATTGCAATGATGTCGTAGAATTCAAATTTAAATATTCTGAAACATATTTAAAATTTTAAAATCTGGGATCAAGTAGAGTTGCTAATATCTAATGTTTAAAATATAATTTTTTGATAGAAATATAAAATAACTTGAAGTTTAGTAATGGGAAACCTATAGTCAAGCTTTTTTTCCATATTTTCTTTTAAACATATAATATCTGAGCAATCAGATCTATTGATTTGTATATGAGCTTCTATTTCACTGCGAAATAATAACCCTAAGTTCGATCCTTTTTGGGAGGAAAGAAATTCCACCGACTCTCGGAATGGATTTAATACTGCCATCAATCATATCCCATACATTATTAAAGAGTTTTAAAGATTGTTTTCCTATTTTATTTAGAACATTATTTATAGGAATTTTACACGGCTAGCATAATTAATAAGCTATGCCAGCGGGTAGGGCAATTTAATTTAAAAGTTTTTGCATTAATTAGATTGATTGGTGCAATGCCATTTCTATTATCCGATTCATCAGACATATCAAAATGGTCATCAAGGTATGGATCAGAATCATCAATATCCAAGATATTACCTGTCTCATAAATTGACTGCAGACATTTACGATGTTCAGCCTCAATTTCACATTTCAAATCTACTCGATATCTAGGGCTGAAATAATTTCTCTAATTTTTTTAATGAGAATATCAATTTTGGTAACTTTTTTTATGCCATCAACTGTGACCAAATTATGAAGTCCATGCCCTAAGCATAAATGATGCTCATAATCCCCTAATCTGACGCTTCTTTTGATATTGGCTCCAGCATCAGTTACCATTTGTATTATTTTGGCTTTTAAATGGAACTCCTCTTCAATACTATCAATCTCAGATAATATTGTTTCCCCAGTATGCTTTTGAGTCACTTTCTAGTTGCTAGGGTAAAATATTTTAAATCAAAATTTTCATCTAAATGATGAAGACTAAATGTGATATAATTTCGATGCTTGAAATGATCGGTGCATAAATCACAAGTGATAGAACAAAATTTTGGTCCAGAGTCAATCAGATTTAAAACATGGGCCTTTATAGATAAATAAATATCTTCTAGTGCACCCCGACTAATGGTTGTCCTATTTGGCAATTCTGACGAGGAATCAATTCTCTTATATTTCTATTTTTTAGGCAATTTATTTTTTAATAAATTTTAAACCTTTAAATATGCTTTCTAAAAATTACACATGCCGCGCCGTCGCCATAATAAAAATCGGCAGTGAGTAGGCTCGCGCCGATGATCTCAATCGGTGGTTTTTCCGACGTGAATAAAAATACCGTCGGTGCTGGCGTGAGACGGCAGCGCACAGGTCTAAATATATTATATAAAATAAAATATGAAAATCATATTAATATAATAAAATAAACAAATTAAAGATAATATGCAATATTATAGAGGCAATTTAAATATAATTATACTGCAAATAAGAAATCTTATAAGTAATATTTAAAAATAATTATTATTTTTAAAAATCTTTTAATATAGGAAATCTCTTTTAAATATGAAATCTTTTTAAATAGAAAGTCATTTTAGCAAGAAATCTTTTTATTTAGAAAATATTAAAATAATGGAATTTGTTTTATATATAAATCAATTAATATTTTCATAATATAATTTTTGCGTCTATCTTTTAATAAATATTGGGAATAGATCGCTAGAATTTTATTTTTAATATTTTTTAAAAATAAAATTTATTTTTTACCATTTCTACACATATATATATTTATAATATATCTAGAATTCATATATATCACGCTGTCAAAAAATATTAGATTATAAATTCTTCATTAAATCTCTTGATCTTAAATATATTCCCACAATATCCAAAAACCCTTGAAAATCTAAAAACAAAATAATCAATATGCATATTTTATAATATTTATTTCGATTAATACCATGTTAATCATATCCACCCACTCTTCCTTTATAAAAAGCATATATATTTATTTATATATTAATTCCCATTATTCACCTTTTAACTCCTTTCTTTACCATTTTCCTCAACTTTTTCAATCTACTTCATCCTTTTCCTACATCCTTTTCCTACATCCTTTTCCTACATTCTTTAATAACATTTATTAAAATGGGATTCTTTGACATCTCTAGATCTGTCACAAATAAAGAAATTCAAGAAATAAAAATGTTTAATTTTTAGTTATGGCCCCTGAATTAAACATTTTACTTAACACCTGTTTTTTTTCTATTGTATATCTCTCATATCTTTTCTCATATTGTTCTCGAATAAAATTATTATATATATTTTTTTTGTTTTTCAATTTATATTCTAGAGATTTGTTTGGTATTATTATATAAAATTTTTGAAAACGGCTTAAATTTTTATTATTACATAGTTATTATATTATTTAACTAATAAATTTATTGCTTGTTTATTACAATGTTTAAAATTCATCATTTGATGCGTTTAACAATGTTCTTAACATATTATTATATAAAATTAATTAATTTTAAAAGGTTTTTGATCTTATAATGAAGGTTATATGGAAAAAATATAAGCAATAATTAAAAATATTTTTAAATTAAACAATATACTTTCTTATTATATATAATGTTTCTGTTATTTTTATAAATATCTCGTTATAAAAATTGTACATTATATTTTTCAAATATAATTTTTTATTAAATTAAAAAGAAAATGATAAATTTCTTTGTCTTCCTGTCAACTCTCACTATAATTTATGAATGTATTGAAGGTAAAATTAATTACAATTACATTAACAATCTATTTGAAAATTTATTTTGTATCATTAGTCACGGATGCCAATTTCGGTATTAATAATTTCTAAACTATAAACTCTTCATTTGGACGTTTTGGAAATTGTTATCATGAATTCTTTTTAATATATCTTTATTTTCATTTTGATAATAAACAGAATTTATTGAATTATATAAAAAAATATTTGTTATTTATAATAAATTATGATTAAGAAGATCAAAATTGGTGTTAAAATTTTCTTTATTTCGTTAGGTCTAAAAGCGAAAACCTAAAAAAATGTGCCAAATCCAATGCCTAATTTTTTAAACTTAATCTTAAAAATAATATTTATTTTATCTTCTTATAATAATATTGAGCTAAAAATACGGATGTACGCCCATTATAAACAAAACTAATCATTGAAGGAAACCAACTATATATAATTTTTACTACAAACATACTAATTTTATCACAAAATTAAGAGTTTTAATTTTAACCTACTAGTATAGACAATAAGTCAAAATTATGCATTATTAAATTGGTAAATTATAACCTACACTTTTTTCACAACTATACATTTAAAATAAATTATAATTTCAAATATAGATTTGAAGAGAATCTTTATTAATAAATGCATATATATGCTTATAGAAAGTGATGATATGTTAATATTTAATATCTTTATTAATTTGTATCAAACCTGTTATAATTATATAAATACATTATAATTTTAGCAATAAAAAATTTAAAAAAGAAATTAAATTACTAATAAAATATGTAAATAGGATTAATAAAGTTAGGTTGGCTTTTTGGGAGAGAGACTTATGAAATTGATGCAAAAATTATGTATAATTATTTAAATTTTTAAAAATAAATCTCTGACAAAGTTTAACCCCCACTCGACTGAATACCAGGTTAAGATAAAGTGATAATAATAATTTTTCAAATAAAATTAATAGACTATAAAATTTTATCTATCCTATTTATGTATATCAATAGTTAAATAAATCCTTAACAGGTGTTGGTATGGGTGTTTATTAAGCATCTTTGATGACTGAATACTGTTTTTAGTTTATTAAAATTGTATTTGTCGTTTAGCAAAGTATAAAAAAGCCTAAATATTTTAGTGATAAAAGGTAGGATTTTTCTGAATGCTATTTTTAAGATAAATTTATTAAATTTTTCTACTCAGAATTTTCCTTTAAAATATTAAAGTGATTGTGTATCATTTTGAAATTGGCAGAGTTTTTTAAAAAAACCAAACCACGATGGAATCTGTAGCAATAAAATTCTAATCTTGAATATGGATTGCTAATTGAAGAGATATTGCATAAGATATGAATAGAATTTAGCAAAATATGTTGATAGGATTCATCTAATGGATATCTTCAAAAGAATATCAATTTGTAATTGATACCTTCAAAATAATTTATTTTAGAAAATAAATTCTTGTTTTAATAATTATTTTAAAATTAAAAATTTTAATTTAGTCGCTAACATCAATAACATAATGATTTGTTGGCGTATTTCGAGAAGTAAGCCACCTTTTTATATTTCTTTAAAATAAACATTAATTCGTAATATAATAGCAAATTTTACATGTTACAAAGAAAGTAATTTAAAAATAATAATACATTTCAATCATAATCGATATACTATTCATCCATAGATCGCGATTCTACAAATACCGCAGAAGGTCAGGGTGTTCTCAAATTCATTAACAATTTTAAAATTTTTACTATATCATAATTGTATTGTATAATAATTAGTGTTGTTTTGTTTAAAACCTCAATTTCGTTAAAAAAATGGCGAATTCAAGATTTTGGGTAACAATTATCTGTTATGACCTGGAAATGCCCCAAAAGATGTTAAATGTTTATTTTTTATAATAATTATTTTTTAGTTTCGTGAAACAATTGAATATATACATCCCAACAGTTGGTCAGGATTGAGGGGATAAATTTGGGTGGTTTTTTTATCTTAAATTTTTTTGGAAGCCGTTGGGTCAACTTTTTTTATTTCCACTTTATTTTTTAAAATTACTAAAAGTTATTCTCTCCTATAATTCAAATAATTATATTAAATATATTATAGAAAGTGTTAAAACTGTTATAAATGGTAAGTCTTGATGCATAAATATTTTTTAGATAGGTCTAATTTTCTATAGATTATTTAAATAATACAGATCATTACATCCAAAGTATTTTAAAAACAATTTTCCCATTTATTAAAATATTCCCTTAATGTTCAATATGTTTATAAATATTATAAGCTTCAATAAACTGGATTGGTATAAGTAAATTAAGAGAAACTATTTTTTATAGTAAAATTAAATTCCATAGAATTGGGAAATAAACGCTTTGCTGTTAATCTAGGTATAAAAATAATATAAAAAAATATATAGCATATTTTATATATAGAACAAATTAATGAACCCATTGGTAAAATACATTATTTTTTTTGTTTAAAATTTTTAATAGTTTTTTTTAGTTTTCCTAATTCTATGGCATTATATAGAATTGATTTAAATATATAATCTAAGTCAATAAATACTTATAATTTCCATTATTACATAATTATATTATAATATATCATATTTGTAAGCATAATTTGATCGATCCGACTAGTTCTGATTTTATAGTTATGAATAAAAATTTTATAATATATTAAACTTTTTGAAATGCAAAAAGTGGGTTTTATTTCATATAATGGCTATTTTATTATTATTAAATTCTCCATATTTTAATGTCCTTAATATTGTGGTGTAAAACATTTTAATTTTTCCCTAAAAAATACATTTTATTGTTAAATAGCTGTGGTATAAAATATTTGCCCCAAATATACATATTAAACAATGCTATTATATAATTTAATTTGAATTTCTAAACATGTCTGGTTTTTAAATAAAATCCGCTGAACCGAGAAGCCCCTTGTGCCAACTAGACCTAGTCTCCCTTATTCCAGTAGTCTTGTATAAATGAGAGAGATATATTTAAAAAAATCATGAGTCTAGATCTAATAATTCAAATATCTGATTTAAGAAGACCTATAGAGCCTTAAATAGAAAAGTGGTAACAACAGGAATTACATTTAAGAAATAGGATTAGAAATATATATAAAGATCAAATAATAGCATAATTATTCATTAAATGAGTCATTTGAAATTACATGGAATTTGAAGAGATAGAAAAAGTGATAAAAGTCAAAAAATATAGAACACCCGGAAATATCTAAAGTGAGTAATTGCCGGAGGAAGATGTAATTTTAGAACTCATTTTGTGAGTTATTTCTATATTATATTTTGCATCTTGACCGTAAAATTAAATTATTTAAGGTTTGATGAGAGTTTATTAAAAAATATATTTTGCATCAGCTGATTGTAAAACCAAAATAAATCTGCGGTATGCTAATTAAACGTTGTTGTGCGTTGCTATTAATATAAGATAATCTTGAAAAATAATAATTTTTATCCATAATTTAGTTTTATGGTGAAAATCAAATTGTACAGATCTAATATTTGAAAGGGAATTTTATTTATTTATAAAAAATTTGCTTAAATAAATTATTATTGAATGATATTATAAATAATTTTACTAAAACCCTATTGATATACTTAATTTTATTCATTTTCTATTTAAATATGATTCTGGTCTATCTTTAGGGTACTATATTAATTTTATCAATATTAATGAAATTTTGAAAAGTCTCGTTTAGCAAAAAGTTCTTCTAAGAAGTTCTAGAGAATACACTAAATTCAAATCTATGATTTTTTAATTTTAGAATCCAAATTTAATATTCCAGTTTCATATCATATGTATATACCTTCATTTTAAAATATATAGTTACTGAAACAATATCGACTACAAATTTAAGTATAAACTTTTAGTTTCATTCATTAATAATAAAAAATATTGTATTATAATGTAAGTAAAGGGGTGAATTTTGATAAATATTATATAAAGGGATAAATAGATATATAAGTGTCCTTAATTCAGCAGAAGATATAATCTAATGTGCCTGAATTAAAAAAAGTATAAAATTGTGTATACCAACTTATTTTTTATAAACAAAAATATGTTAAAAGATAATCAACTATTCTTAATAGAATATTATTGGGAGGAAATACCATCATGACAAGACGATTTTATCTTATATAATCTTGTGCAAATTAACTCCTTAAATAGCTTAAGATTTCCTTCTATATTACTCTTTTATGACTCATTCGTAAAAGCATGAATGACATTAGATTTTATTGTGTCTAAAATTATAAATCAATTAAAGAACCAGCGTTTGAAAGTTGGTATTAAAGATACTAATAAGCAATCAAGAGAATATCAACAAAATATTTTGGCTTTTAATAATAATTTCGAGCACCAATTTTATTATTTTTGTTACATCCCTTGAATATTAAATAATACCATCTAAAGTCATAATTGTTTCCTGGGCGGTTTAACAGCACCAATTAAAATATATTAACTCTATTTCTTTTTATTTTGCAATTTTCCTTATTTTTACAAATTTTCTAATTTCCCCAATTTAATAATATGTCACGATAAAAAAATTGAAATGTATTTTTTATGATTATTTCTTCAAATTCTTTGTTATTTTCATATTTTTTTTCCAAATATTTTCCCCACCAAATTTTTTCTTACCAAATTTCCTTAGAAAGTTTACATTACTAATCAAAATTTAATATGAATTTTTTTGTTTATCACAAATATAAAAATTTTTCACATATAGTTAAACGACTAGGTATATATTAAATAAAGATAATATTAATTAATTCAAATATATTATACAATCGAACTAAAACCAATTATAATATCCTACACCAATTAAATTCAAATAACTGTATATTGGCATGAATGATATTTTAATTTTGTTAATCAAATTTAATAAGATTTTGATTTATTTTAAATTGTCTATAAATAAGTAAATTAAAAATAATTTTTTTAATTTTACAGAATCTGTAAATGGAACCCTATTAATAAATTTAGGTAAACATATTTTGATCAAATTAAATTTATTTATATAATCAGGATAATAGGATCATCGATGCTCCCCTTATATAGAAGATCATAATCAGCCATAAATTTGGTTTGTTTTTTTTTTCAAACGTATTTTTATAATATTTTTTCTTTAGGTTGTAAATTATAAAATCATAGACATGACTGTATTATGTGTTTTCTAAATTATGCATCTCATTTTTTATGTGAGCCAAGGTCAATAAGATAGCTAAATGTTTATGAATAGTTTAAAATGTTAAGATTTTTGTCCAAAATATCATTTAATATATTATTGGTAATTTCTCTCGGACAAATATCCAAATCCTTCAACAGCTGTTTTCAGAGTTTTCTTGCAAATATGTAATTAAATTTAATTGATGATGCCCTCTTGTTTAGATAATTGTATATAATGTAATATAAATTGGCAATTAGTAATTTTCTCAATCCCTGCTTAATTAAAATGATTATATTTATTAATATATTTAGATCCTATAAAATTAATAATGAGAAAAATTCTTTTTTTTATAATTCAAATTGAAATTCTAATATTTTAATATGAAAACTTTATATTTTTATAGAAAATTATAATTAAATCGATGCCTTTGATGATACAAATATATTTTAAAATAATTTGTAAATAAATTAGATTGATAAATATGCTCTAAATACAAATATTTAATTAAATCAATATAGTAATTTTACCGTATTTAACCAGGTCAAATACTCCTTCTATCAATTTACCGGCGAATTAACTGAATTTGACCGGTCAATTGACTGACTTGCCAACCCTGCACAATAGTCTATCTTACTACCTCGCAATCCATGGTGATGGCACTTTTAGTAACTAATGACGCTGACCTTAACAGAGATTTATTTAAAATATTTGCAGATCATATATGATGAAATTTAGTTTGGTTGAAATCAAATTCATTTATTTGAATAAATTAAATATTAATATATAAATTTTACAATAAAAAATATAGTATTTATTAAGGTATTCATTCCTATTATAAAATGTTAAATTTAATGGGATATATTTTTTTGCATTTAAATTCTATTTTTTACATATTATATCTTTGAAAGATTAAATAAATATAGTTAAGAATAATTTATCATGTGTTTTCTGCATCTTTTATTTATCTGACTAGATATCTTAACATGTTCAGTTAAACTTGCCTAAGAACTTTTTGTTGGGCAAAATTTGAATAAAATTTTGACTTCCAATCAAATTCCTATTAACTATATATGACTATCTATTTTGAAAAGGGGGGAAATTCAAATTTTTATCAATTTACGTAAGACCGCTATAAATTGGGCATTTATTTTTTTTGTTGTATTATGAATAATTTTATCATTTTTTTAAAAATAATTTATGTCAAATAATAAAATTTATAAAAGAAACTAATATAACTAGATCATAAAAATATAATAGAATGTACTAAAAATGTTTAATGTGTCTAAAGGATCTATTCACATTCATAAATTATAAGAAAACATTAACCAAGCAAATAAGCATTTTCTACCAAATAAACAAACAAAGGTAACATATGATCAGAATCTCAATTTTATATAATTAATTGTGAGCAATTTTTAAATTTGGAAGTCTTTGACGGGATATATATTCTAGTATAATGTAGAGTAACTACCCTATACATTTTAGACAATTATTGCAATTAAATTTTATGTATAATTTTTAATTTATATCAAAAATTTATATGAAAATAAATATAATTAAATAAAATTCAAAAGTTCATTTATCGTAAAATTGACTGGAATTCACAGTGTTGGTTTTCTAAAGAAACTGAAATACATTTCCGATCAAATAAAATATTTAAAATTCTCTCAGGTAATATTTTGAATGCCATAGTTTCCATATCTCAGTGTGAGATATACATATAGAAATTATAAAAAAGGTTGAATTTAATCTCACTTTTTGCTAAGCTAAGAATATATGGCAAAATGTTTTTTTTAAAAGTAAAAAGTTTTAATAATTGGGCAAAAAAATTAATCTAAAAGTGCTCAAATTAAATAGATTTTCTATAGGTAATGTAAATATCAATCTTAATATTTTTTTAATTTTATCACTTTTTAATCTAACAGTTTATCAAAAAATATTTTCTTTCTTTTTATTTAATAAAAACTTTAGGAAAAATCAAACAACAATCGATCCTAGAGAAAATTAACATCTCAGACAAAGAATATATTTCGAGATATGTATCTAATTATATCTCCATTCTCGGCCCTACCTGGCAATATAACTTTTAACCCCTCCCGCACCCACCTCAATGTTATTTTATTTTAGTTTAATTTTATATATATATATAATTCTACTTTGCTTTTAATTGGAAATTTCTTTAAGTTTTCAACTGATAAATAATATCCCTTATCACTAAATTATCATTTACTAAACTAAATTATCTCTCAACAGGAAAACTCGATGGGATAGGAGCATTATATTTTATGATATTAAGAGGAAATAATTAAAATATTATGACATCTGACTTGTATAAACTCAAAAAATTCGTTATATATTCAATTTTATTTATATCATTAATTTTATCATCTTCATCTGAAATTTCATCAAATAATCTTAGAACACAAGATGTTCACTTTTATTTAGGTAATTTTCTGTTATTGCTGTGTTTAAAGATTCTAAAATAGATTGTTCATGAGATAATCAATGGATTAGTTTATTTTTAATTATAGTATTCACTGTAATTACATTATTTAATTTGTTAATTTTCAATTAATAAATTCTAATATCTAATTAGGGTTATAAATTTAAATAATAAAAATCTATAAGTCAACTGTTAATGCTAAATTAATATTTAGACATTATGAGTGATATTGATATTCTATTCTTAACACAGAATTTGATTGCAAGCTTATATAGTGAAAAAATAATTTATATGTATTAATCTAATCTAATAATTAAAATAATACTTAATAGAATTATAAAAGAATTCGTTCAGGGGACTATCAAAAAACATTTTTAGTTCAGGAGGATATTAGGGAGCCATTAAAAAAAAATTTTTGTTCAGTGGGCCTGCTGCCCACTCCCCTATTAACGGTTATTTTTTAAATAGCCAATTTATTTTTTGAAAATATAAATATATGATAAAAAATATATTTATCAATTTAAAATATTAAATAAATTTTTTAAAAGTAGCTAAATAGGTGTCTATTTTTTTTAGCTATAGCTATTCAATAAAATGACGATATAACTAGCTCCGCCACCGATTTCTTCTTAAAAATATAACGGATTTTACATGTAAAGTTCTACTTTTAATAGCTACTAAAACATCATTAAGAATTTCTTTGTAATCAATTAAAAAATACTATATACCTATATTTTTGGTTGAAATGCAAATGATGCTTGTTTTATTTCCGAGCCGGGAGATATCATTCTACATAAATTTGACTTATCATTTCTACCTATAATAAATATGTATTATTTTCTATAAATCTTTCTGGTTTATGAATAAAATCCTGTTATTATCAACTATTTTTTCCCATCCTTTTATTATTTCTCATTGTCAGGGTTGGGCAAATTTTCAGAAAATTGTATTCGGATACAGATACTTTATAAAGTTTTGTATTTAAGATACAAGATACTTTAGAAAAATTTCAATAAGATATAAGATACAAGATACTTGTATTTTTTTTAAAAAAAGTATCTAAGATACAAGATACTTTTTAAAAAAACTATAAATAGTCAAAATCAAAATGTATAAAGCTTTATTTCTTATCTATAATATAAATTTATCAAAAAATATTTAAAATAAATTGTAGAAAATAACAATTTATTATAAAATATAATGCGATATTCCATTTAAAAATTATATAATTAGTAAATAATAATAAATCAGCATCATAAATCAGCATTATTTTTTAATATTATTAATTTTTCAAATGATTTATCGTTCAATCTTTGACGATTTGGTCTACTAACCATATTAGCAAAGCTAAATAATTTTTCAACGGGGGCTGAGGAGGGTAATATTGTATTATATTTAATAAATATTTCTTTTATATATTTATAACTATTTAACATATTTATACTCCGCATGTCATCTTTCATATAATTTAGTACTTCTATTTCAATTTCATTTATTGAATTATCAGAAATGGATATGGTACTTTTAAGGCAAAAGTAATCATCATCTTCATCAATTGAAGATTTCGTTGAAGTATTAATTTCAATATTATTTTTATAAACAATTAAAACTTCATGTAATAACAAATCCTGAAGGTATTTTTTTTCTTTTTCACCATCAATCCAACGATTTTTAAAGTAAGGATGAGAAATAGTTGCCAAAAATGCACTTTTAACATTGTTATCAAGATCATATATATTTTTAAATCTTTTATTTAAATTCTATGGCAACAGCTAATGGTTTGCAAAATTGTAGATTGGTTTGAATTAAATTTGTAATTTTTTTTAACGACATTTAAAATTGGAGCTGATTCTCCATAATAGCAGTTGATTTCACTCTTGTCAATCGCTATAGCCAATGGGGCCATTATATTGCAATATTTTTCTAAATATTGAATTTCAATATCTCTTAATTTAGGAAATTCTAATTTTTAACATAATTTAGGAAGTTCGCCTTTAAATTTTAATAAACTATGAAGACTATCATACAAACTATTCCATCTAGTGCAACAAGGTGTAACTAATTGTTTTCCTAAAACTGATTTGATAAGTTCTGCAGTTTTAGGCCTATTATTTGCATTCCATAGCTTAGTACATTTAGCTATTGCAGGATGATGAATTTTAGAAATGTTAGGAGAATCCTTACTAGCTCTCACGACATCTGTTGTGGCAATTAGACTTATCGTATGGCAAAAACAACGAATGTGTTGAGGCAATGTTATTGAGGCTTCTTTAGACCCTTAAATAAACAAATAAATAATTTTATTTGAATAAAATTTTTTACAAAATTTACAATATCATAATAAATTATAAAGAAGTATTAAATAATACTTTTAATGATTTCGAATTCTATACATTCATCATCATTGATGTCAAAGTCATTCTCTACAGCTACATAGAATATCCAAACTCCTTGAAAACTTTCTTAAAGTTAGAGCCGTTACCTGTAACAGTTGCTATAACTTTTTCATCAATACCAAAGTAAGATGAATTTCTTTATTATGATCACCTTGAAGTGCTTAAAAAAATTTGCCATTAAATATGCTTAGTTTAAATTTATTGTTATAATTTTCGGTTGAAGAATCATCTGAAGACGAAAATAAACATATTATTCTATTTTCTTCTTCCATAATTTTAAAATAGACAGATATAAAACGATTCAAATATGGTAGTTCTAATTGTTAGCAAATTGCTATATGACGACCAACGTCATATATCAAAAATTATCTTAAAATATCTAAAATTTGATTAAATTTTTCATTTAAATCTTAAAACAATATCATTTTAAATTTTAATACTATTTAAATTAACCAATATAATTTTTTTTTAAAGTATCTGTATCTTTTTGAATAGAAAGTTGGCTAAGATACAAATACTTTTAAATAATATGTATCTTAGATACTGGATACAAGATACTTTCCAAAATTTTAAATATCTTGTATCTTAGATACAAATATCCGCGATACTGCCCAACCCTGCTCATTGTTTTATTTAAAATATGGATATATTTTATTTAAAAATTTAAATTTTCGTGAACCTTTATTAAATAAAAATTACTTCAATTTTAACATGTTTGCTCGAATAGTTCAAAATACTTAATAAAATTAAATATAAAAAATAATTTTATAGAATTATATTATATAAAATTAATTAACTTTAAAGGTTTTTTGACCCTATGTTGAAGGCAATGTATAAAGGAAATGTTAGATATCATTTATTTTATAAATTACGCTATAATTTTTTTTCAAAAAAAATTCTTAATAATTTTTGATTAAATTTTTAATATGAATAAAATTTTTCCATTTCTAATAACTCTCATTTTAGCTTTTGTATATGTGAAAAGTAATTAATAGCTCTTACATATTTATTTTGAAAATTCTGTTCTATTTTATTAGTTCTAAAAGCCAATCCAAGTAAAACAAATTTTTGATTAATATTATATATAATTTCTGATAGTTATATTTTAAACTGTAAGCGATATTAGTTGAAAATATCATTGTTTAATTAATTAATTAATTTAAATCCTATTTAGGAAACTATATTTGCAATATGCCTAATTATAACATAAAAAAATATTTAGGTTATAAGGTTGTATAAAAAAATTTGAAAAATAGTATAATATACGACAAATATGGCAAAATATTGTCCAACATTGAGTTAAAATGATATATACATTGGTTAATCCTCATAAAACTCATCATTATGTAATACAAAAATAAGGCTCACAAAAACGAGAATTGGAAAAAAATTGTTTAGAATTAATTAAATTCATTAGAAAAATTCCAAAATTATATTAAATGTTAAAATAGTAAATCTCTTTTATTTAGCCAAGTTAATTTTTTGTTCTCGTCTTGGTAGAAGTAAGTCACTGTTAATTTATCTTTTCTGATTATTCTTTTGAAATTATTTTAGCCGACAACGTAGCTTGTATACGAGAAGGTAGTAACTGAATGAAAATCTTGAATTTTAATAAGAATCAATATAATATTTATAGATGATACTTCAATAAACACCATACAAGGTTAAGCAATTTTGATTAATTACCAAGTTTAAAAATTATGTATTTATGTATTATATCATTATAAAATTGTATTTATTTTTATTAAAGATTTATATGTAATATTATGCTATTAATCAATATTTACTACATATTTTTATTATGTAATATGTTATAATAGAAAATGTTGCAACAGTTATATATGGTAGGTCTTTACCTAAAAGAATTCTTATTTATATATGCTAACTTATAGAATACATAAATAATGTGGACCATTACATTGAAAGTATATAAATTTTTTTCCACTATATATTATATTCTCTTAAATATTCCTTATATTAAAAAAAAAATTATAAGCTTCTAATCTCTGGATTGGAATAAGTAAATTCAATGAAAAAAGATATTAATAATATAACAAATATTAAATTGAATGATTTAGGACAAGGAAATGAAAACCTAACCATTAATCTAGGTATAAAATAATTAAGATTTTATAGCATAATTTTTATATAGAACAAATAGAAACTATGACTATTGGTAAAATATAATCATTTTTTTAAAGAAAGAAATTTCATTAATAGGCTTATTATAAATTTTTTGGGATACAAAAGTTATGATTAGCTTTTATAAAATTAGACATAAGCATAAACTGATTATAATTATGGATTTAGTAGGTTTAAGAATTTTTTTATATGATTCATCTAATTTTAGTCACTCCTTTATCAACAATTGAAGATTAGATTTTTATTATATTACTAGATGATAACATCAAGAATGACGGGGAATCAGAATTTTCTTCTTTACTTATTTTTTAGAAAAACCCTAAGATGTCAGATTCAAGAATTGATGTGGGTAATAACAATGAATAATAACTCATTGCAATGGGGTAGATACCACCAGTGTTTTTAAATAAACTTTGTAGTGATATCCTTCTTATTGCAATTGGCTATTTAGAAGATTAATGGCAAAAATAATTGTTATGGATCAAAATCCAGGTTCTTAATTATTGCAATTAGGATTCAATGTAATCTCAACAAAAATAAAATAATTAAAGTTTAAATTTCTTTGAAGCCAATTTTAAAAGACTCATTCTTAATAAACAAATTGCTTCCAATGATAACAATTAGTGCAAAAATAACAGGTTTATTATATTTCATAGAAAGATAAATCATTAAGTATGATGTTTTTAAATTTAACAACTCCAAGGGTGAAACTAAACTGAAAATAATATAAATGCAAATATTTTTAAAACTTTTTAAAATATATAATCATAAAAAATGCATGGTTAAACTTAATTTATTGACTTGATAGATTTCTTTTTATTGATAATTTATCCAAATAAAATTTGTTTATTTATGAAAAATGAATATTTAGCCAGCAGTTCAATATCTTAACGCATTCTGTGGGTTGAGTATATAAAAGTTGATTTTCTTAGTATGAATTGATTATTTAAAAATAATATGACTAAAAGAATAACTAAAAATTTAAACTTATGTAGATGGTAAAATATGCTAGAAATAGTATCTAAAGTGGATGAATGTTGAGTTTGGTATAATAATTACCATTGGATCGATTATGCTATAATCTAGGACAAATATAAAAGTATTAATGCATTAAATTGTGTATAAAAAGTTAAAAAAAATATATAAAACTCTATTTTTTTGGACATTATTATTATTTAATATATATTGTTTTATAAAAATATCTAATAATATTACATAATTTGATAATTATTTTTGTTTTTTAAAATAAATTTTCAACTATCTATGCGTTGGTTGAAATATTTTGCAACAATAAATTTTACCTACCAATTTAAAATTTCTATCTTATTCAGAATTTATGAAATTTTAAGAATGCCTATATAATTATATAAGATTGTGATGGAAATTGGGATATAATGCTTATTTTCAAATTTTATATAATATGAGATCATTATGTTGCAAAGTAATATTAATAAATATGGCAAACCTTAATATTCAATAAAAAAAAACTAATGCACCATCCTAAATAAATTATAATGGTTATCCAAGTTTTTTTAGCGGTAACGAATAAAATATTTAAAATGAAAAATAATTTATAACAGATAGATAAATATATCATACCCACAAAAAAATAACTAATCTAAGAAACCATAGAGTAATCAAGAATTAACATAAATTCAACCAATTTATGTATTTAATATGCTTTAATTCTTAAATATAGTATCGGAAACCATATCTACGATTAATTCAAGTATATTCAACTTCATTAAATTTTATTTTTTTTATGGAAAATAAAAGTTCAGAATAAAATAAAATTCTATTAATTTATACATTTTTATTTTATTTTATTTTACATTTATTATTATATAAAAATATTTAAAAGAAAATATAGCAAATTATATTTATAATCATCTTCATATATTTTAAATTTTTTATAAATAATATTGTCAATGAAAGAAATGGAAGAAACAATAGCTATAAATTCAAAATCAGAAAATTTAAAGAAAAAAATAATTAATATTGACACCTCAGTTAGTCAATAAAACTTGCAAGTTACAAAATGTTACATATAAATACAAAAAAACTAATGATTAATTTTTTTCTAAATTTCGCTCCCCCCCACCGTCATCTTCTTCTAAGTGGATATGGATAATATTTTACCGCAGATCAAACTTTGAATGATTACTTTTAAATTAGTCTCGTGTTTATTTTACTATAAATTAACTTAATATAATATGTATTCACAAATTATAATACTACCTTCCAATAAATCACCTAAAAGATATTTTAGTATGGCTAAAAATATCTTTTTATTGGGATATCACAGTGATTAAAACTATAAGATTTTTTAATAATATTTTTTAATCATTTAATTATATTTGTAAATATTATTTATATTTAAAATATTATATCAAACTGAATAAAAATTGATTGGCTTAAATAAAAATTGGAGGGATAACATAAAATTTTAATTATAGTATTATGTGCACTTTAAATCATTATGTTAAAAATAATATCTGTATTGTATCTAAAATATAACTTGTCCATATGCCTAATCTAGATACATTTTAGCCTATATTTCTTTATTTGTATCTGTATACATTTGAAAAACATCTTTTAACAATGTTAATATGATCTGATTCTTCTGACACACCTTTAATAATTTGAAATAAATAATTGATAATATTAATTATTTAATGAAAATTATTTTGAAAACTTTTCAACTATTGGTAAAAGGAAATATTTTACTTTGAAAGATACCAGTTTACCAAAATTCTTTTATTTTCATTAATTATGGTCAATAGTTGAGCAAGATACTAATAGATCAATGTGCAGTTATCATTATTTCAGCAAAACAGTTAGGTTTCATATCAATACAGATCAATGAGGATTAATTTTATAATATTTTCCATGAATTAATAAAAATTTTTGGTCTTAGAATTTAGATATTTAAATAAATGTCAAGTTTTAAATATCTAGGCCTACATAACTTCACTTTTCCATTTATTTTTTCAAAATTAATGTGGTTATGCAAGATAGAAATTTTTAGGCGTGTTATTTTATCTTTACTTTCTATTAATTATATTTATATTTTTCTGTACAAATTTTGGGAAAATTAAAATTATCCTGAAATTCCCCGGTGAATATCCAAAGATCTATTATCCTGGTATTTGCTATTTAGGTCTCATAAATATATGGCGATTAATTTTTATATTATTATTTTTAACATAGTCAATATTTAGAAAACGTTTTCCTAGTAGAATAATGTCGGGTTCAATATTATCTCTATGCTTTGTTATATAACTTGTAAGTTGGATTATTTGCCAATTTCTTCGGTATACGTTGACTAATAAATATAAGATGAGACATATTTAGATAATATAGTTTAGAATAATTGAACTATTCATAATTATGAGATATATATTTTTAGATTATATATTACTTAAATCATATTAATGTTATCTTCGTATGAAATGTACATCAGGAAAATCCTATTTTTCTGATGAATGGAAATAATAGAAATAAAATATTATTTGCAAATTTACTTAGACACAAATTAGCAAAATGACTAAGAAAACTTTATGTCATATTGCTAAAATGATAAGGAGTATAGTCCCTGAACCTCAAAATTTAAAATATTGTTATCTTGGTAAAACCTTGTCTACCCATGAACTTTCAACTGATCACTTTACATAGGTTAAACAATCGTTTAAATCTAAATTCAGATAGAGTAATGACAAATCTAGCTAAATATCGGTCCCAAAGGAGGTTTTTGGAAATATTATGGTATATAAGAAGGTATTGCAAATATTTAGTTATTAATATGATGGAAAGAGCATTGTACAAATTAAACACTCTGTATATTTGTTGCAAAATTATTCTCAATCCCCTTATCCAGTGCAACATCAGAAAGAAATGTGGATCCGCTTTTGGAAAAAAACAATTAGATAAGAAATTGATTACACCATGTGTTACATGTTCGCTTAATTTGTTGTAATTCATTGTATATTTAAATACTTCTTAAATATTTCGCTTATTCAATTTGTTGTAATTGTATATTTAAAGATGTTCATATTATCTTTTTTTCAATGAAATTAACAATATAAATCTTAAGGTGATTAAATATATATATTGATATATATTTTCAATTTCTTTCACCACTTGCTTTTTTTTCTGATAACCATATTATATTCTAATAATATAATAAATAATAACTATCATTTTCTTCGATTGAATTTAATAAAGTGTCTTTTTTTCTGTCTAATCTTTATCCTGTGCGACCATCCTAATAACCGTTCTAGATTAAATCTTCAAGCCTATATTTCTCTTTTTAATTTTATCAACATGAAATATCGAATAAAATGGTTTCAATCAGTTATAATTAACATCTATTCAATAAGATTATCGTAGAATTCAATAAATCAAGAGCAATTAAAAAAGCTTTTAGTGAATATATTTAATTAAGATCATTTTATCTAATATTACTCTTAATATTATTCAGTTCTAATTGACCTTATATTGTTTAAATTAATTATATTTATTTATTGTTTAATATTAACCTCTTGTTTTTCTTTATTTTCCCCTATTTCTGCCTCATTTCCGAATTTCTCGCCATTTTTCCCAGGAATTTATTCAGGGCTTAATTTTCTAGGAATTTTACATATATAAATTTTGTTAAATAAAGACCTCACAGTAAAACGACTAGGTATTTAATAATTTATTTTCGTTAGAAAATATAAATTGTAATACATTTCTTTTTATAATACTATTAAGCAAGATTTAAAAATCAATATAATTATTAGCATATTAGAATTTAATATATTTTAATTTTGAAAAATTTGGAATCTATAATTTTTACAATTATTTTAATTTGTATATAAATTAATTAATTTAAAAAATAATTATTTAAATTTTTGCCTTCAGAATATGTAAATGGTAGCCTAGGAATAGGCATAGGTAAATTTTTAGATTCAGCACAAATATATTTTATTTATTATAAATACTAAATAATACTTATTGAATTAATTTAAAATCGATCCAGAAATATAAGCCGATTTTAAATAAATTTAATTTTCCTATATTTAAATTAAAGATATACAATACATTTGATATATCGTTTGTCACTGTGCAAAACCTCGTAAATAACTTTTTTAAAAACATGTTTTTTCCGGATATGTGTTTATAAATCCTCTAGCAATATTTTAAAATATTAAATATTAATAATGATTTATTAGGAACATATTTTTTTTTATCACACTATCTAATCATGCTTATATTTCAATAGTATATTTTATGATAATAGATTATGAGAAATGCACATTAGATGTATAATATATATTTTTTTTATCAATTATTATTAAATTAAACAGAAATTAAATAAAAAAATTTCCTAAAATCCTGAAGATCATTAATAAAATTAATTAAAAATTTTTAGTGTGACCGATGTTACATGGAAATATAATTCCCTTAGTTACCTTTTTTTTAAAAAAATATCCTGTAAATTTTTAAAACAAATTTTAAAAAATCTAAATAAGCAAAATAGTACAATATTCTTGATAAAAATTGAAAAGGAAATTGTGATTAAAAAAAATTTTATCTCTTAATTTTGTTTATAGGAATAAATATCATTTCAATTGTGATATATTTTCTTTTTCTTTTTAAGGAAGTATGCTTCATTTCATGTTCGCTTCAGGAAATATGACAATTACATCAGTTAGAAGTATATAAATAATAATAAGTTTGGATAGCATGTATTTAATTTATTTTTATCTCACTAGATAAACCTTATGCTCTATATATAGAAGGTACACAAATAATATCCACCTTCATTATATATTGTTACTGGCGTACATACTTGGGCATATATGTAATATGATATAAATGCCAAATATTATATGTGTAAAATACCTATCCTACAAATTTTAGAAAATTATCATCTATTTAATATTTTCACGAGCTAAAAGAAGAATCCTCGCTTTAAATATAACAAAAATTTGATAATATATATCAAAAATCTTAATAAAGAGAGAATTTAAATGTTTTCTAACAAGCATTATATAGTAATTTTCATGATTTTATTTATTTTCGTGAAATAAGTTTCTAAAAAAATTAATCTAAATAAATAAAACCCTAAACATAAAGGAATCAAGTAACCTTTATTTTATACATTTAATTAGGTGTTGATGCGAATAATTTAAGTAAATTTATTGATTTTTTTTTCGATCATAGGTTACTTTATTTGAATATTTACTGATGTTATATAGAAAAATTTTGAAAATGAAAATATCTTTTTCTTCAGAAAGTTGACTAAAAAGTTATTATTTTAGAAAAATAACAAATGATAATATGAACATTCTTTTCTTCTGGTACTTTTATCAGTAAATTTCTGTCGGATTCATTAAAAATATACCTAGCCTAATTTGAGAGGGGTTTTTATCCAACTTTAGGATTGCTTTTTTAAAAATAATTTGTACCGTTTAATTTTATTATAAAAAATATTCACAAATTTTTTCAAATAATAATAATTATTTATTATTATTTTTTTTTCTTAAAAGTAATATTATGTGATTTAAAATTATTAAAATCATATTTGGAATAACTCTAATTAATTACTAATTAACTATTTAATTCTTAAGCTAAAATTGAACAAGTTTCAAATTTTAATTGATAATATTGTCCAGAATGGGAACGAAGCAGGAATGTAAAAATTAACTTTTTCCAGGTCTCCGATATTTTAATATTTAATGCATTTTTACAATTTTAAAATTTTGAAGAGTAGCATTTGGAAAATTTTTTAACTACACATTTAATACATTAAATATGACAATGTTTTTAATCTAGAGAAATAAATCAATAAAAACAATTTTTAAATTTGTATTATTTTACTCAATAAAAATTTTGGTTAGTCTACAAAATATATTTTATAAATATTTTTATATTTAATGATAAAATAGAATATATCAGTATAGTTTATACAATTTTCATTATAAAAACACTTTTTTTAGTTCGAAAAATTATTATTTGTAAACGCCTGAATTCGAATAGTAAGTCATCTTTTACATGTTTTTTTTAATATTTAAATTATATAATTTAGCCAATATCACTTGTATTAATGAAAGTAATTTTAAAATAATAATATTAAATTCTACATTTACAAACCAATTTTATCTATAGATGGGGATGTCGTAAAAATGAGAAGAGGTTCAAAAAATACCAAATTGATAATTATTAGAGAGATCAGGGTACAGAGATCGAATTTCCCAAAACTCTTATAAAATCTATAAAAAATGATTGTCATTTAGTTACCTAAGCCAACTAAATTATGCAAATAAATATATTTATTTTTTTTTGTAAAATTTACCTTTTTAAGTTATTAAAACTAAAATACGTTTGACTAAGTTATGGAAAACATTAGGACTAAACATATTTTCATATGAAAAAAAATATTTTAATGATATAATGTTCTTTTTTTTTAATACGGTTGCAATTACTAAAAACTACAAATGATAATATAAAGAATTTTTCTAAAATCTTAGTAAAATATAGTAGAATGATATACATGGCCTATATACAAACGTGTATCTAGTCGTCAGTCATTGTATAATAATAACATAATATAATAATGATAGGTGACCCTTTCATATTAAACTCGCATATATAGTGTGGGAAGGTTTCAATTTACATTATTTATGAAATATTGCATAATTATCGATTATTTAAATCAAACTTAGTATATTATGTATTTTAGATTAGACTAAATAGAATTGAACTCATTAGTCCCTTGATCTAATGTATCCTGATTAACTCTATATTTCAATTTATATACATTATAAATTTTTTAAAAAATGCCTTAAAAATTTTAAGAATATCATTATTTATACCTGTTACACCATATTTTTATAGTTATAGCACACGAATTAACTGCTACAGATTTTAATGGTATGCCTTTTCAAAATTTATATATACACAAAATATTTATCTTTCCTATAGATCACATATTTAACTTGGACTATTTGATTGAGAGTAATATTATTTCACAACTTTAAATATAAATCATTTTTTTTAAAATTTTTATTTAAATCTACTAAAAATATGTTTAAAAGGTGACAATTTATGGATCGGAATAAGTAAATTTTCTTAAACTATAACAATTATAAATTAAAATTATTAGGAATGGGATTGGGAAATGGAAATCTTACTCTTAACCATGGTATGAAAATATTAATAAACTAATTTTATAACATAATTTAAACATAGTACAGGAAAATGCACCAATGAGTTAAATATTATATATATATATTTTTGCACTTGAATATATAGTTATTAAATCTCTATCTTCACTAACCTAGATTTGGTATATTTTTAAAAATAGGACGCTAAATCATGATTTAAGATATAAATATTACCTAAGCTCGAGACCCACAAAAGAAAATTGAACCTTTCTGTCTTTTTGGAAATAATCTAAGATTTAGGTAATATTTGTATGGGTAAAATTTTGATTTACCCTTTTATTGAAATGCTAATCTTATCAAACGTTAGTTTCAGATATCAATAGTTTTTATTATTTATTTTATAAAAATTGTATATTTGTTTTTGTAATTTAAAAAATCATTATTATTTTTTAGTAGATCGTGTTGAAAAATATTGTTATTTCAGTGGCTATGATGAAAAAAAGCCTATTCAGATAAATAATTTTATTAAAATTGAGTAGTAATAAATTCTAATGGTAAATTATAATATTCATTCATATGAAAATATTTCCCTTCAAATTTTTTTAATCAAATTATGATTAATTGTTGTTTAAATATTAATAAAATTGTATAATTAATTAAAATTAAAATGTTCAACTAATTTTTCATATAAAACGGGCCTTATTTCATTCTTAAAAAAGGTCAGATAATTCATTTCCACTGAGATAACGATATATTTAACATTTTAAAAATATTTAGATAGTTTTAATCTAACGGATTTTGTTTATACTATTTGATTAAATTTATATCAAAATAATTTGTCTGTTCTTAAACTTTTTTTGTAATGATAATAAAAACATTAATTAGAAAAATATATAATTGGTCTATACTAAATTATTTGTTAAATATTTGATACCCAATATAGTAGATAATAGTTTTTTAATATATGCTAGTGGCGTAACCAAGATATATTCAAAGAAGGGATATAAAATTAGCCCAAATCCCCATTTGCATGGCCTTAGGTCAGGTTCTTCCTATTATAAATAATAGATATTTTTAATTTTCCAGTGGTTATTAATTTTGCTTTTATCATATATAATTATTTCAATAACGTCGCCCTTAAAATTGGCTGAACAGTTGTAAGAACTAATTTTAAGATCTATCAATGCTTTATGTATTATTATTATCCCTATAGTGCTTTAATCAATATAGTAGCCAATTTGAACGAAAAATTATTAGTAAATTTCCCCAACCTTACAATTATAAAGCGAGTGAAAATAGAATTTATTCTGAAATATTATCAATGTTTTATGTTATTTAAATATTTTTTAATCTGTTTGGTAGACAGTAAAGTTTATAGAAAATAAGCAAAAATGGACAAAATTGGCATCATGATAGAATAAATCTGGTTTGTACTATTTAGAACTTCTAGCTTACTTATTATTTTTTCAATCAATTTATAAGCCTACAAAAAAAGAAACCCTATTAGAAGCTAAATATAATCTATATCAAGCCTTACGCATTAAATCAAAACGTTTAGAAGGAATATATTTGAAATTTATAGTTATATCAATAATTTACTTATACTATATGAATATTTCTATCTGTTTGGTAAATAGTTTAATAAAAACGCAAGACTGACAAAATTAGAAAAAATTGCTAAGATTGCATCTTATGAGAATAAACATGTACTAAATATTTTAGTGAGCTCAAATGTAATGCCTGATCAATACTTACTAATTCATCAAACCAGTTTTTCCAGTCAATAAACAAAAACTAGTTATAAGCGAAATTTAAAAACAGCACGTGAATCTAGCATAATGGTAAACGTTTCAAAAATAAAAAATACATTATTTTCTCCTGATTTAAAATGTTTTTGAATCATATCCATCTACTATCCTTATATAAATAATTTGTTCTTTTAGGGTTCATATAATAGATATAAATGTTAAATAGTGTAAATTTTAATATTTTTCAAATATTTAATATGAATCTGATAAAGCGCAGTCTTACAAAAAATAAAGTTCATAAAAATTTTGAATGAACTACTAAAGCTTATGCCAAAATGTATATATATATCAGTTTTATCTTCATTCCGTTTGCTAAGTATAAATTTAAAAATGTTATTAGGAAAATACGAAATTTAATAAATTTCATATCAAGATTTAAGATAGAATTAAGAATCAAGAAGCACCTAAGCAATCTTAATAAAAATATTTAAATAAATGAAATATCTAAAAAAAATTTCTATCATCATTAAAAAATTCAGCATTTTATAATAATTTCAAAATATGGAAATCATGTCTCCTTGCTAAATGGCTCAATTTCGCCAATCTTTAACTCGATATTTTAGCGATTAATTTTTAAATTTCTTATATTTATACTATATAGTAATTTCATCAAGATACTCATATAATCTCGGTATATTAATTTAATACTAATTATACATATTCGATGACTCCAAAAAAAAAGAAGAACTGAGAAAAGAATAAGAATTCCTAGTTTCCTCACCTCTAATAAAAAAATATGAGGTAACCTCAATTATAAAATTATTATATTATAATTGAATGGATAAAGTAAAACGTTCATCCATTATTAATTTATACAAGACGCGAATATAAATTTATGAATAATTAATTTAAATATAAATTCGTTTATACAGAACACAATAAACTTTGTAAGTATAAATTTCGAAAATTTTATTATACTTCATATAGGCATCCTTATAACCATAATGCATTTTTCGACACATTTTAAATATAATAAATAATAAATTTGATTTAAAATATGTTCATTTTTACAATAAATGTTGTTCAAAGCTATTTGATATGATGGGAAAAATATTTCATAAAAAAGAAAGAAAAGAAAAAATATATTTATGGTGTATTAAATTGTCGGAAATATTTAATTTAAAATTATTAAAAATTTTAAATAACATATTCAATTAAAATTATTTTAAAATTTAAAATTCTTTTGGGTAGCGGCTAAAAATTTGTTTGAGGATTTTACCCCCACATTCTCTCTTTAGTTAGTCCTTTGTTATCGATCAAATTCAAATGACGAGATAAGACAAGACAAAAAAATTGCAAATATAAAATATTTTTGTGAATAAAATCAGACTTCTGTATATCGATAATATACATCTTTCTATCATCTATAAAAAAATAATTTAACAATATATTTTTTTAATTTGCTATGATAAAGTTCTGGTAGAAGAAGAACTAGGTAAGTATTTAAACTAATATAATTTTCTCAGATAATTAAAAACAAATTTTCAGAAAATTCGATCATTGCTATTATGGCTGAATTAAAAATGAATTTATAATTTTTTTTTATAAATCTAGACCATGTATATGGCACCCTAATATTATCTATAGGTATAATCATATTTAGCTCTATTCTACCTAAATAATTTTATTAATTTAATTTGAGAATAATTTATTTCTTTCATATAATTCTTAAACTAAATTTAAAAATTTTATAAAATCTTTTGAAATCCATTTATATTTATTGATATTTTGAATTTTATTTTAATTTCTCCTATAATGATCATTTAAGAATTATCAATATGAGAAACTCCATCAGCTGTTAGATTTCCATAAATCCTGCTTAATATGAATTGGGCTTAACTATGCCCAATTGAATATAAAATCAAACCATACATTTATTTCTTCTTCTTCTTTTAGGAACGATTGAAATATTCCGTGGACTAGGTATATAATTAAGTCATATAGGCATATAATCAAAATCGCTTTATTAATATTTACTTTTAGAAAATAATAACGTATTGAGATGTAACTATTTAAAAAGTTCCATCTTAATATATTATCATTTCAACAAAATTTTTTTAAAAAATAATCACAAACTAATAATATTTCATATTTAGTCTCTGTGTTTATCAACATTCAAATATTTAGAACAGGTTAAATATATTGTTTTAAAAAAGTGTTAATTAGGTTTATTTCTAAAAAAATTTTTTAGACTCTATACCATACATTTTACAGCACAATGGTATGCTTAATATAATTTCTATATTTTTTAAATTTCTAAGAGTTACATAATTTAAAGCATCTGTAATAATTCTTATTTTGACTAAAAAATTAAATCATTTTTAAAATATTTTGTTTGATGGACATTTAATTAAAACTAGTATTTCCGATCTTTAATTGTTATATTATACAATAGATATATGGACTCCCTATATTCTATACTAATAATTAACACCTCAATATTAATATATATTAATCTTGTACTTCTATATTTTACAAAATAATTATTAAAATAATACTTAAACTTTCTCAAAATATATTATTAAAGGAATCGATGTGAATATAACCAGGAGGAATTAATATTAGTATTATCCAATCTTATGTTACGTGGATTAAACTTGGGCATTTATTATTATGATAATAATTAGAAAAATTTTACTTTGTATATTAATTAATTTTGGGATTCTTGTTCATTAATTGATTATGGGATTCTTGTTCAATAATTGATTTTGGGATTCTTGTTTATTAATTAATCGTGTACCAATGCCAAATTCAATTCAATTGATTAACTAATAAAAAAAATTTTTTAATACAATTTATCGTTTAAAATTATTAGAGGAAATAGAAAAGGATGGGATTTTAAAATACTTATATTTATTATGAAGAAGGGTATGTCTAATAGTGATTTGCATTGGGCCTAATTTTTCAAACCCGGCCCGTCCCGAAGTTTTTTTTAAATAAATTTTGCCAGCTCGGCCCTAACCCGAAATTTTTTTAAAAAGCTTTGCCAGCCCGGCCCGAATTTATTTAAATATAGAAATTAATTTTTATAATTACTTAAATAAAAAAACATGTTATATGGCGTTAGTTTCAATAAATTAAATCAAAAATTTTTATTTTAAATAAAAAATTTAACATAAAATTGATATTAGATATATTTAAAAAAACTTTCAAAGTCCGACCCGACCCGGCCCGAATTTTTTTTAAAAACATTAGGCTCGGCCCAGCCCGAACCCGATTATTTTAAATAAAGGCCTAACTTTGCAGATCTCTAATGTCTAATATCGTTGTATTTATTATATACGCTATGAAGGCCGGATATTATTTAGTGTCATTTAAGTGTTCATTTATTATAAATAAAAAGTTTTAAAATTTTAATCATAGCATTTTTAATTGAGACCATATAGATTTTTCTCAACCGCTTTCTCCATTTTAATTTTTTAGGGTCTAGTTATGCTACTGGGATTAGTAGCCTACCCTTATACATCACAAAATAGAGGCAGAGCTAAATTCGATAGCATTAATGTTTTAGATAAATAGTTCGGTATATGGTTTTAAATAATTTTTAGTTATTTTTAACATTTTACAAAATGAACTATCTGCACCATTATTTAAAAAATGATAGAATTTAGTTAAATGTTTAGCATTCGTTTTCATATAATCATTTAGATTAAAATATAATATAATTGTTTAAAAAAATTTTTTGATTTAAAAAAAATTCATTTCTTTTAAAATATTTGTATACATTAAAAAAAATTCTATAAATAAAACTATCTAATATATATATACTTTTTTTTCAAAATAAGGGGTATTTATTAATGATCATTAAAATATTTATCAAGAAATTCTCTATAGATTTAATACATTATAATTACAAAAATAATGAAAACCAATTGTTAAAAATAAATAAAAAAATTATTATAAAAAGAAATATATCAAAAAATATAAATTAAAAAATAACAGAGAAAAAGAAAAGAATAATAATTTTTATTAATTATAAATTTAAGGGAAAAATAAATTTAATTCATACAGAAATTTGTAATTGAGAAAGGAAAAATTAGTTATATATCAGCCAATGTAAATGAGGAAAAAAAGGTAGGTATATTACTTAATTTGAGAGAGAATAAAAAAAATTCTAAATAATTAAGGGAAGAGTAAGAGGATCTAGATTATTCCGCCTGCTCGGGGAATGAGCCTTTGAAACAAATAAAATTACATTTCGTAATCTGAATTTATATGCGTTGACTTAAGTAAGCGCCTTTTGAGTCTAGATTTAGTTCTCAAGGCTCTGTCAAGCTTTTTAATTAAGTTTAGAGCCTGGCTTCCAAAGGATGTTAACTGTGGTACGAATTTGCATTTATCAAGAATATCCACATATTTGCTCGCTATAAAATCTTCTGTGTATTTTAAACTGTCCTTATTGATGTTGGAAGGTGAGAGAGGGTAAGCGTAGGAGAAATCCCAAGTATATATAATAAGTAATTAAGCAATAAATTTATATTATTCATTTAAAACTACTTAATATAATATTATATTCTTTTTTTAACTCTCATTTAATATCTGATGCTTATGAATCAATTTAATAATGCCTTAAAAAATAATCATCTAAATGAACAACAAATTTAAATATTAAATAAGGTTGTTTGTCATTATTATAGTATATGCAATTATAATATAGCAGAGACAATAGATTTATCTTTCTCACATAATAGTTTCACTAAACAATTAATTGTTAGTTATCTCTAATCCTTCAAGCTAAACAGATGTTTCATGATTATAAAATAAATATTACACTAAATATTCAATTAAATTCAAAATCAAATCAATTTCTTGTGATCTAACAAAATTAAATCTGAAATAGGTAGCAAAAGAATTTCTTTGATAAAATTGTTGCTTTTTTACAACAACCTATTTGTAAGATAAACCTGTCATTTTTTAATATTTTGTTTATTTTTAAAAAGGTGTTTTTTATAATAATTTATGCATTATATTTTTGGTAAATACTGGCAGCTATATCATTATTAAATAAGAAAACTTTTGATGAACTTCCATATATCAAATTATAAGAAAAAAAAATAATAGTTTAAAATAATATTATTGTATTAGGAAAAATAATGTTAAAAATAAAAGATGGTTTTTAATGCAAATAATGTCAAGAATATAATTGATGGAAATAATTTAAGAAATTATCCGAATATTTTATAAATAATCCATCACATCTTTAAAATTAAAGAAGACACATTAAAATGTGAAATTATTTACCTCTAAATTAGGACATCAGTTTATTTTAAAGCAAAAATAACTTTAAAGGAAAATGCATGAGAATCGTTATTCAAGGAAAGTTCGGTAAGTTAGCGTGGATAAGTAAAATTGATGAAACTTTCAATAAATTAGTAAAATTAAAATATTTGGAAAAATAACCTTTTCTACGGTCCTTATTTAAAAAAAGGATGGGACTACTATTAGAATATGTTAGGATCTCCTAAAAACGATAAACAGCGGATCTACTGAACAATATCTCTTACTAAGAATTGATAAAATAATAGCAACCCTTGGTGCAGGAGCATATTTTGCGACTCCCAATTTATCCAACGCCTAGCAATAAATTGATTTGAACGAAGACTCAAAGAGATATATGTTGATCAACACCCCAAATGAATTATATAG
Organism: Gordionus sp. m RMFG-2023; assembly: GCF_954871325.1. Classification (NCBI taxonomy): domain Eukaryota; kingdom Metazoa; phylum Nematomorpha; class Gordioida; order Chordodea; family Parachordodidae; genus Gordionus; species Gordionus sp. m RMFG-2023. The sequence continues at coordinate 4,235,564 of NC_088777.1, read as the reverse complement.
GTATAATCTATTACCAATTGAAATTGCTTTAGTTCCAGTGATATTTTAGCATGCCATTGATTCCGTATTTAAAGGCTTGCCAGGAACAGCAGTTTACTTGGATGATATAGTAGGAAATGATATAACCTTAAAAGAGCATGAAAACAATTTGCATAAGGTATTATAATAGTAAGAGACAACGCAATTACATTAAATTTTGACATGTAAATTTTATTAATGTGTATTAAAACATCATATGATATATCTATTATATCTTAGAGCGTAAAGAATCTTCGGATTACAACGTAATTCTTCAGCAAGGGAAATGCATGATGTGCTTTGGGATAGAATAAGATCTTATGCATGGGCATTATCCATTATCTTCATATTAAAAATACTAGTAAAATAAATAATTAATTACATATTAATTTTTCGCATTTTGCTATTAGATGATAAATATTAATAACTATAAAATTTGAATTGAACATTAGCCAAATGTCTAGGCTCAAGCAATATTAAATTTAGTTGGCTGTTATAAAATAGTTGGTTCCAATATATCCGTTTAGCAACTCTATCATTATAAAATCCATTTTATTTTACCAAAATGGCACCTCTATAGGAATAATGACATTAACCCTTATTACTTTTATTGAATTAGTATATATATTATATATCTATCACTGGGGTGGCGTAATGGGTTAATGATATATGCTTGGAAGCCGAAAGTACGAGGTTCAATTATGGTAAGGAATTGTAAAAATTATCGGTTTTTCTTTGATGACCGATGTGTAAAGATATATGATAGGTAAATTTCTGGCATAGAAATGCCATCCCGGTCATAGACAGGTTTGGACAGTCGAGTGCTAGGATAATTGTCCAATAACCAAATGGGAAATGGTCAGCTCTAAGATAATAGTGACCTCGTGTATTCAAGGATGATAGCTATCTCTTGGCCAGCTCTAGGATAATGGTTCGTGGGCAACAATAAAATAGACTTGATAGTTGTTGTAATGTACACTTTTTTAATGTATATTTTATTTGATAAAGTGATTTATTTTAACAGATGTATTAATTTTTATGTAAATGACTGATGATATTTATTACATTAACGAAATTGTAAAAATCACTTTTTCATTTTATATAAACTTTGGATAATTTAATTTTATAATAATAAAAAAAATATAAAGAGAAAGTTAACAAAATTTTAACTCAGAGTATCGCTATCAGAGGCGATACTCTTATTCCAATAAAATATATACGTTAAATTAAATAAAATTTCAATAATTATTAGATTCTTTTATTCAATTTATAAAAGATGAATATTCTTTTTAAATTACAAATATGAAAATGGTGCCATGTAAAACAAATGTTCCATAAGGGTTATTGCAGTCACAATTCGCAATTTTATAACCTACTATATTATCACTACGGCGAAATGATCACTCTTTCAGGTGCAGTATATTCTCATTTGTATTCGAATTTGAGAGAAGGCCACTATAGGCAAATTATTCTAAAATTGGAAATTAATATATTATAAAGGTAAAATAAAAAAAATGAATATTCCAAAATTGGAAATTAATATATTATAAAGGTAAAATAAAAAAAATGAGTATTCCAAAATTGGAAATTAATATATTATAAGGGTAAAATAAAAGGGATGAATATTCCAAAATTGGAAATTAATATATTATAAAGGTAAAATAAAAATAAAAATATTCAAAATTGGGAATTAATATATAAAGGTAAAATAAAAAAAGGATGAATATTCCAAAATTGGGAATTAATATAGTATAAAGGTAAAATAAAAAAAGATAAATATTCCAAAATTGGGAATTAATATTATTAAGATAAAATAAAATAATAAATATTAAAAAAAGAGACTTTCATAAAGGATCTTATTCGATATTTGTTGGGAGGAGGTTTTCAAGTGAATATTATTATTAAAGTAATAGCGGAATAAAATATATGCATCAAATTATTCGAAATCTTTACCTAACTTACTATATTATCTATGACATTATTCATTGGTATTCTTTCAAAGAAATGAAATTCCTATAAAAACCATTTTTTAGTTAAGATATTGTATATGTTGTTTACTTCGCTAAAAAAAAATTTAATTAATCCTTATATAAAATTATTCAAGAATATAAGGAAATTATTCCAGTACATTCAAATAATGTTTGCGAAATCATATTCGAAATTATATTAAATGATTTACCGATAATAATGGGGAGATGTGTATGAAAATTTTGAGTATAAATTGTTTACATTATATTCTGTATTCGAATTGGAGAAAATTATGGTGAAATATTTAAAAATATATATTCTATTCTTAATTCAAATTGGGGAAATATAAATTTACGGTGTTACAGAGAAATTGTAGCTGGAGAAATTATTTAATATTTTTATTCTTATTCGTGAGACGACTAAAACGGCGTCCTCCTATGGACATAAAGCCGCATTTCTTAATTCTTATTATAAAGTCGATCAAGATAATTTATTTTCGGCGAAATTTTTATAGACACCAAAATAAGCGGAATGTTTAAATATATAGTTTGGAGTAAATGGAAAACGTCAAATGTGTATTTATATTTCGTATATTATTGGTCATATATTATCAATCACCCCTAACACTTGGGTTTAGTAATGGGTGGCGTGTTGTAATGTACACTTTTTTAATGTATATTTTATTTGATAAAGTGATTTATTTTAACAGATGTATTAATTTTTATGTAAATGACTGATGATATTTATTACATTAACGAAATTGTAAAAATCACTTTTTCATTTTATATAAACTTTGGATAATTTAATTTTATAATAATAAAAAAAATATAAAGAGAAAGTTAACAAAATTTTAACTCAGAGTATCGCTATCAGAGGCGATACTCTTATTCCAATAAAATATATACGTTAAATTAAATAAAATTTCAATAATTATTAGATTCTTTTATTCAATTTATAAAAGATGAATATTCTTTTTAAATTACAAATATGAAAATAGTGATACTCCGTTGGGAAATCCATCGAGATTGATACTCCGTTGGGAAATCCATCGAGATTGATACTCCGATGGGAGATCAACGGTGGGAGAATAAGCTTACAATAGAATTGATAAGATATGTCGAGTTTAGATGTAAAAATTCTGAACAAATTAAAATGAGTATTATTCTGATTTTAGCTATCTTATCTAAGCTATGCTTAATCTATCTATACTACTAAACTAGTTCCAGCTCAAATCAGACAATATTTATTAAAGCGACCTAAAAAAAAGTCAAAATTTAACTTTTTATTTTACAAATGTCAAATAGTGCTAAATTAATAAGTCCCATGGATTGTTAGTCCCTCATTCCTTTACTAAAACCCGAACAAACTATAAATAATAACTTGAATGCAAAATATATTTATTACCAAAAAATTAAAATTATTATTATATGATTAATTAATAATATAAACCCAAAATACAGGATTAAGAATATTTTCTAATGATTAAAATATTAATAAATGTTAACCCCAAAATTAATCAAATTAAGATTGTAATAATTAATATCTTCTGGTGATATCCATATTGATTCCTTTATCAAGTAAAATATATTGTAAGTACAGTTTTATATTATAAAATACGGTATTCTAGATTATTTTGAATTTAATTTATCAAATGTTTAAGAAGAAACTAAAGTAATTTTCAATTTTTTTAAAATTAATATAATTTTTATGTCTACCACATTATTAAAATATATTAGAATATTATAAATATTATTTTAAAATTATGCCTTGAAGCATGAACTATGGGGATTCCTATAGAACTCCTATTTAAAAATTAGCACCAATTTTGAAAAATGGTCTATTACCAGGGTTGTGAACCCTCCTTCTAAAAACAAGGATTCGAGTTCAGTGAAACATCTCTAAACCAGATCCAGGTTCATGTTTCAAGGTTCGATGTTGTACCCTGAGCCCTACATTTAAAAAATAGTTCGTTTCGGAAAATATTAGGGTTAAAAGAGTTCAAGTTAGGTCCGGGTTAACAGCACAGTTTATTACACTAATCTTAAATTATCCTTTTTTAAAAATATCAAAACAAATAAGTTATTGTTTTAATAGACTTAGCAGTCAATTTTCAAATAATTACGCCTATTTAAAACAAATAAATTAATATCTTATTTAGAGGATTTTCTTCAGTGTCCCACAATCTCAACCCTTATTTTATTTTAGAAATAAGATAATCTTAATGTATCTACTTATAATTATTATTGCAAATTAATTTTATTATAATATTGTCTTGATTAATATATTTATAAGCAAAATTTAGAAGATATAATTTATGAATATTCTCGGCTATAAGACAGGCAATAGTGTGTCGTAGGAAAGGAATGGAAGGCAGACAAAGCTCTCCATAAATTTTATATAAATAGAGTTTAAAAAAAATATAGGCACTTTTTTAAAAATAAATTAGCATTTTTTGTTACCTTAATTTTGTAAAAGTTATGAAACCAGTAAAAACCAAAACCTTAATGAAACAAATTTTTGGCATGAGCTTGAAAGGAGAATTACAAAATCAATAAACGAAAGAAAGAATAGAATGCAGGTATTCTCAGAAAATTACACAAAAGTATACCTATAATATTTTAGATTCAATCATATTGAAATCTTTTCTTCTACTAATCTTAAATAAATCATCTCAAATTTTCCTTAAATAAATATGTATATAATTTATTAGGCATACCATTATGCTGTAATAAATATGGTTTACAGTCTAAAATAATTCATTATTTAAAATCTGCCAATGGACCATAAAAAAATTGAACCTATTCTATAGTTTCTAATGTAGGTAAACATTGAGACTAAAATTAACAAATACATTAAGAATACAATAATATAAATTTTTAATATATACCTTTCCCATGGAATACTTCAGTTGCTCCTAAAGAATGAAGTATAAAATATAATATTTGCTTAAAGAGAAGTTATCATGAGTGTATTTGAAGGATTTATAATATAGTAAAATATATATCTCATTGACGATTTTATAAACTCGATTTAAATTGCGTCACATTGTTTTAAGGATTAATTCAAATTCCATCTAAGAATCTTAATTATTGCTTAATTTCCAAAGATATATTCTAATTATAGAAATCAATTAAATTAAACTAAATATAACTATACCTATATTTATTATTAAAGTGTTATTTACACTATCTGCTAAATCTGATAAATTGTATATTTAAATTAAATAATTTTAAAATTTGCCCAAATGTATTGAGTTTGGTAAAAGAAATGATTTATTATATATTTATTGAGAAATTAATTAATATATTTCTAAGAAAACATATTACCTAGTTGATTGGCTATCGCAACTTTATATAACCAATTTTTTAAAATAAATAATATATATATAAAATACTTATAAATAACAGTGCAGGAAATCGGTAAGGTGATTGGGGATAATATCGATATGACCTCTGATCTAATTTTGGCAATACTAATTAATTCATACAATACAATTTGATAGCGGTTCAAACAAGCATATAAGAAGAACTTACGAAACTAGCAGAAAATAAAGATAAAACTCAGGTGTAATTTTTGTCATTGGGAATCTTTTCACCTAAATTAGGTTTAAATATTAAAGTTATAAATACAAAATTATACTGGTAGAAAAAATCAAGAAATTAAAATCATTTTTCACAAATGTGATAGAACTAAAAGTAGTCATAATATTCATTTTGGACATGAAGGTAATTTTATCTCAATTATATTTTTAGCTAATTTTGTAGTAGTTGAATACATTTCACAGATGGATACAATGAGGGTATTTTTTAATACAATATAATTAAAATAAAAACTGATTTTTATTTTAAAACTGTGTTAACAGCTTATAATAAGGCAAAAGATTTCCAAGCGGTCAATGCCGAATTTAAAAAGTATATCATTGGTTGTTCATTAAATTTGATGCCACGAATGAAGAAATTGGTATAAGGTTTAAAATTAATATAAATCTAATTTTATTATTAGAGATAAAAACCTACCAATTGAATGTTTAAATTTAATTGAAAACGATAAATAATTTTGTTATTTTTTTAAAAAAAGAAGAAAAAAAAATTTAAAAGAAATAGCAAATTTATTATAAAAGATTTTAATATATGTATTATATTTAAAATTATGGATTTAATTGTAAACCATATCATTTTTAGTAAAGTTATTAATTTTTAAAATAAAATTTATTGTTTATTTAATTAATTTATAAAAATATAAATTAATTTGTTTTAATAAAGATTTAAAAATATATCAAAATTTCCATATTCATATTTTTATTTAAATTTATGTGTATTTTAAATAAAAAATTTTATTAGAAATTTGGAAAAATTTATTATGTAAATTAATAAAAATATTCTATAATCATATATGAAAGCAACAAATAAGTGACTGGTCACCGATTTATTTTTTTAAAGGTGGGCCCTTGGCCTAAACTTTTATTAGTGCATTGACTAGCTAATATATTATATTTTTATGCAATTTATACTTACCGAATTTTTTAATTTCTATAAAAACAAATATATTGCATCAATTTCACAAGTAGACTACATAATATTCGGGGATGATTATTAGTATTGGATAGGAATTATTAACAAGGGATAAACTTAACTTTTAAAAGTAATTGTAATATTCTATTGTATATGATAGTATAATAATGTAAAATTATAAATAAAAAATATCTATAAATTCTTTGAATTCTTTTATTTTATACACTATTTAGCTTTTCCAAATTGTATGCTAACCATATCCATCTATTCAGGATAGAAAATTATAGCTACTCATTATACTTTTAATTAAATAGTATCTTACTTGGATCAAACGCGTATCTTGTTATTGATACTAAATGATATGAAAATTAGTTCTATATTATATGTGAATATGGATACAAATAAAATTATAAAACTATATTTTTTCTAAGTTGATTTTTATAAGTTCTGACTTGCTCCTGACATTTATATATTACATTATTTTTTAATAAAAAAAAATTGCACTAATTAATGACAACAGGACCTACTTCCAAATGTGAATTAGACATCCTCGCATTATTTCATGAGGGGGGCCAAATATATTTAAAGGATAATATTATAATCTAAACCTATTTATTCATGAAATTAAAGAAATTTTTAAATTTTTCATCAGTTTTTGGAAGTAACTATCTTGCATTAGATAAAGGCTATAATTTTATTTTACTAATAACTTATTTTATTATTAGATCTTAAAGACTTAACAAAAATTATATAATTAGTTTTTAGCTTCAATTTATATCTTTTAATATTTATTATACTATATACTAAAATTTAAAAGAAAGCATAGATATTTCATTCCAACCCTGAAAGTGTGGTGTCGATTTCTTTAAAAATATCATGATATTTAACCTAGAATTTCAGCAAAGATATTAATTATCATAACTATTAATATCCCAAAGTAAAAAAAAAACTATATATTTTACTCCTCGGTGTATTTTCTTGAACTATTTAAAATTATTCTATAAAATTAAATTTCCTCAATAATTTTGTACCTAGGTTAAGAGTAAGGTCTGCATTGCTCCATCCCATATCTGATCATTTTAAATTATTATATTGTTATATATTTTAAAAATTATTCATATTTTATTTATTTACTTATTCCGATCCACAAATTTGTACCTAAATATTTTTAAATAATAGAAATATTCAAATTTTTTAAATTTAAAAATTATAACTAAAATGGCACAACACAGGGGCGGACTGGCCATAAGACCAGGTGATTTCGCCCACGAGACCGCGATAAAATGTCAATTTTTGAGGCCGATCAGTGGAAAATATCAAAATAGAGGCCGATTAGAAAAAAATATTATTATGTTCACATTATTTTCTCTTATCTTTTATTTATTTTTAATGATATCTCTATGATTTGAATATAACATTCCTTGAGAATTGTCGTTTACTATATTATGCATAATATATCAATAACGTCGCTTGACGCTATACATCATTACCACGTTCTTTTCTTTGTTTTTTTTTTCAAATGAAGTGAAAACGCTTCCGTTTGAGTAGAGTTAAAGCTAAGTTTTGATTAATTTATTATATTATATTTTTATACATTGATTTATTATAGAAATAATATAGCCAACATTTCTTGTTCTTAATTCATTGAAATCAAATAAAATCCAGGTCGGTGAATCCGATAAAAGGATGGATGCTTGGGTGAAACAGAATAACTTATCTGGCCAAATAAGTTGAGAAGGCTGCAAAAAATAGGTGATATAAGGTGGTGGTCATGTTTAAGCCCTTAGATGGATATATGGTAAAGAGAGCTTGCTCCCAATAACATAAAGGCACTTCAATTTATAATAGATAATAAATAATTTGAGACAAAAACTTGATAATTTATGTAAATTTAAGACTCTAAGTACAGCTAAAATATATTTGGAAATTTTTAAGATAATGAGGCCACTGTCATATTTTCAAACTAAAAAATTAGGTACTTTGTCAGCATAGAAAATGAAAGAAGATGCTAAATCTTCTATATCATCGATTATTACATCGATTCAAAATAAAGCAATAAAATGGCTTCTAATCAGGGTTTCGAACCGTTTAGTATAACGGTTCGGTTCGTTCCGGTTTTTAGTTTAAAATTTTATAAAGGTTTTGTTCCATTTCGGTTTTTTAAAAAATAATCATATCGGTTCGGTTCGGTTTATAATTTATAACGGTTTTTTTCGGTTTGTTCCGGTTTTTATAAATTTAATTTAAAAAAAAATTAATCATTAACCATGTATATATTAATTTTAGAGAAAAATCTTTTTATAATTTCTTATTTAATTTAACCATGAATGATAATCTAATAGATATTTTTATTAAACTTAGTAAATATAAATTAGACAAATCAATTCTTTTTATTTCATAAATAAGATAAACACAAACATGCGCAAATACAATGAGGAATAAAATAACACATAAATATAATGAAATTTATATTATTTATTTTTAAAAAGAGAATTGGAACGGATAACTAAAATATTTTCTAATAATTCAGGATTTAATTAAGTTCTTTGCGCAGAGAGTATAAACTTAAGGCTAGAAAATGCTCTTTCTACGGATACCTGCGTAGCTGGAACTGCTAGCACAATCATAGCTAACTTATAAAGTTCTGGCATACTATTCTTTACATTTTCCCAATAATTCAAAAGATTTGCATCTTTTTCTAATCTCTCTATATTATCAAATGACCGAATTATATACTCTATTTCTACACATTTATTATAATTTTCTATGCCCTGAGAACTATTCTTATTAAGGCTTTCATGCGACATTAATAAATCTTCAAAATCATCATCTAAGTTATCTTTCGAATGTGAACACGTAGGAATAGTATCTAGATTTTCAATATTCTGATTATTTAAATTTTGGATTAAGTTCCAAGTTTTATAAAGATGTTTTTTGGCGATATCTTTTTCTTCAAATAATCAAAATACATTATATCTTGGGTCGAGATATATAGCTGAGCAAAAAACTTCATTTTTCAAATTAATCTCTCGTGCTTTGATTGTACAAACTAAAAGTTTGGCAAATGAAGTGTCTATTTTGCTAGTTTGCATGATACATTTGATCCATGCTGCATAAAAATCGCACATGGTCATTTGTTCACTTTGTATATATTTTGTCAAAATATAAAATGGATATTTTAATATATCACTAATTATTTTCCATTCATTCTCTGATAAACATTTTTCACGATCATTACTTTATCCCGATATTTCTTGGCAAAAGTTTTTTAACTCTAATAATCTTTCCAACATTAAATAGATTGAATTCCATCTTGTGCAACAATCTATTAGTGGCTTTTTTAAATTTAATTTGGACAAAATAGACATTGTAGTCTGATTTCTTATTTTTTTGCAAATGTTTCTTGCTTTATTAATAATAACAATTTCATTTGAATTTTTTATGCAATCATTAATTGCTAATTGAAATGTGTGGGAGGCACATCTAATGCCCATTAACATGGATCTCGTATGAGGATAAGATTAATACTTTCAATATTAAAAAAAGGTTCTTCATTTTCATTAACAATTATATCATCATTGTTATTTAAATTATCATTATCTAAATAATCATTAAGGATATCATCTTCATCATCATGATGTATTAACAGCTTGATTAATTTAATCATGTTAGCTGCATTGTCTGTGGTTAACGTATAAATTTGATCAATTCTTATTTCATGTTCGTTTAGAACATCTAGAATAATTTTTTTTAGATATTCTGATGTATGTCTTTCTTTTATCTCTTTCATGCATAACGTTCTTAATTTTATTTCTCCATTATCTATAAATTGAATATTGATCCCCAGTATGGACCTATCATATCGAGTTGCAATATCTAATTTTAACGATATAAGTTTTTGGTATATTTCTTTTTTTAAATTTTGCGAAAAATCAAATGCCATTTTTTAAATATTATTGCGTATATTTTCAGAATTGATGGTTAAATTACCACCCAATCCTACAATTATCGGATCTATAATATTTCTAAATGCTTTGTCATCAATTGATTTTATTGGTCTCCCATGAACTGTGATTAACTCAGTGCAGGAGCGGATTAAAGTGTCTTTATTAATATTAATTTGTATTGTATTAGTTTTGGTAAAAGCATTTTGAATTGTATTATGATTATTTGCATTTTTTGTTATTGTTTTTTTAAAATTATCTTTTTTTTTTTTAATAATTTGAATTCCTTATCGTGGAATCTTTCTATATGTCGTTCAAGATTTGCTGCATGGTCCCCGGTTAAAACTTTACCACAGTTTTCTAGTTTACAAGTAGATTGATTTTTTACAATATCTAATTTAAAATATGATCGCACAGGATTTGACTTTTCCCGAACCATTTAATAGATACTAATATGCTATATGATGATGAATAGATCAGAATCTTTTATTATAAAAATAGAATAAATAAATTTCTTAATAGAATCAGTATAATTTTTTATTTATCTTATCTGACAAGATCTCCCCCAAAAACGTGAATTATATGCAGGCCTACCCTTCATATAATTATGCCGATTTTTTCCTCAAAGATACTAACAACAAACCTTGTACACAGATGAAACTAAATAAGTGAATGGAGCATACTAATACCATTTTAATAAATAATTTGATTTAATAGAGAAAAGAAAGAAGCAAAAAGATAAGATATAAAATAAGAAGAAAAGAAATAGAAAAGCTGTTTAAAATTCCAAAAACAACTGTATTTTATTAAAAAATTAAAGTTAATTAAATTAAAACTTTAATGGATACTTTATCATTTTATAATTATCCAATTGAATTTCATGTGTTTATATTTTATTTGGTACTATAAGATTTAGAAGGTTAATCAGTAAGTAGTTATTATTTCAAGAAATTATCCACTAAAGTGTAAATGGAAATAAATAAATAAATTAACCATAAAATACAGGAATATTAATTAACAATCATATGTTTTTTTTTAATTTCAGAATTCTAATATTCATTTAAGTCATTATAAATTATTCATTTTGAAAATATTAATTAATAAGAAATTAATATAAAACAGTATTTTATTAAAAGTAATCAGTACCTGATTTTCTTTAGATGTTAGTTAGAATTATGATTTTTCCCAAATTATTAGCAAGTATTAATAAGCTAATTAATAACTAATATACATATATATATATATATATAAGAATAAACTTGTTAATTTAAAGAATAGTCTTGTTTGATTTTAAGATTCTTATCTAATTAACTGGTAATTCGCCTAATCTCTATTAAATTGAGTATTTATTAAAGTGAAAAGAAAAAACAATAAACATGGTGGTATTAATTGACATGTAAAAAAAATTCAATTTAAAAAGAAATAAAGAGTTTAAAAATTTCCCCAAGGAAAATTCAAATTTCAAATTTAGGTTAATAATGTTTAAATTTAATTATTTTTTAAAACCGTTTTGAACCGGTTTAAACCGGTTTAAAATATTTATAACGGTTCGGTTCGCTCTTTTTATAGTTTCTTTATAACGGTTCGGTTACGGTTACGGTTCAGAAAATTATAACGGTTCATTCCGGTTTGGCGGTTCGGTTCGGTTCGGTTCGAAACCCTGCTTCTAATAAATAAAACATTTTCATATTTATAGCTCCCGTAGAGTATCTGAGTACAAAATGCTAGGTAAAAAGATCGAATAGGACGAGCGAAGAGAATATATAGTGACAAATGCCAACATGAACGTCCTCAAAAATCGATTGACCTTTATTACTTTGAACTATTTTGTCCTATAATTGATCAAAATATAAACAGCTTGTCGGAACTACTTTCTGCATATTGAGGGCTTATCTTGAATGTGCAATATTTGCATCCAAGTGATGAAATAAATAGTATAGGTATTTCTGAAAAGGCCTTGGAAAAACTGGCACAATTGGCATATATATTGTGTTAAATTTCATAACGAATTATGTTCATTTGCCAGTTCAAAGATTTGGTAGCAGAATTAAATGAAACGGACGATGATATCGTATGTACAAGTACAAGTTAGGAGTCAAAAGAAGAAGATAAAATATTACAATATGATAATAAATCAAAGTGTGATAATAAATGTAACAAGTGTTTAATATGCGTGTATGAAATTCTTAAAAGATACAATATGCATACAAATGACACTTATTGATTTTTGGCATATTAATATATTATTTTAACGTTATCATTTACGCAAGTTAATTGCGAGAAAGCATTTAGTTAATTAAAAATTATAAAAATAAGCTGAGAGCTAATATTGACCAAGAAAAATTAGAAGCGTTTATAATGATGTCAGTGGAACGAGAACTATTAGCGTAGATTGAACTCTAAGATATTCCTTTATATTTGCGCAAAGGTTCAAAGTTAATGAGAGACCTATTAACGTAAAAATTATATATTTTCTTAATTCTTATATTATAATCTTATTAATATTATTTACAATATGATAGGTGCTGATTTTATAAAAGTGCAGCAATTTTTTTCTCTGTAATATTGTACAAGCATTAATTTTATATTTATAATGAATTAATTTAATATATTGAGTATGCATTTTTTTTATATTTAACATGTGATGTATGATTTGATTTTATAGTGCAATATCGTTGTAAATCTAATGAAATAATACGTGCAATGAATATTATTTTATATAGGTAATGAATATGATTTTAGATGTGCATTTTGTTTAAATAAAATATATGCATTTAAAGGACCCCGGTCGAAGACCGGGCAAAAGCGGGCCGAAGGCCCGTAAAATGGGGGTATGGGGGATCGTCCCCATATAAATGAGGCCTCTATAAAAAATGCACACGAGGCTTTAGCGTCGCCAGTCCGCCCCTGGCACAACAATTTTGTATAGTATAATTTGATATGTTTGTTTCTATTATATGGAATTTAATAATAAATGAGGGTGAATCATGTTTTGATATGAATATGCGATATATGGTTCAACTTTATAAATTTACAAATTATAACTAACATATCACAATAATTGAATGTAATATCATTACGTTCACGATCACATACCAAAACACGATTCAATTAATCCTACTCTTTTTTATCGGAACAGCTGATAAGGCTTAGCTGTTAAAACATTTTTTTTTATTATATGTTGGTAGAGAGAAGGAATTATTATCCTTTGTTTAATATGTATATGTATAAAAGGTAAAATTTGTGATATTAATTGTTTTTGGAATAATAATGATCTAGAGCCTTTGATGATTTAAGGCCCGATTGTCTTACGAAAATTCCTCGAGATTGTGGAAAATTTTTAATATGAGACTACACATGCGTATTATTGTTGACTAACATCTATTCAAATCTAATTACACAAGCTGGAAGAAAAATAAATATTAAAATCTAAGAAATTTTCTTTAAGTCCCATTGTAATATTACCTATTTACTTCAAATTTTAAGACCAAACAAAATTATAAACTTTATAGCTAGGAATTTTTTTTAATATTAGACAAATATTTAAATAGATATTTTGGGATAATTATCGTTTTGGGAATATAATTATAAATTATACAGCACTATTCATTATATAAAAAAAAAGATAGACATAATAGGTCTGCAAAGACCGACATGGTTCGCTTGAGACGTTAGGATTTTCCTTAAAATTTGTCCGGTCAAAAAAAAATTTTGCCAGGTCCGCTCCGGCCCGTTATACAACTTTAAAAAATTTGACCAGCCATTAAAAATTTAATAAAAATCGGACTTAGCTCAATAAAATTTTACAAAGAATCTACCCCATTCGTTAAATTTTTATATCAATTTTTCGGTCATCAAATTTTTGTTATCTTTATTTAATTTTTTAGAACAATTACATGTCTCCTCTGTGGCTATCTTATTTCTAAAACAACCGTTTTATAAATCAAAAATGTGTTTGTATTTGTATTGTGCATTTTTAAATGAATCTTATTTTAAATAAATATTTTGTAAATTTAAAGATTTAGTATATAAGTAAGACAGCTCTTAAATTACAAAGAAATAACATATTGTAATTTATTTTCATAGTATTAATCAAAATATTAGTTTGAAATTCAAAAAAATTAAAACCTTAAAGCCCGGGCTGGCTGATTAAAATTTTACGAAAAAATCGGAGATTTGCATAATTTTTGTCCCAGCCAGGCTGTTTGTTAATAAAACATCCCGTTCCTGGTATTTTTAATTTTTAGAGGTCGCTTCGCACATCTCTTATTTACAAAAAAAAATTAGCAAGTAATTTAAATGGTTATATAATAAACTTTCGATGTAATAGTCCATTCTATCTATGTATTCTGTAAGTGGTGTAAATATTTTTTTGTAAAGTATATAAAATTTAAAAACCTACCATTTAAATGTATGACAGTAAGAGTGTTTGCTATAATTATAAAATTATGGCGTAAATATGATATACAATTAATTTTGAATCCTTGCTTAAATTTTAAATATTTGATAATGTATTCAAAAAAAAGTAAGCTGGTAAATCTTTAAACCATTTATTTTTATGCTATCTCCATCTATAAATATATTAAATTGGATTGTAATATAAATTTTAACACGTTTATTTAATAAATTACTTTCTTTTATGCAAGAGATATTGTCTGAATAATTATTTTTGATTATTTTTTTTATATCGTACAATATAAATGAATTTGACTTACTCGAAATATCGCGAATACAAATTATGAGCTTTCGCACTTAACAGATTATTTTATGAATTAGAAAATATCAAACATATATTATTCACTATTGATATTTAATATATATAAAATCATTGCTTTTATTTTTAATAATAAATTGATAGTTTAAAAAAACAAAATGAAATAATGGCAAGTTTGGTTTTTTAAAGATTGAATTTGGAAGACAATATGTACCTATGTATTTTTTAATTATATTTGTTTGAAAATTTATTACTCATTTTAAATAAATTATATTTTCCTATTTTATAAAATCTTATAAAATCATATAGTTTTAAAAAAAATGTGGAAAGAGTATATTTTAGTTTAAAATAGGAAGCCTTTTATCCTCTTTTTTTACGACCCTTGCTTACAATACCTATATATCCTACAAAAATTAATCCACATAAACTATCAAAATACATATTATATTTAACATTCAAAATCCCTATCCGATTAGCTGCAATATCCTACTAAAGTGAACATAACTTCTAATCACGAATCAGTAGTTATACTTAGTGAAAGTTCAAAAAGGTCAGACATTTATTTTATAAAATACCCTTATCCAGGGCCCCTTTACTATCTCATTTCCGATAAGTTCAAACATTCTCACTCCTCCTTAGTTAAGGGCGAATCTTACAAAAATACAAATACTCAAATCTTGACAACGGAATCAATGTTCCCATAGCCACCAATATTTCCGGATCTTTGACTGATATTTTTATTTAGAATCGCTCGAAAAATATCTACAAATATGAGATATCAAATTAGGTTTGGGGGTTATTACCTTAACCAAAACATTTTATTAGGTATTTGTCCGTTTATTTTGAGCATCTGCATTTCTCATATATAATTCTCTTTCCGTTTCTTTTAATTTCTTTTCTCCTTTTATTTATTTGAAATTTTTGGTTGTATATTTTTATATGTAATATTTTATAAAATTTTTAAAAATATTTTTAACCGATAAGTAAAGTTTTTAATGTTTAAAAAACGGTTATTTTAGGAAATTATCAATATAGAAAAAATGAAATTCGAAAAAGGAAAACAAATTAACCTTTGATAAAATTATTAAAAAAAATAGATCACATACTTAGCCCATCTATACCTATTTAAATTGTAAGATAAAATATAGATTACATGGTTCACAATCTTAAGTTAAAATGAGATATATTATTTATGTGTTTTATTTTAAATTAAATATATAAATTAAGTTAAAAAAACCAAAGATTAAATCATAAAATATTGCAGAAAATATATGCTGACGTTGTGTATGAACGAGAAAAAAAGAGGAGGATGAATAGAATTTCTAGATCATGTATTATAAATTTATTATAGTAATTTTCTTCGTTTATTAAAGCCTCGTTTATAGTAGGTGGTTATACACATTGTTGGGTATATATAAAAAGAAGCAAATAATAGAAAAAATTTATAATCTATAGTGATTATAATTCATCGCATCCTATTATTTACGTGTCTTTTGAAAAATATTCAACAATGCGAATCACATTTCTTGAGTAATGTGCACTCACTATAATAGGCCAAATACTCTATTCGAAGGCAGCTAGGATATCTTAATAAAACAATTAAATGAATATATATGAACTGTATTGAAAAATATAAAATACTTGAAATTCAAGGCATGAATTTTTATACAAACATATTTTAATCTTATTATTTACATACCATTATATTTTATAGCGAATGGTTTATCTTGTAAAATAAAAATAATTTAAAGATATTCTGATTCCAACTCTTTATTAAAATTACCTCTTAATGATGTAATTGTCATATTTCCATGAACTATAATATAATAATATGAATGTCCTAAACATAAAAGAAAAAAATATAAAATTTGTTATTAATCATAACTATATATAAATCCAATCCTAGTTTTAAAATAATATAATACAAATGCACATATTGCTATTTAAAACGAGCGAACGATTCTAAATAAAAATAATAAAAAATATCACATTCATCGCTTAGACCCTATTATGATTATATCAGAATATTTTTATACTTATTTGATTCACTTAATATGGTAAAATCATCATTGGAAATATGATAAAGATATTTACATAATATTAATAGAATTTATGGTTGTGTTTATGAGGAAAAGAAAGATTACAGAGGTCTAAAAAATAATTAAATATATGTTTGGTAATAATCATACGATAATTAGAAGTAGTGAAGGAGTCTGAAATTGTTTAAATGTTACTTTTGGGTTACATCAAGGATCACCTTTAAACTAATTTTTATTACCATAATGCTTTCTACATTTGTGTTATGTTTTTCAAACTATGTATAATTATATGGTAATGATAATAAATTAAAACGGCAGTTAAAAAATTTTAACAAAAGGAGTTTAGAAATTTGAGATAACAATAAATAAATCGATATATACATAGTATCTAATATATTTTATGAATGTAAAGAGAAGGGAAACGTCATCTTAAAATAGGTGATTAAAATTAGATGTCATTTCAAATTTAAGATCGAATTTGCTGAGTAAAAATAAATTTGTATTAAAATGGCTATGGGAAAGTAGAAAGTTATGGATATAATCATAAAAGCTATAAAACCGGGGTTGTATCGTGGGTCGATTCAAGTAAAAAAACATTAATTAGGTTTTTAAGAGTAAAATTTTAAATTCGGGTTCCCCTCGGGCTAAGAAACATTTGGATTGCATATAAAAAAAATAAATCTCGTTTATTATTATTAGATATTCTATTTTATAATTAAAGATATTTCTATTTAAAAAAAACTAGATATAAATTTGGTATAAAAAATAAAATTTTGATTTTTTTTATTGGCAAGTATATTAATTCAAAGCATAGACATGTATTATGTAGTATTTAATATCTTCTAGGATTTGTTCAAAAAGATCTTTCTATGCTAGCTATTATTAAATATATAGAAAATATAATAAATCAATTTGGAGAAACAGCAAATAAAATTTTAGAATAAATATATAAATCAGTGCTGCAGCTTAGCAGCCTAAATTGCAAAATCACTAAGATGCTTTTTTCCGCAAATCTTATTATCCTCATTAGGTAATATCTGTATATAAATGGCAATTCCAAAAAAATGACAATTTAATATAAATCCAAAATAATTAAGTTATCAAACTAATTAATTTGGTATCTTGGGTCCATATCATATTTATTTAAATTCACATTTATATTTTTATGCTCCGCTGATTCACTTCATAATTAATTTTCAATCTGCAAGAGTTTTATAGTTTAAAAAAAATTTGCAGCATTTTCGGAATTAATTATATATATTTGTTCAATATTCATTATTTTTGTACTTATATATATATATTCAATTCATTATTTTTGTAAAGTTATTTATCTTATATATTCCTCTGTACTTCTTTCTTTCAACTCTTTAATTCCAAGAATTCTCATCTATTTTGATATGAATTAAATATATACACTAAGAATGTATGTTTAGTAGTTGAACAGCATCTGTTTCTAATGGATTGCACTGTTTCATTAATAGATCGAGAATAATTTTTCTGTTAATTACTTAATTGACCTAAAATAAAATTATTTATGATGCTTTAAAATCTCATTCTTAATTGATCGAGGCCGACCATTTACATTAAAAAGTTCTATAATTGATATCATCAAATCTAGATACTAAATTTATATTTATAGATTTATATCTAGTTTGGGCTTTTTTTTTTGCAAATATCACTTTCGACATTTTATTTTTTCTTTTAAATATATTAGATAATCATTATTGTGATTTTCCAGATGTCTTATTAAATTTTATTGATGATTTATAGACATTTTTATGTAATATAAGCTCACTGATTTATTTTTTATTGTATCTAGGGTAAAATGCATCTCAAATATGATTTTATCTTCTATCTTAAATCATTATATTAAAATTTTGAATTACAGAACATTTATAAAACTTTCAAATAAAAAGGTTAATGAAAATTTAAATATCAATGATTTCATAGTGATTAAACAATAGAATTTCTTTTATTAATATTATTTTGTATTATATTAAATTTTCAAAACATGATATCATAAAAACTAATCAAAATAAGAAAAAAAATGATGAGCATATTATCAATACTAAAATGATTAAAAGAAGTTCAAAAACCAACTTCGAGTTCAGAGAAGTATTAAATTAAAAAGCGGTAAATTACATTGATTTAAATTACATATGCGGGATATATGAGATATATGAAAAGAAGGGCACCTAAATAAAAAATGAAAATATATAATTGTGGAAAACCTATAAAGTCTATAACACTTGATGAATATCAGCGAATTTTACAGGGCTAGATTCAAAGTTACTAAATAGGGATTTTATAAAAGAAGCAAATATTTGGTTTGATTTAGGTAAAACATAAAATATAACTAGTGCTTCCGGTTAAGAGCAGCGCACTAAATATTTTCTAGTAATAAACAAAGCTTTTTAACAGCCTTATAAAAGATACATGCCTCACTACTCCTGAAAAATGTTTTTGCACACTCTTGTGTGTAATAAATCTTATTTAATATTAGATATTAAGAATCGTGATAAGTCAATAAGAAATAATATTAGTACACTACCTAATTACTAAAATAATATATTTATTATTTGCTTAAATTTAAACATTTTTAATTTATTTTTTTTATGCTTACCTAATTGTATTATTATTCTTCCATTCATAGATTCTATTTGCAAATTTATAAAGTATTTTGAATTAAATTTCTATTATTTATAACTTAAAATAAGTGAAAACATTTATAAATTTATAACTTATATTTATATAATATAAATAGTATATAAGCATTTAAATATTACATTTTAAAAATTGATAATTATAAAAAAATATATTTACTTAATTGTTTTACTATCAAATTTTAAAATTTTAAAATAATAATTTTTATTATATTTTAAATAATAAATATTATTTAATTTTATATAGCTATTGACTATGTTTTCAAAAAATTAATTCGAAAAATTTTTACACTTTATTGATACCAAATTAGCCTTCTAGTTATAAGAAAAAGAAAAATATGGCCAAAATATATTTGTAAAATTTTCAAAACTTTATCATTAGGTTTTCTTAAAGTTGACGCAGCTTTATTAGATACATAAATTTCCCCAGGAATTTGATTAGAGAAAATAGTGGAATTTTGGAAAATTTAAAAATAACAAAATATGCTGAAAATATTTCAATTTTTATTGATTTACTTAATATATATGTGAGAAATAGTGAAAAATAGAAAATAATAAGATTTAATAGTAATAAACTTTCAAACATTTTTTTATTGAAAAATTAGGGTTTACTTCATAGCATTTTTAAAATAACCCGACGCTATTTTGTCAATAGCCTTTTAATCTAAATATGGGCAAAATCCTATTAAATTTACTCATTAAAATTTTCATGCTATTTAATATTAAAAATAAAGAGAAACTGTTCTCTCTATGTAATAGAGGTCCTAATTAAACATGTGGCATATGCTGACAAGATATACTATAGAAAGGATAGTATAAGAGAATATCTGGAATTAAAATCTTTATTCATAATATTTTCGTATTTGTACAAATGAAAATGTAAGGACACTTGATAATACATAAATGATATGTATCTAGAGTCGATGGCTACATGCTAGTAGGATCGGAAAGTCGATAAATTATTTTCTGGTATAGCATTTCTTTGTGAGTTAATTCATTGCAATATTACCTTATTTTTAATCAGGCTTTAAAATACGAGATTTCTGCCAGCGTTGTGCCAATAATAATAATATCACTGCCCAGTGAAATATAATTTTTACTTTGGCACCAATATAATTAGTTTATAAATTTATGTTATTACGTGAGTAATATAATTAATACCCAAGGCAATTAGATGTGGTTAGAAAAATTTTAATATCATATACCGCTATTGAAATACTATTACATTTATTTAGTCACTATTGAAAAGTAAAGATTGCCAAGCTCTATCAATTTAATTTGAGCAATCTAGTGATTATAATCAAATTTAGGAGGATATTAGAAATGAAAGTTATATAATAGATAATCTGAGTGCTAGTTATAATCTCAAGCAGCCATGAAAGTTGAATCACACGGATAAAGAGTTATTATTAATGAAATCATCTATAAAACACTAAAACAGTTATAACAGGAAAATATTTCCAGAATACCATTGATTTTTTCCTTCCCTAGAAATGATTAAAAATTTATCTTAATCAAATTTTGAAACTATATAAAAACAAAAAAAGGGTAATAGATGTTTTTAATGTAAATCGCTGTTCAAAAGACCAGATGATGCTATAGTTTATATTAATTTTCGCATAGTGACGCAAAAACTTATTAAAAATTTATATCCATTAATTAGACAATAAACAATGGTAACACTTTCTCTAGCAAAATTCAAGGTTAACTAATGAACATATTAATTGATATATTCTTAAAGATTGGGCACTTAATGCGAAATTCTTATAAAGAGGACTTTGAGGAAAATCACACTAAATTTTCAGAACTTGAGAATCTTAATATAAATATATGAGGGATAAAAAATAATTGAAGGCTTTATAGCTAAATCCAGCGTCTACATGAACGGGGGAAGGGTATTTATTTCTAAACTTTTTAAGGTGGTTAAGGGAATAAGCTAGGGGTGGGATAAATTTTGGAAGGTGAATATTTAAAAGTTCTAGATAAAATAAGGCAAAATATATTGCTATGATAAATTATTAGTTGACCCCTATAATATCAATATATAATGAAATATATTATGGACTGAGATTTTCATTTATTTAGGATGTTTTAAATAAGAAAACATTTTGAATAAATATATAATTAATACTTGAATTTCTCGTTGATATAATTTCAGATACTATTATATTTAAAAGTTAAAACATATGATATCATATAATTATCTATAAGTGTAATATAAAAGAAGGTTCAAAATAATTTATAATGTGATAGACCTTGAAGGTACTTAGATTGATTATGGTTTGCTTTTAGAGCTGATTTGAATAACTTTTTTAGTATAAAGCTGTAGTCACTGGGTACATAATGAGACGCTGGTAATGCAGTTTATAAAATCCTAAAATATGATTAATTTTTCTTTATTAATCAAACTAGAATCTATAAACTCGACCAGCAGTTAAATCTTGTCGCATCCTTATTTATTAAAATTTTCTAAAGATTTTGCTATAAAATAGTATACGATCCAGTTAAATATTTTATGAATTTGAAAATCATATTTTTGTCTTCATTTAATTTCTGATTTAGAATTAATGGCCCTTTTAATTCCTGACTGTATACCCTTTACTAATAATAGCAACTTGTATTCTCTCAGGCACAGAGTTAATAAGATTTATTCATAAGGGCTTTATAGAATGAAATTCGATATCTATATCTTTATTCTATAACGTTTCAATTGGTTAAATAAAGATTTATTTCGTCATTTCAAAATTTTAATCTTTCCATCACATGCAATTTTATATAATATGAAGAAGATGAATTATATATTAGAGAAAATAATCAAATATACGTTTATTATGTAAGAAAAAACATAATTAATGAATCATAGATTAAAATATGATTAAAATTTTGAATAAACAATTTTTTCCAACATTATTTTTAAAAATATTTAACAATTTTGATTAAACTATATGATATACGGTGGGTTATTAAAAACATTTTTTATTTAATTTTATAGTTAAAATAAAATTTAAAAATAAAATAATTCAGATAAAAGTATCAGTGTAGAGCATAGACTTACTTTTAACAGTAGCTAACTAGCTATAAAACAAAGTGGAAATTTTGCCAACTAGACCATGAGAAAATATTTATATTTGAGACCAAAAAAATAGGAGGATTAGGAAAAAATATATATGTCTTTTATTATCACATAAATTAAATATAATTTCTCTCTTGTCATATTTGCTATTTAGAATTATTTTTATTTGCATTTAGAATTATTCACTTTGTTCTTTTAGGATTTTTATAGATATTACTGTTCTCGCTTTTTTACAAGAAAAATTATTTTCGCTTAAAGAAAGTCAAGTTTTGATTAATTTACAATTTATACATTATGTTATGAATTGGAAACATGTAATATATAATAATGTTTTATTTCAATTTAAAGTTTAATGTTTTAAAAGCGTTGATGTCTTATTATAATATATTTCTTTATTTATTTTTGTCTTAAGCGTTAACATACATGAACTTTTAAATTTAGACTGTTTAAGGCAATAATAGTAGATCGTGATATGTAAATTGGAACATTTAGTTATATTAGTTTAATGTTGATACATATTTATATATGTATTTTAAATGAACCAGACATAATAAAAAACTTTTTCTTTTTTCTTAATGATAAAAAACTTTACTTAAACAAATAATTTATTTTAATTCTAAAATTATCCCAAATAAAAACTTTATTTGTATTATCGTAAATTCTAAACTGTTCTCACATTCTTATTTTGACCAAATCTCAAGATCACCCCACTTGCATCACATTATTATTTTTATTTCATTAAAGAAATACAATATAATTAGTAATAAATTTAAATAAACCGAACAGATTTGGACAATATAAAGAAATATTTAAAGTTTCTTCTTATCTAATATGATTTTTATTTTAAAATTTTACCCCATAGTAATAATAGGAGTTATTATGCTAGTTGTCTAAAATCAATAATAATAGCAGCAAAAAACTACAAAAATAATTATAATTAATTATTTTAACATAAACTATCATATATAAAATTTAACATTTATTTTTAGCTTAAAATGGTGTTTCGTATTGTAATCATAATATTTTAAAAATTTATGGTTCGACCATAAATTATCAATAAGTGGTAATAGTAATTAAAATATGATACATTTTGCATTAATATAGAGAAAAATATACTTTAAAAAATATCAGATCAAAATATTAAATAATTTTCTCACTCATATAATATTATATTTCTCACAATCTAAAAAAACGATAAACTATAACATTTATTGGCTGCTTAGAACATAAAATTTTTTGATAAAAAGAAATTTTACCGATGGGGGCATTTGTTTGATCTACATTAAGATTATGTTATATTTAATTATTTCTTTTCAATTATACCTAGGGTAAGAGAAAAGCTTTGATTTCCCAATTCTAGAGAATTCAAATATTTAATTTTTACGTAGAAATTTACTTATCCCAATCCAGAAATAAGGTGCTTAAAGATATTTTAAACAAGATGAATGTTTTAAATGAAATTCTTATAAAGTGAGAAAAAAATATATAAAATAACTTTGGATATAATGGTCCATTATATTTAGGTGATCTATTAAGAAATTAAATTATTTTTTAAAGCAATCTTATATGTAGAGTGTTACAATTTAAAACAGTCGATACATTTTCTATAATATAATTTATAAAAAATAAAAATATGGTAATATTTATATGAATAAATATTTTAATATACAGTGTTGTGATGATTTAATGAAACATATTAACGATTAAATTAAAACTAATCTATATAAAATTATTTTTGCAAAAATAATTTAAATAACCAAAGGAGTAATAAAAGTTCAATAATGTTTGGTCTATATTTTTAATTATTTTTGCAAAGAAAAGAATTTTATATGGGATGGGTTATAATTTAATTGTCAATATGTTTCATTAAATCATTACAACACTGTATCTAAGTAGAATAATTTATTGTTATTTATAATATGTATTACTATTAATGACAAACAAATGGTTCGTTTAAAAAAAACTCGTATGACGAAAACGTCATGATATCTCTATATCTCAATGGTTATAAGAATTATTTGTCTCTCTAAGAATATTCGGCAATTAAAATTTAACATAGATTTTTATTTAAGTGTGAAAATAACATTAAAAATTCTTTATATTAAGATAATGAAATTCAACCACAATCTGGGAAAATGTAAAATATGCAAAAATTTTAAATTTTTTGACTTATAATTTATTTAAAGCTTGAATTAAAAAATAGTTCTCAGAAATTAGAAATTCAAATAAATAAAATTTGCGGTTTTATTATCAGGCCTATTTAAAAATAAAATTTACTACAAATATATTTTGAAATTGAATGAGACAAACATTTTTTCTTTTCTTCCTTATTAAAATTTTTTACTATCTGTCATTAATGGATAATATTTATTTTAAAAATTACAAAATTGGTAATCTAATTAATAAACCTAACCTTTTATAGTATCTATTGAAACGCCATCTATTAGTAAATATATCGTTTATTAAAATTTTAATTTTTTTTTCATTACTAAAATACTTTCTTTGTCACATGAGAAGTCTGCTAAAATAAATATTATATATTTTTTTACATGATTAAATATAATTGAAAAAGTACTTACTTCTGGAAGCACGCCAACAAAGCATTATTTTAGAGACTAAACAAGAATTTTATGATTTAATAATAAATTTTTAAAAGGATAAAATTTATTTTAAATACAAAATATTTTGAAAATATTTATATATAATTTTATTTTTAACAAAATATTCTTTGAATCTCTATCAAATTTCCGAATTTCGAAAAGGAAAATGATTCACACCTATGTTTGGTTATTATAAAATTAATGTTGTTAAATTGCTCAATTTGAGCCAATTTTTGAAAAAATGCGAATTACATATTTTATTCAGAAAAATATTTAGGAAGCCTAAAGATTTTGGTTATAGATGGTACAAAGGTTTGGACATCTAATAGCGGTATTTCAAGATCAAATTGAGATAGCTTTTAAAAAATTGACTTAAATCGAGCACACTATTTAAAAATTTATAGAGCATATATTTTAGAATACTTCCTCTTTAAAAATTTAACATATGTAATTTCAAAAAATTTATCGTATAATATTTAGAGTTTCAGAATTATATTTGTCTCATTTTGATGTAATAAACGTTATTATTGCCAATTTTTTAAAAATTATTCAAATATATTTTAATTTACATATTTTTAATTTTTAAATTTTAATTAGATATATATAATCATATGTTAATTAGAATGATTTTGGCAAATGTATAAATAAGAGATAAAATTTTATTTAATTAAAAAATGCATTAGTGTTGCCAATGTCTGCTATTATTTTTAATTTCGTTACATTATCATATATTATGTTTTAATAATACCTAACTATTGTTACAACCATGTGGAATTTATTTTTTAAGGCCCAAATGTAATAAGAACATAATAATGATATTAATTTTAATTATCTATAATATGTAAAACGGATAAAAATCTAATAACTACTGTCAATTATTGAAAATAAAAGTTTATTTTGAGATTCTCTTATTATTACGGGGTTATATTAATGATAATATTATTAGAACTAGAGGGTCGGTACTTCAATTTTGTCAGCATGAAACATGGCTTGTTGTCTTGTCCCATATAATATTAATGTTTAATTTCTTTATTTACATCATTGTATTGCACAATTATATAATAATTTAAAAAATACGAAAAGTTTAAAAAAATTAAAGAGATGGGAAATATTTAATGTTCATTTACATATATTTTTATTTTTATAAAGTTATTTTATAAAATTTAATAAAAAGATATCTTAAATACCGTTACCATCACTCTCTTAAGGGTGAAACAGGTAGGGAGATAGGGGGCTAAAATATTTCTACTATAATAATTTACCATGGATATTAAATGAAAGCTAATAAAAGGATCTGTTTACATTGCTACTCATCTTTATGAAGGTACTTCTAGAATATAGTAAATATTTTCACATATTCGACATGTATCTTGATATAGCAAGATATTTCAACTGATATGTTAGCCATCGTTATAAATCATGAAGAAAGAGTATGGGGAGTTAGATTTATTTTAAAAAATTTTAATTAAAATATTTTGACATCGATCATAACTAAGTTAAAATAAAATTATCTTGCTCTGTTAAACATCAACCTCTTTCTCAATATTTCAGATTTTTTGATGAAAAATAAAACTGAATAGAAGATCTTTTTTAGTAATAGGGAGTTATAATATAAAATTAAAAATATTTGTAAGCTAATTTCTTCTAACCATTAGTATATTTTTAAAAAATTTTAAAATAAAAATTTCGTAGCAGTTAAATGACTCGTTCTAAGCTACTTATATATTGAGCTAATTTTTTATGAGTGTTTCAATTTTATAAGCAATTGTAATTTTATGCTGGCAATTTAGATCTCTCTGAGTATTAAGAATTTATTCTAAGTAATAATATTTTTTTTCTAGCGTTTATAGATTCTGAGCGTTTAAGCTAAAAAATATATAAAAATATCAAATTTAAATTTCTAAAAGATATATTAATTAAAGAAACGGCAAATAAAATTATATAATATTAAGTCGAACATAAAAAAACTTTTAGATTTTCCTAGTTTTTAAGGTTAAAGAGTTAATGCATAGGTTTCTTAGGTTAGTATACATGTAATGTATCACAATTTCTATTTTTTATACTATTTATCATGTGATTGGCTTCAAATATATTGGCCACAATCTAGTTGTAAACATTTATCTTGCAAATTGATCATTTCAATATCATAATTATGATGTATTCGGATATAAATTTTAAATATTGTAAACACTAATGCCAACGCCATTTGGCAAAAAAAGTATCGCGCTATTAGCTACCTTTTATGCTTGGCTGTGTCCTCTTTCGACTTGTAACTAAACAATGGGTTTTTATAGTAACTACTAAAGAGTTAAAAAAGTTAAAGGCAATTAAGATTTTAAGTATTCGTTATTTTTCTAAATAAAAATTGTTCAACATAGAAAACGAGGCAAATATTATATAAATAAAATTAATTATATAACAAGCTCATCCTATACGATAGTACCCACAATAATATTGGCAAGAATGTTATTGGTTTCAATTTTTCAATAATATTCGAAATTTTTGGCTTATTGTGCCAAATGCTCATTTTCTTGTTTCTTTAAAATATCGATTACGGGTTATTTAATCACATTATTAGGAAATAACCTTCTGTCAATTCAAAATATATTTTCTTGTGACTTAACATAGGCTTCTAGGGTATATATTATACATTATATAGCGGTAACGATTACATGCAAGTTATTTCTTCTTATTGAAAATGTGTCAGTGAGATTAAAATTAAATAAATTAGAGTTAAGTTATAAATAGTAAGCAGACAGAAAATTTTTATAAAGTTACAAGAAATATTTATGTTCCTAAAATATCTAGAAAGCGTGATATCTTATGTATATCTTATAAAGACGATTTGAGATGATCTAAGTTAATGTTATGCTTAAAATCTAAAAAAATAATTTTTAAAATATGAATGAATATTATAAATAAAAATAATAATTTAAACCAAAAAATTAACTGGGATAAAAATGTTATTAATCAGGATGGATAACGATGTGTCGCAACGGTAAAGCGACTTTGTGATATTGATTTAAATATGTAAATAATAAATTTTATTAGACCATAACTAAAAAATATGCTCCTTTTTATCCAAAAATGAATATAAGTTTATAATTATTGTGTATATTTTTTAATTTGAGATAATAGGTAACATGAAGTGTACAGAGTTAATTCGGTCGTTAGATTTAAAATGGAACTATTAGAGTGTCTGCGCATTATATATATTTCGAAAATTGAGAGTTATTTTTTTTTGCAAAATTGTATCTAATAGATCTAACTTTAGAATAACATTTTTATTCCATAATTTATGTTATTTACTATTCAATTTCTTCCTATTTATATCTAAAACAAAAATTATGAACAATTAAGACATTCAAAAAAAATTGTTCGATGACTTTTAATTAATTTCTTAAAAAGGACGAGTTTTTTAATACTAATAACAAACTAAATAGTGTGTCCTAGTTCAAAAGATTTTTTACCGACTATATTGCAAAATATATGTAAGTTTAATACATTTTATTAATAAAATATTCTCTATATTAGCATTTCCAAGAGCGAGTAAAATAAAGTATAAATTTTACCTTAATCGTTCAACAGCAGCATTTGAAAGCGGATATCTAATTTTCTAACTATTTGTGAAATTATTTAAATATGCGTTAAAGAGGATAATAACTATGTATCTTCGTTGGGGATTTAGATTAATAAACCTTTCAGATAGATTAAAAATTACATATAATATAAAAAGAATCAAAAATTTATTATACTTAAACTGGCTTCGAGTACTAATAAAATTATACAAAATTTTCAAAATAAATATGTAGGAGCTATCAATTATTTTTTATATACTTAAAAGTTAAAAAGAGAGATATTACAAAAAAATATTATTCATCCTTTCAAAAAAAATTTGGAAAATTTTTTTAAGAATTTTTTTCTCACCATGAATGGTTAGATTCCTATCCAAGCATTTCAAATAATTAGTTAATAGATAACGACGCTATTCGTTATGCAAACAATTTACTGGGCGTACCTTTCCTAAACCATTATATTTGCATTAAATTCAATCAATCGGCAGACGCGTATGGGAGACACGCTATCCACTGTAAATTTATAGCAAAAATCAGCCGAAATGATAAAATAAATACAATAATAGATTCATTTTTAAATAAAGCCAATTTTCCCTGTATTTTAGAACCTACATCCTTTTTAGATAAAATCGCCCTGGTAAAACCGTCGTACCTATTTTCATGGGAAAGCCTTTAATGTGGGATTTTACCTGCATTAATCCCATGGCTCCATCTAATAATTCTCATCATCCCCTTAACAGAGCCGAATCTCTAAAAAATATAAAATACTCACACCTAATGTGTGATAACCACTTTAGTCCTATAGCAGCTACATCAACCTGCTCTTTTGGACAAGCGGCTTTAGATCTATTCAAAATAATATCCAAATCTATAAAAAAATCATACCTTTCTCCAATTTACAAACTCAAGCAGAAAATCGTCGTATCTATAATTAGATCTAATTATCAAATATTTAAAACATCATGGCCCGACCATGCCATTTGATATTTTTTTTTAATTTTTTTTTATAAAAATAGACATTTGTATCAATCTTTTTTTTAAACTTAACTGATATATGACATATTTTATTATATTCTCTATATTATAATGTTTTTTAAATAATAATATTATCATATTTGTATCTCAATATTAATAAAAAAAATGTATTTAAAAAAAATTATTATAGCGTAATTTTTAAATTAAATTATATCTACCATTTATTTTGTATATCGCCTTGAATGTAAGGTGAAAAAACTTTTAAAGTTAATTAATTTTATATTTAAGCTTATTTTAATTATTTCAAATATTTAGAACTTTCAAGCAAACATGTTATAAAACTGATAAAATGTAATAACAATATATTTTTTTAATTAAAAAAGGTTCACGAAAATTTAAATTTATAAATAATACTTAACCATATTTTAATTAAAACAATGATAAATAATAAGAAAATACATATTGGGGTAAAAATATGCGATATAAGTAACATGTTCAATTTCATAAATAGCCAGAAAATATATATAAAATAATATATATTAGGTAGAAAAGATTAGTCAAATTTTTAATAGCATGATGTCCCTCGACTCGGGAATAAAGCAAAATAGAAGTATATTATTTTATTTTTTAAATGATTACAAAGAAATTTTTATACTTTACCTACAGCGTGTTATATTTTTTAAGAAGAAATTATTAAAAAATAGTTAAATAATAGGTTTGTTATTTTATTCGTAAAACTATAGGTAAAAATTAGATACTTATTTAGCTACTTTAAAAAAATTTAATTAATATTATATAACGATGAATATAATTTTTATTATTTATTTATAATTTGAAATATATCTAAAAAAAATTAAAGTAACTCAAATCCTTTAACTTCTATAATTCATTTATTTTAATTTTGGAAGGTGATATTATTTATGGAAAAGGCAAAATAGAGATGGAGATTGAGACAGATATTGTGAACAAGCTCAACAAATATTTAAATATGATTTTAACTTATTTCAATATTAAGCTAATTATTAAAAAAAATTGAACGTGATTAAATCTAGTGGTGAATACTATTAAAAATATACTAATCTATATCTCATGAACAATATATCTTAAAATCTTTAAAATCAGCATTAAAAGACAATCACCTAGCTAAAAAAAACATCTTTTGTTTATAGATTATTTGATGATATTTCCGATGAGAATGTTAAAATTAATAATATTAATAAAACTGAATCCATAGAAAGAATTTTGAGATTATAAAAGTAAGATCTAATAATATTTAGTAAGTTTCCTCTTATAAAATTACTAGTTTTCCTGTTGTCAGATTATTTACTCTCACAAGTGATGTTTTTGATGAAAAAAAATATTCTTTGCTTAAAAACTGAAAGACATCTTCTCTTAAAAGCAAAGTTAAAATTATATATAAGTAAATCATGGTATCAAATTTAACAAAAATCTTATTTAGAATTAATAAAATATAAAAAAATTGATTGTTCCATGTCTCATATGTATAAAATTCTTTAACCAAAACATTTAGATTATAATAGCTAAAAGTCGTAAATCGAAAGTAAGATCTTTTATTAACTTAATCCAAAGAGAACTAAATAATCTATCGGAAAGGTTGATTAATCTAGTCCCCAACGAAGATACATAGTTATTAAATCCTCTTTAACGCATATTTAAATTAAAAATCAAATGATTTTTGATAATTTTTAAAAGTTAGAAAATTAGATATCGGCTTCCAAATGCTGCTGTTGAACGATTAAGTAAGGCAAAATTTATACTTTCTTATCCTCGCTCTTGGAAATACTAATATAGAGAATATTTTATTATTAAAATGTATTAAAAAGTCTTTTGAACTAGGACACACTATTTCGTTTGTTATTAGTATTAAAAAACTCGTCCTTTTTAGGAAATTTATTAAAAGTCATCGAACAATTTTTTTTGAATTTCTTAATTGTTCATAATTTTTGTTTTAGATATAAATAGGAAGAGATTGAATAGCAAATAACATAAATTATGGAATAAAAATGTTATTCTAAAGTTAGATCTATTAGATAAAATTTTGCAAAAAAAATAACTCTCAATTTTTGAAATATATATAGGCAGACACTCTAATAATTGCATTTTAAATCTAATGACCGAATTAACTCTGTTTACTTCAAGTTACTTATTAATTCAAATTAAAAAATATACACAATAATTATAAACTTATATTCATTTTTGGATAAAAAGGAGCATATTTTTAAGTTATGGTCTAATAAAATTTATTATTTACATATTTAAATCAATATCACAAAGTCGCTTTACCGTTGCGACACATCGTTATCCATCCTGATTAATAACATTTTTATCCCAGTTAATTTTTTGGTTTAAATTATTATTTTTATTTATAATATTCATTCATATTTTAAAAATTATTTTTTTAGATTTTAAGAATAACATTAATTTAGATCATCTCAAATCGTCCTTATAAGATATAAGATATCAAGCTTGCTAGATATTTTTTTTTTAAACTGTTTAGTAGTTACTATAAAAGCCCATTGTTTAGTTACAAGTCGAAACAGGACATAGCCAAGCATAGAAGGTAGCTAATAGCGCGATACATTTTTCGTCAAATGGCGTTGGCATTAGTGTTTACAATATTTAAATTTTATATCCGAATACATCATAATTATGAATTTATACTCTTCCCATTTATATATATTTTTTAATATTAGAAATTGAAGAAATTGAAAACATAATGAAATAAATTATAAAAGAATAAATATTAAACAAAATTAATTAATTTTAAAGATTTATATAATTACAATGTAATAATATCAATATAATTTGATTTAAAGTTAGTTACCTACTACCTTTATAAATATGATTATTTATCAAAAATTATATAATTTCTAAGCAATTAATTAAAAAAATGCGCGTTATTATAATTACCGTTCGAAAAAGTAGCTTCGCTTGTCTAAATTTTGCTTCCCTTAAGCAATTGTAATAAATAAATATGCAATCCCAATGAATTCCTAACTTTGCCGCTAATGAATACGAGCCTTGTAAAAAAAAAATTTTTTCCTTTTAAATTAATTGTTTGTTATAATATAGATTACCATGATTATTATATTGTAAAATTTTATAATCTAACAAGTTTAATTTATCCGATTTTAAAATATTTTATTAGATAGATACGTGTTAAATAAATTTTATAAGCATAACTATAAGTTTATTAAATTTTAACATTTTTTGACTTTATAATGAAAGCTTTGCATAAATCTAAAAACGTATAATTTGATTTAAGTATATATCTAATTATTTTAATAAAAATACTAAATCTTTTATACCATCATAATCAGAGAAAATATTTTTTATATTTTTTTATTTAAGCAATGAATAAATTTTTTGCTTTTTTATCAACTCTTGTTTTAATTATTGTGTGTATTAAAGGTAACGAATACTTTTACATTCTAATCTATAATCTGTTTAATTTTATTATTCTTGGAAGCTGATTCAAGTATGAATAATTTTTGATTTTTATATATACTAAAGTAATTTTGATATTTTCATAAAATACTATCTTAATTTTTGTTTTTAGTAAGCATCATTAAAGAATAATGAAACTTTAAACATTTTGTTGTTCAGTGATTAATAAACTTATATTTTATAAAAATTTACAATGGGAAATAATTATAAGGTTTTAAGTTTAAAGTTACCACGTTCCTTCTCGCGGTTTTAAATTAAGAAATGCCTCTTCCTCATAATGTATATGAAATGATCAATTTGCAAGATAAATGTTTACAACAAGATGGTGGCTAATATCTTTGAAGCCAATCACATGTTAAATAGTATAAAAAATAGAAATTGTGATACATTACATGTATATTAACCTAAGAGACATATGCATTACTCTTTAACCTTAAAAACTAGGAAAATCTAAAAGTTTTTTCATGTTCGACTTAATATTATATAATTTTATTTGCCGTTTCTTTAATTGATGTATCTTTTAGAAATTTAAATTTGATATTTTTATATTTAAATTTTTTAGCTTAAACGCTCAGAATCTATAAACACTAGAGTAAAAAATTAATTACTCAGAATAATTTCTTAATATTCAGAGAAATAAACTGAATTGCCAGTATAAAATTACAATACTCATAAAAAATTAGCTTAATATATAAATAGCTTAGAACGAGTCATTTAATTGCTACGAAATATTTATTTTAAAATTTTTTTAAAATATTCTAATGGTTTGAAGAAATTAGCATACAAATATTTTTGATTTATATTATAACTCCTTAAAATTTATTTTTTCGTAAATATATTAATCTATTACTAAAAAGGATCTTCTATTCAGTTTTATTTTTAATCAAAAAATCTGAAATATTTAGAAAGATGTTGATGTTTAACAGAGCAAGATAATTTTATTTTAACTTAGTTATGATCGATGTCAAAATATTTTATTTAGAAATATTTTTTTAAAAAAATCTAATTTCCCATACTCTTTCTTCATGATTTATAGCGCGAATGGCTAACATAACAGTCAAAATATCTTGCTATTTCGAGATACATGTCGAATATATAAAATTTTTACTCTATTCTAAAAGTATCTTCATAAAGATGAGTAGCAATTTAAACAGATCCTTTTATTAGCTTTTATTTAATATCCATGTTAAATTATTATAGTAGAAATATTTTAGCCCCCTATCTCCCTACCCTGTTTCACCCTTAAGAGAGTGATGGTAACGGTATTTAAGATATCTTTTTAATCTTTTTATTAAATTTTATAAAATAACTTTATACAAATAAAAATATAACTTTTCGTATTTTTAAAATTATTATATAATTGTGAGTCATGATGTTAAATAAAGAAATAATCTCCTCAAACAAGAAAACAATGTCTTTTGGTATTTTTAATATATTTATTAATTATAAAAACCATCAATTGATGATTTCTGTTCCAAGGTCATAATATTTATACATTTATATATAGAGTAATTAAAATCAAATTTTGATTGTAAATATTCTAAAATTGTCTTAATAAAATATCTGCTTCATTTAAAAATGTATTAAATAGAGTATTATTTGAACATTTAAATATAATATTTTTAGCAATAGCGCTATAAAATTTATTATCAGTTTTTAACTGTAGAGATAAATAGAGCTGTAGTGATTTTATGAATCTTTTTTATAAAGAATATTCTGATTGCAACTGAATATTAATTGCATGAAGTAGATTTCCTACATGCGAAACGAATCCCAAATATGCTTCTGCCATTTCATACTCAAAAAAATTTTTCAAAATTTTAGGACAGCTTTTAAAATCTCTATTTAAAAAGTTTTTTTAAGTTTGTAAAATTTAAAAATTCTATACATGACAGGTATTAATGACAATCACCTGATAGGTATATATTGCAACAACACCATTCCAAGTCAGACCACTTCACCAACTCTTTTAATTCATTAACTCTTTTAGTTGATGAACTAAATTCGTTAAAACATTTCATCACAATTATTTCGACATTCACAGATAGTACATTCATTCCCTTTTTGCAAAAATTAGTAGTACATAGCCAATTGGTATTAATTCATTATTATGCTGCCTCAATTCGGTTACTTTGGTTTTTGCCAAAATTTACAGAGGCATTATCAGTTCAGAAAGCTGACATGCAAATCATTGATAATCCTGAATCAGCTATATTTACCATTATGTGGCTAGCAACATTGTTAGATTTTTCACTATCCGAGAAAAAAATTATAACAGTTTTATTGAAATGTTCTTATTCTTGTTAAAATAGCGAAGGGGAAAATGTTTTAATATTTCCCTTATTAAATAAATTTGTTATAATTGCATATGGATGCCCATCTTTCAAATAGTCTAGAATAGACGTATAGGATTCAGGTACTAAAACACTTGGGCCTTTCTCATTTTTGTCCTGTCACAAGTATGGTTTGCACTTATATTGGAGTCGTTAAATATCATGAGAAAATGATATGACCCACATTTTGATGATATAGCTCTGTGAATGTTGAACTACATGTTAGATGTATACGATTTCCGCAAATGTAGTTTCATCTGTATTATTTATTATTTTTGAGAATATTTTTGTACTGCAATCGATGTAGATATACTCCCCTGTACTGACTTATATGAATGACAGATTTATTATTTGATTAAAATAAAACAGATAGAAAGATATTTACAAACTAGACATGTTTTTCGAATAAATATTTAAAATTTATTTTAAAAATATAAAAATAATCAATTAATGTCTCTCAAAATTATTATTTATATATTTAAACTACTAAAAAAAATAATTGTGGGAGAATTTAAAAAATTGCGGTAAATTTTTGCGGGAGATTTCCAATTGCGGTATTTTTGCGGAAGAGAGATGTCTTCGTGTAAACTAAAAATTGCGGAGTCTCCCGCTGATGGGGGGGCATGGCAATTCGGGTCCACACCAGGGGTTCAAACTGCGGGAAAATAAAATAAATTAATAATCCGTAAGAGCCTAGCATTAATAATTATTTTTAGTAAGATACTTTATTTTATTCACTTTTTATGGTACTTTATAATAAGTTTTTTTTAATATTATTTATATATCATCTTATGTCAATAAAATTAACATTTTAAATTTAAACATGTAAAAATATGACAAAAAATATAAAATATGTAATTTTACTACCTTTTATTAATAAAGAACTCTCTATATTAACATCTCCAAGAACGAGAAAAAGAAAGTTTTACCTTACTAAATAATGGCAACAGTGGCATTCGAGGGTAATGCGATATCTAATTTTCTAACTTTAAAAAAAATTTTCAAAAATCATTTATGTATTTTTAAAAAATATGAGTTAAAGTGATTTATGAGCTATGTATCTTCGTTGATTAGATTAATCAACGTTACTGATAGCTTATTTAGGTCTCTTTGGATCAAATTAAGTTAATGTAAGATCAGAAAGCATATTTACATTATTTTACCTTCTGTCCCAATTATCTGTTATGCAATTTTAAGCAAATCTTGGTATGGCGATTTAATTAGATTGATAAATAAGGAATTATCGAAAAAGAATTTGGTTGAACTGCATCAATAACAAAATTAATTATCACTATATGAGCTAATTTTTGAGAACTCCCTTCTGATATTGTAAGATTAATTAATTTAGTTTTAAATAAAATTTGATTTATTTGATGTAGCCTCTACTACTACATAAAATTATAGAAGAAATTTATCAATCTCTAAAATTTTTACGTGTGAAACATTCTAAATTTAAAAAGTAGATATTAATTCTATTAAAATTACGAAAAATATTTTTAGAAATTCTTTTAAGTTAAAACTGCTTGTCCTTTCGCTATTTATTGAATATAAATTTGATAGGCAAATATAATTTTGGAATATTATTTTTTAGTAAAATTGTTTCTTGTTCCTCAGAATCAATAAAAAACGTTCAAACGAACAAAACTGCAAACCTAAATAAAAGCAGTTTTTAATAATAAGAAATGCCTCTTGGTGTAACATGTCCTGTTATGTTAATAGTCATATTTTTTTTAATTAACATTCATAGTAATTTATTTATTTTATAGGTGAAATTATATACTATATATTTTTCGCAAATATACTAATTATTAAATGATACAATGAGAGCCTTATTTTATTGATTGCATATTTTTTTTAAAGTACCAAATTTTTTAAAAATAATAATAACTTGTTTACAAAAAAAAGCACATAATATATC
Source organism: Gordionus sp. m RMFG-2023 (assembly GCF_954871325.1). Classification (NCBI taxonomy): domain Eukaryota; kingdom Metazoa; phylum Nematomorpha; class Gordioida; order Chordodea; family Parachordodidae; genus Gordionus; species Gordionus sp. m RMFG-2023. The sequence goes on along the minus strand of NC_088777.1, from coordinate 4,197,765 downwards.
TAAAAAAAAATTAAAGTATTTAGATGTCATAGAATTCCTATGAAAGATAGCGGCCACAGAATATCACAATTTAAGTAGATTTTACTATTTTAAAAGAAGGTTCATGCTTTCTTTCGATCTGGTCAATTTTCTTCTAAATTTACAAAAATGATAAATCAGAGGCATACGACTTTGTTAGAATTAACCTTGATGAAATAAAAATATGAAAGTCCTTGATATTTCTGATTTAAAACTTTTAATTATTATAATCTATGTGTTTTGGTTAAAGAATTTTATACAACCTTTATAAAAATGAAACACTTTTATTTTTAAATTAAAATTTTTCTTTTTTTTTTCCTTTTAAACTAATTTTTTTGTTATAATATAGAAAACCTTGATTATTATATTTTAAAATTTTATAATCTAACGCGTTTATATTATCCGATTTTAAAATATACTATAAGATTTTAAATAAATTTTTACTAACTATTAGTTAAAATGGATAAATTTTAAACGTTTTTACCTTATAAAGAAAGGCTAGGCATAAATCGAAAATTATGTATTAATATGATAAGGTTATATCTAATTATAAATACTTAATCTTTTCTATTAAATAGGTTTAAAAAAAGATAAAATATTTTATAATTTTTTTCATTTAAGTAATGAATCAATTTCCCTTTTATCAACTCTCATTTTAATTATTATGTGCATTAAAGGTAACGAATAACCTTTACATGTAATCGATATTCTGTTTAATTTTATTAGTCTTGGAAACTGATTCAAGTATAAATAATTTTGATTTTTATATATCCCAACGTAATTTTGATAAAATTTCCATAAAATATTATCTTAATTTTTGTTTTTAGTAAGCATCATTAAATAATAAACATTTTGTTGTTCAGTGATTTTTAAAATATTTATAATGGGGAAAATATTATAGGGTCTTAAGTTTTGAAAAGAGGAAGACCTAATAATAGCAATAAAATTTGCAAATAGTCTCTATGCTATTAAGAAAATTTTATAGAAAAACTATACTAAAATATATAACTTAATTTAGTTCTATATAAATATTATTTTTAATAAAAACATAAGAAATTTTTAGTTACCACGTTACTTCTCGATGTTTCAAATTAAAAAATGTTTTCTCTCCTTGTATTTGAAATCATTAATTTGCAAGAATGTTTACACAGAAGAAATTAAGATATATTTAAGACATTATTTATTAGAACTCCTTATAAATCTTATTTTTGGAAATATATGAATATATTATTAAAATGAGATTCATTATGCCACTGAGTTGGATGATTAACATAACAGTATATCTTATTATTTCTAGATAAATGTCGAGATTATAAGTAAAAATCATTAATCTCTTCCAGATTTATCCAGAAATCATAAAGATAGTAGCAATCTAAACAGATCCTTTTATTATCTATCATTTGTTATTCATGTTAAATTATTATGGTGGAAATATTTTAGCCTCCTATCTCCCCACTCAGATTCAGAATGTTGGTAACGGAATTTTAGATATCTTTTTATTTAATTTTATTAAATACCTTTTGCGGATAAAAAAAAATGTAAGACTTGGTTGTAACTATAGTTATATAATTAAAACAAATATAATTTTTTTATCTAAGATATTTTATTAAGATAAAAATTAAAAATAGAAAAATATTAATTGTTAAAAATAAAATAAATTTATATAAAATATTTTGTATTTAAAATAAATTCTATCCATCTTTTAATAATTTATTTTGAAATTTTTGTTTAGTCTATAACATAATGATTTGTTGGCGTCTTTCAAGAAGTAAGTACATTTTCAATTCTCTTTAATAACGTAAAAAAAATTATTTTAGCAAACTTCTCATGTGACAAAGAAGGTATTTTAGGAATGAAAAAAATATTAACATTTAATAACAAACGATATACTTATTTATAGATTTTTCAAAAATACATACCATAGAAGGTTAAGTATAATAATTAGATGAATCAATTTTGTAATTTTCAATAAAATATGGATAATAAAATTTTATAATAAGGAATTAACAGAAAAATGTTCTCGAAAGCCAATCAATTTTTAAATAAATTCGTGGTAAATTTTATTTTCAAAAAGGCCTGATAAAAAAACCGCGAATTTTATTTATTTGAATTTCTAATCCCTGAGAACTATGTTTTAACTCGAGTTTTAAATTATGTAAGTGAAAAAATTTGGAATTTATGTATATTCTACATTTTCGCAGATTATGGTGGAAATTTTGAGGAATTGTTTAAATTTATTTCACCTTAAACAATTATAAAGAATTTTAATGTTCATTATCACATTTAAATTAAAGTCTATATAAAATTTAAAGAGACAACCAAATTATGACTATTGAGATAATTTAGAGATATCATGACCCTTATTTTTTTCATCATAAGAGTTTTTTTAAACGAACCGTTTATCACTACTAGAAATACATATATTAAATAATTATAAAATAAACTTTATTAAGATTATATAGATTTATTCACATAAATATTTATATTTATAAATATTATCATAGAAAATGTATCGACTGTTTTAAATGGTAACATTCTAGACATAAGTATTCTTTAAAAAATTTTTTTTATTTCTTAATAGCTTACTTGAATATAATGGACCATTATATCCAAAGTAATATTATATTTTTTTTTTCTCGCTATACAAGAATTTTATTAAAAACATTCACCTTGTTTAAAAAATATATTTAAGCACCCGATTTCTGGATTGGGATAAGTAAATTAAAAAGATATTCTTCACGTAAAAATTGAATATATTGAATTTTCAAGAAGTGGGAAATATTAGCTTTTCTATTAGCCTAGGTATAAAAATTGAAAAGAAATAATTGAATACATAATATAATATTATTGTAGAACAAATAAATGCACCTATTGGTAAACTATTTTTTTTTCAGAAATTTAATTAAATAATAATATATATTTATGATTACCAATAAATGTTGTGGTTTATAATTTAATAAGATTTAGAAATCTAATTTTTATTATATGATTGAGAAAATTAATTAATATTTTGATCCTATATTTTTAAAAGTTTAAATTTTTAAATAAACAATATTAAGCAAAATATATTTTTAATTACATTTGAGATACCATTGATTAATAATTTATGGTAGAAATAAATTTTTAAAATATTATGATTTCAATTCGAAACAATATTTGGAAGTAAAAAATTTTTTTAAAGCTTTATTTATGTTAGTCGATGTTAAAATAATTAAAGATATATTCTTTTAAAAAATTTTTGATTTTTGACCACTTGTATGGATAATAATTCCTATAATTACTATTGAGTAAAATTTTAAAATAAAAATCATAAATAAGTAGAAACATTTTTAATTACTTTAAATAGTACTTTTATTATACATGGATTCCAAATCTGTTAGATTTTTTATTTAATACTATAACGCTAATTATATCGTATTTCTTTGAATCATAAAATAACAATGAATATGAATATGTAAAATAATATATTTCGTTAAGGAAATAAAAATTTTTGCAAAAAAAGTGAAAACAGAATATCTAAATAAAAATCCTGAAAGAATAAAAATAATTAATAATAACAAATATGTAATATTATGTATTAAAAAAACAATTAAAAATGAGTAAATTTCAATTTTAACATAATAAGCTGTAAGAGTAATTGTTTACTTTATTAAATCGTTTATTAAATAAATTTATCCATAAAATAATATGAAAAAGTTTTTGTTATGGAATGATTAGATTTTTTAAATGACCAGCAACAAGCTTTTAATTAACCAATTAAAACGTTATGGAAAATATCGAATTCAATTCATATGGCCTTGTTAATAAATCTTAAAAACGCTGTATCTGACAGTCAGGAATTAAAAGATTATGGCCATAAATTCTAAATCAGGAATAAATTTAGACAAAAATATGAACTATTTTTCAAATTCATAAAAATACTTAACTACTTCTTATACTATTTTATAGCAAAATCTATATAAAATTTTATTACCAGCATCTTCGCATGTACCCAGTGAATACAGCATTAGACAAATAAAAGTTATTAAAAGAAGTTATAAAAGTAAACTATAATCACTCTTTGAGGTCGTTTGCATTATATATTATTTCAGAACTTTCTTTTATTTAACAGTTATAGATAATCATATGATATAATATGTTTTAACAAATATAATAGTCTCCGAAAACATATCTAATGAAAATTCAAGTATTAATTATATATATATTTATTTAAAATATTTTTATATTTAAAATATTCTAAATAAATGAAAATCTTAGTTAATAATACATTTCAATATACTCATTAAACTTCATCTAACCTGATCAATTAGCCTTGGGTATTTATTATATTACCCAAATAATACACATATTAATAGACCTAATTAAAAATTATTGCGTCACTAGGCAGTAATATTATTATTGTTGTTGGCACAAATCTGTATTTTAAGCAGATTTTAAATAAGATTTTATCCTAAATAACAAAAGAAACGTAAAGGAATTCAAAATGAGAAATGCAAACTTCTCCAGAAAATGATTTTATTGACATACTTCCCATCTCCCGATCCTATGCAGCCAACTACTCTACATATTCGAATAAAGATTTCAATTCTAGTTTGTCTCTTATACAACCATTTTTTTAGTATATCTTGTCTTATGCTAAGCTCATATTTATTTAGAACTTCTACCTTATAAAGAGTAGGGTCAGTTAGACTACTTACATTCTAAGCACCCATCTTCATAATCAAATTTTGATATTTACAAAGTTTTATCATATGAAAAACTGAGGTAATATGAATGTACCCTTCCCTCTTTATTGTTAAAATTAAATTAAAGGAAATGAGAAAATTTAAAATAAATTTTGCTATTAAATTTGTCTTTTCTAAAAAAATCTCTTATAATTAAATTAGGGTCTTTTGCTCTGAATTAGATAAAAATGCTATAAACAAAATGGGGTAGGGGTAAATTTCTTGAAAATGCTACGAAATATATATATTTAATTAAAATAATAATTCAAGATTTATTTGTTTTATTTTTAAATTTATCAATTCTTTTTACTCTATTTCTCCAAATATATTTAGTTATAAAACGAAAAAAAAATTTGAAATATTTTCAGCATATTTTGTTAATTTAAATTTTCCTAAATCGCGGTAATTTCTTTAAACAAATTTCCTGGGAAAATTTATGCATCTAAAAAGTCTGCGTTAACTTTAACACATAATGAATAAGATACTAATATATTTTGGCCATATTTTTCATATTCTATTAAAAAAGGTTTTTGGTAATTTATAAATTAAGTTTAAAAGATTTTCGAATTAATTCTTTTGATGCTTAAAATATAGTCAAGAGATATATAAAATCGATAAATTTAATTTATTATATTAGATAAAATAATAATTTTTTTTTATTAAATTTTAAAATTTGATAGTAAAACGATTTGGTACATATTTTTTCTTAAAATCTAATACCAATTTTTAAAATGTAGTATTTAAATGATTATATTACTAGTTTATTAAAGGACTTAAATTTATAAATGTTTTTACTTATTTTACATTATAAATAATTGAAATTCAATCAAAATATTATATAAATTTGCTTATAGAATCTATGGATGGTAGAATAATAATACATTTAGGTAAACAACTATTTGTATAATTAATAATAAAATAAATATGTTTAAAGTTAAGCAAATAATAAATACATTATTTTAGTTAAATTAGATATAGTATACTAATTTCATTTCTTAATATCTCGAATCATAATTTCTAATATTTAAGATTTATTACAAGAGTGTGCAAAGAATTTCATTTATTACTAGAAAACCTTTAATACTCTATGCTTAGCTGGATGCCCTAATTATGTTTTACCTTAATCAAGCTAAATATTTGATTCTTTTATAAATTTAACCCTATTTAGTAACTATGACTCTACCCCTGTAAAATTTCCTGTTATTCATCAAGTTTTATAGGCTTTTAAATTTCCCACAATTATATAATTTCATTTTTTGTTTGGGGTTTTCATAGAATATCATGATCAAATCAATGTAATTTACTTTTTTTAATTTATTCTCTGGACTACATTTCTCACATACTCCTTCTTAAATTTACCCAGTATCATTTCAACATTCTTATTCTTTTAAATCTAAACCCTTTTCTCTGTCTTTCGCGCATCTTAACTTTCTACAAAAGAGTCAGATTGATCATTAATTTTATATTTTAAATCTAAATTTTATTATGCATTATTAATTATAACATGAACTAAGCAAATTTTTTGATAAGTAATTTTTATTTGATATATCAAAATGAATTTAAGCAAAATTTGAATCAAAATTGTTGTTAGAATTCTCAAAATATTACTGTAGAGTAACATGAATTAAGTGCCGGTAAATAATAAATATGTTTTATTAACTTTATTAAATAAAAAATATATTTTATTAACTAATTTCTTTTTCTTTTCTAAAGGTATATATACATTTTCTAAAATATAAATTAGAATATAAAACGAAATACAAAAAAGTAAAATAATATTAAAAAAGTAAGGTTACGCCGTTTATAAAATAAAATTAGATTATAACAAAAAATAAAATTTATATTGTAATTAGAATAATGCAACATTCTCCCTCTTCTGATAATTTCATCGGAGAAGTCATAGAGAGTTTGTTGTCCAAGTGGTTTATCGTTTTGGTAATCAAGTTGTATCACAAATCATCATAACGTTGGCTTGTCCCAATCGTTGGTTTGATCAATTCGATTTTGCACGTTGGTTTGTTTAATCACAAGCTTGATATCCATATCGTAAATTGTCTCCATTAATCATAGCTTGTTTGATAGTACTCAATTGTTATTATCATTTTTCCGAAATTGTTATTATCATAAATAAGTTGCGAATAAGAAATAATAGTTCATCATAAGAATAAATGAAGAATGATAAATCAATAAGATTGTTATATTTTTAGCGTTTTAATTTTTTGCGTTTTAATATAAGCGTTTTAATATTTAATTTAGTTTATGCAATTTAACATTTATTTTATATTTTAAGTTACATAGTCTTTTAAATAAGCAGGTTTTTTTTTAATTCGCACAGGTCTAGAGATAGGTGTTATATCGTTATTATCAGTAATTTTTATATTTTTGTCCATACTTCCCTCCTTAAAAGAATCCTTAGAGTCATAGTTAATAATTGTGTTAAAACAGTTTCTAATTCTTATTTGATCTAAATGTCTCCTCAAAATACCTTTCTCAGTCTTAATTTGGAACATCATATCACTTTCTTTAAGTGTGATAATACCTTTGCACCATTTATCATCACCTTGTATTTTATACCAAACAAAATCTCCTACATTAAAAGTTCTATTTCGTGGTAAAGTAACATTTATTTTATTCTCCTTCTCATCCATCGGTTTTAATAAGTCCCATTTAATTCTAATATCTCGATTAAACATTCTCTGTGATGGTGTAACTCCTGTAGTATCATTACGCGTATTTCTGTAATTAAGTAAAAATTTGCTAAGTGCGATATCTGGGTCTATTTTAATATTCCTTTTCATATGTGTTTTGAACGTTCTAACCATGCGTTCAACCTGGCCATTGGATTGCTGGTGATAAGCAGATGTAAGCACATGTTTAATACCAAAATTGTTGCAAAATTTTTCAAAATCGTTACTCGTAAAGTTAGTGCCGTTATCAGTAACTATAGTTTCAGGTATTCCGTATAGCGAAATAGTTTTAAAGATTTCTTTTAAAGTAACATTAGTCGTAATATTTTTAACAGGAATAATAATTGGAAATTTGCTGTAGGCATCGACTATTATCAACCAATTTTTTGTGAAAAACGGACCCGCATAATCTATATGTATCCTTTCAAACGGTTTGGTTGCCGAAACCCATAGTTTCTGTATCTTTATAGGATTATCGTGATATATATTACAATCGTCACAACTCTTCACTTCCATAACGATATCATTATTTATGCCAGGCCACCACATGTAATCTTTGGCTAAGGATTTGATTTTTCCTGCTCCCAAGTGACCTTCATGTAATGACTGTAGTATAGTTTTTCTCATAGAAGACGGAATTATGATTTTGTTGCTTTTGTAAAGACAATCCTTAATTATACTTAATTCCAATTCAATTTTTTTATAAATATTATTCATTATAGGTCTGTTGTTATTAATATCATTTGTGACTTGTTTTAATTCCGTATCTTTCAAAGTTTCATCACGGATTTGATCAAAGTTAATAGGTAAGTCCTCATATTCATTTATAATGGTTACATTTTCAATAGTTTCATCACGACATTCTTGTGGTAATCTCGAAAGGCAATCAGGAACAACATTATATTTACCAGCTTTATACTTTATACTAAAATCATATCCCCCTAATGTAATATTCCACTTCTGGAGTCTTAACGACATAGTGCTATTATCCTTAAGACCCTTGGTGAAGATGTGAACTAGAGGCTTATGGTCAGTAATAATTGTAAATTTTGTGCCGATTAAATATTCCTGAAATCTCTTTATGGCGAACATTATAGCGAGAGCCTCACGCTCAATATTGGTATAGTTCATTTCAGACTTTAATAAAGTTCTCGACGCGAAAGCTATAGGTTTTTCTTTACCATCTTTTTCAATATGAAATAGTACAGCTCCTAAACCACATTTTGATGCGTCAGTGGCTATCCCTATAGGTAATTCAGGGTTAAAATATGTCAAAGCAGGTGGAAGACTAATTAACTTCTTTAGATCATTAAAACTTTTAGAGTGTTCTAGGTTCCAAGCCCATTTATCTTTGTTGACAATCTTATAAAGAGGATCGGCAATTTCCGCAAAATTGTTCAAAAATTTTCTATAGTAGCCAGCCATTCCCAGAAATGTTGATAATTCAGCAGCTGATTTTGGTTCTGGCATATTAATTATTGCTTCAATTTTGTCGTGATTAGCATGAATCCCCTTAGCGTCAATATCATGACCCAGGAACCTCACTTTGTTTTTAAAGAACACACTTTTATTAAAGTTAGGTATTAGCCCATACGATGATATCCTATCAAATACTTTTTTTATGTTGTTAATGTGGGCTTCATCGTTTTTACCAGTTATAAGTAAATCATCAATATAAAATATAACGTCATCCATGTCACCGAAGATTTGATCCATAATCTGTTGAAAAATTGCAGATGAGGTCTTAAGCCCAAAAGGAAGTCTAGTAAATTGGTAATATCCCTTATGCGTAGATATGGTTAAAATATTTCTGCAACTTTTATCAATTGGAATCTGTAAGAAAGCATTTTTAAAGTCAATCTTCGTAAATTTCTTTCCTTCCGAAAGTTTAGCAATTAGATCATTAATTCGTGGTAGAGGGTATCTAAAGTCTTCTAGAGCTGGGTTTACAGTATCCTTAAAATCAGCGCAAAGCCTAATGCTCCCATCATCTTTGTAGACAGCGGTAACAGGACTTGCCCATCGGACATCATTCACTGGCTCAATAATTTTATCATGTATCCATTTTTTAAGTTCATTACTAACAAGATTAATTTTTGAATAAGGAATGCGTCTAGGCGGTATAATTTTAGGTTGGGCATCACTTCTTAAATGTAACTTGACACTTGCTTTGTTAATTGGCCCATTAGTCAATTTCGATTCACACTCTTTAATCAATTTTTTTATTTCATCTTCGTAATTAGTGTCAATATTTGCTATAAATTTATTTAAAATATTTTTGAAAGCATTGATCCACGTACGTCCCAACAAGGCATTTTTACTTGATTCAACCACTACCGCTTGTAAATATTTCGAAATACCATCATAAGTCACTTTAACTTGAGTAGTTCCTATGATTTTGATTAAATTCCCGTCATAAGCAGTGAGTTGTAGCTCGGATTTCTTAAGATCTCTAATACCAAATTTTTTAGCCAGACCATGAGGTATAATAGTGTATTTGGATCCAGTGTCCACTTGCATACAAGTAACAACATCGTTCACTTTTACAGTAGTCATAAATGCGTTATCTTTGTCATTAATCACGTCACCAGATAAATTGTTGACATTAAAATCATTATCATCTTTGTTCTTTGTAGAATCAACTTTCTCTTCAATAATTTCTTCAATATTCATGTTGTAATCATTATTGTATTGTATTTGCTTTCTATTATTTTCGTCGCCACTTCTATAATTATTTGAGTTGTTATTATATTGTATTTGCTTTCTCTGATTATTATCATTACCTCTATAATTATTTGAGTTGTTGTTATATTGTATTTGCTTTCTCTGATTATTATCATTACCTCTATAATTATTTGAGTTGTTGTAATAAGATTGGTAATTGTTACGATTTCCGTCACCGTATTGGATTTGTTTTCTTTGATTATTATCATACCATGTATTATTTCTACCATAATTCGATTGATTATTATTATTATAGCGATAATTGTTATAGTTATAATTGTTATAGTTATAATTGTTATAATTATCGTGGTATCGCGAATTATTATTACCATAATTGTATCTAAAATTATTATTGTAATTCCCATTTCTATATTTATTATCATAATTATTTCTAAAATTATTTCTAAAATTATTATCATTTCTACTGCAAAAATTTTTATCTTTATCGGACTTTTTATCATTATTTATTTAACTTATATCATTATCCTCAGACTTAATATTACTAGAGTCCAGTTTCACCCCTAATTCCACCATCTGATTCAATGTAAGGTCAAAATTTTTTGAGAATTTGTATTTAATTTTATCGTTTAAAGTAGATGTCCGTAATTTCTCTTTTAATCTACTATCGTCCAAAAATTTACATTTCTTATGAAGTTTCGATACTCTAATGTACCACAGCATAAAACTCTCTGATGAGTTTTGTTGAAGAAGATTAAATTTATTAATTAAAGTATTTAAATTTAGCGCTGGTAAAAGATAGGTTATTTTAATCACAATTTTAAGATCTAAAATATCGGTATCAGAACAAATTGCCTTAATGTCGTCAAAAACTTCGTCTGATAAATTATTAAGCAAAGTATTAATTTTAATAGAGTCCGATAATGTACTGGTCGAAAAGTAATTTAATATTCTGTCTAAATAAATTTCAGTAAGAGGACCCACTAACTTAGGGATCTTATGTGTAAATTCTTGTTTAATTTCCATATTTAATTAATAAGACACATAAATAAGCAATTATAACATTTATTATTTTATTAATTCAAGTTTTGGTATAACTATTTATGATTTAACGAATATACAAATTAATTCAATGAAATCACTATCGCCGTAAATATAGTGTTTCCCGTTTAATAATTCAAAGCAATTTATCATGTCTCTTAAATTCATAAATTCAAACAGTACATCCTCCGTACCGTTTATCCTATAAAAGTTGACATCGGAATTATAAGTTAACTCAAATAAAATATCGTAGATGGAAATTTGATGGGGTACATTTAGTAGTTTGAAGGCGAACATAATTGATGAAAATAATTTTGAAATGACTTACCCTTTTTTTATCCATCTTATATAGAATTGTTTGTACCATTTTATAATTTTTTTTATTAATCATATTTACAAAGGGAAAAAAATTTTATTTTTAAAAAAAAATTTCCATAAGGCGAGTTTCTTTTGCCAAAACTGGAGGCACCATGTAGAGTAACATGAATTAAGTGCCGGTAAATAATAAATATGTTTTATTAACTTTATTAAATAAAAAATATATTTTATTAACTAATTTCTTTTTCTTTTCTAAAGGTATATATACATTTTCTAAAATATAAATTAGAATATAAAACGAAATACAAAAAAGTAAAATAATATTAAAAAAGTAAGGTTACGCCGTTTATAAAATAAAATTAGATTATAACAAAAAATAAAATTTATATTGTAATTAGAATAATGCAACAATTACTTTAAAATTGTTTAACATAAATATATAAAAAATTTAATTTATAAACTTATTAAAATATTTTAGTATTGTTTATGCGTATCATTTCAAATTTAGATTAGTTTTTATGATATCATGTTTTACATATTTAATATGATAATTAATATTAATGAAGTGATTATTAATAAAAGAAATTAAATTTATATATGTGTTATTTAATCATCAAGAAATCTTTGCTATTTAAAAAATTTATTTTCATTGACTTATTTATTAAAATTTAATAAATGTTCCACAATTCAACACTTTAATATAATTATTTAAGATCAAGGATAAAATTATAATTGAGAACATTATACTCAAGATACAATAAAAAATAAATCAGTGCACTTATATTACAAATTAAAAATTCTGGAAATCATTTAAATTTAGTAAGACATCTAAAATGAAATCATAAACCAAAAGATTTGGAAGAAAAAACAAATATTTGGGAATTGATATTTAAAGCCCCATATAGACATAGACTTTTTTCTAAAAATAAATTTAACCTCTACATTTGATGAATATCATGAAACTTGTTACTGTAAATGGTCGACCTCAATCAATTATGGATGGGATTTTAAAATATCATAAATCCACTTTTATTTGGGCTTAATTCAGTTATTAACAGTAATTATTTATTCCGAAGTAATAGAACAACCCATTTTATTAGGAACAGAATATTAAGAGAGGTAGAAGGGCAACTAATAAGTTTAAAAATTGATTCTGTTTAATGACTAGACAGGTAAATTTTTGGTCTAATATTCATTTTATATCAATGTCCATTAATTTTGACAACTCTTGAGAATGTAGAGATGAAAGAAGGAAGTACAGCAGAATATATAAGGAGAATTAAAAACAAAAATTTGGAAATATATAATACTTCTGACATTGTTTTAAATCTCTTTTAAACTATAAGCTCCTTGCTAAAAATTGATTAAGACATAGGGAATGAAACAGCGGATCATATAAATAAGGATGTAAATAAATATGGGTTTGAAAAATAAATATGAAATGGACCCAAGATATCAGATTTATTACAAGCTAAGTAACTTAATTATTTTGGATTAATTGTCATTTTATAAAATTGCCATTTATTATGTTATACAGTATAAATTCCTTAAATATTACAGATATTTCTTAATGAGGATTATAGGATCTGCGCGAAAAAGCATCTTAAGTTGAATTAAACTCATATGCAGGTCTATTTCATCTGATGATAATTGTTTGGATGAAGTTATTGAACAAGATGATTTAAGGCAGGAGAATACTTAAAAAAGGGTCAATGGTTGCGAAACATATTGGAATGATATAATTACTGGATTTGGCGGTTATAAAGCTCTAATATGAAGGAATATATTTTTTGGCTGCTAAGCTGCAACACCCTGAATATTTTATCTAAATTTTATTTGCTGCTTCTGAAACCCAAATTGATTTATTATATTTTCATATAAATATATTTAATATCTAGCATTCTTTCCGCGCAAATCGAGTATCAGTGAACAAATCTGGAAGATATAATGCAAATACACCTATGCATAAAATTTATAAAATTGATAAATGTCTATGTATTAATATATTTTTCCTATAAAAAAAATGGAAATTTTATTTTTTATATTAAATTTTTTAATTAGTTAAAAGTTGAATTTCTAATAATAATAATAAACGAGATTTAAGTATATGAAATTTTTATATATACAATTCAAATATTATTTAGCCTAAGCTGAACTTGTACATTAACCTCTATTTCAAAAATTTTACCCTTAAACAAACTTAAATTTTTTAACAACTCTGGCTTTATCCCGTTTAAAATAATACCGATAAATTTAAACTTTTCTAAAGTTATTATGTCAGTTCGCAAAATTTTTTTTTTAGTTTATATAAAATTAGTAGAAATGTCATCATTTTTAATAATAAACTTGATTTTTTTTGATATCATTTTTTCCATCGTTTTTTTGTAAAATGATTTTTTTTCAGTATTTTTTGTGATTAAATTTTAAAATTATTAATTTTATGTTAAAAATTCTTTTTGTGCTTAAAAATTATTGAAAAGTTTACAATTTTATGACTAAGTTTGATTTTAAATTATCTAAAACCAATAAAAATAATATTTTACAAAAATAGTCTGTCGAATTATATTGCTTGTTTTGAATTTTTAAGGTAAGATTTCCTCATAATTTTACAGGTAAGTTGTGCCATATTTTTGGAAAGTCTTTATACATTTCTTGAGAGTAAATTTTCTTATTTGTTATTTTTTTTTAATAAGTATTTTTAATTTTGTTAATTTTAGTTTCAGCAAATACTCATTTAATTTTCACTCTGCATAGTCGAACCTGAATTTGAAATGAAATCTAGTTCAACGCCTATTTTATTCGTTTCCTCCAGACATTCATACAATAAATTGGACACTATATATTGATTTATATTTATTGTTACCCCAAATTTCTAAACTCTCTTGTTTAAAATTTTTAGTTACCGTTCTAATTTTTTTTTTTATCATTATCTCATAATAAAACATAAATATAGAAACCATTCAAATGTTATATGAAATACCTATAGAAATAAAAATTAATTTTAAAAGAAAGTTACGCGACGCAGCCAAAAATAATTAAACAATTTTAGACACAATTACTGGTTCTAATTATTGTTTTAATTACCAATCATTATATTATTTGTAGGGTTTTGGAGTCCTTCTTTTCCTCATAAACACTACCATGAATGTTATTTATAATTTCTTTATTTGTTTCTAATGATGATTTCTCTATATTGAGCATATGATTCTCAAATAAGTAAAAAATGTTGATATAATCATAATAGGATTTAAGCTATGAATATAATATTTTTCCATTTTTATTATTTTAGAAGGGTTCAGTTTCGAATGGCAATATGTGCATTTGTTTTATATTATATTAAAACTAGGATTATATTTATATAACAATGAATTAATAACAAATATTATATTTTTTTTTCTTTTATATTTAGGTGAAGTAGATTATTATGTAGAGGTTAGCGGAATTATGACAATTACATCAGTTGGAGGTAAATTTAATAAAGAATTGGAAATCAGAATATCAATTTAATTTATTTTTTTATTTTTAAGATAAACCATTTACTATAACATATAATGGTATTCAAATAATATGATTTAATCATGTTTGTATAAATATTTATGCCTTAAGCTCTAGTATTCTTTTTTTCAATAAGTTAGTATACAAACATTTAATTATAATATTAAGATATCTTAGCTGCTTTCGAATAGAATATTTTGCCTATTTATAGTTGAGCCAGGGATGTGAAGTGAACCCTCCTTCTAAAAAAATTGGTTCGGATTTGGTCTTGGGTTTAGTAAATCTCTCAACCCGATTCGGGTTCTAGGTTCGGAAACCAGAAAAATTTTGACTATTAAAATTAGCTAAAATTTCAGTAACATAATTTTTTTTTTAAATTTATTTTAATTAGTATTTTCTTAATATATAATCATAATTATAATATATTCGTGATTGTGATTGTGTACTTCTTTTGTCTTACTATCAATTTAATAATCCACAAACAACAATATCCTAAAATAGCAATATATATTATCATCATTTATAAAAAAAACTTTTATAATCTGCTTTGTAGGGTAAAATTTAAAAATTTTTACGTAAAATGCCGTAACAAAAATGACTCCCCGAAAAATGTTTTTTTTTAAAATTAACATTTTGTTTTGATGAAAAACAATTGTTTTAAATTGGAAATGTTTTATAAATTAAAATCGTAAATTACGTGTTCTTTATTTATTATTTAAAATGAAAGTTTATAATAAAAATACAACTTAGACCCTGAACCCTAAATTTTTAAAAAGGTTTAGGCTTGGGTTCAGCGAAATATCGAGAGTTTTATGTTCTCATCCCTAGTTAGATCACATTACTCAAGCAATATGATAAGCATTGTTGAATATTTTTGAAAAGACACGCGAATAACAGGTTAATGATGCTTTTACTACCAAGTGAATGTTTGGAAATAATATAAACACTCTAATTTGCTAAATACCGACCAAAATTTATTAAAATGTATTAAGACCCTTATTATTTAATATATTTAAACGGAATCACATGGTCGAGTCCGGCCTCCTACATATTATCCCCCCAAGAAGTTAGATTAAGAAAAAAAACATGACCATTCTCTGGATTTGAACCCGGGACCATGGGATCAGTAAGCCAAGCTCTTGCCTAATAGGCCATAAAGGCTTTCCAAAAATCACGATTTTTCAAATATATTTTATAAATATATTTGGTAGTGCCTATCCAAATGAAAAATGAACAAAATTCAAATTTGATAGTAAGTACCTTATGGTAGTAAGCATTATTAACCCAAGCATTATTAACCCGAATAATAGGTTATCTGCCCGATATGATGAATTAATTTCATTGTAGCATATAAATATTTCCTATTTTTTGCTTTTGAAAAATATTCACCAATGTTTATTACCGCCTACTATAAGCGAGGCTTTCAAATTCGAAAATTTTTTTTTTTGAAATAGAAATAAAAGAAGAAAATTATAATATAGTAAATTTATAATATACATGATCTAGAATTTCTATATCCTCATTTCTTTTTTCGTTCATATCTCAACTCAGATTTATACTTTCTGTTTTTAATTTAATATCGTGTAGTTTTTTTTAAACACTAGTTTATATATTAAAAAAATACACAAAAATAATATACCTCATTATTTTATCATACAATTAGGTATATGTGCAAAATTTAGTTTTTTAATGCTTTTAATAAAGTTAATTTTGCTTCCTTTTTTTCGAATTTGAATTTCTGCTTAATTAGATATATATGTTAGCGGCAAAGTATTTTTTCCGGCAATGTGTTATTTTTTCAACTTTAAAGCAATTGAGATAATTTTATCATTAGCTTTTGAACCTAATATAATTTATATTATTTCTTCCATAAATTTTTTATATAAATTATAATTAACTCAAAATTTATAGGTAAAATTCTCTACCATTTATAAGATAGGTCCTCCAAACATGCTGGAATTCATTACCGGTAAAATCAGATTTTTAAATTTAAAAAAACGCGCGAAAATATTGTTTTAAAAAATAACACATTGCCGGAAAAAACACATTGCCGCTAACATATATATATTAATAATAGAATTTTTATTTAAAAAAAAGAGCTGCTAATTTTATATAAAATAAAAAAACATAATTTCAAAAAATTATTATTTTATTACATATGAATAAAACAATAGCTGATATTTTTCAGAAAAATAAAAACTTGTTAACCTTATAAGATATATTATTTTAACTCGGAAATTTCAAAGAATAATTTAAAAGTCCAATACCTCTATGAAGTTATGAGTATTTAAATATATTTAATAATATAAGGTAATAGAATTTAATCTAATCTAACAATTGAATAGATTAATTTTAATATAATTATCAGAAACCTGCAGGCCTTGTCCTAAACCAAGCCCGGATACATGGGCTGGGTTGTAGTTTAAGTAAATATACCTTAGTTGGGTTGAACTAAATTTACCCTGGTCAGGCTGAATATTTTAAAAAGAAATGTTTCAAATTGCCATTAATATCTATAAAAATTAAAAATAGTTTACCAGTAGAATATTATAGCATTTCTTTCTTTCTTTCTTTCTTTTTTTTCTTTCTTTTCTTTCTTTCTGCCCTTGATCGATTAAATATTACGTAAAAACAGACGAAATTTAATTAATATATCTTTCACCGGCTTTTGTAGTTTTTAAATAATTTTTTACATTATTTAGTTTTTATTAACTATATATTTAATTTATTATTAAAAATATTAATGATTTTTATATATCAATATTAATTTATTTTATGTTTGATACTTTTAAATTCATATAAAAAACCTATTAAGTGCGAAAGCTCATAATTTGTAGTCGCGATAATTCCAGTAAGTTCCTTCATTTTATAAAGTTTGATATAAATAAAACAATTAAAAAATTATTATTTAGACAATATCACTTGCATAAAAGAAAGTAATTTATTAAATAAACGTATTAAAATTTACATTATCCAATTTATTAAATTTATAGATGGAGATAGCATAAAAATAAATGGTTTAAAGATTTACAAGCTTATATATTTTTTGTTGAATTTATTCCCTAAAATTTAAAATTTTTATCAAAGATTTTAAATTAATTGTATATCATATTTACGCCATATTTTTTTAAAATTATAGCAAACACCCTTACTATCGTACATTTAAACGGTAGGTTTTAAATTACTACTTTACAAAAAAATATTTAACACTAATTATAGAATATATAAATAAAATGGACTATTACATCGAAAGTATATTATATCACCATTTAAAGCTAATCTTTACTTGATAATTTATTTATGCATATTAGAAATGTGCAAAACTCGGCCAATCCATAAGCTAAAAAGCTTGGTCCAGGAAAATTCATATAAAATAAAACTATCCAGCCCGGAAAGTTTTTTTAAATAACGAGCCTAGCTGGGCAAAATTTTTAATGTGCCAGGCCAGGTCGGGCAATTCATGCATAGTCTCGCAAACCTCCGATTTTTTTTTAAATTTTAATAAACAAGCCCGGCCCTCAAAGTTCTAATTTTTTACTTTTCAAAATAATATTTAAAATTAGTTACAATATCCTTATTTCTTTGCAATTTGAGAGCTGTCTAACTAAATTAATAAATCTATAAATAATCTCTTAAATTCACAAAATATTGATGCATTACAATTAAAAATGCACAATTAGATACAAAACACAAAAGATTTATTGTAGAAATAGGTTACCACAGAGGAGATATATAATGGTTCTAAATTGACATTGGGCAAAAATTGAATAAAGATATTAAAAATGCGATGGTTAAAAATTCGTATAAAAAAAATTTAACGGGTATGGAATGGACTTGTAAAAATTTAGTGAGCAGGTTCCATACGCAAATTTTTTAAAGAAAAATAACGGGCTGTCCTGGCAAATATATTTAAAGCCGGCCAACAATTTGTATGAAAAATCAGAACGGCTGAATATAGGGTAGGATTTTGCAGACATCTAATATATATCATCTCTTATTTGTTTATGATGAATATTAATATATAATTGTTAAATATATTCCCAAAAAATAATAATTAAATAAAATATTTTACCTTTTATGCATATATTTATTAAAGAAGGAATTATATTTCTTCTCATTAGAAAAAAATAATAGTGAAATATTTTAACATCTTAACCTTATAAGTTGTTTTAATGAAAAAGAATGATATTAATTGAATCGTGTTTTAACATGTGATCTTGAAGTTCGTGATGATATTACATCAAATTATAATGAAGTTTTAATTAGTAAATTTATAAAGTTTTACCATTAATCAGAAGGCTTTTCCTTGTGAATTATATCGCTTAACTATAATTTAATACTTTAAATATGAAATATAATAATAACCAAGGGTGTATCATGTTTTGATATGAATTATAAACACTTATTGCGCCACGTTAGTTATAATTTTTAAATTAACAAAAAAGGTTGTATATATATCTATCGTTTAATAATTTTTAGGTACAGATTTGTGGATCGGAATAAGTAAATTAAAATATTGATTTTTTTTTTTAAATAAAACATTTAAAATATCAGAAATGGAATGGAGTAATGAAAGCCTCATTCTTAACCTAGGTATAAAATTATCGAGAATTTAATTCTATGGAATAATAATAAATAGTTCAAGAAAATGCACCGAAGAGTAAAATATATAGTTTATTTTTCTTTAGGTTTAGATTATAATATTATTCTTTAAATATCTTTGGCCTCCTCACAAATAAATGCAAGGGTGTCTAATGCACATTTGGAAATAGGCCCTTTTGTGATTGCCTAATACAATTTTTTTTACTTGCAGTAAACAATTAAAATTTATAAATATTAATTTAGTAAAATATAGTTTCATAAATTTACATGCATCCTAATTCACACTTAATGTTAACTAATTTTCACCTTATTTAGTATCAATAACAAGAAATATGTTTAATCCAGGTAAGATACTATTTTATTAAGTTTAATGATTAACGAAGATTTTCTACCCTGAATAGGTGGATATAGTTGGTGTATTTTAAAAACTGGTGTAGTATATAAAAGATTTCAAAAATTTATCTATACTTTATAATTTAACGTGATTATACTATCCAATACTATACTAAGTTGCAGTTACTATTAAAATTTAATAATATATTAGTTATAATTTAGTAGTTAAGGTAACACCTCATCCCTTGTTAATGATTCCCATCGAATACTAATAATTATCTTCGAATATTATGTATCCTATTTGTAAAAGTGATACTATATATATATGTTTTTACAGAAATTAATAAATTCGGTAAGTATATATATTGTATAAAATTAAATATTATATATTTAGCTAGTCAATGCACTAATAAAACATTAGTCAACGCTCTTTTAATATAAATCGGCCAGTCATTGACTTTTTAATTCTCATTTATGGCTATGGATTATTTTTATTATACATTATTAATTTTTCCAAATTTATAATTATCTTTTAAATTCGACCTCATCTACTTGATAAAATCTTTAAACTTATTATAAGCTGTTCTACCCACAGTTTTAAAACATAAATCAAAAATTTAAAATTTTAGTTATATCTTTTTATAAAAAATAGTTTCATGAATTGTATACATGTTCATAGGTAATTCTTAAGTTGGGATTTCAAATGCGTCTCTTCCTTTCCCAAAATTTCAAATTGGAATTAGGTTGATATAACCAAAAAAAAATTTTTTTTGTTACCTATCGTCATCTCTTATCTTGACAAATGTCTAGGGGACCTTTGAATTTAAAAAATAAATATAAGCATAAAATCGGAGCTATTACATTAGCCTAGTTAAAATATAATTATTATTCATGTTTTGGGGAACTTTTAGTTCTCATCAATGACCTTTTTTGTATATAAATATTTTTAAAAATTTTTTGAATATATATATAAGTTAAATATATAATAAGTAAAAAAAATTATTTTAATTTTATCTTTCATAATTAAAAAACAATATAAAAGTTTCGTTTTAATTTAGTAAAATAATGATTATTTATCTAGTTTTAAGACACAAAATATCTTAAGGAATGATATAATATTATAAAAATTATAACCTTACTTATATAGATCTATTTGTGTAAAAAACCAATTTCCGTAATTTCTTCCGTTTATATCCTTGTTTTTCAATAAATATAATGCTACCATTTATTAATAATAAAAATCCGCACTTGAACGCCAATAAATCTCGTTGATAATGTATTATATAGACATGGCATACCTTTAATTTATAGATCGATTCTTGTTGCTAAATATTTTAAAACCATTTTAAATGAATATTTTTTTATTATCTATGTTTATTAATATTCTAAAAGTTAGACGTGTGTTTTGAAAGATATTAAAACGATATATGCCCCTTTTTTATAATATAGAAATTAAATTTATTAAGCAGCAGCAATAATATTTTCCTGAATTGATAGAGATTTTATATCTAATTATAGTTTAAAAAATTTTATAAAGGAAAAATTCCTTAAATTTATACTTATTAAAAACTATAATAAATGGCTAATAATGTAAAATATATTTTGCAAAATTTATGTCCATTTTATTTCAAAAATAATTTTTATTTAGTCATAGACTGATTTAGTTTTATCATATTTGTGTAAAAGTTTTTAATTTTTTGATTTTGTTTTATCAGCATAAATTTTTATTTTAACCAGAATATTTAAACTTAATTTAGGCATTCCCAATGACAAAAATCAGATCTGTGATTTATCTATTTTATACTCCATTTTATTTTCTTTTAGTTTCGTAGGTGTAATTCTATATCTCACACGTTTGTTTGAAATTATATCAAATTGAACTTTATTGCCAAAAATAGATCAGAAGCTATGTCGAATTACCTAAATTACTTAACCATTTCTTACAATGTTATTTATACATATGTTATATATATTATTTATTTTATAAAATTATATTAAAGTTGTGATAGCCAATCAACTAGGTAATAGTTTCTTTGAAATATATTAATTAATTTCTAAATAAATAGATAATAAATCTTTTTTTTTGTTTTACCAAAAATATTTGTGTAAATTTTAAAATGATTTTATTTAAATATATTTATCAGATATAACAGAAAGTGTAAATAACACCTTAATAATAAATATAGGTATAATTATATTTAGTTTAATATAATTGATTTCTTAAGCCTTAAAACAATGTGACGCAATTTAAATTTGAGTTTAAAAAAAATCGTTAAGGAGATTATATTAAAAATCCTTCAATTACACTCACGATGCCTTTCTAATAATTTATTAAAGCAAATATTATATTTTATACTTCAATCTTTAGGAGCAACTGAAATATTCCGTGGGATAGGTATATATTAAAAATTTATATAACTTTATTTTGAATGTATTTATTAATTTTTAGTCTCAATTTTTACTTATATTAGAAACTATAGAATAGGTTCAATTTTTTATGGTCCATTGTCATTAATAATGAATTATTTTAGACAATAAACCATATATATTACAGCATAACGGTATAACTATTAAATAAATAATATACATATTTATTTGGGGAAAATTTGAGATTACAGTTAAAGAAAAGATTTCAATATATGAAAAAATAATAAATGATTTTTCATCATTTTTTTTGACGAAAGGAAAGAATTCTTAATAATAAAACGATTTAATGCGACATGAATAATAATTATTTATTTAAAATAAGTCATATAAAATGTATCAAGATAATCATTTAAATATGATTTATTTGTTTGAAATGGGTTCTAATTATTAAAAATTGGTTGCTAATTTTATTAAAACAATAATATATTGATGCTGATATTTAAAAAAATAGTCTATTAAAGAGGGCTTTGAAACCCAGACCCTAACCAGAACTCTTTAAATCCTGAAATTTTCCCGAACCATAACCCCGAAACGTACTTTTTTTAAAATCTAGGGTAAATTTTTTTTAAATTTAATTTATTTTGAACCTATTATTAAAAAAATATATAAATTAATAATTTACGTGTAAAATATTAATTATTAAAACATAAATTTTAAAACATAATTGTTTTTTGTTTTCAATATTTAAAACATTTTTATAATAATTGTTTAATATTTAATAATGTGGTGGACATAAAAATTTTAATATTTTACAAAAAATTCAAAATAACATTAATTTTTTTTAAACTTTTAAAAAATTAAATTCAAAGCACTTTACTATACTTTTATATTTACAATATAAAATTATATTTATAATATATTCTACTGATAAAGGAATTTACTATACCGTTATATTTACAATATATTTTATTTAATAAAGGAATCAATATGAACATAACCAGAAGATGATAATTATTAAAACTTTAAATAAAATTGATTAAATTTGGGGTTAATTTATTGTAATGATTAGAAAAAATTTTTAATCCTGGATTTTGGGTTTATTAATTATTAATTCATCATATAATAATATATTTTGCTTTAATGTTGATTAAAATTTTTTATTCAAGTTATTATTTACGGTTTGAGGAAAGGGATGAGGGATTCAAACAAAAAGTTTGTATTTTAGTACTATTTATCGTGGTGAAATAAAGTGAAAGTTTAATTTCATTTTGTTTTACAGTTTTCACTTTTTTAAATATTGTCTGATTTGGCCTGCTAAATTAGAAAATATGGATAGATTAAGAATAGCTTAGATATGATAACTAAAATCTACTCATTTTAATTTGTTTAGGATACGATAAAAAACTAGAAGTAAATATAAAGACCAAATGTTAGCTAGGGTTACTATCTTGTTCTTCTTCTTCTTCGTTTTATGGTGATTTCCAGGTTTACCTGGATAGGCCAGTTTTCCCTCTGATTTTTTTTTCATTTTTGACGGTCCTGAGCATCAATATTTGTAAGATATGCTTCTCATATCCGCCGTTATCACATTTGTCCACCTCGTCTTCATTCTTGATCCTCCTACTTTCATCATTGTACATCTCTTTGCCCAGTCATCTTTTGTCATACGTTCCACATGCCCAAACCATCTTAGTCTAATTCGTCGCATTACCATTCCAATTATTTCTATACCCTTGCTAGCAATTTCTTGCTAGTTTAGGAAATATGTTTTAATTTAGAATCTGTGGTGAAATATTAAAATCTTATAATATTATCAGTGATCTTTGATTTTGTCTGTAAACTTATAAAATAATTTATGGCTCATTTTTAATTTACCAAATACTCATTTTTAAAGAATTAAGGAGATCAGGAATAGATTCCAAAAAGAAATTTTTTTTACTGATTCTTTACTTGCTGCTGAATGAGTTAAATTCCTTAACAGTGTTTAAATGATTTACTTATCAGACAAGTTTAATACGTGGAAGACATAGATGATAAGATTGTTTTTTAATTTGTTAATTTATAATTTGAATCCTTTATAAATATATTTGTACTCAAATAATGTTGGTGTATTTTATTTTGACCAGGGTTGTGTATTCGACAGTTCAAATACGATTAGGTCAATTGACTAATGTACCTGTCAAATATACACAAATTATTTTTAAGACATTAACCTCAAATCTATAATATTAATTTTATAATATTTTTTAAATTCATTGTTATTCAATAACTAATGTTTAGCTTTCCGTGGAAGAGTCTTATTCTGGTTCATAGTTAATATTATCATTTCTTTAATATTTTTTAGTCAATTTTTTAATTGTCTCGTTCTTCAATCGATTTCTGTCTTTGTACGAATATTAACTTAAATCGACCAATATCTTTCTGAAGAAAAAGTATAATAATTTCGTATTTTTAGTAAAATTCCACTTTTATAAATGGGCATGGTTAGCAAAATTTATTCAACTGACTTGAGGCCAGAATCTGATTGTCATGAAAATTACTTCTTACCACATTATTTGTTATTAAACACGCCCGCCTCTTTTACTTCTAAAATTCATGATATCACTTGAAATATTTTGATCATCACGACTTTGTAAAAAGCATAATTCTTGTAATCATAATAAAATTTCACTACTAATAAAATGTTGCCCTTGATAATATGAGCCCAATAAATTAGCAAATCACGCGATCACATATATTTATATCAATTTTTTCTTGTTTCAAGCATATTTTTAAATTTTTTCCAGATTTTTAAGAGTATTTGACCTTTTGACTGAATTTGACCAGTCAATTGATTGACTTGCCAACCCCGATTTTGATAGTCCAATATTAATTTTATAATCATTTGCATAGAAAGTGTAGAATTTGGTTGCGGAATTACGTATGTAGTTTCAGTTCAAACCCTTTTATTAATGCCTTCCTTTATATATTCATGTTTCACATGATAATATTCATTTGTATCAAAATTATTTTTACGAAAATCCAGCATAAAATTACATAATGTAGTTTTTTTTATCTGACAATGCTACAAACATCTAAATAACTATTTAAATTTGGGGTATTAAATATTAATTTTATCTTCTACATATCTTTGTAAAGATTTTAAATAAAATGCTTTTGTTTTAGGATTAATCTCTAACTCTAATCTTAGTCAAACTATAGGTGGTAATATAAGCATATATATTATATAATATTAAGGGGACCGATTATCTTCAGAAATAT
Organism: Gordionus sp. m RMFG-2023; assembly: GCF_954871325.1. Lineage (NCBI taxonomy): Eukaryota > Metazoa > Nematomorpha > Gordioida > Chordodea > Parachordodidae > Gordionus > Gordionus sp. m RMFG-2023. Next base: position 4,172,237 of record NC_088777.1, on the reverse strand, counting down.
CAAATTTTATGCCTAATAATAATGAAAAACCTAAATATAAGAAATAAATTCATATTAAGAATATATAATATACACAGTTAAAGAATGGAGATGAGCATGCTATCTAATGCCAACATAAACTAAGGAAATAAACAAAAGAAGAAAGATATAAGAGGTTGTTAGTAAGATTCTCAGCAAAGCTCTTAACTAAAAATTATGTTAAAAAATAATAAAGTTATCATAGTATCTTAGTAAACCCAAAAATAAGTAAGAAAACACAAAAAAATTTGTTGAGACATTATAAATATATATATACATCTAATTTAAGTGAAGTAATAAGCGTCAACATCATCATTTCTTTTCATTTTGGTAAAATAAAAGAAATAAATAATGATAATCTTTAAGTAATTATTAGTATTGATAAATGGCCCGATTGATCTTTAAGTAATTATTAGTAATGATAAATGGCCCGATTGAATTTTTAAAAATAGCCAACTCATTATTTAATATTGCCTGAACCTCCAGATTTAGCATTAGATGTTCAATTCAAATTTAAATCAACATTTTATAATTTTTATAATTTATCATTTAATAGCAAAATTGGCAAAATAAAGATATAATTAATTATTTAGTTTTCTGGTATTTTAAATATATACATAATATATAGATAAAATAATTGAATATACCTATGAACGACGTCTTACTTTATCCAACGGCACATCAGGCCTTTATCATGTTAAAGAATTGCATTTCAATTCTGAAGATTCTTTACACTCTGGGATTGAATAGTATATCATGTGATGTTTTAATACACATTAATAAAATGTTAATTTCCGTTGTATCTTATAATTGTATACCTTAGGCAAATTGTTTTGATGTTCAAGATTAGCTCAATTGCTATTTATCATCCAAGTTAACTTCTATTCCTGGTAGACTTAGTAGTGAATTAATGGCATGTTGAAATTGCCAGGAACTAAAGCAATTTCATAATATATTTGGAGATGTTGATCATCACGTATCTATTAGAATCTTCGTCCAAATTAATTTGATGCTAGGCGTTGGATAAATCGAGAGCAGTAAAATGTGCTCCTCCACTAATGGCTGCTATTTCATCAATTCTTGATAAATGATATTGTTCAGTTTAAGATTCACTGTTTATTGTCTTTAGAAGATCCCCAAAAATTCCAATAGTCCCATCCTATTTATACGAGACTATTTACTGAAAGTTTTGTCATTTCACGCTAACTACCGAACTGCCTTGAAGAACCATTATCGCATTTTTAAAGTTATTTTTTCTTTAAAATGGATAAATTTTTATAAATTAATTTTATCAATTGTGTTTATATGATGAATTACCTGTTAAAATATTTAAATAATTTTTTAAATTATCTATATCAATTATATTCTGCACACTATTTGTATTTGCAATAAAAAAATTTTTTAGCATTATTTTTCTTAATTGCTTGTGTAACAATATAAATTTTAATCTAAATGTCTTTGCCACAACACTCATACTTACGTCCTTTTTGCATTTCATAATTTTTAATTACATTTACTATTACATAATTTTTTATTAACTTATTTGTGTGTTTTCATTGGTTATAGTTATATTGGTTGCTTTATCCCATGTTAAATTTTCAATTGATAATTTTATAACTAGGCTATTAATCTGTACGCCTACTACAAATCTATCTATAAGCATCACACTTTAATTTGCCTCATATTCACAAGTTTTTCCAAGTGATTTTAACCTTACTATAAAATTTATCATCGATTCATTTACCACTATAAAATTTATCATCGATTCATTTACCGCTTGTTCCACCTTTTGATAATTAAAACGCTCATAAATTTGATTAGTTTTAACTTGGTACTTCACTGTTTGGAATGACAAATATTGTGTTTGTAAATTTAGATATATATTCATAATTATGATGTTTTCGGATATAAATATATAAATAATGAAATAAAATAATGAAATTAAAACTACGATAGTACAATGTCAAAAAAATTTTATTTACTAGAATTTGAATGTTGATCTATGATTTATATAAAATGTTTTATATTTTTTAAAAAATGTTGTATATTTCCTATTTGACAGTGTTGTTAAACGACACTTTTGAAAGTAACGACTAATGCTAACGCTATTTCACAAAAAATGTATCGCGTATTATCTACCTTTTAAAAACTAAGCTTGGTTATTTTCTTTTTCGACTGTTTACTAAACAATGGGGTTTTTTATAGTATCTGCTAAGCAGCTAAAAGTTAGAGGCAAGATTTTAAGCATGCCACTCATTTATTTTTTTAAATATAGATTACACATATCAAAATAAAAAATTAAGCAAAAATTATATAAATATTATTTATTATACAACAAGCTCATCCTATATGATTGTACCCACAATAATATTGGCATAAGTGTAATTTTTTCAATTTATTTCCAAAATATTCAAAAATTTTGGTATTGTGTCAAATGTTCTTTTAATGCAATTCCCGGTTCCTTTCAAATATCGATTAAGTATTATTTTAATTATTAGGAAATGAACTTTTCCCTGTCGATTCAAATATATTGCATTTAATTGATTTTGTGACTTAACATATACTTTTACAGCATATAGCGGTAAGGATTACATGAAAGTTATTTCCTCTAATATAGGTTATAAAAAAATATATCAGTGATTATAAATTTAAGTAAATTGAGAGTTCATTAGTTTTTCATAAACAAAAATATTTTACACTACAGAGTTTAAAATAAAATTATAAATAGTAAGCAGACTGATAAAATTTGTAATTTACAAGAAATATGCATTTTCTTAAAATATATAGCAAGCTCGATTAATAAATTAATAACTTATAACCTTATGAGCTTGGACGATTTGGGATGACCATTAAGTTAATGTTATGTTTAAAATCTAAATATTTTTAAAATTTGAATGAATATTATAAATAAAAATCAAGTATATATTTTTAAGAAATATTAAAAAAAAAATAACTGGGATATAAAAGTGACAATCAGGATGGACATGGACGTGTCACTTCGGTAAAGCATCTTTGTAATATTTATTTAATTATGAATATAATAAATTTTATTAGACCATAAACTAACAAACAGATATGCTCCTTTTTATAAAAATAAATAGAAGTGTATAATAATTAAATAACAACCAGAATAACTTTTTTATTCTATAATTTATATTATTTACTATTAAATTTTCTCCCTATTAAAACAAAAATTATGAACAATTAAAACATCCAAAACAAAAATTTTTCGATGACTTTTAATCGATGACTTTTAATTACTTTCTTAAAAAAGACGAGCTTATTATATTTATAACAAACAAAATAAGGTGTCTAGTTCAAAAGAATTTTATCATCATAAAAGCAAATATGTATCAAAATTAAGCCTAATCAGGACATATCTCGCCACATTTAACTCTACTTTATAACAAAATTTATATTTTATATATCATTTTATATCAATAAAATTAACATTTCAAAATTTAAATATATAAAAATATACTAAAAATGCAAAATATATATAATATTACTACTTTTTATTAATAAAATAATTCACTATATTAACACCGGAGTTCTGATGTTGTAGGATTAATTAATTAAGTTTAAAACCGAGAAATTTACCAATCTCAAAAATTTAGGTGTGAATCATTCTTTATTTAAAAAAGTAGATAATAATTTTATTAAAATTACGAAAAATAACTTTAGAAATTATTTTAAGCTAAAGCAGCTTGCCAATAGGTATTTGAGGGATATATTAATTTTGGGATATTATTTTCTTAATAAAGTTATTATCAGGTGCCTCAAAATTATTTCATGTTTATCTCTATTGGCTCTTTTAATTACATGATAAATAAGATTTATAATTCATAAAGCAGATTTAGGAATGTAAATTTTAAAATTAAATTTAAAGTTTATAATCAATTAAATTATAAATAAATTTTTACATAAAATTTTAAATTTTAAAAAGGAATGCTCTACCGTTATCCCTAGTTTTTTTTTAAAGTAACGTGTTATAAGCTTAGTTAATCATTGTAATATTTTTTAAATCTTTTATAATAATTTTATTTTCTTATAGATGTTTATATATATATTTTTATCAAATATATTATTTATTACATTATTCACTGAGAACCTTTATTGATTAGACATATTTATTAAATTATTATTTTTTTTAAATAATAAACTTATTTCCAAAAAAAAGTATATAACATATGTAAAAAAACAACTTTAAAATAAGAAGGATGCCATGGAATCTAGGAGAGATAGCGACCACAGATTATCACAATTGATTCATGATTTCTATTGAACTGGTCAATTTCCTTCATCTAAATTCTTACCAAAATTATAGATCAGGGATCTATGACTCATGAAAGACCTTGATACTTTCTAATTTACGACTTTTAACTTATATAATCTAAAGGTTGGTTTATGAATTTTATAAAACCTTTATAAAACAATCAATTATTATTTTTGAATTGCTAGCTATATCGATGAATATAAGCTTATTAATTAAAATTTTTCTTTTATTTTTTCCTATTAAAGTAATTTTTTTCTTACAATATAGACAACCTTGATTATTATATTATAAAATTTTATAATCCACGCGTTTAGTTTATCCGATTTTAAAATATATTATCTACGTTTAAAATAGTTAAAATTTATTAACTTTTTTTGACCTCATAATGAAAGGCCATGCATAAATCTAAAATCAGTTATTAATTTGATTTAAGGTTATATCTAATTATATTAATTAAAATACTTAATCTTTTATATTACCATACTGCCTATAAAATATAAAATATTTTTTATAATTTTTTTTTATTGCAATAAATAAATTTTTTGCCTTTTTATCAATTCTTGTTGTAATTATTGTGTGTATTAAAGGTAACGATAAATTTTAAATTCTAATCGATAATCTGTATAATTTTATTAGTTTTGGAAGCTGATTCAAGTTAGAATAATTTTTCATTTTTATATCTCCCAATGTAATTTTGATAATTTTCACAATATATGTCTTATTAGATTTAAACAATTGTTTAAACTATGTAAAGTGATCTTTTGAAAGTTCATGGTTAGACAAAATTTTGTCAAGATAGATATTCCAAAAGATTTGCTACAAAAAATCTAGACAGCAGATATTATTTCCATTTTTAATATAATATAAAGTAATCTAAATAATTGTTAAATTGTGTTTGAGTCATGTTATAAATAAAGTTTTATTTCTGTAAATATTTCCGTTCATCAGGAAAAACATATTTTGATGTACATATCATAGGAAGATAATATTATTATGGTTTAAGTAATATATAATCTAAATATATATCTCAAAATTATGTAAATTCACCTATTCAAAATGATAATGGCTAAATAAGTTCATCTTATATTTTAGTCAATGTATAGGGAAGTAAATAACAAAAAATAATAAAGATATTATGATATTTTAATGAAGCAAAAAAATTATATAAAAGAGCAAAATAGAGATAATGTTCAACCCGACATTATTACTAGGAAAAATTTTTTTAAATTTTGGCTGAAGATAAAATGGATAATATAAAAAATAAATAAAGATAAATCGCCATATATTTATAAGATTGGCAAATATTCACCGGATAATAGATCATATTTCTGTATTTGTACTCTATGCTCAAATTACTATTTATCCGCATGTTTAAAATATTTAATTTTCCCAAAATTTGACAAAAAATTTAGAGATAATTAAGGGAAATGAATAGTAAATTTTGAATATAAAATAATAACAAGCCTAAAAATTTATATTTTTTTTTGTATAAACACATTTTTTAAACAAATAAATGGAAAAGTGAAAATTATGTAAACTTCGATATTTAAAACGTGACATTTATTTAAATATCTAAATTACGACCAAAAATTTTAAGAATTAAATTAGGGGTAAACATTTTAAAATTAATCATCAATGATCGGCAATCTACGGTTTTGGGAATAATGAGCATGATGCACATTAATCTATTTATATGTTAGTTAGCCATATTTAATGAATAAAAAAGAATCCTTTTTGTAAAGAATTACGAAAACGAGAATTTTTATAATTTATTTTTTTATCTGCTTTTTCACCCACACAATATATATATATTATCTAAAAATATAAATTAGAATACATAATCACAACGAAAAACAAAAGTAATAATAGGTATAAAAATAAATTATATAAAATTGAATAGTAAGTCAAAAAGCAAAAATGAAATAACAGTACAAATTCATCGTTTTTCCCAGTTATAAGTAAATCATCAATATAAAATATGACGTCATCCATGTCACCGAAGATTTGGTCCATGATCTGTTGGAAGTTTGCAGATGAGGTCCTTAGCCCAAAAGGAAGTCTAGTAAAATATCCCTTATGCGTAGATATAGTTAAAATATATCTGCAACTTTTATCAATCGGGACCTATAAGAAAGCATTTTTAAAGTCAATCTTCGTAAATTTCTTTCCTGCTGAAAGTTTAGCAATTATATCATTTATTCGAGGTAGAGGGTATCTGAAATCTTCTAGAGCTGGATTTACAGTGTCCTCAGCACAAAGCCTAATGCTTCCATCATCTTTGTAGACGGCGGTAACAGGACTTGCCCATCGGACATCCTTCACCGTCTCAATAATTTTATCATGTATTAATTTTTTTAGTTCATTAATCACAAGATCAATTTTTGAATAGGGAACAAGTCTCGGCGGTATAATTTTGGGTTGGGCATCTATTTTTAAGTGTAACTTGACACTTTCTTTGTTGATTGGCCTATTAGTCAATTTGGATCCACATTCTTTAATCAATTTATTTATTTCATTTTCATAATTATGTCAACATTTGCTATAAATTTATATAAAATATTTTTGAAGGCGTTGATCCATATACAAGGCATTTTTTCTTGATTTCAACGATTACTGCTTGTAAATATTTTGAGATACCTTTTAAGTCACAACTTGAGTAATGCCGATGATCTTGATTAAATTTCCGTCATAAGCGGTAAGCTGTAACTCGGATTTCTTAAAATATCTAATACCAAGTTTTCTAGCCAGACCATTAGGTATAATAGTATGCTTAGAGCCTGTATCGACTTGCATACTCGTAACAATGTCGTTCACTTTTATAGTAGTCATAAATGCATTATCTTTATCATTAAGCATGTCCCCCGATAAGTTGTTAACATTGAAATCGTTACCATATTTGTTCATCGTAGAATCGACTTTCTTTTCAATAATTTCTTCAATATTCATGTTGTAATCGTTGTTATTATATTGTATTTGTTTTATTATTATTGTCACTATCTCTATAATTATTTGAATTTATATTATATTGTATTTGCTTTCTCTGATAATTGTCGCTACCTCTATAATTATTTAAATTGTTGTTATAAGATTGATAATTGTTACGATTTCCATCACCATATTGGATCTGTTTTCTTTGATTATTATCGTGTTATGTATTAAATCTACCATAATTAGATTGATTATTATTGTTGTAGCAATAGTTGTTGTAGTTATAGTTATTATAATTATCATGGTATCTCGAATTATTATTATGGTAATTCCCATCATAGTATCTAAAACTATTAATTCCTATCTCTATTATAATTATTTCTAAAATTATTATCAGGTCTAAAATAATTATTATTGTCATTTCTATTTCTATTGTTAAAGTTTTTATCTTTATCAGACTTTTTATCATTATTCATATAATTTATATTTATTATCAATATCTAATTTATCATTAATACTATCTAATCTAATTCCTAGCTCAACCATTTCATTTAAGATTAAATTAATATTTTTGCAAAATTTATATTTTATTTTATCATTAATGGTGGAGGTACGTAATTTTTCTTTTAATCTATTATCGTCTGAAAAGTTACATTTTTTATGCAGTTTTGATACTCTTATGTACCATTGCCTGAAATTTTTACTCGGTTCTGCTGTAATAAGTTGAATTTATTTATTAAATTATTTTTATCTTGTACAGGTAAAAGGTAAATAAACTTCTTAGTCACTATCTTAAGATCTAATATATTGGTGTCAGAGCAAATAGATTTAATATTATCAAATACATCATCAGAAATTATTAAGTAAAGTATTTATTTTAATAGAGTCCGGTAATGTGCTGGTCAAAAAATAATTTAAAATTCTGTCTAAGTAAATCTCAGTGAGTGATTCAACCAATTTTAAAATTTTGTACATTAGTTCTGGTTTATTGTCCATATTTTATTAATGATTTTTATAATCATAATGACACTATATTTTTACAAAAATACACCGAATTAAAATAAACTCCGAGTCGTTATAAACATAAAATTTGCCATTAAGTTGTTCAAAATAATTAATCATTTCTTTAAGACTCGCGAATTCAAAAATGACATCATCATTGCCAGGTGATCTTTAATAATGTACATAGGTATTATAGGTCAACTCAAAAAGTAAATCATAAATAGATATCTCCCGAGGAATATTAATAAGTTTAAATGAACACATCATAAGAATAAATTTAAAATGACTTTTACCTTATTTTTCCTTCTTTCATAGAATTTATTTGTTTAGTTTTATTTTTTATTATTATTATTTCTGGGAGAAAAAAAACTTTTAAAAAATTTTGTATGGTGGCAAGTCTTTTTTGCCATCCTCACCCGAGGCAACATGTAAAGAATTACGAAAACGAGAATTTTTATAATCTTTTATTTTTTTATCTGCTTTTAAATGTTCATCCACACAATATGTATATTTTATCTAAAAATATAAATTAGAATACATATAATCACAACGAAAAACAAAATTATAGGTAAAGTTATAAAAATAAATTATATAAAATTGAATAGTAAGTCAAAAAGCAAAAATGAAATAACAGTACAAATTTGAATATCTAACACTTTTAAACTGGTATCTTTCAAAGTAAAATATTTTCATTTTACCAATAGTTGAAGATTTTTTAAAAATCATTTTAGTTAAATAACTAATATTATCAATTATTCTTTTTAATTAGAGGTATGTCAGAACAATTAGATCATATTCTTGTTGTTAAAAGATGTTTATCAAATGTATACAGTTACCAATATAGAAATATAGATTAAAATGTATCTAGATATAAGCATATGGACAAGGTACATTTTAGATACAATAGAGAAATCTGCAAATAATTCTAAAATTAAAATTTATAACTTAATTTGAGCCAATTAATTTTTATTTTGTTTGATATAATATTTTATCTAAATACTATTTGCAAAAAATTATTATTAAATATCATTTTTAGCTATTATTAATAAAAGATTCCTCTATTTAATCACTGTGGTATCCTGATTTAAAAATATTCTTAGACAGACGGTAAAGTCTTTCATGTGATTTATTGTAAGGTAGTATTATAAAATAATACATATTATATTAAGTTAATCTTTATATCAATAAAATCGTGAGACTAATTTTTAAAATAATCATTAGAAGTTTGATGTGTGTTAAAATATTATCCATTTCCATTTAGAAGAATGGGGGAGGGTAGGGGGGGGGAGGGTTTTTTGAAACAAATATAATATTTAAACATTAGATTTTTTATTTATATGTAACATTTTGAAACTTTTAAAATTTAACGCGGTGTCAATTTCAAATATTTTCTTCTTCAAATTTTCTGATTTTATAGTCAATTCCAATCAAGTTTGAAATTTGCTGATAATGTATTTATTGTTATTTCCATTTCTTTTATCAACATTATTACTTATATAAAAGTTTATAATATATGAAGATTATTATAAATATAATTTGAAATATTTTCTTCATTTTTTATATAATAATAAGTGTAAAATAAAATTGAATTAAAATGTATACATAAATAGATATAGATAGAATCAAAAATGTATATTTATATATATAGATATACTTTTGAAAGATATCTATATAAATAGACTTAATAGGTCTCCATATAAAGTAGAGATACATCTCATAAGGTTTAGATAAGATATAGATAACAACATTTTTGTGTTTAGATACTTTAACATTATTGGATAAAATTAATATAAATCATAAGTATTATTTAATTTTGTTAAGAAAAGCTGAGATAAATGGACATAAATATGAATATACTTGAATTAATCAAAGATATGGTTTCCAATATGTTAATAGTGTTGTTTTTATAAAATAACTAATTGAGTATTAATGTTACATATTGTGTTTATTCAAATTTGTAATTGAGTATTAATTTAAATGTTTTGTTACATATTGTGTTTATTCAAATAATTGGAGCGTTAGGGTTTGCGCCCATTTCAAAGACACTGTTAATCCTGCTCTTGAAGACTTCAGATACCCACTTCCAAGAATAAACGATCTTATAGCTAAGCTCAAGGAAGGGAAGAAATTCAGCAAGATTGATTTCAAAGACGCGTTCTTACAAATCCCTATCGACATAAACTGCAGAAATATACTAACCATATCCACACACAGGGGATACTACCGGTTTACTAGACTTCCTTTTGGGTTAAAGACTTCTTCTGCAGTTTTCCAACAGATTATGGATCAAATTTTCGGTGACATGAAAGATGTCATTTTTTATATTGATGACCTATTGATAACGGGAAGTAGTGACGAAGCTCATTTTAACAACATAAAAAGAGTTTTTGAAAGAATATTATCTTATGGCTTAGTACCTAATTTTTCAAAAAGCTTATTCTTAAAAAAAAGTCTGAGGTTCTTAGGACACAACATCGACGCCAATAGGATCCACGCTAACCACGACAAGATCGAGGCGATCGTTAGAATGTCGGAACCTAAATCAGCTGCGGAATTGTCAACGTTTCTGGGTATGGCGGGCTACTACAGAAAATTTTAGAACAACTTTGCTGAAATAGTTGATCCCTTGTACAAGATTGTCAATAAGGAAAAATGGGAGTGGAATTTAGAACACTCCAAAAGTTTTGTTGATCTGAAGACGTTGATTAGCCTTCCTCCAGCTTTGACGTACTTTAATCCTGAATTACCTAATGGAATTGCGACTGATGCATCTAAAAGAGGTTTAGGAGCTGTTTTGTTTCACACCGAAAAAGATGGCAAAGTAAAGCCAATAGCTTTTGCCTCGAGAACGTTAGCAAAGTCCGAGATAAATTACACCAACATTGAGCGTGAAGCTCTGGCCATTATGTTAGCTATCAAGAGATTTCAAGAATACTTGATAGGGACTAAGTTCACTATTGTAACGGACCACAAGCCGCTAATCCATATTTTCACCAAAGGGCTCAAAGATAATAGCACCATGTCATTGAGGTTACAGAAGTGGAGTATAATTTTGGGGGGTTACGACTTTAACATCAGATATAAAGCTGGTAAATACAATGTTGTTCCTGATTGCCTTTCAAGACTACCACAGGTAATTGATGATGACGTTATTGATGATATCGCAATTATAAATGACTTTGGCGATATACCTCTTAGTTTTGACCGAATACGTGATGAAACATCCAAAGATTTTGAATTATCTGAAGTTATTAATGATATTAGAAATAATGTGCCTATTAAAAACAAAACTTAAAATATTGAATATGAACTTAGTATTATAAATTGTCTGTACAAAAGCAACAAAATAATAATTCCAACAAGTCTGAGAAAAAACATATTAAAGGCACTACATGAAGGTCATATGGGAGCAAGTAAAATTAAATCCTTAGCCAAAGACCGCATGTGGTGGTCTGGTATGGTCAACGACATTGATTTGGAAGTTAGAAGTTGCGATGATTGTAATATTTTTCACGACAATCCAAAGAAAATACAAAATCCATGGGTATTGGCAACGAAACCTTTTGAAAGGATTCACGTAGATTATGCGGGTCCATTTTTTACAAAAAATTGGTTAATAATCGTCGATGCCTATAGTAAATTCCCAATCATAGTTCCTGTAAAAAACATCACGACTGAATTCACGTTGAAAAAATTTTTTAGAACTATTTCACTATTTGGCATACCTGAAACCATTGTTACAGATAACGGCACCAACTTTACGAGCAAAGACTTTGAGATATTTTGTAGTAACTATGGAATAAAACATGTACTAACATCCGCCTACCATCAGCAATCTAATGGACAAGCTGAACGTATGGTGAGAACATTTAAAGCTCATATGAAAAGAAACATAAAGATTGACTTAGAAACTGCACTGGACAGATTCTTGTTTAACTACAGAAATACACCGAATGATACTACAGGTGTCACACCATCCAAAAGAGTGTTTAACAGCAATATTAGAATAAAGTGGGACTTATTGAAACCATTGGAGGATAAAATTGACAAAGTTAACATATCGCTACCTAGAAATCGAACCTTTAATATAGGAGACTTCGTTTGGTTCAAGAAACTGAGCGATGACACATGGTGCAAAGGCAACGTCACTCACAAAGAGAGTGACACCATGTTCCAGGTGAATACGGATAAAGGTTTAGTGAGGAGACATTTGAACCAGTTACGTAAAAGAGAGTGTTTTAATAGATTTAAATATTTTGAAAGTTACCCTAAGAAGTCTTATAAAGAGGGAAGAGTAGAAATAAGTGAAAATAATATGATACCTTTCAGACCGTTGAGAGTCAAACAAAAACCTTTTCATTTAAAAGATTTTGTAACATAAATTTTTAAAATAAAATATAAAACGCAAAATTTTATAATACGCGAATATTATATAATAATCTTTGTTGATTTATCATTCTTATGGAATTCTATATATTCATCATTCCATATTACAAAATTTTTATTCTACATCATTCCCTATTCCAAAAATTTTATTCCAAATTCTTTATTCCATTCAAACTTGATCCTTATAATAATGATAACGAACAGCAACTTTTCAAACCTACAAAAACGTATGGACTCACGCCATCAACAGACTTATGCGCCCTCTGAGCAGCAACTTGATGCTTTGTCGAGGAGGGGAATGTTAATAGTGTTGTTTTTATAAAATAACTAATTGAGTATTAATGTTACATATTGTGTTTATTCAAATTTATAATTGAGTATTAATTTAAATGTTTTGTTACATATTGTGTTTATTCAAATAATTTATTGAGTATTAACTTAAATGTTTTGATTGAAATGTTTTAGTATATATATTGTACATTTGATGATATTAATATTATTATTTTATATTTTTAAATTAGAAATAAAATTTATTTAAAACAAAACACAACGTAAATATTTTTTATTTCTTTTACAATACTATATCAAAAATTAAAGCATATTAAGTATATAATTTGGATGAATTCAGGTTGATTCTTGATTGCTATATTTACATCCCAATTGCCATCACAACTTTGTGTAATTATATATGCATTCTTAAAATTTCATATTATGAATAAAATAAAAAACTTGATTTGGTAATTCATGGGCAGAAAAAAATTCTAAATAATTTTTTATTAAAATATTCCAAATTTTTTTGAAAGGATGAATAATATTTTTTTGTTTCTAATATCTCTCTTTTTAACTTTTAAGTATATTAAAAATAATTGATAGCTCCTACATATTTATTTTTAAAATTCTGTATAATTTTACTAGAAGCAGTATAATAAATTTTTGATTATTTTTATATTATATGTAATTTCTGATTATATTTTTTAAAATAAGCTAATACAGTGTCAGGCTAAACTACTCAAAAAAACATAAAAACTAGCAAACTGTTAAAAATTAATCTTAAATAACAACTATAAACTTTCAATAGTGACTAATTTTTCTACAAAGACTTTTAGATGGACAATATATAAATATATTTTCTAAAACAATTCTTAATTATACGTTTTACTTGTATAAACCCTGAAGTGATAAAAAAATTGAAAAATAGGGTAAAATACATAACAAATATCGTTAAATATTATCTAACAGTGAATAAATTCCAATAATATATACATTGGTTAATCCTTACATAACTCATCATTATTTAATACATCACAAAAACGAGAATTGAATACAAATTGTAAACTAGCTAATTGAACAAAAAATATATCATTAGAAAAATTCTAAATTATATTAAATGTTAAAATAATAAATCATTTGATTAAGCCAAGATAATTTTTTGTACACCTCTTGGTAGCAGCAGGGTTGCCAGATATTCTTCAGTTGAAAACGTGAGTTTTTCTTTTACAATAATTAATGGGGGGCTTTGACCCTCATACCCCCAATTTGCTTTTATGGATGATTTTAAAAAAGGCAATAAAGATTTCCCATCGGCACTGTGGAGATAGGCTGAAAACTCTTTGCATGAATAGTTATATTTTGTTTAACCATAAGTTTAGCTTCCAATGATGACGTTCTTTTCGCGAAGCAGTAGTCATTAGACTGAATATTCTCTCTGATGAAGCATTTGAATGCGGAATAGAAAATATAAAATTGCATATTTTCTCTATCAATGGTGAGTTTTTATAAGAAAGAAAATCCATTCATTTTTCTTGGGTATTCATATTGTTTTTTGATATTCATAATAGGAATAAAAATCCTCAAAGAGAATTTCTGTATCTATGTTTGGTATTTTATAATCACTAATAATTTTTTGTAATTGTAATTCTGACATTATTTTAATGTCATAGGGCTAAGATATTTTTATATATTATCTATAATATCATAACGTTTTTCTACATATTCTATAATATTTTTTATAAATATCTTTAATTCATTTTTGAAATTTATTGCCTTTTCTACGTCATTATTATGTTGTAAAATATTTTTAGAAATGCTCCCATAAAAATTTTGTTGAATTTTTAAATTTAATGAATTCTTTAGTTTTAGGATAAGATCATGTATATATATTGCTAATACATCTTCAGATTGCAATTGTAAATTTATGTTATTGACTAAAGTGTCAACGTTAAGGACAACACCTAAATATGCCTCTGCAAAATCATCTCCTATTTTCAAAATTGGTGGGGTTGCTGATAATAATATAAATTATCTTTAAGGGGTTGAAAATACTTAAGCACCCGCTTAATCGCTGGGATATTGTAAGCCAGCGTGTTAGAACATGATGAAGTAATTCTGACCATTCTAAATTGCACCATTCTACCAATTCTTTTAAAATTGTAACTCTTTTTGTCGAGTTGCTAAATTCATTATAGCATTTAATTACTATACTCATTTAATATTTGAGAAAAATTATGGCCTTTTGAAACGATTTGTGAAGAATGTGGCATATACAACCCATTGGTATAATATTATTACTATGGCTTTTCAATTCTGTCCAAATAATTTAATTTTTCCCAAAGTTTACAGATGCGATATCTCCACAATAGGCCGTTACATTAGCAATATCAAGTTCAGCGAATTTTAAATTTTCTAGCAAGCATCTAGATATATCTTTAGGGGTTTCACTGTCAGACGAAAAAATTTTAAGTAATTAAACATTTATTCCATTCTTTTGTTGAAGTATCAAAGTAATAAGGGAAATGTTTTTATATTACCTTTATTCTATGCACCCGTTAGTATTGAAAACGGATAATTGTTTTTTAGATCTTTTATAATATTTGCCCGTAATTTATTTCATTAAAAATTTTACGAGTTTTAATATAAGATTTATAAAATTTATAAAAGAAATGTATAGTTATTTAAATTCATATTATAATTATACTTGTTAAACTTTCTAAAAATTGAATTTGTGTTGTGGGTAATTGATCAATGAATATGATTGGTTAATTGGACTATTAACAAATACTACAATTTTTTTAAATATTTTAAGATAAAATTAATTTAAAATTTTATATTTGTTTTTAAAAAAAATTTTAAAAAAATTTAAAAACGTGAGAAAAGTGTGATTATAATAATTAACTCAAAAAACGTGAGAAAAGCGTGAAGTGTGAGAAAACGTGGGCAAGTAAAAAATTAGGTATGAAATCGTGAGGATCACGGCTAAATCGTGACATCTGGCAACCCTGGGTAGCAGTAAGTCACAGTTAATTTATCTTTTCTGATTATTCTTTTAAAATTATTTTAGCCAAGAACGTAGCATGTTTACGAGAAGGTAATTACTAAATGAAGTTCTTAAAACTTGATAACAATCAATATAATATTTATAGATGATACTTCAATAAAATACTAGGTTTATCAATTTTAATTAATTAACAAGTTTATAAATTATGTTATTATGTATTGTATAAAAACATTATAAAAATTTTTTATTTTTATTAAAGATTTATATGTAATATCATGTTATCAATCATTATTTAGTATATATTTTTATTATATAATATTTTATAATAGAAAATGTTGCAACCGTTATATATGGTAGGTCTTTACCTAATAGAATTTTCTTATTTATAAATTCTAACTTATAGAAAACGTAAATAATATAGACCATTACATTGAAAGTATATAAAAAAAATTTCTATATAATAATTTGACTTAAATATTTTCTATATTGAAAAAAAATATTATAAGCTTTCGCTCTTTGGAATAAGTAAATTCAAAGAAAAAAGATATTATTCATATAACATATATTAAATTGAATACTTAAAGACTGGGAAATGAAAACTTAACCATTAATCTTAAAATAATTAAGAATTTTTTATAGCACAATTTTTATATAGAACACATAGGAACTTAGAATATCGGTAAAGTATAATCTTTATTTAAAGTAAGAAATTTATATATCTAAGTATATATAATTTTTTGGGATATAAAAGTTATGATAAAATTAGACAACAAACCAATACCGATTAGAGTTATGTTAGATTTAGTGGTTTAATTAGATTTAAGAATTAATGTTTTCATATGATTAATCGTTTTAATTTATTAGTTATTATCGAATTAATTTTTAAATGAAGGTCATTATGCGTAGAAATTCTTTATATTTATATCTAATATTCCGTGTCATTTTTACATTAAATCAAAAAATGGTTAATGTTAAATTAAGTTAAATTATAACAACGATAAAAAGGAAAGCGTGAAAATGATAAAAGTTAATTTTTGAACAATTTTGCGGAAATTGTCTATCCTCTTTATAAGATTGTCAACAAAGAAAAATGGGCTTGGAACCTAGAACACTCTAAAAGTTTTAATGATCTAAAGAAGTTAATTAGTCTTCCACCTGCTTTGACATATTTTAACCCTGAATTACCTATAGGGATAGCCACTGACGCATCGAAATGTGGTCTAGGAGCTGTACTATTTCATATTGAAAAAGATGGTAAAGAAAAACCTATAGCTTTCGCGTCGAGAACTTTATTAAAATCTGAAATGAACTATACCAATATTGAGCGTGAGGCTCTCGCTATAATGTTCGCTATAAAGAGATTCCAGGAATATTTAATAGGCACAAAATTTACAATTATTACTGACCATAAGCCTCTAGTTCACATCTTTACCAAGGGTCTTAAGGATAATAGCACCATGTCGTTAAGACTCCAGAAGTGGAATATTACATTAGGAGGATATGATTATAATATAAAATATAAAGCCGGTAAATATAATGTTGTTCCTGATTGCCTTTCAAGATTACCACAAGAATGTCGTGATGAAACTATTGAAGATGTTACCATAATAAATGAATATGAGGATTCTATATACTTTGATCAAATTCGTGATGAAACTTTGAAAGATACGGAATTAAAACAAGTCATAAATGATATTAATAACAACAGACCTATAATGAATAATATTTATAAAAACATTGAATTCGAATTAAGTATAATCAAGGATTGTCTTTACAAAAGCAACAAAATTATAATTCCGACTTCTATGAGAAAAAATATACTACAGTCATTACATGAAGGTCACTTGGGAGCAGGAAAAATCAAATCCTTAGCCAAAGATTACATGTGGTGGCCTGGTATAAATAATGATATAGTTATGGAAGTGAAAAGTTGTGACGATTGTAATATATATCATGATAATCCGATAAAAATACAAAAACCATGGGTTTCGGCAACCAAACAGTTTGAAAGGATACATATAGATTATGCGGGTCCGTTTTTCACAAAAAATTGGTTGATAATAGTCGATGCTTACAGCAAATTTCCAATTATTATTCCTGTTAAAAATATTACGACTCATGTTACTTTAAAAGAAATCTTTAAAACTATTTCGCTATATAGGACACCTGAAACTATAGTTACTGATAACGGCACTAACTTTACGAGTAACGATTTTGAAAAATTTTGCAACAATTTTGGTATTAAACATGTGCTTACATCTGCTTATCACCAGCAATCCAATGGCCAGGTTGAACGCATGGTTAGAACGTTTAAAACACATATGAAAAGGAATATTAAAATAGACCCAGATATCGCACTTAGCAAATTTTTATTTAATTACAGAAATACGCGTAATGATACTACAGGAGTTACACCATCTCAGAGAATGTTTAATCGAGATATTAGAGTTAAATGGGACTTATTAAAACCGATGGAGGAGAAGGAGAATAAAATAAACGTTACTTTACCACGAAATAGAACTTTTAACGTAGGAGATTTTGTTTGGTATAAAATACAAGGTGATGATAAATGGTGCAAAGGTATAATCACACATAAGGAAAGTGATATGATGTTCCAAATTAAGACTGAGAAAGGTATTTTGAGGAGACATTTAGATCAAATAAGAATTAGAAACTGTTTTAACACAATTATTAACTATGACTCTAAGGATTCTTTTAAGGAGGGAAGTGTGGACAAAAATATAAAAATTACTGATATAACACCTATCTCTAGACCTGTGCGAATTTAAAAAAAACCTGTTTATTTAAAAGACTATGTAACTTAAAATATAAAATAAATATTAAATTGCATAAAGTAAATTAAATATTAAAACGCTTATATTAAAACGCAAAGAATTAAAACGCTAAAATATAACAATCTTATTGATTTATCATTCTTCATTTATTCTTATGATGAACTATTATTTCTTATTCGCAACTTATTCATGATAAAAACAATTTTGGAAAAATGATAATAACAATTGAGTACTATCAAACAAGCTATGATTAATGGAGACAATTTACGATATGGATATCAAGCTTGTGATTAAACAAACCAACGTGCAAAATTGAATTAATCAAACCAACGATTGGGACAAGCCAACGTTATTATGATTCGTGATACAACTTGATTACCAAAATGATAAACCACGTGGACAACAAACTCTCTATGACTTCTCCGATGAAATTATCAGAAGAGGGAGAATGTTGCATTATTCAAATTTTATTATTTATTACAATATAATTTTTAGTATTTGTTATAATCTAATTTTATTTTATAAAGGCGTAACCTTACTTTTTTTATATATTATTTTACTTTTTTTGTATTTCGTTTGTATTCTAATTTGGACTTATAAAAAATGTATATAAACGAAGTGTGAAATGAAAAATATATATATATATAATAAAGATAATAATAAAATATATTTTTTATTTACCTGCACCATTAACATGAATCTCTTCAAGTAGCCAGCCATTCCTAGAAATGTTGATAATTCAGCAGCTGATTTTGGTTCTGGCATATTAATTATTGCTTCAATTTTATCGTGATTAGTATGAATCCCCTTAGCGTCAATATCATGACCCAGTAACCTCACTATGTTTTTAAAGAACACATTTTTATTGAAGTTAGGTATTAGCCCAAACGATGATATTCTATCAAACACTTTTTTTATGTTGTTTAGGTGGGTCTCATCGTTTTTTCCAGTTATAAGTAAATCATCAATATAAAATATAACGTCATCCATATCACCGAAGATTTGATCCATGATCTGTTGAAAAATTGCAGATGAGGTCTTAATATCTGTTGCGTTATTCCTTTATCTTATTTTTTGTTTTTTGCATTTGAACTTTTATTATTTTTGTTATAATCTAATTTTATTTTATAAACGGCGTAACCTTACTTTTTTATATTTTATTATACTTTTTTGTATTTCGTTTTATATTCTAATTTATATGTTAGAAAATGTATAAATACCTTAAGAAAAGAAAAAGAAATTAGTTAATAAAATATATTTTTACTGACTCGAACCTCGCGCAATATCGTCACCACCCATATTCTTTGCATGGTGCCCTTTGGGTGGTGGACTAGAAAAAGATGACTACCTATTGTGACGACTATCTAACCTATAGAGACTGCTTTACCTATTGAAATGACTACCTTATCTATTGATATGACTACCTATTGTGTATCTAATCTATGACGATTGCTTAATCCATTGAGATGACTCTATTTATATGACTACCTATTGTGACGATTGCTTAATCCATTGTGATGACTCTATTTATATGACTACCTATTGTGTTGATTGCTTAACCTATGGAGATGACTACCTATTATGACTCTACCTTGTGCTTAACCTATGGAGATGACTACCTATTATGACTACCTTATCTATTGTGATGTTATGACTACCTTATCTATTGTGACTACCTAAACTACTGAGATGACCAAGAATCAAACCTTAGTACGTTCTTTCATGCAAAAAGCTTCTTTCTTTATGGTGTCCCGGCTCTGGATGTTGGACTGGAATATAATAGCCAGCACCTAACCTAATGTGACAACCTAGGAAGAACTGATATGGAAGTTGAACGATAGGTTATGAATTCTATTTTGTGAGACCAATGATGGTTACTTATTATTCTAATCCACGTAAGAAGTATTATAAATTAAAATTTTATGCCAGGATAAAGGCATGTTATAAATTTTTAAAATTACTAAAATGTAAAATCATAATGGATAATATTGATATTTTTTGATTTCTTGAATGATGAACAATTGTTGTAAATTAACATAAACCTAAAGATGAATTCTTAAATATAATTAAAAATATAAACAAGAAGATAAAACTTAATTTTAAATATGTTAAAATGTAATTTTTAAATCACATGATTGATTCAAATAACCATTATAAGTAATACTTAATATGATAAAAAGTTTTTGAAATTAAAAGCTTTGAAGACAAAAAGTTATGTAAAAAAACATTCATTTTAGAAAAATATATTTAAATTATGTGGTGAATTTTCAAAACATCTTATGAAGAATTTTTTTTTTTTTGAATTAAAATTAGGGTGTGAAATTTAAAATTTTATTTAAAGAGAGGGAAATGTGAATAATATATTATTTGCATATTTTAACCTGGGACATAGAAAATAAACAAAAATTAATTAAACACTAAAACACGAAAAATTAAACGCTTATAAAATATAAAACGCTAAAAATATAAAACGCATAAAACGCTAAAAGTATAAAACGCTATGATTAACTTAAAAATAATATAATAATTATTATTATTTATCGTTCCTTATTCTGGATTAAAATTTATTCCTTATTCCATAAATTATCATTCCTTATTATATATTTTATTGTTCCAAAATTCAAAATTTTATTCGTGCATATTATTCATATATTTGATTTGATCAACTATTCCAAATTATATATTCCGATTTATTCCAAATTCCAATATTCGACTGGATTAATTATGAAATTTGAGAAATGTGATACAACTTGATTACCAAAATTATAAACCACTTGAACAACAAACTCTCTATGACTTCTCCGATGAAATTATCAGAAGAGGGAGAATGTTGCGTTATTCCTTTATCTTATTTTTTGTTTTTTGCATTTGAACTTTTATTATTTTTGTTATAATCTAATTTTATTTTATAAACGGCGTAACCTTACTTTTTTATATATTATTTTACTTTTTTGTATTTCGTTTTATATTCTAATTTATATGTTAGAAAATGTATAAATACCTTAAGAAAAGTAAAAGAAATTAGTTAATAAAATATATTTTTACTGATTCGAACCTCGCACCATATCGTCTCCATCCATATTCTTTGCAATATCCCTTATGCGTAGATATGGTTAAAATATTTCTGCAACTTTTATCAATTGGTATCTGTAAGAAAGCATTTTTAAAGTCAATCTTTGTAAATTTCTTTCCTTCCGAAAGTTTAGCAATTAAATCATTGATTCGTGGTAGAGGGTATCTAAAATCTTCCAGAGCTGGGTTTACAGTGTCCTTAAAATCAGCGCAAAGCCTAATGCTCCCATCATCTTTGTAGACAGCGGTAACAGGACTTGCCCATCGGACATATTTCACCGGCTCAATAATTTTATCATGTATCCATTTTTTAAGTTCATTACTAACAAGATTAATTTTTGAATAAAGAATACGTTTAGGCGGTATAATTTTAGGTTGGGCATCATTTTTTAAATGTAACTTGACACTTGCTTTGTTGATTGGCCCACTAGTCAATTTGGATTCACACTCTTTAATCAATTTTTTTATTTCATCTTCGTAATTAGTGTCAATATTTGCTATAAATTTATTTAAAATATTTTTGAAAGCATTGATCCACGTACGTCCCAACAAGGCATTTTTACTTGATTCGACGACTACCGCTTGTAAATATTTTGAGATACCATCATAAGTCACTTTAACTTGAGTAGTGCCGATGATTTTGATAAAATTCCCGTCATAAGCAGTGAGTTGCAGCTCGGATTTCTTAAGATCTCTAATACCAAGTTTTTTAGCCAGACCATGAGGTATAATAGTGTATTTGGATCCAGTGTCCACTTGCATACCAGTAACAATGTCGTTCACTTTTAAAGTAGTCATGAAATGCGTTATCTTTGTCATTAATCATATCGCCAGATAAATTGTTGACATTAAAATCATTATCATCTTTGTTCTTTGTAGAGTCGACTTTTTCTTCAATAATTTCTTCAATATTCATGTTGTAATCATTGTTGTATTGTATTTGTTTTCTATTATTGTTGTCGCCATCTCTGTAATTATTTGAGTTATTGTTATATTGTATTTGCTTTCTCTGATTATTATCATTACCTCTATAATTATTCGAATTGTTGTAATAAGATTGGTAATTGTTACGATTTCCGTCACCGTATTGGATTTGTTTTCTTTGAATATTATCATACCATGTATTATTTCTACCATATTGATTATTATTGTTATGGCGATACTTCAAATAACAATTTTAAAATATAATTACGCATGTTTTTTGGGAACTTGTAGTCCCACCTCGGTTTTTATATAATATTGTTTTATTTTATTTTATATTATATTGAAAAATTGATAAATAAAAAGTTTAATAGTTAAAAAAAAAAAAAAAATTAAAAAAAATAACAATTAAACTTTTAAATAAAATTGAAATATGACCTTAGGGTAAAATAAAATAAAATTGAAGCAAATATTAAATAAAAGTAACAAATTCTAAACAGGTTAAATAATATCTAATAATGTATGTTATAATTGAAGAGGATGATAATGTTTCTAGACAAATAATATATATATCGTATTCAGCAAAAAGATTTAAAACATGACCTTCTTCATGTCAATATTTATAAGTCTATGATGTTCATGAATTTATATAAAGTTATCAATTTATATTGCATTGAGGAATAAATGTCTTTTATTAAAAAAAATTTTTAGTTATTATTTTATTAAAAAAATATTAATGCATCAAAATTGTCTAAATTAAAAAAAATAATTAAATTAAACTTTGAGTAATTTCTAAATATATTTAGGCTTCGAAAATTTTATTTTTTTCACATTTTTTATAATAAAATTTTTTTTATTTTATATTGTTTTATAAAAATATCTATTAATATTACATAAATTGATTATGCTTTTTGTTTTTTAAAATAAATTTTCAATTATCTATTATTTGTTTGAAATATTTTGTAATAATAAATTTTTCCTACCAAATCAAGCTTTTTATTTTAATCATAATATTAAATTTTAAGAATGCATATATAATTAAACAAAGTTGTGATGGCAATTGGGATGTAAATATAGCAATCAAGAATCAACCTGAATTCATCCAAATTATATACTTAATATGCTTTAATTTTTGATATAGTATCGGAAACCATATCTTTGATTAATTCAAGTATATTCATATTTATGTCCATTTATCTCAACTTTTCTTGAAAAAATTAAATAATACTTATGATTTATATTAATTTTATCCAATAATGTCAAAGTATCTAAACACAAAAATGTTGTTATCTATATCTTATCTAAACCTTATGAGATGTATCTCTACTTTATATGGAGACCTTTTAAGTCTATTTATATAGATATCTTTCAAAAGTATATCTATATATATAAATATACATTTTTAATTCTATCTATATCTATTTATGTATACATTTTAATTCAATTTTATTTTACACTTATTATTATATAAAAACAATTTAAAGTTAATCTAACATAGATGAAGAAAATATTTCAAATTATATTTACAATAATCTTCATATATTATAAACTTTTATATAAGTAATAATGTTAATGCCAAATCTAGAGGTTCAGGCAATATTAAATATTAAGTTGGCTATTTTTAAAAATTGGCTCCAATCGGGCCATTTATCAATACTAATAATTACTAAAGATTATTATTATTTATTTCTTTTATTTTACCAAAATGAATAGAAATAATGATGTTGACGCTTATTACCTTAATTAAATTAGATGTATATATATATTTATAATGTCTCCACAAACTTTTTTGCGTTTTCTTACTTATTTTTGGGTTTACTAAGATACTATGATAACTTTATTATTTTTTAACAATATTTTTTAGTTAAGAGTTGCTGAGGATCTTACTAACAACCTCTTATTTCTTTCTTCTTTTATTTATTTTCTTAGTTTATGTTGGCATTAAATAGCATGCTTATCTCCATTCTTTAGCTCTGTGTATATTTGGATTTTTATTTCTTATATTTAGGTTTTTCATTATTATTAGATATTAGGCATAAAATTTAATATTTCTGATTAAGACGGTCTACCCCTTAATATTATATAATATTTATTCTTATATTACCACTTATTTGAATAAGATTAGAGTTAGAGATTAATCCTAAATCAAAAGCATTTTATCTAAAATCACAAAGGTATAACCTGTAGAAGATAAAATTAATATTTAATACCCCAAATTTAAGTAGTTATTTAGATATTTGTAGCATTGTCAAATAAAAACTAAATTATGTAATTTTATGCTGGATTTCGGTAAAAATAATTTTGATACAAATGAATATTAACATGTGAAACATGAATATATAAAGGAAGGCATTAATAAAAGTGTTTGAACTGAAACTACATACGTAATTCCGCAACCAAATTTTACACTGCAAATGATTATAAAATTAATATTGTACTGTCAAAATCGGGGTTGGCAAGTCAATCAATTAACTGGTCAAATTTAGTCAAAAACAAATACTCTTGAAAATCTGGGAAAAAAAATAAAAATATGCTTGAAACAAGAAAAAATTGATATAAATACATGTGATCGCGTGGTTTACTAATTTATTGGGCCCATATTATCAAGGGGAACATTTTATTAGTAGTGAAATTTTATTATATTGTAATATAACACGAATTATGTTTTTTACAAAGTCGTGATGATCAAAATATCCCAAATGATATCATGAATTTTAGAAGTAAAAGGGGCGGGCGTGTTTAATAACATATAATGTGGTAAGAAAAATTTTTCATAAGAAACAATCAGATTTTGGCCTCAGTGGAATGAATTTTGCTAACCATGCCCATACTAAAAGTGGAATTTTACTAAAAATACGAAGTTATTATACTTTTTCTTCAGGAAGAATTGGTCGATATAGGTTAATATTCTTACAAAGGCAGAAATCGATTGAAGAACTCGACAATAAAAAAATTGACTAAAAAATATTAGAGAAATGAATATTAACTATGAACCAAAACAAAACTCTTCCACGGAAAGCTAAACATTAGTTATTGAATAACAATGAATTTAAAAAATATTATAAAATTAATATTATAGATTTGAGTTTAATGTCTTAATTGAATTTGTCCATATTTGACAGGTACAATTGACCAAATCGTATTTGAACGGTGTAATACACAACCCTGGTCAAAATAAAATACACCAACATTATTTGAGTATTGGGTAAAATCTAGATCCATATATATTTAGAAAAGGATTAAAATTATAAATTAACAAACTAAAAAACAATTTTATCATCTATGTCTACCATGTATTAAACTTTTCTGATAAGTAAATCATTTAAACACTGTTAAGGAATTTAACTCATTCAGCAGCAAGTAAAGAATCAGTAAAAAAAATTTCTTTTTGGAATCTATTCCTGATCTCCTTAATTCTTTAAAAATGATATTTGGTAAATTAAAAATGAGCCATAAATTATTTTATAAGTTTACAGACAAAATCAAAGATCACTGATAATATTATAGGATTATTTCACTACTTAGATTCTAAATTAAAATATATTTCCTAACTAGCAATGAATTGCGAGCAAGATTGGCTATAGAAATGATTGGAATGGTAATGCGACAAAATAGACTATGATGGTTTGGGCATGTGGAACGTATGACAAAAGATGACTGGGTAAAGAGATGTACAATGATGGAAGTAGGAGGATCAAGATCTAGAGGAAGATCCAAGATGACGTGGAGAAATGTGATAGCGGCGGATATGAGAAACATATCTTACAAATATTGATGCTCGTCAAAAATGAAAAAAAAAATCAGAGGGAAAACTTGCCTACCCAGGTAAACCTGGAAATCGCCATAAAACAGAGAAAAAGAAGAAGATAGTTAGCTAACATTTGGTCTTTATATTTACTTCTAGTTTTTATTATATCCTAAACAAATTAAAATGAGTATTAATCTGATTTTAGCTATCATATCTAAGCTATGCTTAACCATATTTTCTCAGCCAAAATCAGACAAAAAGTGAAAACTCTAAAACAAATGTAAAAATTAATTCACTTTATTTTACCACGTTAAATAGTGCTAAAATACAGACTTTTTGTTTGAATCCCTCATCCCTTTTCTCAAACCGTAAATAATTACTTGAATAAAATTTTTTTAACATTAAAGCAAAATTTATATTATTATATGACGAATTAATTAATTAATAAACCCAAAATCAAGGATTAAAAAATTTTTCTAATGATTGCAATAAATTAACCCCAAATTTAATCAATTTTATGTAAAGTTTTAATAATTATCATCTTCTGGTTATGTTCATATTGATTCCTTTATCAAATGATATATTGTAAATAAATTTTATATTGTAAATATAACGGTATAGTAAATTCCTTTATTAAATAGAATATATTATAAATACAATTTTATATTGTAAATATAAAAGTATATAGAAATTGCTTTGAATTTAATTTTTCAAAAGTTTAAAAAAAAATTAATGTGTGTAAAATATTAAAATTTTTATATCCACCACATTATTAAATATTAAACAATTATTATAAAAAAATTTTAAATATTGAAAGCAAAAAAACAATTCTGTTTTAAAATTTATGTTTTAATAATTAATATATTACACGTAAATTTTTAATTTATATTTTTTTTAATAATAGTTTCAAAATAAATTAAATTTTAAAAAAATTTACCCTAGATTTTAAAAAAAGTACGTTTCGGGGTTATGTTTCAGGAAAATATCAGAGTTTAAAGAGTTCTGGTATGGGTCTGGGTTTCACAGCCCTCTTTAATAGACTATTTTTTTAAATATCAGTATCAATAAGTTATTGTTTTAATAAAATTGGCAACCAATTTTCAAATTATTAGAACCCATTTCAAAGAAATAAATCAATATTTTATTTAAATGATTATCTTTATACATTTTATATGACTTATTTTAAATAAATAATTATTATTCATGTCCCATTAAATCGTTTTATGATTAACTTTCCTTTCGTCAAAAAAAAATGATAAAAATCATTTATTATTATTTCATAAATCATATTAAAATCCTTTCTTTAACTATCATCTCAAATTTTCCCCATGTATATTATTTATTTAATAGGTATACCGTTATGCTGTAATATATATGGTTTATAGTCTAAAATAATTCATTATTTAGAATCTGCCAATGGACCATAAAAAAATTAAACCTATTCTATAGTTTCTAATATAGGTAAACATTGATACTAAAAATTAATTAATAATTCAAAATAAACTTATATAAATTTTTATTAATACCTATCCCACGGAATATTTCAGTTGCTCCTAAAGATTGGTATAAAATATAATATTTGCTTTATAAATTATTAGAAAGGCATGAGTGTAATTGAAGGATTTTTAATATAATCTCCTTGACGATTTTATAAACTCAATTTAAATTGCGTCACATTGTTTTAAGGCTTACTTTATAAATTCTAACTATAAATCCTAATTATTCCTTAATTTCCAAAGATATAATCTAATTATAGAAATCAATTATATTAAACTAAATATAATTATACCTATATTTATTATTAAGGTGTTATTTACACTTTCTGTTATATCTGATAAATATATTTAAATAAAATCATTTTAAAATTTACACAAAGTGTAATAATTGAGTTTAGTAAAATAAAAATAAAAGATTTATTATCTATTTATTGAGAAATTAATAAATATATTTCAAAGAAACTACCTAGTTGATTGGCTATCACAACTATAATATAACCAATTTCATAAAATAAATAATATATATAACATATGTATAAATAACATTATAAGAAATGATTAAGTAATTGGGGATTAGACATAGCTTCTGATCTATTTTTGGTAATAAAGTTCAATTTGATAGTTCAGACAAACGTGTGAGATAAAGAATTACACCAACGAAACTAAAATAAAATGGAGTATAAAATAGACAAATCACAGATCTGATTTTTGTCATTGGGAATGCCTAAATTAAGTTTAATTATTCAAGTTATAAATAAAAATTTATGCTGGTTAAACAAAATCAAGAAAAAAAACATTTTACACAAATATGATAAAACTAAATCAGTCTATGACCAAATAACAATTATTTTCGAAATAAAGTGGATATAAATTTTGCAAAATATATTATACATTATTAGCCATTATTTCTTATAGATTTTAACAAATATAAATTTAAGGAATTTTTCCTTTATTAAATTCTTTAAACTATAATTAGATATAAAATCTCTATCAATTCAGAAAAATATTATTGCTGCTGCTTAATAAATTTAATTTCTATATTATAAAAAAAGGGGCATATATCGTTTTAATATCTTTCAAAACACACGTCTAACTTTTAGAATATTAATAAACATAGATAATAAAAAAATATTTATTTAAAATGGTTTTTAAATATTTAGCAACAAGAATCGACCTATAAATTAAAGGTATGCCATGTCTATATAATACATTATCAACGAGATTTATTGGCGTTCAAGTGTGGATTTTTATTATTAATAAATGGTAGCATTATATTTATTGAAAAGGATATAATTATCATTATAAAAAAATTAAAATTTATTATGCATATTGAAATTACCGGATTAATATATTTTGAATTGTAAAATATAATCTTTCTTTTATTATTTCTAAGGGTAAAAAACAACGGTAAAAATTTAAAAAACGGTTTTTATCACATAGGTCTATATAAGTAAGGTTATAATTTTTATAATATTATATCATTCTTTAAGATATTTTGTGTCTTAAAATTAGATATATAATCATTATTTTATTAAATTAAAACGAAACTTTTATATTGTTTTTTAATTATGAAAGATAAAATTAAAATAATTTTTTTTACTTATTATATATTTAACTTATATATATATATACAAAAAATTCTTTAAAAATATTTATATACAAAAAAGGTCATTGATGAGAACTAAAAGTTCCCCAAAACATGAATAATAATTATATTTTAACTAGGCTAATGTAATAGCTCCGATTTTATCGCTTATATTTATTTTTTAAAATTCAAAGGTCCCCTAGACATTTGTCAAGATAAGAGATGACGATAGGTAAAAACAAATATTTGTTTTTTCGAATAATTTTTTTTTGGTTATATCAACCTAATTCCAATTTGAAATTTTTGGGAAAGGAAGAGACGCATTTGAAATCCCAACTTAAGAATTACCTATGAACATGTATACAATTCATGAAACTATTTTTTATAAAAAGATATAACTAAAATTTTAAATTTTTGATTTATGTTTTAAAACTAGTGGGTAGAACAGCTTATAATAAGTTTAAAGATTTTATCTAAGTAGATCGAGGTCGAATTTAAAAGATAATTATAAATTTGGAAAAATTAATAATGTATAATAAAAATAATCCATAGCCATAAATGAGAATTAAAAAGTCAATGACTGGCCGATTTATATTAAAAGAGCGTTGACTAATGTTTTATTAGTGCATTGACTAGCTAAATATATAATATTTAATTTTTATACAATATATATACTTACCGAATTTATTAATTTCTGTAAAAACATATATATATAGTATCACTTTTACAAATAGGATACATAATATTCGAAGATAATTATTAGTATTCGATGGGAATCATTAACATAGGGATGAGGTACAGATGATACCTTAACTACTAAATTATAACTAATATATTATAATAAATTTTAATAGTAACTGCAACTTAGTATAGTATTGGATAGTATAATCACGTTAAATTATAAATAGTATAGATAAATATTTGAAATCTTTTATATAATACACCAGTTTTTAAAATACACCAACACTATCCACCTATTCAGGATAGAAAATCTTGGTTAATCATTAAACTTTATAATAAAATAGTATCTTACCTGGATTAAACAAGTTTCTTATTATTGATACTAAATAATATGAAAATTAGTTAGCATTAAGTGTGAATTTGGATACATGTAAAATTATGAAATTATATTTTTACTAAATTAATTTTTATAAATTTTAACTGTTCAAGTAAAAAAAATTGTATTAGGCAATCACAAAAGGGCCTATTTCCAAATGTGTAACCCTTGCATTTATTTGTGAGGAGGCCAAAGATATTTAAAGAATAATATTTTAATCTAAACCTAAAGAAAAAAAAACTATATATTTTACTCTTCGGTGCATTTTCTTGAACTATTTATAATTATTCCATAGAATTAAATTTTCAATAATTTTATACCTAGGTTAAGAATGAGGCTTTCATTACTCCATTCCATTTCTGATATTTTAAATTGTTTTATTTTTTTAAAAAAAATTCATATTGTATAATTTACTTATTCCGATCCACAAATTTGTACCTAAAAATTATTAAACGATAGATATATATACAACCTTTTTTTTAATTTAAAAATTATAAATAACGTGGCCCAATAAGTTTGTAATTCATATCTAAACATGATACCTCGTTTATTATTAAATTTCATATTATATAAAGTATTAAATTATTGTTAAGCGATATAAATCACAAGGAAAAGCCTTCTGATTAATGCTTCAACTTTATAAATTAACAAATTAAATTTCATTATAATTTGATGTAATATCATCACGAACTTCAAGATCAATTAATATCAGTTTTTTTCATTGAAACAACTTATAAGGCTTAGATGTTAAAATATTTCACTATTATTTTTTGCTAATGAGAATAAATATTATTCCTTCTTTAATAAATATATGCATAAAAGGTTAAATATTTGATTTAATTATGATTTTTCGGGAATATTTTTAACAATTATATATTAATGTTCATCATACAAAAATAAGAGATGATATGTATTAGATGTCTGCAAAATCCTACTCTATATTCAGCCGTTCGGATTTTTCACACAAATTGTTGGCCGGCTTTAAATAAATTTGCCAGGACAGCCCTTTATTGTTCTTTAAAAAATTTGCAAATGGAACCTGCCCACTAAATTTTTACAAGTCCATTCCATACCCGTTAAATTTTTTTATACGAATTTTTGGCCATCGCATTTTTTATATCTTTATTCAATTTTGCCCAATAACAATTTAGAACCATTACATATCTCCTCTGTGGTAACCTATCTCTACAATAAATCTTTTGTGTTTTGTTTGTGCATTTTTAATTGTAATACATCATAGATAAATATTTTGTGAATTTACAATATTATTTATAGATTTAGTAATTTAGTTAGACAGCTCTCAAATTGTAAAGAAATAAGGATATTGTAACTAATTTCAAATATTATTTTAAAATTCAAAAAATTAGAACTTTGAGGGCCGGGCTTGTTTATTAAAATTTTACAAAAAATCGGAGATTTGCGAGACTATCCATAAATTGTTCGACTTGGCCTGGCACATTAAAAAAATTTGCCCAGCTAGGCTCGTTATTTTATAAAAACTTTCCGGCCAGGATAGTTTTATTTTATATAAATTTTCCCACCGCCCGTGGACTAAGCTTTATAGCTTTTGGATTGGCCGGGTTTTGCACAATTCTAATATACATAAATAAATTATCAAGAAGATTAGTTTTAAATTGTGATATATAATACTTTCGATGTAATAGTCCATTTTTTTTATATATTCTATAATTAGTGTTAAATATTTTTTGTAAAGTATTTGTAATTTTAAACCTACCGTTTAAATGTACGACAGTGAGGGTGTTTGCTATAATTAAATTATGGCGTAAATATGATATACAATTAATTTTGAATCTTTATTGAAAATTTAAAATATTTGATAATGAATTCAAAAAAATATATATAAGGTGATAAATCCTTAAACCTTTTATTTTTATGCTATCTCCATCTATAAATTAAATAAATTGGATTGCAATGTTAATTTTAACAAGTTTATTTAATAAATTACTTTCTTTTATGCAAGTGATGTCTAAATAATAGGTTTTTAATTAATTTTTTATATCCAATATAAAATAAATTTAACTTACTCGAATTGCCGCGACTACAAATTATGATCTTTCGCACTTAACAGGTGTGAATTTAGAAAATATAAAACTTATATTTTGTATCAATATTTATATAAAAAAATCATTACTTTTATTTATAATAATAAGTTGAATATATAGTTAATAAAAACTAAGTATTGCAAAAAAAATTATTTAACTACAACAAAAGCCGGTGAAAGATATTATTAATTAAATGTCATCTGTTTTTAAGTAAGATATTTAATCCATCAAGGGCAGAAAGAAAGAAAGAAAGAAAGAAATGCTATAATATTCTACTGGTAAACTATTTTTAATATATTTATTTTTAATTTTTATAGATATTAATGGCAATTTGAAACATTTCTTTTTAAAATATTCAGCCTGACCAGGGTATAAAAATTAATTTAGTTACAACCCAACTAAGGTATATTTACTTAAAAAACGGCCCAGCCCATGTACCCGGGCGTGGTTTAGGACAAGGCCTGCAGGTTTCTGATAATTATATTAATAATTAATCTATTCATATTGTTAGATTAGATTAAATTCTATTACCTTATATTATTAAATATATTTAAATACTCATAACTTCATAAAGGTATTGGACGTTTCAATTATTCATTGAAATTTCTAAGTTAAAATAATATATCTTATATGGTTAACAAGTTTTTATTTTTCTGAAAAATATCAGCTATTGATTTATTCATTTGCAAAAATGTTAAATAATACTTTTTTGAAATTATGTTTTTTTATTTTATTTGATAAAATTAGTAGCCCTTTTTTTAAAAAATAAAAAATTCTATTATAATATATATATCTAATTAAGCAGAAATTCAAATTCGAAAAAAAGGAAGCAAAATAAACTTTATTAAAAGCATTAAAAAAAGTAGATCACATACCTAGATTTTGCGCATCTATACCTATTTAAATTGTATGATAAAATATAGATTACATGATTCACATTTTGAGTTAAAATGAGGTATATTTATGTGTATTTTTAAATATATAAGTCTAGTATTTAAAAAAGCTACAGGATATTAAATTAAAAACAGAAAGTATAAATCTGAGTTGAGATATGAACGAGAGAAGAAATGAGTGTATATTATAAATTCTACTATATAATAATTTTCTTATTTCTATTTCTATAAAATTTGAAAGCTTCGCTTATAGTAGGCGTTAATAAACATTGTTGCGTATTTTTCAAAAGCAAATAATAGGAAATATTTATATGCTACAGTGAAATTTATTAATCATATCGGGCAGATGACCATTTATTCGCGTGTCTTTTGATTCAACAATGCTTTTAATATTCTTGATTAATGTGATCTAACCAGGGATGAGAACATGAAACTCTCGCTATTTCGCTGAATCCCAAACCGAACCCTTTTTTATAGGGTTCAGGGTCTAAGTTTTTTTTATTATAAACTTTCATTTTAAATAATATATAAAAAACATGTAATTTACGATTTTAATTTATAAAACATTTCCTATTTAAAAAAATTGTTTTTTATTCAAAATTTTTTAAAAAACATTTTTAATCATTTTTTCGGGGAGTCATTTTTGTTATATTTAAGAAACGGCCTTTCCTAAAAATTTTTAAATTTTACCCTGCAAAGCAGATTATAAAAGTTTTTTCTATAAATGATGATAATATATAATAATTGCTATTTTAGGATATTGTTGTTTGTGAATTATTAAATTGATAGTAAGACAAAGAGAAGTACACAATCACGAATATATTATAATCATATATTATTTTAATGAAAATACTAATTAAAATAAATTTAAAAAAAAATAATGTTTCTGAAATTTTAGTGATTATTTTTCTGGTTTCCGAACCTAGAACCCGAATCGTGTTGAGAGATTTTTTACCAAACGCAGCCCAAATCCGAACCAATTTATTTAGAATGAGGGTTCACTTCACATCCCTGGCTATAACTATAAATAGGCAAAATATTCTATTCGAAAGCAGCTAGGATATCTTAATATAATAATTAAATGATTATATATTAACTATATTGAAAAAAAGAATACTAGAAGCTTAAGGCATGAATATTTACAAACATGTTTAAATCATATTATTTGAATACCATTATATGTTATAGTATATGGTTTATCTTGAATAAAAAAATGAATTAAAAAGATATTCTGATTTCCAACTCTTTATTAAATTTACCTCTAACTGATGTAATTGTCATAATTCCAATAACCTCTATATAATAATTTACTTCACCTAAATATAAAAGAAAAAAATATAATATTTGTTATTAATTCATTGTTATATAAATATAATCCTAGATTTGAAATAATATAAAACAATTGCACATATTGCTATAACTGAACCATGGAAAAATATTATATTAGCTTAAATCCTATTATTATATCAACATTTTTTACTTATTTTAGAATCATATGCTCAATATAGTGAATTCATCATTAGAAACATAAGAAATTATAAATAATATTAATAGGATTCATGGTAGTGTTTATGAGGAAAAGAAGGACTCCAGAACCCTACATAAAAATAATATAATATATGATTGGTAATAATAAAACGATAATTGGAACCAGTAATTGAGTCCGAAATTGTTTAATTATTAATTTTGGGCTGCGTCGAGTAACTTTCTTTTAAAATAAATTGTTATTTCTATAGGTATTTTACTTAAAATTTAAATGGTTTCTATATTTGTGGGTTTTTTTTACTTCAAAATATGTTTTATTATGTGATAATGATAAAAAAAAATTAGAAAAAATTTTTACCAAGAGAGTTTAGAAATTTGGGGTAACAATAAATATAAATCAATATATATAGTGTCCAATTTATTGTATGAATGTCTGGAGGAAACAAATAAATTAGGCGATTGGTAACTAGATTTCATTTCAAATTCAGGTTCGACTATGCCGAGTGAAGAATAAATGAGTATTTGCGTGAACAAAAATTAACAAAATTAAAATAACTTATCAAAAAAAGACAAATAAGAAAAATTTACTTTCAAGAATATATAAAGACTTTTCAAAAATATGGTACAACTTACCTGTAAAATTATGAGGAAATCGACAGTAAAATATTATTTTTATTGGTTTTTGATAATTAAAAATTAAATTTAGTCATTACTTAAATCTCGTTTATTATTATAATTAGAAATTCAACTTTTTTAATAAAAGATTTAAAATAAAAAAATTTGAAATAAATTTGATATAAAAAATAAAATTTCCATTTTTTTAATAGAAAAAATATATTAATACAAAGCATAGATATTTATCAATTTTATAAATTTTATGCAAGCGTATTTGCATAATATCTTCCAGATTTGTTCACTGATCCTAGATTAGGCGGAAAGAATGCTAGATAATAAATATATTTATATGAAAAAATAATAAATCAATTTGGGCTTCAGAAGCAGCAAATAAAATTTTAGATAAAATATTCAGGGTGCTACAGCTTAGCAGCCAAAAATACAAAATATATTCCTTCATATTAAAGCTTTATAATCGCCAAATCCAGTAATTATATCGTTCCAATATGTTTCTCTGCAATCGTTGACCCTTTTTTAACTATTCTCCTGCCTTTCTTTAAGTTCTATCTAAATCATCTTGTTCAATAACTTTATCCAAACAATTATCATCAGATGTAGAACTGGATATGAGTTTAATTCAACTCTATAAGATGCTTTTTCACGCAGATCTTATAATCCTCATTAAGAAATATCTCTAATATTTAAGGAATTTATACTGTTTAATATAATAAATGACAATTCCATAAAATGACAATTAATTTAAAATAATTAAGTTACTAAGCTTGTAATAAATCTGATATCTAGGGTCCATATCATATATTTATATTCACACCTATATTTATTTACATCCATATTTATATGATCCGCTGCTTCACTCCCTAATCTTATTCATTTTTTAGCAAGGAACTTGATAGTTTAAAAAAGATTCACCACAGAAGTATTATATATATTTGTTTTATTCCAAATTTTTGTTTTTAATTCTCCTTATATATTCTGCTGTACTTCCTTCTTTCATCTCTATAATCTCAAGAGTTGTCAAAATTAATGGACATTGATATAAAATGAATATTTACACCAAAAATTTACTTGTATAGTCATTGAACAGAATCAACTTTTAAACTTATTAGTTGCCCTTCTACCTCTCTTAATATTCTGTTCCTAATGGATTGGGCTTTTCTATTACTGGTTCGGAATAAATATTTCCTGTTAATAACTGATTTGACCCCAAATAAAAGTGGATTTATGATATTTTAAAATCCCATCCTTAATTGATTGAGGTCTACCATTTACAGTAACAAGTTCCATAATATATTTCATAAAATCTAGGGCTTCAATCAATTCCCAAATATTTGTTTTTTCTTCCAAATCTTTTATTTTACGATTTCATTTCAGATGTTTTATTAAATTAGATAAATGATTCCAGACATTTTTAATTTAATTTGTAAAATAAGCACACTGATTTATTTTTTATTGTAACTAGAGTAAAATGCTTCTCAATTATAATTTTCTTGATCTTAAATAATTATATTAAAGTGTTAAATTGTGGAACATTTATTAAACTTTAAAATAAATAAGTTAAAAATAAATTTTTTAAATAGCAAAGATTTCATAGTGATTAAATAACATATATATAAATTTAATTTCTTTTATTAATAATATTCACTTCATTAATATTATAATGTATCATATTAAATATGTAAAACATGATATCATAAAAACTAATCTAAATTTGAAAAAAATGATACGCATAAACAATACTAAAATATTTTAATAAGTTTACAAAATAAATTTTTTATACATTTTTGTTAAACAATTTTAAAGTAATATTTTGAGAATTCTAACAACAATTTTGATTCAAATTTTGCTTAAATTCATTTTGATATATCAAATAAAAATTACTAATCAAAAAATTTGCTTAGTTCATGTAATAATATAATGGATAATGAAATTCATATTTAAAATATAAAATTAGTGATCAGGCTGACTCTTTTGTAGAAAGTTAAGATGCTCGAAACGTAGAGAAAGGGTTTGGATTCAAAAGAATGAGAATGTTGAAAGGATACTGAGTAAATCTAAGTAGGAGTATGTGAGAAATAAAGTCCATAGAATAATAGAATTAAAAAAAGGTAAATTACATTGATTTGATCATGGAAAAGAGAGATATTCTATGAAGTATATGAAAAGGAGAGCCCCAAACAAAAAATGAAAATATATAATTGTGAGAAATTTAAAAGCCTATAAAACTTGATGAATAACAGGAAATTTTACAGGGGTAGAGTCATATTTACTAAATAGGGTTAAATTTTATAAAAGAAGATATTTGGCTTGATGAAGGTAAAACATAACCAGGGCTTCCAGCTAAGCATAGAGTACTAAAGGTTTTCTAGTATTAAATGAAAGTCTTTGCACACTCTTGTAATAAATCTTATTTAATATTACAAATTATGATTCGAGATATATTACTAAGAAATGAAATTAGTATACTGTATCTAATTAAACTAAAATAATATATTTAATTTGCTTAACTTTAAACATATTTATTTTATTATTAATTATACAAATAGTTGTTTACCTAAATGTATTATTATTCTTCCATCCATAGATTCTATAAGCAAATTTATATAGTATTTTGATTGAATTTCAATTATTTATAATTTAAAATAAGTAAAAACATTTATAAATTTATTAATCCTTTAATAAACTAGTAATATAATTATTTAAATCCTACATTATAAAAATTGGTATTAGATTTTAATAAAAAATGTGTACCAAATCGTTTTACTATCAAATTTTAAAATTTAAAAAAAAAAAAATTATTATTTTATCTAATATAATAAATAAAATTTATTATATATCTCTTAACTATATTTTACATCAAAAGATTAATTCGAAAAATCTTTTAAACTTTCTTTACAAATACCAAAAGCGTTTTTTAATAGAAAAAGAAATATGGCCAAAATATATTTGTAAAATTTTCAAATCTTATTCATTATGTCTTCTTAAAGTTAACGCAGATTTTTAGACACATAAATTTCCCCAGGAAATTTGTTTAAAGAAAATACCGCTATTTGGAATAATTAAATTGACAAAATATGCTGAAAATATTTCAAAGATTTTTTTTGGTTTAAATATTTTTGGAGAAATATAGGAAAAAGAATTGATAAATTTAAAAATAAAACAAATAAATCTTGAATCATTTTTTAAATTGAATATATATATTTCGTACCATTTTCAAGAAATTTACCCCCACCCCATTTTGTTTATAGCATTTTCATCTAAATCAGAGCAAAAGACCCTAATTTAACTATAGGGATTTTTTTTAGAAAAGACAAATTTAATAGCAAAATTTATTTTAAATTTTCTCATTTCCTATTAAATTTACTCATTTCCTATTAAATTTATTCATTTGCTTATGATATTTAATTTTAACAATAATGAGGGAAGGGCACATTCATATATACCTCATGAATTTATTTTTTCATATGATAAAACTTTTAAAAGAAAAGGATAAAAATATCAAAATTTGATTATGAAGATGGGTACTTAGAATGTAAGTAGTCTACCTGACCCTTCTCTTTATATGGTAGAGGCTCTAAATAAATATGAGCTTAGCATAAGTGGGCAAGATATACTATAAAAATGGTTGTATAAGAGACAAACTAGAATTGAAATCTTTATTCATAATATTTTCGTATTTGTTCAATGTTTAAAAATAAGGAGACTTAAAATATATAAATGAGAATATGTAAAGTAGTTGGCTGCATTGGATCGGGAGATGGGAAGTATGTCAATAAAATCATTTTCTGGAGAAGTTTGCATTTCTCATTTTGAATTAATCCTTTACGTTTTTTTCATTTAGGATAAAATCTTATTTAAAATCTGGCCTTAAAATACAGAGTTGTGTCAACAACAATAATAATATTACTGCCTAGTGACGCAATAATTTTTAATTAGGTCTATTAATATGTGTATTATTTGGGTAATATGATAAATACACAAAGTTAATTGATGAGGTATGAAGTTTAATGAGAATATTGAAATGTATTATTGACTAAGATTCTCTTTTATTTAAAATATTTTAAATAAATATATAATTAATACTTGAATTTTCACTAGATATGTTTTCGGTTACTATTATATTTAATAATTAAAACATATTATATCATATGATTATCTATAACTGTTAAATAAAAGAAAGTTCTGAAATAATATACAATGCAAACGACCTCGAAAGAGTGATTATAGTTTACTTTTATAACTTCTTTGAATAACTTTTATTTGACTAATACTGTATTCACTGGGTACATGCGAAGATGCTGGTAATCCAGTGTATAAAATCTTTAAAAATGACTAATTTTTCTTTATTAATACAAACTTTATAAAAGCTTTTTTAAACCCGACCCTCCCAGCGGTTAATATTGCATCCAATTTTATATAGATTTTGCTATAAAATAGTATAAGAAGTAGTTAAGTATTTTTATGAATTTGAAAAATCGTTCATATTTTTGTCTAAATTTATTCCTGATTTAGAATTTATGGCCATAATCTTTTAATTCCTGACTGTCAGATACAGCGTTTTTAAGATTTATTAACAAGGCCTTATGAATTAAATTCGATATATCTTTTTTCCATAACGTTTTAATAGGTTAATTATAGGCTTGTTGCTGGTCATTTAAAAAATCTAATCATTCAATAATATAAAAACTTTTTCTTATTATTTTAAATGGATAAATTAATTTAATAAACGATTTATTAAAGTAAACAATTAATCTTACAGCTTATTATGTTAAAATAGAAATTACTAATTTTTAATCGTTTTTTTAAAACATAAATTATTACATATTTGTTATTATTAATTATTTTTATTCACTAAGTTCTTTCAGGATTTTTATTTAAATATTCTGTTTTCACTTTTGCAAAAATTTTTTTATTTCCTTAAGGAAATATATTATTTTACATATTCATATTCATTATTATTTTATGATTCATAGAAATATAAAAAATCTAACAGATTTGGAATCCATGATAAAAGTACTATTTAAAGTAATTAAATAAAGTTTCTACTTATTTATGATTTTTATTTTAAAATTTTATTCAATAGTAATAATAGGAATTATTAACCATACAAGTGGTCAAAAATCAAAAAATCTTTAAAAGATTATATCTTTAATTATTTCAACATCGACTAACATAAATAAAGCTATATAAAAATTTATAGTTCAAAATATTGTTTTGAATTGAAATCATAATATTTTAAAAATTTATTTCTACCATAAATTATTAATCAATGGTATCTTAAATTATTAAAAATATATTTTGCTTAATATTTGTTTGGTTAAAAAATTTAAACTTTTAAAAATATCGGATCAAAATATTAATTAATTTTCTCAATCATATAATAAAAATTAGATTCAATCTTATTAAAACTATAAACCACAACATTTATTGATAATCATAAATTATTACTTTATTAAATTTCTGAAAAAATAGTTTACCATTAGGTGCATTTATTTGTTCTACATTAATATTATATTATGTTACATTTAATTATTTCTTTTCAATTTTTATACCTAGGGTAATAGAAAAGCTATTATTTCCCACTTCTTGAAATTCAATATATTTAATTTTTACGTGAAGAATATCTTTTTAATTTACTTATCCCAATCCAGAAATCGGGTGCTTAAATATATTTTTTAAACAAGGTGAATGTTTTTAATGAAATTCTTGTATAGCGAGAAAAAAAATAATATAA
The DNA here is from genome assembly GCF_954871325.1 of Gordionus sp. m RMFG-2023. Taxonomy (NCBI): domain Eukaryota; kingdom Metazoa; phylum Nematomorpha; class Gordioida; order Chordodea; family Parachordodidae; genus Gordionus; species Gordionus sp. m RMFG-2023. The sequence goes on along the minus strand of NC_088777.1, from coordinate 4,130,871 downwards.
TATTACTTTGGATATAATGGTCCATTATATTCAAGTAAGCTATTAAGAAATTAAAAAAATTTTTTAACGAATTCTTATATCTAGAGTGTTACCATTTAAAACAGTCGATACATTTCCTATGATATAATTTATGAAAATAAATATAAATATTTATGTGAATAAATCTTTTAATATAATCTAAATAAAGTTTATTTTATAATTATTTAATATATGTATTTCTATTAGTGATAAACGGTTCGTTTAAGAAAACTCTGAGGGTCATGATATCTCTAAATTATCTCAATGGTCATAATCTTGTCTCTTTAAAAAATTCGACATTTAATTTATATGGATTTTCATTTAAATGTGATAATGAACATTAAAATTCTTTATAATTGTTTAAGGTGAATTAAATTCAAACAATTTCTCAAAATTTCCTCCACTGGGAAAATTTAGAATATACATAAATTCCAAATTTTTTCACTTACAATTAATTTAAAACTCGAGTTAAAACATAGTTCTCAGGGATTAGAAATCAAATTAATAAAATTCGCGATTTTTTTATCAGGCCTATTTGAGATTAAAATTTACTACGAATTTATTGAAATTGATTGGCTTTCTAGAACATTTTTCTGTTAATTTCTTATTATAAAATTTTATTCTCCATAATTTATTGAAAATTACAAAATTGGTTCATCTAATTATTCCTAACCTTCTATGGTATGTATTTTTGAAACCAAATCTATAAATATGTATATCGTTTATTAAATGTTAATATTTTTTTCATTCCTAAAATACCTTCTTTGTCACATGAGAAGTTTGCTAAAATAATTTTTTTTACGTTATTAAAGAGAATTGAAAATGTACTTACTTCTTGAAAGACGCCAACAAATCATTATGTTATAGACTAAACAAAATAACAATTAATATTCTTCCATTTTTAATTTTTGAAATCTTAAGAAAATATCTATAATTATTTGATGATTAATTAGCATGATTATAGCAAAAAAAAAATAAGAGATAAAAATTTTTTTAATTAGAAAATGCATTACAGTTGAGAATTATAATATTTTTTAATTTCGTTACATTAGAATGTATTATATTTGTATTAATTATATAATTAAAGTTACAACCAAGTCATACATTTTTTTTTATCCACATAAAGGTATTTAAATTTAATAAAAAGATATCTAAAATTTTGTTACCAACATTCTGAATCTGAGTAGGGAGATAGGAGGCTAAAATATTTCCACCATAATAATTTAACATGAATATCAAATGATAGATAATAGGAAATGTTTAGATTGCTACTCATCTCTATGATTTCTGGATAAATCTGGAAGAGATTAAAGATTTTTACTTATCATCTCGACATAGATATACTGTTATATTAATCATCCAACTTAGTGGGATAATGAATCTCATTTTAATAATATATTCATATATTTCCAAAAATAAGATATAAGGATTCTAATAAAAAATATCTCAAATATATCTTAATTTCTTCTGTATAAACATATCTTGCAAATTAATGATTTCATAGGAGAGAAAACATTTTTTATTTTGAAACATCGAGGAGTAACGTGGTAACTAAAAATTTCTCATGTTTTTATTAAAAATAATTTATATAAAACTAATTAAGTGGATATTTGAATATATTTTCCATAATTATTTTCTATAGCATAGAGACTATTTGCAAATTTTATTGCTATTAATAGGTCTTCCTCTTTTCAAAACTTAAGATTCTATTATATTTTTCCCATTATAAATATTTTAAAAATCACAGACAACAAAATGTTTTAATTTTCTTTATTATTTAATAATGCTTACTAAAAACAAAAATTAAGATAATATTTTGTAAAAATTATCAAAATTACGTTGGGATATATAAAAATCAAAAATTATTCATACTTGAATCAGTTTCCAAGACTAATAAAATTAAACAGAATATCGATTACATGTAAAAGTTATTCGTTACCTTTAATGCACATAATAATTAAAATGAGAGTTGATAAAAAGGCAAAAAATTTATTCATTACTTAAATGAAAAAAATTATAAAATATATTATCTTTTTTTTTGGCGTATTTAATAGAAATAATTAAGTATTTATAATTAGATATAACCTTAAATCAAATTAATACATAATTTTCGATTTATGTTTAGCCTTTCTTTATAAGGTCAAAACGTTTAAAATTTATTTATTTTAACTAATAGTTAGTAAAAATTTATTTAAAATCTTATAGTATATTTTAAAATCGGATAATTTAAACGCGTTAGATTATAAAATTTTAAAATATAATAATCAAGGTTTTCTATATTATAAAAAAAAATTAGTTTAAAAGGAAAAAAAGAAGAAAAATTTTAATTAAAAAATTAATTTGTTTCATTTTTTATAAAGGTTGTATAAAATTCTTTAACCAAAACACATAGATTATGATAATTAAAAGTTGTAAATCAGAAATATCAAGGACTTTTATATTTTTTATTTCATCAAGGTTAGTCGTATGTTACTGATTTATCATTTTTGTAAGAATTTAGAAGAAGAAAATTGACCAGATCGAAAGAAAGCATAAACCTTCTTTTAAAATAATAAAATCTACTTAAATTGTGATATTCTGTGACCGCTATCTTTCATAGGAATTCTATGGCATAAATACTTTAAATATTTTTTTTTCCATAAATTATTTGCTTTTTTTTGTAAATAAGTTATTATTATTTTTAAAAAATTTGGTCCATTAAAAAAAATATGCCCAATTAATAAAATAAGGCTCTCACTGTGTCATTTAATAATTAATATAATTGCTAGAAAAATATAGTATATATTTTCACCTATAAAAAAAATAAATTACTATGAATGTTTTTTAAAAAATATGACTATTAACATAACAGGACATACCAAGAGGTATTTCTTATTATTAAAAACTGCTTTTATTTAGGTTTGTTTTGTTCGTTTGAACGTTTATTATTGTTTCATTTACAAATAAAGTCAGATACATGGAATATGATATGAAGTGAAATGACTGAGTCAATAACACGGATTTAAATTGAAGGTCATAGAGAATATTACTTGGTCTAGAGTTTGGGGAATCGGAAAAAATAAGAGTCCAGCACCCCTCTCCCACCTACGTTTTTTGGCACTCATTTGGAAATTCCTAATTGATGCTAATTAGCAGCTGTTAAAGAAACGCGTTATATTTTTTATAAGCAGTTACTAATATCACGCTACTTTAAAAAAAATCGAAATAGCTGTAGCACATATAAAAAATTATTTATAATTAAATAATTTTTTTTAACTTAATATAGTTAATTTTAATTATATATAAACTTTAAATATAATTTTGAAATTTATATTCCAAAATCTGCTAATAAATTTAATTTTCACGTAATTTAAAATATAAAATGCAGTCAATAGAGATAGACTTGGTAGAGAATAATTTTGAGGAACAAGATAACAATTTTACTAGAAAATAATATTCCAAAATTATATTTACCTCTCAAATTTTTATTCAATAAATAGCGAAGTACAAGCAGTTATAACTTAAAATAATTTCTAAAGATATTTTTCGTAATTTTAATAAAATGAATATCTACTTTTTAAATTTAGAATGTTTCACACGTAAAAATTTTAGAGATTGATAAATTTTTTCGAACATCAAATAAATCAAATTTTGTTTAAAACTAAATTAATTTTACAATATCACAACAAGGGAGTTCTCGATAATTAGCTCATATTGTGATAATAATTTTGTTATTGATGCAGTTAAACCAAATTCTTTTTTGATAATTCCTTATTTATCAATCTAATTAAATTGCCATACCATGATTTGCTTAAAATTGCACAACAACACATAATTGGGACACATGAAGGTAAAATAATGTAAATATGCTTTCTGATCTTACATTAACTTAATTTGATCCAAAGAGACCTAAATAAGCTCTCAGTAACGTTGATTAATCTAATAAACGAAGATACATAGCTAATAAATCCACTTTAACTCATATTTTTTAAAAATACTCAGATGATTTTTGATAATTTTTTTTAAAGTTAGAAAATTAGATATCGCATTACCCTCAAGTGCCACTATTGCGATTATTTAGTAAGGTAAAACTTTCTTTTTCTCGTTCTTGGAGATGTTAATATAGAGAGTATTTTATTAATGGTAGTAAAATGACATATTTTATATTTTTAGTCATATTTTTACATGTTTAAATTTAAAATGTTAATTTTTAAAAAATATTTTTAAAATAATTTGTAGTAGCGTAAAAAGTGAATAAATAATTATAATTAATGCTAGGCTCTTACAGATTATTAATGAATTTTATTTTCCCGCAGTTTACCCCGGGTCTGAATCTCAGGTCTGTAGGCCTGACTACAAAATTGGGTCTTAAATTTTATGACCCAGCAAATTAGCAACACTAGACGGTGTGAGTGTTGTGGCAGAGACAATATATGAAGGCTTCAAGATTAATGCGGTATAAAAGGACATCTATTGAATGTATGTCTATCAAAATGAAGATATAAATTGCACTTAGTTGAGGTGAGAGAGGAAGAAGAGGCCAAAAAAATAAGAATATGACATTATATAAATAATTTTGAATCAAAAATTGTATATTATAATTCACCCATTATTTGGTAGATACTGAAACAGCCGTATTATTATTAAATGAATCTTTTAATCAGCTTCCATATATCAAATTACAAGAAACAAATATTGGTTTAAAATTATATATAAATAATATTATTATTGAATTAGGAAGAATATTGTTAAAAATAAAATATTGTTTTATTTATAGTAAAAATATAATTTGTAAAGATAATTTAAGAAATTATCCGAATATTTTAGAACAAATAATCCATCATATAAGCACAATTGATAAAATTAAAAAGACACATTAAAAGGTGAAATTATTTTTCCTCTGAATTAGAAACATTGGTTCATTTTAACGAAAAATTAAACGAAAATGCGAGAATGGTTTTTCAAGGCAAGTTCTTACGTTGTGGAAAACTAAAATTGATGAAACTGAAACTTTCAATAATAAAATTAAAATAATTTTAAATAACCATTTCTCGTATAGTTGCACCTATAGTCGTCCCTATTTTAAAAAAGGATGGGACTATTATAATATTTGGGGTACTCCGAAAAGCGATAAGCAGTTCTTAAACTGATATATCCTTAACCAAGTATTGATAAAATATTAGCAACCATCGGTGGATGAGCATATTTTACAACTCTCGATGTATCTAATGCCCAGAATTAAATTGATTTAGAAGAAGAATCAAAGAGATACGTGGTGTTCAACTGGTGATCAACACCCCAAATAGATAATATAGATATAATCGATCACCATTTGGAATTGATTTAGTTCCAGCGATATTTCAACTTGCCATTGATTCACTACTTAAAGGTCTACCAAGAACAGCAGTTTACTTGGTTGATAAAATAGAAAATGAGTTTTACCTTAAAAGATTATGAAAACAATTTGCATAAGGTATTTACAATAGTAAGAAACAACGGAAATATATAAAACTTTGACAAATGTAAATTTTATTAATGTGTATTAAAGCATCATATATCTATTATGTCAATCTGAGTAAAGAATCCTCGAAATTATAGGAATTTATCAGCAAGAGTAAACCTGATGTGCCTTGGGATAAAGTAAGATTTATTGCATAGGCATTATCCATTATTTTCATTATTAAAAATACCAGAAAAATAAATAATTTATTATATCTTAATATTCATTTTGCTATTAAATGATAAATTTAATACCTATAATGTCTATTTTGAATTGAACATTAGCCAAATTTCTAGGCCCAAGCAATATTAAATTGATTTGGCTATTATAAAAAATTGGTTCCAATATAGCCGTTTAGCAACACTATCATTATAAAATCCATTTTATTTTTTCAAAAGGGCAGCTCTATAGGAAATGATGACATTAAAGCTTAAAACCTTTATTAAATTTAAAATATATTTATAATATCTTAACAGATTTTTAAGTGTTTCTTTACATATTTTTTGGTTTACTAAGATTCTCTGATAACTTTATTATTTTTCTAACCAAATTTTTTAGATATGAGCATTGCTGAGAATCTTACTAATACTCTCCTTTTTTCTTTATTTTCCTATTTTATGATGGCATTGGCTAACATACTTATCCTTATTCTTTAGGTATGTGTAGTATTTTTTTAAATATGGATTTTTATTTCTTATAATTTAGATTTTATGTTATTATTAGATATTAGGCATAAAAATTGATATTTCTTAAGGCGATTGGTCCCCTTAATATTACTTAATATTTAACATATGTTGATATTACCACTTGCAGTTTGAATAAGCTTAGAGTTAAAGTCATCCTACATTATAAGCATTTTATCTAAAATCTTTACAGCTCCAGAATAAAATTAATATTTAATATTTATGTAGTGATTTAGAAGGTTAAATATTTGTAGCATTTTCAAATAAAAAAAACTAAAGTGTATAAATTTAAGCAGGATTTTTGCTACAAAAATCACATTAATATTAACATGTTAAACATGAACAAGGGATTAACAAAAGTGTTTGAACTGCAACTACATACGTAATTTCTCTACCAAATTCCACATTTTTAGGTAAATAATTATAAACTTAATATTAGACTTTTTAAATAAAATACACCAACTTTATTATGAGAGTATTGGGTAGAATCTAATTCCAGATTTAAAAAATGATTCAAATTAAAAATTAACAGAATAATTAAAAAAACAATCTTATTATCCATGTCGATACCACATATTATACCTGTCTAATAAGTATGTCCGATTTTAATCATTTACTATTCAGGATGTAACTTTTATTTGGAATTGCTCTAACTCATTCAGCAGAAAGTAAAAAAATCAGTATAAATTTCTTCTTTTTATAAACTATTCCTGATCTCCTTAATCTTTAAAAATGAGTATTTGGTAAATTAACAATGAGAAAATTCAAAGATCACTGATTGATAATAATATATATCATCCTTTAATATATAGTAATGCTAGCTAACATTGGGTCTTATATTTAAATAGTTTAGATGTTTAAATCGTGAACAAATGAAAATGGGTATAAATCTGATTTTAGTTATCATCGATATCTTCTAAACTAGCTGCCCAAATCAAACACTATTTAAAAAGGTGAAAACCCTAAAAAAAGTAAAATCTAAACTTTTGCTCTATTTTATTACGTCAAGTGATAGACTTTTTGATTGTTAACCCCTCGTTTCTCTTTCCTTAAAGCAATTAATAACTTAAATGCAAATTTTTTTTTATAAACAATAAAGCAAAATCAGTATTATATGATTAATTAAATAATAATATAAACCCAAAATCCAAAATTAAGGAAATTTTCTAATGATTGCAATATTAATAAAAGTTAACCCCAAATTTAATCAATTTAAAGTAAAGTTGTAACAATAATTATATTCTGGTTATATTCATATTGAGTCCTTTATCAAATAAAATATATTGTAGGTACAATCTTATATTATAAATATAAGGGTATCATAAATTGTTTTTAATTTAATTAATTTATCAAAAGTTTAAGAATTAAACTTAAATGCAATTTTAAATTTTTTGTAAAATTATCATAATTTTTATATCAATCATATTATTAAAATATATTAGAATATTATAAATATCATTTTATAATTATACTTTTTATAATGTGAAGTGTTATATGTTATAAGATGCCAGAGAGATCCCTGGCTATGTGATAAATAACTCCTTATTTAAAATTAGCGCTAATTTTGAAAAAGGGCCTATTACAAGCTATCCTCTAAATAAAGAGTTTGGATTACCAAAAATTCTCTGAACCGGGTTCGGGTTCAGGTGTTTCAGGGTGTTCAGACAAATATTAGATCCAAATAAAAAATGTTTTTAATATTGAAAACAAAAAAATGTTTTTATTTAAATTTATTTATTTTTTTAATATAGGTTCTAATTTATTTATAATTTTGAAAAAAAATAAAATAGGGAAATTTTAATAAAAAATAAATATAATTTTAAAAAATTATTCTACTCTAAACCCTACATTAAAAAAAAAGTTCGCTTCTAGCTTATAGTTCAGGAAAATCTCTGGGTCCAAATAATTGTTGTTGTCTGGGTTCACATAGGACACTATTTTTTTAAAGCTTTTTTTAAAATATAAATCCAAAATCCAAGATTTTTATAAGGACGATAAAAATAAGCATAATAGAAGGGGATGCCAGAAAAATTATTTAATGATATACCCTTATAAAAGTGTTAAATTAGTCACCAATTTTTAAATAATAGCATCAGTTTTCAAATAATTAGCACCCATTTCAAACAAATAAATTATTATTAAATTAATATTTTATTTAAATAGTTTGCTTTTATATGACTTATTTTAAATAAATAATTATTCTCCATGTAGCATTAAATCGTTTTATTATGAATTTTTTACTTTCGCCGAAAAAATTATGAAAAATTAAAATATATTATATGAAAAAATAAATAGTTATTTTTATTTCATAAATCATATTGATTTTTTTTCCTTTTACTAATCTTATATAAATCATCTCTAATTTTCACTAAATAAATATGTATATTATTTATTTAATAGGTATACCGTTATGCTGTATTATATATGATTTATTGTCTAAAATAATTCATTAATTAAAATAAATGGACCAGAAAAAAATTGAACCTATTCTATAGTTTCTAATATAGGTAAACACTGAGACTAAAATTATACATTAAAAATATACTTATATAAATTTAAATATAACCTATCCCACGGAATATTTCAGTTGCTCCTAAAGAATGAAGTAAATATAACATTTGCTTTAATAAATTATTAGATAGTCTTCATGTGTATAATTCAAATTTATAATATAGTAAAAAATATATCTCATTGACGATTTTATAAACAATCTAAATTGCGGTTACATTATAAAATCTAACTAATATTAATTTCTTAGTTTCCAACGCTGTATTTTATTTATAGAAATCAATTAAATTGAACTAAATATAACTATACCTATATTTATTATTAAGGTGCTATTCCCAGTATCTGATATATCTGATAAATTCCATTTTTAAATAAAATCATTTTTAAATTTACACAAATAGTAATAATTGAGCTTGGTAAATAAAAAGAAAAAGGATTTATTAACCGTTTATTGATAATTTATATATTTCAAAGAAGCATATTACCTAGTTGATTAGCTATCACAACTTTAATATAATCAATTTTATAAAATAAATTATTTATATAAATAAATATCGACATAGCCTCTGATCTAATTTTGCCAAAATTACTAATTAATTCATATAATAAAATTTGATATCGGTTCAAACAAGCTTGTAGGTTATAAAACTGTTTCTATGAAACTAGAAGAAAATAGAACAAGATTATGCTGAACAAAATCTCAAGAAATTAAAATCGTTTTTCACAAATGTGATAGAGCTAAAAGCAGTCATTATAATCAAATAACAATTATTGCTAGAAATAAAGCTGGACATAAAGATTTTTGAATAAATTTTTGCAAAATATATTAAACGTTATTTGTCATTAATTCTTATAGCTTTTAATAAATAAAAATTTGGGGAATTTTTCCTTTTAAAAATTCTTTAAACGATAATTAGATTATATAATCTATTTTATCAATTAAAAATAATATTACTACTGCTACTTAATAAATTTAATTTCTGTATTACATAAAGGGGCACACATCGTTGTAATATTTTAAAAACACGCCTAACTTTTAGCGTATTAATCAACATTGAATAAAAAATTATTTATATAAAATGGTTTGTAACCATTTAACAACAAGAATCGACCTATAATTTAAAATAATTATACGCCATGTTCTATGTAATACATTATCAAAAAGATTTATTGGCTTTCGATTGTGGATTTTTATTTAAATGGTAGCTTTTTATTGAAAAATAAGTTTATAATTAATCATTATAAAGGAAATATTTATTATGTACTAATCAAATATATTAGTGGACTAATATATTATTCTATTGTAAAATATTATCTTTTGATCATTAAGGGTAATAAGATTTTTAAGGCAGAAATTAAAATATATCGGAAATTTCACCTACTACAAGTTCCAAAAAACATGATTTAGTAAATATAATTCACTGGGCTGATGTAATGGCCATGATTTTGACATACGCCCAAGTTAAGGGATGACGATTGGTAAAAAAAAACATAATTTTTTAATTCAGAATATTATTTTCTCGGCTTATCAACCTGAATCCAATTTGCATTTTTTGGAAAGGAATAGACGCAAGTGAACCCCTATTTAAATATTTATCTTTCTACCATAAATCATAACCATTAATATAATAGGCATTTTTTAATATTTGAAGAATACTTTCTAAAGAGGGATTAGATGAGAGTATTTTTTAAAACAATATAATTAAAATTGAATTATGTCTTAAAACTAGCTTATAAATATAAATCTAAACCAAATATTTAACATAGTTAAATATTTTAAATTCTATTTAAAAGGATTAATATTTTCATTATTTAAAAAAAAGAAGAGGATCCAAAAACAATTTTAAAGATATATTATAATTAAAATGATGTTAATTGTAATTTATTATAATTAAAATTATATTAATTGGAATTCGTATCATCAGTAAAGTTATTAGTTTTAAAAATAAAATGTATAGTTTGTTTAATTATTTTAATATAAATTAATTAGTTTTAATAAAGATTTAAAAATATATCAAAATTTCTATATATATATATCTTATTGAAAAATCAATGTATAATAATAAAAATAATATAGGCCATTAATGAGTAAAAAGTCGTGACTGGTCGATTTATTTTATTAAAGGTAAGCCCGTTGCCTAATGATTTATCAGTGCACTGATTAGCTAAATATATAATATTTAATTTTTATGAAATTTTTACTTACCAAATTTATTAATTTCTTTAAACAAATATATTGTGTCACTATTATAAAATAGGCTACATAATATTTTGGTACAATTATTAGTATTCGATACAGATTTAACCTTAACAACTCAATTATAAAAATATTATATTAAATTTTAATATTAACTGTAATATGGTATTTAATAGGATAGTATAATCACTTGAAATTATAAATAATATATCGATAAATTTTTATAATTCTTTTATTTAATACAATCCCAAATTGTACTCTAACCGAATATACCTATTCAGGATAGAAATCCTATCTACTCATTATACTTTATAATAAAATAGTATCTTGCCTGGATTAAACGTGTTTCTTGTTATTGATACTAAATGATATGAATATTAGTTCGCATTGTGTGTGAATATGGATACAAGAAAAATTAAGAAATTATATATTTTTCTAAGTTTATATTAGTTCCTATAAGTAAAAATGTGTATTAGGCAATTCCGCATTTATTTGTGAGGGGCCAAAGATATTTAGAGGATAATATTAAAATCTAAACCTATTTATTTATAAAATCATATAAATGTATAAATTTATCATCCCTTCAGTTTTCGGAAGGGAAATATTTTGCAATAGATTTAGGCTATAATTTTATATTACTTATAACTTATCTCATCTTTAGGTCTTAGAGACTTAGCGTAAAATATATAATTAATTAGTTTCTCTCCTAAATATATATCTTTTAATATTTATACTGTTTATATACTATAACTAATTTAGATATTTCATTCCATCCCTGAGACTATAAAGACGATTTCTTAAAAAATAGCATGATATTACCCCGAATTTCAGAAAAGTTATAAAAAAATTAATTATATTAGCTATAAATATCCCAAAGTATTTTACTCCTCGGTGCATTTTCTTGAACTATTTAAAATTATTCTATAGAATTAAATTCTTGATAATTTTATACCTAGGTTAAGAGTGAGGCTTCCATTACTCCCTCCCATTTCTGATCATTTAAAATTGTTTTATTTTTAAAAAATAATTTATATTATATTAATTTACTTATTCCGATCCACAAATCTTTACCTAAATATTTTTAAACAATATATATCTACAACTTTTTTTAAAAAATCTAAAAATTATAACTAACATGGCACAACAATTTTGTATAATTCATATCAAAATATGGTTCACCCTCATTTATTATTAAATTTCATCTTATTAAAACTATAACTTATCAAATTACATCTGTTAAGAGATATAATTCTCAAGGAAAAGATATCTGATTACTAGTTCAATTTTATAAATTTACAAATAACTTATCAACAATAATTAGATGTAATATCATCTCTTCAAGATCGCATATCAAAACACGATTCAATTAATCTCAGTCTTTTTTTATAGGATAAAGCTCAGTTGTTAAAACATTTTTTTTTTAAATTTTTGATAGTTAGAAAGAAATATTATCTCTTCCATATAGGGGAGACTGGGGTTAGGTGAACCCCTGGGTATGGCAAATTACTTCTCATTTTAAAATTAGATACACCAGAAGGTTAAAATTTTATCCAAATATACTTTTTATTATTTTACATCTACTGATAAGAAAATCGTTTGAAATAATTAATTATTAAAAATTTTATCATAAAATTTTCAAAAGATTTTTACAACAGAATTTTATTATTAAAATATATAATGATTTATATGTTAATTAAATTTTATAGAAAATTTTAAACACTCTTCTATAATTTGGGAAAGTTTTATTAGTATTTATTATATCTAGATATTATTTCAATCATGATTTGTCAATTTAGAGCTAACCATATACGTCAATTATAGAAGTTAATAAAATGAAAAAAATTTCAAAATCTTGATAAGACAATTTTATAGCTGTTAATGATTGATATTTAAGAAATTTACGCAAAGAAGTAATAATCTCTCCTTAAAAGTCTTATTATTATTTTAGTACCCAAATGTATTAAATTAACAAAATTAAGTTTCAATTTTAATATATTATTAGCTTCAATTTATAAGTATTATGATATTTTGAACAAAAAAATAATAAAATTATTGTATACATATCATTATTAATAAAATAAAATACATTTCAATTTATTATGGCCTGAAAAACCAATGGTTTAGGAAGCCCCTTGAAAAGTTTGTCTCACCCAGCTATTAGGGCTTGTAGGACAATATTTTCAATTTTGCAAAAATAAAATTAAAAAAATAGATTATATTCTTAAATTTTTTATAAGGCACCTTTACAAAATATTGATTTAGTTTTCTAATCGTATATTTATTATCTATAAAAAAACCAAAGATTATAGCCATTTTTTTAAATCGGTTTGACCAGCCCCAGTGTCCCTTATGTAGAATTTGTGTGATTAATTATTTTGGACTAGATAATAAGCTAGAGCCTTTTAATGTTTCTCCAGGTAATTAAGCATGGTGTAATTGTCCTATGACAATTCCATGGGATTGTGGGAAATTTTTAATCTGGGACTACACATGTGTATAATCACTGACTTTTAACATCAATTCAAGTCTACATACACAAACTGAAAAAAAATATATATAAAAATGTAAGAAATTTTTTTAAAATCTTTTAATAATAATAAACAAACGACTATTTTTTGCCAATTTGCTTTAAATTTTAAGACCACTAGGTCCCAAATTTAAAAATTTTACAGCTAGGAACTTTTTTATATTTGAAAAAATATTTAAATATAAATTTTTAGATCAATTATGGTTTTTGGGAATACATTTAACAATAATACAGTAATATTTATTATATGCATATTTATATGCATTAGATGCCAGCAAAGTCCTACCCGGTCTTCAGCCGTTATGATTTTTCACCCAAATTGTAGGTCCGACTTTAAAAAAATTTGCGAAAAGTGGAGCCTGGCCCATTAAAATTTTACAAGTCCACCCCCTACATGTTAAATTTTTTTATGCGAATTTTTAGTCATCGCATTTATATATTTATTTAATTTTTTCCCAATGTCAATTCAGGTTATTATATTTCCTTTCTGTGGTGATCTATTTCTTAAAATAACCGTTTTATAAATTGTGCATTTTTAATTGTAATATATCATAAATAAATATTTTGTAAATTTACTATATTATTTATAGATTTAGTAATTTAATTACACAGATCTTAAATTACAATGAAATAAGCATATTGTAATTTATTTTCAAATAGTATTAATCAAGATATTAGTTTGAAATTAAAAAAAAAATAGAACTTTGAGACCCTGGCTGGCTTATTAAAAATCAGAGATTTGCGAGACCTTGACTGATATTTTGTTTATATTGTTCGACCCAGCCCTAAAATTTTTTATGAATGAATTGCCCGACTTGGCCTAGCACATTAGGCTAGCTCTTTTTAAAAAAATTCCCAGCTCGGGTAATTCTAATTTTAAGGAATTTTCCAGTCCGCGGGTCAAGCTGTTTAGCTTTCGAACTGATCGAGTTTCGCACATCTCTAATATGCATAAAAAATTATCAAGTAAGGATTAGTTTTGAATGCTGATATAATATACTTTCGATGTAATAGTCCATTCTGTCTATGTATTCTATTAAGTAGTATAAATATTTAATAAATTATATAAAATTTAAAAATCTACCATTTAAATGCATGAGAGTAAGGGTGTTTGCTATAATTAAAAAAATTATGACATAAATATGATATAAAATTAATTTTGAATCCTTAATAAAAATTTTAAATATTTGGGAATAATTAAATATATAAGCTGGTAAATCTTTAAACCATTTATTTTTATGCTATCTCCATCTAAAAAGTAATAAATTGGATTGAACTGTAAATTTTAACACGTTTGTTTAATAAATTACTTTCTTTTATGCAAGTGATATTGTCTGTATAATAATTTTTTAATTATTTTTTTATACCAAACATTATAAAATGAAGTTGACTTACCCGAATTATGGCGACTACAAATTATGAACCTTCGTACTTTACAGGTTTTTTTATTAATTAGGTAATATCAAAAATATATTATATATTATACATCAATATTGATATTAATATATTAAAATAATTACTTTTATTTTTATTAATAAATTGAATATATATTTTATAAAAACTAAAAAAATTTAAAAATTAATTTATTTTAAAAAAAAATTAAAAATCTGGCGAAAGATATTATTAATTAAGTATCGATTGTTTTTAAGTAAGATATTTAACACATCATGGGCAAGAAGGAAGGAAAGAAAGAAAGAAAGAAAGAAAGAAAGAAAGAAAGAAAGAAAGAAAGAAAGAAAGAAAGAAAGAAAGAAAGAAAGAAAGAAAGAAAGAAAGAAAGAAAGAAAGAAAGAAAGAAAGAAAGAAAGAAAGAAAGAAAGAAAGAAAGAAATTATATAATGTTCTATTAATTATTTTTATATTTTATTTATTTTTATAGATAATAATGTTAATTTAAAATAGTTGGCCCGAACTGGGTGTTTAAAAAATTTAATTTAGGCCTAACCCCATAAGAGTATATTTTTTGGTTCAGCCCATGTACCCGGGCCGGGTTTAGAATAGGGCCTGTAGGTATCTGATAATAATTATATTTAAAAAATTTAATTTATTCTATTATTAGATTAAATGAAATTCTGTTATCTTATTATAAAATATATTCAAATACTTATTTATTGACATTTATTTAATATAAAAAAAACAAAGTATAATCAGTTATTAAATAATATACAATTTATTTATATAAAAAATATCGCAAAATTGAATATTTACATCGAATACAAAAATATATATTTGCATTGAAAAAAAAACATTTATTTTTCATAATTAAAAATGTTTGAAAAATATATAATAATACTATTAAAAAAAAGAACGGAGATGGTGTGACGCAGGGAAACAAAAATGAAAAAGGGACGTAAGCGTTGTCTATGATAGCTCTTTGGCTAGAAGGCTACCATAGAAACTGATATAATTAGCTTTGTGAATCGCTATGGATAATCGTTGACGAAGAAAAAAACCCTCTCGGGGTTCTTCTGAGAGTTTGCTGATTTGTGATCCTAATTTTTTGAAAAATGCTAAGGCGAGTTTGCCGAAGGTGCCAAGAGTGGTTGATATGATTGGGATGAAGCAATGATCGTTTATTATTTCTGTGTATTTAGAAATTTTAAGTTCTTCCTTCTGGTCAAGGATGTTGATGGCGTGGTTGGATGGGGCCAAGGGGTCAATACAGGAATAGTCCCATACCAAAAGTTGGCCTCTCCTCCATGGGATTTGAGAGATCCCATCAGGACGTTTACCGTCAGATCTAAAAAGACCCTGTGGTTCTAACGTGGAAGGAATTTGGGCGGATTTCAGAGCATGTTGGATGATTGTATTACATTGCTTGTGTCTGATGAATCGTCCATTGCAGGAGCGACAATGTAAACTATGTCTACCCTTCGAGTCAACTGGCGAGTTGCACCCTGAGCAGATGTGGGGGTGAGTGATGGAACAATTTAGACGAATGCCGATGGCATGGGTAAATTCATTGTTGGATAGTTGAAGCTGAAGATTGGTAGATGGGATGGACTCAAGAAACTCATGTCCCGTACCATTGAGCAAGGAAAGGTATTGGAAGTTTTAATTATTCATTAAAGAAGAAGATTTCGCTTTGAAATAAATATATCATTTATGGTTAACAAGTTTTTATTTTATCCTTTTATTTTTCTGAAAAATATAAGCTATTGTTTTATTCAATTGCTAACTTATTAATTAGTATTCTTTTTGAAATCAAGTATATTTATTCTATTTAATAAAATTGTAAGCATCTCTTTTTTAAAAAAAAATTTCAATTATATATTTAAATTTCTAATTGAACAGAAAATCAAATTGGAAAAGCTTTAAAAAAAATCTACATCACATACTTAGAATTTGCGCATCCATGCCTATTTAGATTGTAGGATAAAATATAGATTACATGGTTCACAATCTTAAGTTAAAATGAGTTATATTATTTATGTTGTTAAATATATAAATTAAATTTAAATAAAAAGTACAAAACATTAAATTAAAATATAATGCAGAAAATATAAAGCTTTGAGATATATGAACGGGAAAAGAAAAATAGATAAATAGAATTTCTAGATCATGTATGTTATAATAAATTCTACTATAGTTTATTTATATTTCTAAAAATAATCTTCAAATTTAAAAATAATGCCTCGTTTGTAGTAGGGGGTGATATAAACATTGTTGTGTATTATTCAAAAGCAATCAAATAATAGAAAGAATTTATAATATATAGTTATATTATTTCATCGTATCAGGCAGATATCCTATTATTTAGTGTCTTTTTGAAAAATATCCAACATTGCTTATCACGTTGCTTGAGTAAATGTGCGCTTACTATAATTAGGCCAAATACTCTATTCGAAGTCAGCTAGGATAACTTATTATAATGATTAAATGATTGTATATGAACTGCATGGGAAAATATAAAAATACTAGAGACTCAAGGGGGTGGATATTTATATAAACATAATTAAATCATATTATTAGCATACCCATATATCTTATAGTATATGGTTTATCTGGTAAAATAAAAAATAATTTATTAAGCTATTCTGATTTCCAACTTTTATTGTATTTACCTCTAACGGATGTAATTGTCATAATTCCACGAACAATAATGTAATAATCTGCTTCTCCTAAATACAAATGAAAAAAATAACATTTGTTATTAATTCATTGTTCATAAATCCAATCCTAGTTTTAAAATAATATAAAACAAATGCACATATTGCTTCGAAAGGAGTGAACCCTTGTAAATTAAAAATATTGGGAAAATATCACATTAATAGCTTAAATCCTATTAATAATATATCAACATATTATTCTACTTATTTGAACTTCATATGTTCAAAATGGGGAAATCGTCATTAGAAACAAAATAGAGAAATTATAACTAATATTATTAGGAATTATGATAGTTTTCTGAGGAAATGAAAGATTCCAGAACTCTAGATAAAAATAATAAAATATATGTTTGGTAATGAAACGATAATTAGAAGCAATAATAGAGTCTGATATTATTATTAATTTGGGTTGGATCACGCGGCACCTTAAAAGATAAAAAAAAATTGGAGCTGTAACTAAAAATTTTAACCAAGGGAGTTTATAAATTTGAGATAACAATAAATATAAATACTTATATATACTGTCAAATTCATTGTAATAATGTATGAAGGAGGGGAACGTCATCTTAAAATAGGTGATTGGAAACTAGATATCATTTCAAATTCAGACTTTCATGAGTGTTAGTATTTACGTGAACTAAAATGGCTTTAGGAGGGTTGTGAGTTATGGGTATAATCAAAAATGAAATAAAACCAAGGTTTTAAAGAAAATAAGTAGGTTTGTTCAAGCGTAAAATTTTTGAACCCGGATTTGCGAGTTTGAATTGTATGTAGAAAAAATTTTTCTATTCTTAAATCTCGATTATTATTATTAGAAATTAAATTTTTTTTTATTTAGATTTATCTAATTGAAAAAACTAGAAATATATTTGGTATAAAAAATAAAATTTTGAATTTTTTTTAAACGATTCTAATATGCAAACAATAGACCTGTATCAAATTTTTAAATTTTATGTAGATTTATTAGTATAATATCTTCAAAGATTTGTTCACTCATCCTTGATTGCCGGAAAAAAATGTTAGCCATTAAATATATTTATATGAAAATATAATAAATCAATTTGGGTTGCAGAAACAGCAAATAAAATTATAGATAAAATATTCAGGGTGCTGCAGCTTACCAGCCAAAAATGCAATATATATTCCTTCATATTCAATCCTTTAATCGTCAAATTCTGTATTTATAGTTCCAATATTTGTCTCACTATCTTGACCCTTTTTTAAGTATTTTCCATCCTTTCTTTCGGTTCAATCTAAATTATCTTGTTCAATAACTTCATTCGAAATATTATCATCAAATAGGATATGGTTTTAATCCTACTCTATAAGATAATTTTTCTCTCAAATCTATCATCACTAAATAATATCTGTATTATTTAAGGATTCATACTGTATAATTAAATAAATGGCAATTCCACAAAATGGCAATCCCATAAAATGGCAATTAATCCAAAATAATTAAGTTAAGCTTGTAATTAATCCGTATTTTGATACAATATCATATTTATTTAAATTCACATCCATTTAAGATCCGCTGATTCACCCCCCCCCCCTGAGTCATAATCAATTTTCAGTCTACAACTGTTTAAAAAAAAATTGCACCATATTAGAAGTTATTATTACAATATTCATTTTAAATTTTTGCAATTATATTCTCCTTATATATTCTGCGCTTCTTTCTTTTCACTTTGCAATCCCAAGAGTTCTCAAAATTATAATAGACTTTGATATAAATTTAATATTGATACCAAGAATTTATCTCTCTACTCATGGAACAGCATCTACATTTAGACTTATTAGTTTACCTTATGCTTCATTCTGTTTCTAATGGATTGGGCTATTCTAAACTGGTTCGGGATAAATTTTTCCTTTTTATAATTGAATTGAGACCAAATAAAAATATATTTACGATACTTTAAAATCCCATCAATAATTGATTGCTGACTACTTACAGTAGCAAGATATGTTAGAACTTATCAAATCTAGATGTTAAATTTATATTTTATAAATTATCTTTTTGGAAAATGTTTCTATAACTGTTTTGGGTTTTTTCTGCAAAAATATCACTTCCCGACATTTAGTTTTTTCTTTCAAATATAGTAAGCAATCATCATTGTGATTTCCTTCCAGATATCTTATTTTATAAATGATTTAATTTGTATGATAAGCACACTGATTTATTTTTTATTGTATCTAGAGTAAAATGCTTCTCAAATATGATTATATCTTTGATTTCAAATCATAAAATTATCAATATTAAAATGATTATACCAACTTCCCTACATTTTTGTGTTAAACAATTTTGAAATTAGATCTAAAATTTTATTTATTTCATATATTAATATATAATAAAAATTATTTATCGAAAATTTTCTTTGTTCATGTAATAATGACATTTAAATAATTATTAAAGAATTTCTAATTAATAAAAATTAAGGTATAATAAATTTTAATTTGACTTGCACATTTTCATTTTTCACTTAATTATTAATATTTGAGAATAAATTAAATAAATGCCGAAAATTAAACTGAATTATTGAAAATTTATTGACGCTTCACTTAATCGGAAATTTGAAAATATTATAAAAACTCTTTTAATAATATTTGTATTTACAATTAAACAAATATCTCATTATATGATTATATATAAAATTGACTGAACCCGATTGAACACAGGTTAAAAAAAATTTGAAAGTTCGGTCCAAGTTTTGTGAAATTCAGAGAATGATATACTCAGTGATCAGGCTGAGTAGAAAGTTAAATGGTGGGATACGCGAATGACAGATAAAAGGGTTTTAAAGAAATAAGAATGTTGAAATAGATACTGGGTAAATCTAAGAAGGATCATCTGAGAAAAAGTCCAGAAAAGTATTGAATTAAATAAAAGGAAAATTACATTGATTTTATCATGTAGAAAAAGTAAGATACTAGATATATGAGGTATATAAAAAGGGGCATTTAAATAAAAAATGAAAATATATAATTGTGGGACACGTATAAAGTCTATAAAACTTGATGAATATCAGAAAATTTTTCAGGTACTAAATCGGGTTAAATTTTATTTAAAAAACAAATATTTGGTTTGAATAGGTAAAACATAAAACATAACTAGGGCTTCCAGCTAGGCGCAGCGTACTAAATGTTTTCTAATAAGCCTTATAAAAGATATATGCCTCACCACTCCTGGAAAAAAGTCTTTGCACACTCTCGTAATAAATTTTATTTAATATTACATATTAAGATTCGTTATATATTGCTAAGAAAATAATATATTTATAATTTGCTTAAATTAACATATATTTATTTTATATTTTTTTATTATTAGATATAAGGTATTAGGCAATATAACAAATTATTGCTTACCTAAATTTATCATTATGCTTCCATTCATAGATTCTATAAGCAAATTTATAAAGTATTTTAAATTAAATTTCTATTATTTATAACGTAAAATAAGTGAAAACATTTATAAATTTTAAATTTATATTTTTATAATACTCTAATAAACTAGTATATAATCATTAAAATACTACATTTATAAAATTGATATTAGATTAGAAGAAGAAAATGTGTACCTAATCGTTTTACTATCAAAATTTAAAATTTAGAAAAATAATAATTAATATATTTGTGATTAAGTACCAAAAAATTTTTGAAAAATTCCAAAACTTTATATATAAATACCAAATAAACCTTTTTTTTAAATATAAAAAGGAAAATATAGCCAAAATATATTTATAAAATTTTCAAAACTTTATCTTATATTTTCTTTAAGTTAATGCAGCCTTATTAGTTACATAAATTTCCCTAGGAAATTTGCTTAGAGAAAGTAGAAAAAATTTTTTTGGTTTGATAATTAAATATATTAGGAGAAATAAAGAAAAATAGAATAGATAACAATAAAACAAATAAATCACGAATCATTTTTTTTATTGAATAATTGAAGACTTCGTATTAACATTTTTAACAAATTTAATCAGACCCCATTTTGTCTATAGCTTTTCCATCTAAATGAAATTTAATTGTAGAGCTCATATTTTTTTCAGAAAGGCAAATTTAATAGAAAAAATTATTTTATATTTTCTCATTTCCTATTTTAAATTTACTCATTTGTTAACATTTGCTCTTGCTATTTAATTTTAATAATAATGAGGAGAAGGGTACATCCATAGGTGCCTCGTGAAGTCGTACTCTTATAAAAGATAAAATTTTTAAAGAAAAGGATAAAAAAGTCAAAATCTGATTGTGAAGATGGGTACTAAGAATGTAGGTAGTCTATGTGAACGTTCTCTTTATGCAGTAGAGTCTCTAAATAAATATGAGCTTGGCATAAGTAACAAGATATTCTATAGAAAAAGTGGTATTAAAAGAGAATTTGGAATTAAAATCTTTATTCATAAAATTTTCATATTTATACAATGTTTAAAAAAAAATAAGGATACTTAATAATAATATATATATATACAAGGATAGTAATTAGAGTAGTTGGCTATATATTAGGATGATCGGAAGATAGGAATGTCTATAAAATCATATTCTGGAGAGGGTTGCATTTCTCATTGTGACATAATCCTTTGCATTATTACGTCTCTTTTATTGATTACTATAAAATCTCATTTTAAATCTGTTCTTATATGTATGAAGATTTAGGACAACAATAATAATATTATTGCCCAGTGATCAATAATTTTAACTTTGTCCCTAATATAATTAGGTCTATAAATTCATGTTATTACTTGAATAATGTGATTAATACCCAAAGCTAAGATGTGGTGTCTAAGAGACTCCTATCATAATTATTATGCATGGATACGTATTCAATTAAATGCATATTGAAACATATTATGAACTAAGATTTTCATTTATTTAAGATGTTTTAAATATAAAAACATTTTAAATAAATATATTATCAATACTTGAATTTTCCGTTGATATGTTTTCAGATACTATTATTGTTAAAAGTTAAAACATATTATATAATATAATAATAATTTATAACTGTTAAATAAAAGAAGGTTCAGAAATAATGTATAATGTGATAGACCTTGAAAGAATGATTATAGTTTACTTTTATAACTTTTCTTTTTTTGTGGTAGACCTAAATCAAGTGGATACAAGAACAGACGCTGGTGATCAAGTTTATAAAATCTTTAAAAATGATTAATTTTTCTTTATTAATACAAACTTTATAAAAAAATTTACAAACTCGACCAGCGCTTAAATTTTGTAGCATATCCTTATTTATCAAAATTTTATAAATATTTGGCTATAATAAATTTAAAAAATCATTCATATTTTTGTCTAATTTTATTTCTGATTTAGATTTATGGCTATATTCTTTTAACACCTGACTCTATACCGTTTAGTAATAATAGCAACTTGTATTATATCAGGAACAGAGCACATAAGATTTATTCTCAATGCCTTTGGAATGAAATTCGATATGGATCTTTATTCCACAATGTTTCAATTGATTAAATAAAGGTATGTTAATGGTCATTTCAAAAATCTAACTATTCCATCATATTACAACTATTTTATATTATATTATTTAATAAAAGATTTATTAGAGTGTTAAAATCTAATTTGAATCGAGTAGATATAAATTATGAATCATGAATTAAAATTGGACTAAAATTTTGAATAAACAAATTGTTTTTTTTCAACTTTATTTTTAAAAATAACAATTTTGATTATACTAAATTACCTTAATATTGATAAAGTTAAAAATAAAATAATGCAGATAAAAGTTTCAGCATAGACCTACTTTTAACAGTAACTAACTGGCCATAAACAAAATGGGAATTTTACAGGTCTTAAGAAAATATTTATATTTAAAGCCGAATAGAAAAAATAGGAGAATTAGGATGATATATGTGTATATTTTTATCACATAAATTAATACAATTAAAGAATCGACAAGATTTGGACAATAATAAAAGAAAAAATTAAAGTAAATAAAATTCTTTTTATCTGATATGATTTTTATTTTAAAATTTTACCCAATAGTAATAATAGGAGTTAATATACAAGTGTCCATAAATTAATGATAGCATCAAAAATCTAAAAAGATTTATCTTTAATTATATCAATATCAATTATCATAAATAAAGCTCCAGAAGTATTTTTAGCTCAAAATATTGTTTCGTAATTGAAATCATAATATTTTAAAAATTAATGGTTCGACCATTAATTGTCAAAATTGTAATATAAGACATTTTCAATATACCGATAGGAGCATTTATTTGTTCTACATTAACATTGTGTTATATTCATTTATTTATTTTCAATTTTTTTTACCTAGGGTAATAGAAAAGCTTTTATTTCCCACTTCTTAAAAATTCAATATATTATTTTTAAGTGAAGAATTTATTTTTAATTTACTTATCCCAATCCAGAAATTGGGTGCTTAAAGAAAGTGAATGTTTTAAATAAAATTCTTTTAAAGCGAGAAAAAAAAATATAATATTACTTTGGATATAATGGTCCATTATATTTAAATAAGCTATTAAGAAATTAAATTATTTTTTTATGGAATTCTTATATGTAGAGTGTTACCATTTAAAACAGTCGATACATTTTCTATGATATAATTTATAAAAATATGTTAATATAAAAATTTATGCGAATAAATCTTTTAATATATCTAAATTGAAAAGACTATTTTATAATTATTTATACGTCATTATATCACTAAACATCTCAATGGTCACAAAAAATGATTTTGTTAATATTTAAAGACTTTTATTTAAGTGTGACAATGAACATTTAAATTCCTTATAATTGGTTAAGATAAATGAAATTCAAAAATATCTTCAAAATTTCTACCACTATCTGGGAAAATGTAAAATATACATAAATTCCAATTATTTTCACTTACAATTAATTTAAAACTCGAATTAAAAAATAGTTCTCAGGGATTAGAAATTCAAATAAAATAAAATTCGCCTTTTAATTATCGCGCCTCTTTGGAAATAAAATTTAGTACAAATTTATTTTTGAGATTGATTGACTTCCGCAGACATTTTTCCGTTGCTTCCTTATTATAAAATTTTACTATCCGTATATGGTATATTATCGGAGATTACAAAATTGGTCATCTAATTATTGAATCTAACCTTCTATGGTATCTATTTTTGAAACCAAATCTATAAATAAATATATATCGTTTGTTATTAAATTTTAATATTTTTTTTATTCCTAATAAAATACCCTCTTTATCACATGTGAAGTTTGCTAAAAATAATAATAATTTATATTATTTTTTTACGCGTGATTAAATATAACTGAAAGAGTACTTACTATTTGAAAGACGCCAGCAAATCATTATGTTACAAACTAAACAAAAATATTTATGATCTTAAAAATAAATTATTAAAAGATGGACTATTTTGAAAATGTTTTATAAAAATTATTTTATTTTTAACAATTAATGTTTTTTTTTGAATCTCTAACAAATTTCTGAATATAGAAAAAGGAATCACACATATATCGAAAAATATTCGTTTATCTTAATAACGAGTGTTGCTAAATTGTTCGATTTGAGCCAATTTTTGAAAAAGGACAAATTCCATATTTTATTCAGAAAAAAATATTACCTAAGCCTGAAAATTTAGGTTATAGATGGTACAAAAGTTTGGACATCTAATAACGAAATTTCAAGGTTAGCACAATATATTTCTGGATAAAATATTGTTAGTTTTTTTAAAATCGACTCATATCGAACTGTTTAACAACACACTACTTAAAATCATAGAGAGCAAATATTTTAGATTCTCCTCTTTATAAAAATTTAACATATGTAAAAAATTTATCGAATAATATAAGGACTATATTTGCCTCTTTTTGGTGTAATTTCGGTTATCACCAATTTTTTTCTTATTATTCAAATATATTGTAAATTTACAAAAGCTATTTTAAATTATTAAAATATTAATAAGATATTTATAATTATTTGATGATTATTTGAATGATTTTGGGTAAAAGAAATAAATAAGAGATAAAATTTTATTTAATTATAAAATGTATTACTGTTGGCAATGCCTGCATTAATATATTTATATTTTGTTATATTATGATATATTATATTCAATTAATTATATTATTATTGTTAGAATGTAGTATTTATTTTAGGTTCTTAAGCAATAAGAATATAATAGCGATATTTTAATTGTAATTATCATATTGTATTTAAACGGCATCTGAATCTAATAACTAAGTCAATTATTGTGAATAGAAGTTTATTTTGAGATTCTCTTATTAATATATCTGGAAATAACAAGTTATTTCGATTGTTATGATCATCAGACTCACTATAAATCATGAAGAGAAGGGAGGGGAAGTTAGATATTTATTTAAAACTATTTCTTAGCAAAACATCTTGAAATCGAGCATAACTAAAGTTAAAATAAAATTATCCTGCTCAGTTAAACACCATTCTCAATATTTCAGATTTTTTGATGAAATTTAAATAAAACTGAATCGAAGATCCTTTTTTAGTAATTGAATTGATATATTTACAAAAATATAAATTATAAGGAGTTATAATATAATATCTAAATATATGCTGATTTCTTCTAACCATTAGAATATTTTATAAAAATTCTTAAAAATTTCTTATCAGTTAAATGACCACTTCTTAGTTATTTTATATAATTTTCTGAGCAATTAATTTTTTATGAACCAATTTTATAAGCAATTATAATTTTATGCTTAGCTATTTTTTATCTGAGTATTAAAAAATTATTCTGAGTTAATCACTATTTTTTTCTAAGATTTATTTATTCCAAGCGTTTAAACTAAAAAAATTTGAATATAAAAAATCAAAATTTAAAATTTCGAAAAAGATTCATTAATTAAAGATGCCAAATTAAATTATAAACAAATTAACTTGAATATAAAAAACTTTTATAAAAATTAACATAGAATCTCATTAATGTATTGATTTTTCCAGGTGCCTTTTTTTTGGATTAAGGAGTTAAGGCATAGGCCTCTTAGGTTAATATACGTGTAATATATCATAATTTCTATCTTTTAAACTATTTATCATGTGATTGACTTCAAAAATATTGACCACCACCTATTTGTAAACATTTATCTTGCAAATTGATCATTTCAAATACATTAGGATTGAGGAGGCATTTTTTTAATTTGAAACCTCGAGATGTAAGGTGGTAAACTAAAAATTTCTCATGTTTTTATTAGATCCTTTTTATAGAATTAAATTGAGTAGATATTTCAGTATTACTTTTTCTATAAAATTTCCTTATTATAGCATAAAGACTATTTGCCAAATTTTATTGTTTTATTAGGTCTATCTCTTTTTCAAAACTTAAGACCTTATAATACTTCTCCCCATTACACATATTTTTATAATCACTGAACAACAAAATGTTTTAAGTTTCATTATTATTTATTCATGCTTACTAAAAACAAAAATTAAAATAATGATTTGTAAAAATTATTAAAATTATGTTAGGAATATATAAATATAAATCAAAAATTATTCATATACTTGAATCAACTTCCAAGACTAATAAAATTAAACAGATTAGCGATTAGAATGTAAAATTTATTCGTTACCTTTAATACACACAATAATTAAAACGAGAGTTGATAGAAAGGAAAATATTTTGTTCATTGCCATAAATAAAAAAAAATTTATAAAAAATATTTTCTAAAAAAATTAAGTATTTATATTAAAATAATTAGATATAACTTCAAATCAAATTATTAAATAATTTTAATTTATGCATAACCTTTCATTACAAGGTCAAAAATAATCAATTTTAACTAATAGTTATACTGTGAAAATTAATATAATTTAAAATCGGATAAACTAAACGCGTTATATTATAAAATTTTAAAATATAATAATCAGGTTATCTATATTATAACAAAAAAATTAATTTAAAAGGAAAAAAATAGAAAAATTTTAATTAATAAGGTCGTATTCATTACGGCATATCTAAGAATTCAAAAAAAAAATAATTGATTGTTTCATGTCTTATAAAGGATATATAAAATTCTTTAACCAAAGCATTTAGATTATAATATAACTAAAAGTCGTAAATAAGAAAACAAGATCTTTTATATTTTTATTTCATCAGGGTTAATTCTATCAATGAGTTATAGATATCTGATTAGTTTTGTAAGAAATTAGAAGATGAAAATTGCACAGATTAATAGAAATCATGAATCTTATTTTAAAATAATAAAATTTACTCATATTGTGATATTCTGAGATGGCTATCTTTCCTAGTAATTCTATGGAATCCCTTTCCTTTTTATTATAAATAATTTTTCTTGTATTTAATGTTTCTTTTTATGGAAATAAGCTATTATTATTTAAAAAAATATGCCCAACCAATAAAATAAGGTTCTCACTGTATAATTTATTATATATAATATTTGCTATAAATATATATATAAACACCTATGACAAAAGAAAATTATTATAAAAGATTTTTAATAAAATATGGCTATGAATAACTAACAATATATATGTTTAAAATAATACACTAAGGCCTATTTCTTGTTATCAAATAAAACTACCCTTATTTAGGTTTGCAGTTTTGTTCGCTTGAACGTTTTTTCTTGTTTACGGACAAATAAAGTCAGGTGCATGGAATATGATGTGGGGTGAAACGACTCTTACTAGCACGGATTTGAATTGAAGATGTATATTAATTCATTCTAGAGTTTGGGGAATGCTCAGAGGAAATAAGACATCACCCCTTCTCCCACCTGTGCTTTTTGGCACTCCTTTGGAGGTTCCAAGATGATAATAATTAGCAAAATTGTTAAAGTTATGTGCTACTTTTTTTTAGAAGCAGTAACTAATAAAACGCTACCTGAAAAAAAATAGGGATAAGCGGTAGCGTTCTTTTTTTTTTAAATTTTATATAAAAATTTATTTATTTAATTATAAATTTTAATATTATAATCCAATAGTTATTTTTAATATTATAAAACTTTACATTTAATTTTAAAATTTACATTCCAAAATCAGCTTTATAAATTATAAATCTAATTTATCACGTAATTTAAAAAAAATATAAACTGCAGGGAATAGAGAAAGACATGGAAGAGAATAATTTTGAGGCAACGTGATAACCACGTAATTTTATTTATAGAGATTATTTTCTTATATAAAAGTTAATAAAATTATATTTTTGCATTTTTAGTCATGATTTTATATATTTAATTTTTAAATTAATTTTATTGACATAATAGGATATATAAAAAATTTAAAAAAAATCTGTTATAAAATAGGGTAAAAAGTGGCGAACTGTGTCCTGGTTCGACTTAATTTTGATTCTTAACTGCTTTTTCGTTTAAGCTAAAATCTTTTGAACTATTTATATAAGAATACATAATTATTATGTTTATATATATGTTGTATTCCATATTAAATCAACCAAAAAAAGTCGATTCTCAACCCGACCCCCTTCGATTTTTTTAAAAATTTGCATGTTGGTAGTATATACTCTAACTAATAAAAATGTAAAATTTTACTTTTCAAATCGCCTTACTTCATGAGATATGGCCATCTTTAGAAAGGCGGAAATTCCAAAATACACTATATTTAATTTTAAATGTCTCAAAAGTATTTAAGCTAAAGACATGATATAAATTTTATTAAATAGCTCTAGAATAGCTCTTTAATATGACATAAAATTTATTTTATTAAAAAAAAAGTCTATTACCAAAAACCGGAAATGGCTATAAAATAAAAATTACTCTTTTTTTTCTTCTAAATTTTTTTTACAGATAGACATTATACTTCTTAATATTTGTTGTACAAAATCCTAGATTGGATCGAGTACTGGGCCAAAAGTTATTAGACTTTAAATATAAGTATTATGGTTTAAATCCTATATTATACCAACCAAATGTATAGTAATTTACGAAACAAATAAAAAGAAAATTCGTTTGGGATCGGGCCAGATATATTTTTTTATATATATTTCTGGCCTTGTTAGAAAAATTAGGCCCTATGCAGATCACTAGTAGACATTGTATCATATTTAGCACATAAGTTTAGCCATTTTACTTTATAAAGAAAATAATTGTAAAAATATTTATAACTTTATTTAGTAATTAATGGGAAATTAATATTCTAATAAACATATTAATTAAATAATATCGTACATTAAATATTCTAATGAATTAGAATAAAATTTTACTTTTATTCTTCCTTCCATTGATCAATGAATGATATTTTTGTGTCCCGGGAATTCGTTTGGCCATTAGAAATCTATTTTCAAGATTGATTTCCATTCTTAAATATTCTACGTTGCTAACAATATATAATTAATTCCCGGGATATTGATTCTCGCATAATTATATAGAGTTATTATATGATTTCCATGAGGATGTTGCAGGCTTGCTCTAGCCCCCAACCTCTTAGTAATTCCCCCTTAACTATCGCAAGGAGTTTTGCCATGTGCAGTTGCAAAATAATGCCATTCTGCTTTGATCCCAAAGGTTTACAAAGTTTTTTTTGTTCTTATACTGGGTAACAGCTCCATCAGAAAATAAAATATTATTGAAATCTTATCAAATCTTTCTTTCAAGAATAGAATTAATTTTATTTGATAAATGAAAGGAACAAGTATTGTGTTTGAGATAATCAGATATTATCAAGTAACTTAAATGTTAGATGATATCGCCTTCGCGGTAATAAATCATAAATGGATGGTTGCCTGATTATTAGTCCAATGGAAACCTTAAGCGTGATCTTGAACTACAAAAGCTTAGTTCTCTGCAAAATCGGATATTATTAGATATTCTCCATCCTTCAAATTCGATTTTAATGACCTAAAAAATGGAAATTGCCGAAGAAATAAATGCATGAGGAATTAAAATATTTAATTTTTCAATCAAATACACAAATTCGTTGGCAGACTTTGTTAAAGTTTCGAGTGCATTACACTCAGCTGCCATTGTTAATTTTATATAATCTATGGCATTATTATCAAACAATAAGTGTAGTCTTTCTTTAAGTTCCAAAATGCCGGGACACATTTGGCAATTCCTTAAGTAACAGCAAGGCTGGGGTGGATTGCATAGACTTTGTGCAATGTAGTGTTTATAATCTTTTAAGGGAGGAAATGGAAAGTTATGCTGGTTTGCAATTAACTTATCTAATTTACCACCAATTGTAATTAACTTAAAATTAATAGAAGGTAATGTGATAGGGATCGTAGAAGTAAAAGGTAAGATGGGATTCGTTGAATATTTTTTTAATTTTTTCCAGCAAGAATTACAAATTTTTTGATTAATTGATAAGCCAGTAATCACTTGTATCATCCACTGTAAAACACCTCTAAGATCGTAACGTACTGAATGAGATTATATTCGATATGGGTTGCAGCACTTTACAGGAATTGTAGACATTTAAAATATAATTTTTTTAAATTAATAAATAAATTTAATTTTTTAGAAAAATGGCTATGTAAAATTAATCAATAAAAATGACGGTTATTGCTGTTGGAATTAATTTTAATATATAGAATTTATGCCAAATATAATTATTTTTATTTAAATGTATTTCTGACGATCCAATAATAATTAATTATCTGGCAATGAAAAATAAACTTCATCATTCACTCACGGAGTTGCCAGGTCAAAAAATCTCGAATTTAAGAAGAAATTTAGGATGAATATAATCTTTAGGTTGGGGTGAGATTATTGAGCTCACTTTTTATTATCATAGTTGTTACCATATTACTTTTTACGAAATCTTATTATTTATTTCGTAGGTTGCCTCCAAATTAAGGCGTTTTTCGTTATATTTAAAATGATACAATACAATTTGGTAAATGTTGTTTTGAGTTTTTTAACATTTAAAAAATGCAAAATAATAAGATTTTTTAGGATTTTAGTTTTATTGCTATTATTCACATATATTGCCAACTTTTTTAAAAAAAATAATTACTCTATATTTGGTATAATTTAGGATTTAAGCCATACCACTTATATTTAAAGTGTAATAACTATTGACCCAGTACTCGTCCCAATCTAGGATTTTGTAAAAAAATTAAAAAGTATAATGTCCATCTGTAAAAAAAATTTTATAGCTATTTCCGGTTTTTGGTAATAGACTTTTTTTCAATAAAATAAATTTTTTGTAAAAAGCTATTCTAGAGCTATTTAATAAAATTTAAATCATGTGTTTAGCTTAATTATTTTTTGAGATATTTAAAATTAAATATAGTTAATTTTGGAATTTCCGCGTTTCTAAAGATGGCCATATCTCTTGAAGTAAGCTGAGTTGAGAATTAAAATTTTATATTTTTACTAGTTAGTGTATATACTACCATCATACAAATTTAAAAAGAATCGATGGGGATCGGGTTGAATCTTGAGTTGATTTGATATGGAATACAACATATCTAGATTTAAGTAGCACAATATTTGATATTCCTAACAGTGACTCAAAAGGCACGATGCCAGATATACCGAATGAATATTATATAGAAAAATCTCAAATGAATAGAAATTTATGTAGGGTTTATGCATAAGACCTCTTTTAAGCGACTCAGGTGATGCTAAATTTACTATATAATTATTCAGTTCAAACTTTGCATTATTTAATGCAGCGTTATTACAAAATTAAGCCAATAAATAGGTATAAATTTATAAATATGTAGCGTTATAATGATAAGGCTACCTGATAAAATTTGAAAAACTTATGCGATGCGCACCCGGAGTGAACCGTAACGAATCGTTAAATCATTATAACCGTTTTAAATATCAAAACCGTAACCGAACCGATATAATTATTTTTTGAAGGAGTAAAAAAAAACCTTTATTAAAAAAGGTTAAACCGGTTCAGTTTTTATATTTTATGAATTAAAAAAAATTAGGATATCCAGAATTATATAAACTTGCTCTTATAGTACTGGCGGTTCCAGCAACACAAGTTACTGTAGAAAGGGCCTTTTCGAGGCTAAAATTTGTGTTATCGTCACAAGAAACAAATATGAATCCATTTATATTAGAAAATATATTACTTATAATATATTTAAAAATGAGTTATTTTGAATCTTATATTTTTTTTTATATATAATTCATAGATGCTTATAATAAAAATAAATTAGATGGTGTTGCTTCAATAAAAAAAAAAAATTTCTAACCGAAATGAACCTTTATAATTAGCTGAACCGAATAGAACCTTTGTAAAATTTTTCTTAAGAACCGTAACCTTTTACATACTGAACCGTCATATATAATGGTTCGGGTCCCTGGCGATGCGAAGCTAAAAAATATAAGACACAAACATATAAATAATCACGAATTCGATCAAAGGGTATATGATTTTCCTTAAATATTATATATAATTATCTGTATTTTGGCTTTATCTTAAATTATTTTAAAACTGAATCAGCTGTAATAAAGCAACGCTTGGAGATAACACATTTCCTATAAATTCAGCGTTGGTGATGAATTACGAATCGCTTGAGTGATATCAGGTGCGATTACTATACAAGGCCTAATGGTGATTTATAATATAAAACGAAATTTCTAATCCATAAGTTTCGGTTATTTTCATATTATCTTAATCCTAATCGAATATAATAATTAAAACTATTAATATGATTTCCTATACCATCATAATATTTCTTATAATACACATAAAATAAAAATGCATTATTTAAAAAAAAACATTATTTAAGATGTAGGACATGATATTAACGACAGAGAAATGGCATATTAAGATAGAGAATCTAGAACCTCATAGAAGGTGTCTAAAAAATGGCGCGTTTTGTGTTATGAACAAAGTACCATATTGTGGTATCCTATGTATACGTAATAAAAAAGGTTGCATGCGCCTGCCAATCTCAACAAGACTACCTAGATGTGAAATAATCATATTATTTAAATGGCTCTCTTATTTACTTCTATTTGATTTGTTAGTATAAAACGAACTAAATTGAGAAATTACCTAATTTTTTTATAGAAAAAAATATAGTCTTTTGATGAAAATATATAAACTCAGAGACCTACAGACCCGGCCCTATACCCGGTCTGGGTACACGGACCAAATCGTATTTTAATATTACCTGAATTTTTTTTTTAAATACTCGGGCCGGGCCGTGTATTTTTAAACCAAGTATTTTAAATCGCCACTATTAGCATAAATAATTAAAAATATATATAATATTTTTTTTTTATTAAATCCATTTTTTAATAACATTTTTATTAGAAAGTTTATATATATATCGCTATGTTCAAGTATTGCTGTACATTTTAATAAAATTTATTTTTTAAAATAGGAATTACCAGGTGAACTTGAAATTAATTTGGTAAGGACAATTTTAGAAAAAAATGGTGATTTTATGTATAGGAATATATTAATGAATCTATCTACAAATCTAAAAAAAACTTTGAGTTAAGTTTTCTGGAAAACTTATAATTTTTTACATATTAAATTTGTCTATTTATTATAATTTAAACTCCTATCTTTTACCGTTTTTGAAGGTAGATCTAAAATGGAAGAATACCTTTAATACAAATTGTATTATTTGGGTTTTTTTAATAAATATATAAGACTAAAGGGATTTTAAAAAACGCAATAAATTTTTAATATATTTGTAATTCTGTAATCATTTTATTTACCACAATAAAGCATGCAAATAGTTCCAATCAAAATAAATATTATAATAAAAAACAAATTAAATGATAGCAGTTTTGGATAAGGTCTTCAGATCGTTAATACATTTGTTCATCGCTTCTTTTTCCTAAAATAATATTAACAATATAAATTTAATTTAATGGGAGTAATATTGGAAATGGCAGAGTGCCATCTAAAATTTAAGATAATTATCCTATTCCATTTGCTTAAATAAAAAAATATACCAATTCAGTGAAAATAGTGTATCTTCTTCAAAAAATTCTTTATTTAATTTGTATCAAAATTCTAATGAATGGCCCTAAGATCTTATTATAAGGTCTTTTTTAAGATCACTTTAAAGGCAAAGGAGCTGCCAAATATTTATAATAATTTGTGTATATTTAAGTTTATTACACACAATTTTTAAAATGTTACACACAATTCGGACTCTGAATTTTATTTTATTAATATCCATAAAAATAAATATATAAAAGGCTAAAAAAAAGATGATTATTATTTTTTTGTTTCCGCCGTTTTTAAATTATTATAAGTTTATTTTATTTGTGTGAATTATATTTGGATATTAATAAAATAAAATAAAGAGTCCGAATATTAAAAATTGTGTGTAATAAAACTTAAAAACGATCTCCGATTCGATTAGTAGCAGTAACAAATACTAGACCAATAGCTGAGATAGTGGGTCAGAGGGCGGAGATGCTGCGACAAATTGGGGAATTAGCAGAAACGACCTCGCCATCTATAGTGGGATCGGGAGCGGTGCAATGGCCTCTTATAGACATCTCTGTGGGAACATCGAACGGGAATCAACAGGGGGAGACTATTATAGTAAACGTAGGGGCCAGAGAGGCGCAGGAAACAGACCAGGACTCAGGGGAGATATACAGAGAACCGGTGGGGGTACCAGAGTTGGGAGGAAGCCAGGAATGGGACAATATGTTAGATTTCCTCATGACGGACAAAGAATTAGAAGAAATTCTAGGCGATAGTGAGGATGGAGGATTTAGCGTATCCTTATGGGGGGCGTGTTATGGATGTTAAGATTTTATTTGATTGTCAGATCAAAAATAATATTGGCTTTGGTCAAGTCAATTGGAATTAATTTTGTTAATTTAATAAATCGGCATCATAGTAAAAGAAAGTATATTTTTTTTATTATTTGTTTTTTTTTTATTTTAGGAAAAAATTTATTATTAATAAATGAATATTAATTTTTATAGAAAAAATAAATATATATAAAAGACTAAAAATGGTAAATTATGATTATTATTTTTTTTGTTTCCGCGGTTTATAAATTATTAAACATTAGTTTATTTTATTTGTGTGAATTATATTTGGAAATTAATAAAATAAAATTAAAAGTCCGAATTGTGTGTAACATTTTAAAAATTGTGTGTAATAAACCTAAAAAATTATATAATAAAATTTCGAATAAAATATAAATCCTTTAAACATGATTTTTTTTTAAAAAAATAAAAATAATACTTGGAAAAAAAAATGGCATCCAAAAAATCATGTCCATTTAATCTATTACTATTTTACTAGGAATCACGTGACATTTTTTTAGAAAGGCATATTAATTTTATTTATGATGGATTAGAAAAAAAATAGGAAATTTGTTTAAATTTTGACATTTCAATAACAGCTGTTTTGTAAAACAGTTGTTTCTAGAAAAAACGGTAGATTCAACTAGAGGTAGAATTTTAGTCGGACAGTTTGGCTCGATTACGTAGAGCAAGTAACAGGATTTTTTTTTAAACGGACTGTTCAGATAATTTTAAAAACTTGTTTAGATTTTGAAATTCAACGATATAATTTGTTTTTGACCCACAGGCAGGGATGTGAACCCGGACCTGGAACCCTCGTATCTTGGCCGAACCCGAACCCTTTTAAAAAGTGGAGGGTTCAAGGGTTCAGGGTAAAAATTTTAACGGATAAATTTTTTTTTTAAAATAATGTAAAAATATTATTTTTAAAAAATAATACAAAATTTTTATAATTTTATTAATTTTTTTCGTGGAATCATTTATTTTATATTCGCGCTTTTCTCTTGATTTTCTTCCTGGACTTCATTTCATTTTATTTAGAGATTGATACCATAAATTATTTTCTAGTGTAAGTAATAATATTTTATTATGTAAATTTATTAATATGCTTTTTGCCTAAAAAAAAGCATTCATATTCAAATGTCTGAGGAGAATTTGATGAATGCTTTAGTTGAGCTTGTTACAATAAATGGAAGACCTTTCAATATTCTTGAGGATTCCGGTTTAAAAAAAATTATTGATCCTATTAGTAAGGCAATTGGAACATCAATTAACCGTTTTAAAATTAAGGGCTTAGTGGTTGATGAATCGAAAAAAATGCAAGCAAAAATTATAAAAGAAACAAAAAACAAATTAATTTCATTAAAAATAGATTCCGCCCAAAGATTAGGGAGAAATATTTTAGGAATAAATATACAATATATTAAAGGAAATTATATAACCTTAAGAAATTTAGCAATGAAGGAGAAAGTTCAACTTCTGAAAATATAAAAAGAATGATAATAGAAACTTTAAATAAATTCCATATTCCTTTAAGAAACGTTTATACCATTACTACGGATAATGGTGCTAATCTAGTCAAATCTATTAAATTATTAAATGAATGTTCATTGGACGAAATGGATGATATAGATATAAATAATGATGATAATAATTTTGAGGACATAAGTGAATTTGACATACCGGAGATAATAAAAGATTTTTCCACGAAGATATACTGTATCAGATGTGCAGCCCACACACTACAATTAGCTATTAATGATTCCCTCAAAAATAATATCTTTAAAACTATAATTGACAAAGCAAGGGATGTTGCAAAATATTTAAGAACTCCTACAATTGTACGAATATTAAAATCCATGAAAAGGCAAATGGCAATATTAGATTGCACAACCCGTTGGTCCTCTATCTGTATGATGCTAGAGCGATTAATAAGTTTAAAAGATTTCTGTGATGATTTTATTATAGGATCATGTGAAATCATTTTGTCAGAGGATGATTGGAATCAAATCAAAGACCTTACTAGGGTGTTGGTTCCTTTGAAAATTACTACATTACGATTGCAGTCAGAACAGTTGTGTTTATCCGATTTTTATGGCATATGGGTGAGATGTCGATTAGAATTAGAAAAATTTACAAGTTCCTTTTCATACGAAATATTAGAAAACATGAAAATACGAGAGCAACAATATTTGAAAAATAGTGTTGTGTATGCCTCAATATATTTAGATCCTCGATATCAAGTTCTATTAAGTATTGAGCAAAAGCAAATGGCAATAGACCATCTCGACGATTTATGGCATAACCATAACTCTATTATTAACAATATATTGGAGGCTTCAACATCTAATGGTTGTAGCGATAGTAATGATGATAGTAATATTGACGATCTCGAAATTTTATTATTAGATAGAGAAAAAAAAATAAAATTA
This sequence comes from Gordionus sp. m RMFG-2023, assembly GCF_954871325.1. Classification (NCBI taxonomy): domain Eukaryota; kingdom Metazoa; phylum Nematomorpha; class Gordioida; order Chordodea; family Parachordodidae; genus Gordionus; species Gordionus sp. m RMFG-2023. The sequence continues at coordinate 4,093,233 of NC_088777.1, read as the reverse complement.
TCATCAGGATCAGATAGAAAGGTGAAAAAAATATCGATTGTATCTTTAATTGAAAAATTCTCAGAAGTTAAGAGAAATAATAGGGATAAAAATATTTTAACATTCTGGGAGGAAAATTCTCTAATATATCCTGAATTGTATACCTTGTCTAGATTCGTCATGGCTGTACCGGCGACACAGGTACAATAATTTATATATTATAAAGATAACTATCTATTTTAGGTCAGCGTAGAACGTGGATTTTCTTCTTTGAAATACATATTGTCTAATTTACGTGGAAATCTCAAGGATGATATTTTAGAAGATATTATGATCGTTCGATTGAATAAAATATTTAAAATTTAAATTATTTCATTTTGAATTATGAATGTGTACATATATTGAAGTATAATAAAAATGAATGAAAAAAAAGTCTTATTTTGAGTCATTATTTTTATGTTCCCTGGACCCGGACCCTGGACCCGGGTCCTTTAAAAATTTATTACAGGACCCGAACCCGGACCCTTTTTTTTTGTTGAAGGGTTCACATCCCTGCCCACAGGATCTATGGGTACCCACAGATGAAACCCCAGCTGATGAACCTTCCAGGTCTTATTGGAGACAGAGCACCATTCACCTTTATTAAAGAACAGGAAAGAGCCACTGTCCCCTTCAAGGAACTTATTCTATTGAAATAATCTAAACTCCCATACCAATCAAATTCACCTATCCCTGATTTGTGTACTTAAGGCGAGTTGTCCTAAACAAATTTTAAAAAAACTTAAGATTGCATAACTTTCGTGAGTTTTAAGAGATACGAAACATGTCCCAATTCTTTTATTAAATTTTCGAAAGTATAGTTAAATTCTTCATATAAAATATTCAAAATGTTTTGATGAAATACACAGATTACAAAATTTTAATGAGAAAATTATTACATTTTCACAATTCGTAAAACTTTTAAAAATCACAAAACATTAGCGAATTTGAAAAAAAAAAACATTTAGGCCAATATTTTAAATTTACATTAAAAATGGATCATATTTTTTTCTTCGTTGAATTTTCTAGATTTCATTATATTTAGGAAAATAGTCTAAAAAAAGAAGTAATAATTGGATTTTATTTTTATTTAAATTCCTATTTGTTATTATAAAATATATTTTAGTTATTTATCATAAATAAAATTTGATATCATACCAATTGAGGGGTAATACTAGCGTACACGTGTCTAATAATCCAGTCAATCATATTTTGATGTTCGAAACTCCTTTTAGTGTTTATTATCTCGGTTTTGTAATCCTTAACAATGGGTACGAAATTTATAAATTAAAGATTAATAAATATGTCCTAAATAAAACTTACATTCCTTCCGGATGTTAAAAATTAAACTAGAATTATTTTTTTTAACAAACGATTTTTTATAAAAAAAAAATATGAGATATTTTTCATTATGGTGTGATAAAAATATTGGTACGAAATAAGTTTCGTTCCTTATCAAAAGTAAGGCCGCATTTATAGTAAACGCTGTTCAAGCGTTGCGTTATTACAAAAATACAATAATTGGGTATTAAATTTATAAATATGGAGCGTTATAGTGCGCACAAATTAAGCGTTTCAAACGTAACTAATGCATTTCGAATGCATTCGTTTAAATTGAGCACTTTTACTTTTTTCAATCGCGCCAATTTTAAAAAACGCAATCTGGTTTGCTTTTTTTATAACTTTTTTTTATAAAAGTAACATTTTGATACGATAAAATATGGATATTCCTTCTAAAATGTAAGAAACATGATATATTTTTAAATATTAATATATAAATTTATATTTTAAAAATGAAATTCAATATAATCTTAATTAATAATATAAATATAGAGCATGGGATGACAATATAACCAAAAAATTTCTTAGATGTTTTAGAAATGGAAGAGATGATCTGTAACCAACAACATCCAGATCATAAAAAGACCATGCTGGTGATGGAGAATTTAACTAAAATCGGGTCTAGGTATAAATAATAAATATCAATATGTATGCCTACATTTATTTAAGGTTAGAAGAAGATTTTCCTGAATATGATACGTCATGTCTCTGTTTAAAGAAGAAGATAAAGAATTATAAAGACCAGCTATAAAATTAAGCTGGCAAAAAAAAGTGGGTCAGAAGCTTCCAAGTCTTCATATAAATGGTTGGAGCATATTAAATTTATGGAGCCAACCATTGCTGACATGCCAACAACCAGTAATTTTGATATTAGTGAGAGTATCAAAAAGATATCATCTAGTCAACAATTGGAAGATAGGTTGTTGGAGCTATTAGATAAGAAACCTTCTTTAAATAGGTAAAATTTATTATTATCTTTAAAAGCTTATATTTTATCTAGGTTGTATCTACAAGCATTGGAAGCAGATCTTGATGCTCTAGATATACATAGGCAGTATCTTTTTAAATCTGAGGTTATGAAATTCATGTATTCCTTACATACAAATTATTTAAAACCATTGGAACCAATGGTGGACAATATTGAAACTCCACTTGATATTTTTAATAGTATTATAGATTGAATTATATTTGTATATATATATATATACATTCTTTGTATATATATATATATTTTTATAAATATTATGATATTATTTGTATATATTTATTTTTATAAATATTATGATATTATTTTTAAAATAAATATTCATAAAGTTTTTATTTATTAAAATAGTGTCCTAATTATTAATAAAGATTGAAAAATTAGAATTAAATTCTATTTTATATTAATACAATCAATTTCATATTTGATATAATTAACAATCACATATATATAAATAATTAAGAGTTTAAAAAATTTTAAAATTTGTCTCTTAAAATTTCTTATATAATTGTTGATGAATAGTTTTGTCTGTCTCTGCTAATAGAGAATGGTTTAGTGGTCAGATTATGAAATGTATCTACTATATATATAATGAAAAATAGATTTATTAAAATATATATTAATAAATAACTCATTAAATATTCATTTTTTTATTAAATTTTTTGTCAAATAAATTCTGTGATTTAAGATTTAAAAATTTAAACACATTTTTTATTATGTAAATATATTTATGAGGTAATATTCTAAATAATAACAATCAATTTCATATTTGATATAATTAACAATGATATATGAAAAAATAATTAAGAGTTTCAAAAATTTTTAAATTTGCTCTTAAAATTCTAGATTCAATTTGAAGAATTGTTTTGTCTGTCTTTGGTGGTCAGATTATTATTGTATCTTTTAAATGTAATGAAAATAAAATACTACAATATTTGTTGTACCTATGTCATCAACTTCAGAACCTATTCCTTGATTGCTTATTATTATATTATGCACAAGGCATAAAGTCTCTATATGCTCCAAACTAACTTCTATAGGTTTGCTGAGAATTTCAAATTATTTTACAATGCCCCCAAAGCTATGTTCAACACTAACCCGAGCATGTGATAATCTCATATTATATTCTCTTTCCTCTATAGATAGACCTTTTTTAGGATAGGGTTTCATCAAATAATGTGACAGTGGAAAAGCGTCGTCTGCTACCATTACATAAGGCATATTTTCACTAAGGCCAGGAAAAGGTTTGGCAGGTGGTAGATCAAGAGTCTGGTTAACAATTTCTGCAATTTTTTTTATTGATACTCTCACTAGTATCAAAATTACTGGTTGTTGGCCTGTCAGCAATGTTGGCTCCATAAATTTAATATGCTCCAACCAATTATATGAAGACTTGGAAGCTTCTGACCCACTTTTTTCTTTATAATTCTTTATCTTCTTCTTAAAACAGAGACATGACGTATCATAATCAGGAAAATCTTCTTCTAACCTTAAATAAATGTAGGCATACATATTGATATTTATTATTAATACCTAGACCCGATTTTAGTTAAATTCTCCATCACCAGCATGGTCTTTTTATGATCTGGAGGTTGTTGGTTCCAGATCATCTCTTCCATTTCTAAATAGCTAAGAAATTTTTTGGTTATATTGTCATCCCATGCTCTATATTTATATTATTAATTAAGATTATATTGAATTTCATTTTTAAAATATAAATTTATATATTAATATTTAAAAATATATCATATTTCTTACATTTTAGAAGGAATATCCATATTTTATCGTATCAAAATGTTAGTTTTATAAAAAAAAAGTTATAAAAAAAGCAAACCAGATTGCGTTTTTTAAAATTGGCGCGATTGAAAAAAGTAAAAGCTCAATTTAAACGAATGCATTCGAAATGCATTAGTTACGTTTGCAACGCAACGTTTGAAACGCTCAATTTGTGCGCACTATAACCATCTCTCTTCTTATTATTCTGATCTAGGCAACCCGGCGCCTTGCATAATTCCCTTGAGTTTTTTAAAAGACGGATGGTGAAAACTTGTGCCATTTTGAGCAATTCTTCAGAAATATTTATATATTTGAAATCACCATTCAATTAGCAATTTAATGATGTGCATATTCGATATATTATATTTAGTTTCGGGAAAAAAAGTTGATAAAATCACATATCTAATTTCTGATACAAAAAAAACAAAATTGATACCAAATTAATGCTCAAATATTTATTTAAAAAAAATAAAAGAAAGGAATGAAGAAAAAAGTAAAAGCTCAATTTAAACGAATGCATTCGAAATGCATTAGTTACGTTTGCAACGCAACGTTTGAAACGCTCAATTTGTGCGCACTATAACCATCTCTCTTCTTATTATTCTGATCTAGGCAACCCGGCGCCTTGCATAATTCCCTTGAGTTTTTTAAAAGACGGATGGTGAAAACTTGTGCCATTTTGAGCAATTCTTCAGAAATATTTATATATTTGAAATCACCATTCAATTAGCAATTTAATGATGTGCATATTCGATATATTATATTTAGTTTCGGGAAAAAAAGTTGATAAAATCACATATCTAATTTCTGATACAAAAAAAACAAAATTGATACCAAATTAATGCTCAAATATTTATTTAAAAAAAATAAAAGAAAGGAATGAAAGTTTATGAATTTTTCCCAAAAAAAAATATAATATATCGATATACACGTCATTAAAATGCTAATTAAATGGTATATAAATATTTCTCATTTTTGCTGGAAAAAAAATTAATACCAAATTAGTGGTCACATGGTACAAGTTTTTTTTTTTACATACAATACCATTTTTTTTAATAATAAAAAATAAAAGTTTTATACGATAATGTTTAAAAATACAACCACGTATAAATTATGTGATCTTTGTCTTCATATTAGGTGGTGCACTATGTCTAAATTTGACAAGTTTCATTTGGTTGCAAAAAAAAGCCATTTAAATAAAAGCACTCTCTCCTCATATTTGAAACTAAAAATCATGTTTATATAAGGGCATATTACAAATTAAAATCAATTAGATAAAAATAAATGATTAAGCTATATTTAAAAAAAAATTAGCATTAAAACCTACAATTTATATCTATTGAATGAGCCTTCAAATTACTTTGCTTCATAAATTACATGGAAATATGCCTGCTATATTTATATTAGGAATTTTATTTTGTTGATATGTCAAAGATTATGAGTATTTTGAATAAATAAATCTGTAATTGTATAAATATTTATTGAATAAAATTTTGGCTGATATTATAAAATGCAAATAGCTTATATACATGAACTCATAGATAATATAGATAGAAATTCTAATGATAAATCAAATGTCAAGTTCATATGTTTCTAAATTTTAAATTCATATTCTAATTTTCGTTTAAAAAATGTATAATCAAGGTATAAAAACGGATTAGACTTATATATTTCTATGTATCTTTATTTTAAATGGCGACCAGCTGATTTCAAATCTGGACAACTTCTAAAACATTACATTATCAGTTTGACACCATATTAATGTTTATGGATACAAAAGAAAAAATGAAAGAAATATAATATAAATAATTAAATATATTTAAAAAAGCTGCTTTATATGTGGAAAGAATGGAAGGGTTGTAAAAATATTATTTTCAAAGTGAAAGAAAGGATTGATATAAAATCTATGATTAAACTAACCAATCTTTTTTTGATAGCATCATGAATAGCTACAAGCCTTTCCCGGTAATTCCTTTCTAATTGTAGAGCAACATTATCCTAAAAAGAAATCATTGAAAAGTTATTAAAATCAAAAAAAAAATTATTTATCAGTATTATAAATGAATGATGGTTTATTAAAAAGATGTATTGGATCTACTATATCTGTACTAGTACCAATCTAATATCCATATCTCAAAAAAAATTATCATTAGTCATGTTGATACTTAAAATCTATTTTAATTAAAGAAAATATTGTTCAAGTAAATCAATGGCAAAAGTAAGATTAATTTATTATCTATTTAATATAGCCATTAGAGTATATTATCTGGTAATGGAGAAAAAAATCGCCAAAAAAAACTCCTAATACTGCAAAAAAATTGCTCATAAAAAGTTGTATTTCTATTATATAAAAATGATAGCTATTTATCTATACAATTGATTGAACTTGCAAATACAAATATAATGTATTTATAGGAATGGATTAAGTATTTTTTTCACAGAAGAGCTGAATTTCAACCTCATCCTGTTCTGACTCTAATATCCCATACATCTCTAATTTGTAATTTTATTTTTAAATTAATTACTCTTTGAAATTGGGCTATATATTTAGGGGCTTCTGATTCTCTCTGCTTGATTTTCTCAGATTCTATATTGTTTTCATAAAGCTGAATGTGTTTCTGATGTAAATCTCTAACATCTTTAATGTTATTCTGTATAGATATTACAATTATAGTTTATAATTTTATCAATGAAAAGAAAAAACTTCATTGGCCTATTCTTCATCAAAAATAAATAAATACAAATATTTTTACTTAAATAATAATTAATTAGTTATTATAATATATATTAAATAATATAACTTTATTGGGCAAAAATTTTCAGGAAAAAAATACATTTATAAAAAGAAACAAACTAATAATCTGCCAAAGGACTACAAAAGATAGGCCTACTCCCTATGAGGGTGATAACACTGAAATTCTTTCCCTTTAGGAAAATCTTCACCATACCTATGATTTATATTTTAACTCTTAAAGTAAAGATTTTATATTGTTCAAATTAAGATATTATTATAGATTATATAATATTTTAACAAATTTTATTTTAATTATATGATAAATTATACAATAATTAAAATAAATTACCTCAACTTTATTGAATAAATAATTTTTGACTTTTTCTCCATACATTTTAAGTAAGAAAATCTGAATCCCTATAAATACTATACCACTACAAAATTCTGTTTCCACTACCCAAATTTCTTTTTGTAATAAAGTTGTCACCAATCCACCAAAAAATAAATATGACCCTTTTGATAAAATACCATTATATAGACTTTTAAAATTATAATTAATTTATCATGACTAAAATAGATCTGATATTTTAAAATCAATTCTTAGATATGATAATAATCCTATTTAAAAAAATTTAATATAGAGATTTTAAATAAATTAGATACATAAACATAAATTCTCTTAATTTTATAAGATTATGATAATTATCCACAGATATTATCTATGTTAAAGAACAAATTTTCTACTGAGCTTTATACAAATATATATTTTTTAAATTAATTAAAAAATACCAGTAACGCCAGTCTTCATGTAAAAAAAATCAAACCATGAACTAGGTAATATACCAAATCGTACTTTTGGTGGGTACATATTTTGTTCTAATCTTGGATAGTTTTTTATATCTCTTTCAGGGTTCACTTTAGTCTTTGATGGATAATTATCTGATAGATTCAAAATTTTATTTGTAGAAGTAAGAAATGGGGATGATATTACATGTCTAAATTGAAGGATATAAAAAACCTATAAAATATTTTATCAACTTGTATGTTATTTGCAATATTCTCCTATTATAAGGATCTAATTTTAAAATAATAACTATATATAAAATAGGTCTAATTACATATTTTAGATAACATATTGAAGAGGTATACACAGCGTTTTGCTAAAAATAAGGCGATGAACTATAATTCTACTGAAGATTGATTACTCTTGACAATTTGAAATGTACGAATGTCAACTATGATTATTTCTATTTTAATCCATTTTTATAAAGAGATAATCTTTTATATTTAACTAGAAGAGTAAGATTCCTAAATTGTTTTTCTATATATATATCAATACATATAAATATATAATAACTGCTCTACTCAGCAAATTTAGGCCTATTACACCATTAAGTAATAATAGATGTAAAGTGATTAAAATAAAATATAATTTATGTTTATCAAAAATTTTCATATGTCAAGTATTTTAAAACTATTTAAATTAAATATGGATATTTTAAAATAATTTATATCTTAGATACAAGATAAAATAAATATTTTCCAAAATTTAAAATAAATATCCGCTTTATTACCCAATCCTAAACCTTAAGAACTGTGGTCTCAGCACGGTTTGCAGAGAACATGTTTTAAAGAATAAAGCTTTAACTACTTATATCTAAATTAGGAAAACTTTTCCAAAGGACACGTTTTAACAGAAAATAAAATTGCTAATTGTTGTGTTTTCAAACGATAACTTGTTTATCATTTATATTTTTCTATTTGTTTATACCATACTCGTATATTACCATTTTTTTTTGTTGAATTATACCACCCTGTTTTGATTTCGTCCTCAAAATTGGTTCTAGCCAGTTTTCAAGATGGACATGGATGGAAATTAATATTTATTTATTATCATTTAATTTAAAAAAATGGGGACTGTATAAGACCTCGGAAAAATAAATTGTATTGGTTAAATTTTTGATTTTAGTTTTTATTTTTATGTCCGATTATATGATATAATAAATTTTTACTTTTGATTAACTATTAAAATAAATTCGTGTTACATTAATTTCTCAACTTCACTAATGGGGGGACCCGTCTGTCCAACTTCAACATTAATCAATAGCGAAATAATATTTAGAACATTTTTTAAATGCTAAAATTTCTTCATTGATAAATAAAATCATCAACCTGGTTTCAAAATTTTGAAAATTTAAGTTCAATTGTTCAATTTTTATTATCTCTATATTACGAAGGCATTCCATATGTTATTATATTTATCTGCAAATATCATCATGACTTATCCTAACATTTGCCAAGTATGTCTTAAGGTTTGAAACCCTCTAATTAAAATCTATCTTCAATAAATATGATATAAATAATAGTACAATATTTCAATTTTGGAAAACATATCTTGCTTCTATCTCTATATTAGAAATGTAACCTTTTTAATGAATGCTTCTAATTTTTTTGAATTCCTTAATTTTCTAAGCATTTTACACTCCATCATATATCAAAGCACTGCCGATAGGCTCAGCTAAGTTAATAAATAAAAAAATATATTGATAACGTTTCTGGGACCACCCAATTGGGAAAGGAAACAATAAAAAATATGTAATAATGATCTTTAGAGAATTAATAATTACATAATTAGTTTTTATGTATATGTTCTTAAATATTAATAATATTTTAGGTTTAAAACTAATTATGTATTTTAACTAAATTAATTTCACTAAATATATCTATATTGCCAAGTTTTAGGTTATACATCACTGATTATAATAAAAACATTCGATTGGAATAGATAGTTAAATTGGTCAAGGTTTAACTTTTCTACCAAAATATAATTCACGCATTTAAAACATATGTTAGCAAATTTCTCAAAAGAAAGCTTAGAAAATAGGCAACTCCTAATACAAAACAAGTTACTTGAGATTTCTAATAAGTTTGATCATGAAAAGGAAAAGTATTTATCTATCATTTATGACATTGATCTGGAGGTGCAGAAAGCTGAAATTGATAAAAATCATCATGTAATAATGCCTAATAAAATTACAAATGTTTCTGATACCATTGAAACCGAAAAAATCTACCTTTCTCAATTAAACAATCAACATATTATTTCTGATAGTGTTTACAAGATTTTATCTACAGCTGTGATATCAAGTATATCCATTACAAATACTAATTCAATATCTAAGCTAGATCATATTAACAACAATATAGTAAATCAGCCATATATAAGTTTAGATATTATGAAACCAGACTTACAAATAACTCAAAATCTCTCAGCCAATATCAATATCCCTTATTTAAATAATTATAACAACTCAAAGGATCCTATTAATACAGATATTTTTACAACCCTTAATTCAAATCAAAATTTTATAATTGATAATGCAACATCTAATGCGATAAATTATATTAATGGTAATATTCCCACATCACACAAAGAACAAACTTATGATTTCAATTTTGCTTTAATGAATAAGGTCAATAACATTAATTCACAACATAATGATATTTTTATTAATATTAATTCCAATCAAAATTTTATAATTGATGATAAAACAATTAATAATTCCCTAAACTATAGTAATAATAATGTTACCATGTCATTCGAGGAAAAAATTAATGATTCTAATAATGTGATGGAAACTATTTCTAACTTTAAGGCCAAACAAAGTGATGCTTTCAAAAACTTTTCATTTAAGCCTAAACCTTCTATTAATTTAGATTCATCCAAACAAAGTGATGCTTTCAAAAACTTTTCATTTAAGTCTAAACCTTCTATTAATTTAGATTCAATAGATGAATCAAAATATAGACTTGATTCATATGATATTGAATATGATTACAAAATTAGTATGAATAGATATAATTATATAACAGAAACTATAGTCAAGCCTATCAATGATAGTCAAATTGAAGCGGTCAAAAAATATAGAGTGGATATGAAGAGAATAATCAATATGATCATAAATACCCTGTCTGCTCATAGTGCTCATCACCTGATAGACAAGTATCACAAACTAAAAACCATTTTGACGGGGAATGAATTAGAATTTTTAAACAAAAAATATAAACCTTTAGCATTGACTTTGTATATTGACAGCCTTGAAAATTCTGGGCAAAAATTTAATATAAAAAACTCTTCCAAACCAAATGATAAGCATGCAGAAGCCAAAGAAAAAATCCTGCGTTATTTAGAAGACTGTGTATCCACGGCTATCATAAATCAAGGTATAAAACAAGTGGAATCCAATCTAAAATCGGCATTCATAATTTCTCCTTTGGCAAATGCTTTGTGCACTTACTTTCCTCATTTTCACTTATCCCTCTCTGCCAATTTTTATCTTTCACTCATGCCACTTATCTCAGGAATATTAATTAAAAATACCAATCCAGTCAATTATGATATAGCCCTCCATTTTAACGAAGAAAAAATGAGGCATTTGAGAGGAACTTTTCAACTCTACCTAGCTTTATGTATCACACCTATACCAACTCCATTATCCAGTTCCAGAAGCTTTAAGGATAAAGATTCTCATAATATTCAATGCTTTTATAATATAGGAAGATTATGGTATCTTATAGCCAAATCCCTTAATAGTGATTACAATACTTGTCAAACCGATGTTAACTCACAAAATTCTCTAACTCTTCATATTCGTTCAAGGCTTATAATATTAGATTGCATCACTATTTGTGGGTCGGTCTTACTTACAGCATATAAAAGGCAATACAATAAATTATTAAATCTTGCTCATCGTTTGAAACCTTTTGCTGACACCGAGACTACCCACAATCAAACCTACAACTTTGATATGTCAGCCGTCAATTATGCGGCCATGTTGGATTCGAAAATAAGTGGGCAATCTTTACGGAACCCCAAAGATGAAGGATTGGTATTAGGGGAAAATTTTTGGGGCTAAAAGATTTTAAACCTATATAAAATTAAAATTTGTAAAGGTTATTTTATTTTAAAAGAAGTTGTTTAAATTGTATTGTTTGTAATTATAATCACGATGATAGATATAGAATAAATTATTTATTATATACGCATGTACTTGGAAATTTGTTATTTATCGTTGAAACTTCAAAACTTTAACGAATTCATTATGTTAAATATTTTAAAACTTACGAAAAATTTTCGGAAAATTATTTTAGATAGGTTTTTATTTTGAAAGATAAAAAAAGAAACATTTATATTCATTAAAATGTATCGAACATTGTTTAAATTTTTTTCTTCAAGTTTTGGACATAGCACAATTAATTATTGAACTGGAGGTTTGCAAAATATCTTGAATGGTATAACTACACCCGGAAATTTTTTAAAATAATTTAGTCTTTATTGCAATGTTCAATAAAAATTTTCTTTAGATCAAAAATATAATACAGATGCAGCGATATAACTTTTTTTTGTCTATACCAATACAGCCGGGTATCTGACAGATGGATACTACCTGGCACCGATATTTTTGGGTACCTTGTGAATGTTATTGATTTTTTTATGTGTTTTATCAAACTATTAAGTAGCGTTATAATTTTATCTCTATATTCAGATACTTAGATAAATGCCTGTGGCCTAGTCGGTTCAAGTATCACGATTCTATATTTCTGTGGGCATATTTTTTTTCTAAAGCCTGGTTCCGTCCTTTGGGGTAGTATTGTTAAAAGGCTTGATTTAGGTCGATTTTTAAACATGGCCCAATTAAGAATTAAGCCAAAATTATATTATGTAAGGCTGGATATTTTGCACATAGATGACAGAAAGCCGAATCTTTTGAACCCTTATTTGCCAAATCCCTAATCTAACGTAATATTATTTTGGCTAGAATTAATCGGGACAATCTTAAGAATCAACTCAAGTCAGCCTGTTTCCTAAACCATTTGATGAAGGAGAGGGATGATACACAGTAGATCGGACTACCGTGTGATTCCGTTAATATGAAATGCATTTTAATAAATTTTAGCAAGTCGACTAACGTCACGTCAGATAACATTTTTTTTTAAAAACCTAGTATCTTTTATCCTGCTTATTAAGATTAGATGGGTAATATGTTTTTGAATAAAAATCACTGATTTTTTAAATATGTTATTATATGGCTAAAAAGCTATAACATAAGAAAATTACTCAAAATGGATAATTACTTAACCATAATTTATTTAAAATCATCAATCGTTTTTTTAAATATCTATATTATATAATGCTCGTAACTTTACATTATTTCTCTAAGGTTTCTTTACTAATGCATTTTATATGTTTTTCATATATTTTACAATTTATTTAAAGGAAACATATATCTATTATTTTTTTTTTACATCAGACAGCCGTAAATAACCAGAACAACGTGTCTATGATAAAAGGATCGCTTGCCATACCTGTTTAATTTGAAGGCGATTTATATTTTGTAATATATGACTGAGCAAAATATCTAATACATTTAAAATTCACATTTAAATGCATAAGAAAGGAAATTTAGCGTCTCTTACCCTGCGTTCACAGATGCGAATTAGCATTTTGTGTTTTCTTATATTTCGCCGCGAATTCGTGTATTTGACTGCCCCTCCCTCTCTCCCATTCGCACGGGCATATCTTTAATATAAATGCATTTTTTTTTCATATTAGATGTAAATTTAAAATCTGTGTCCATAAAATAAGGATAAAGTAAAGATTCCTCATCATACTCATTTATGGAGAGTATTAAGGTTTATAACTCCTGGGGTTTGCGCCTATGGGAACGCACGTGACCTCCGATATTCCCGATCTGGCTCATACTGTTTCCATGTGCAGGGTCGGATAAGCAATCTTCTTTCTTATTTACTGCAATACAATGTCGATCATAATTTCGCACAACTTTTACGTTTTGGAAACATTACTAGTAGTTTGAAAAAAAAAATAAATTACATTGCATCTTATATTGCCTGTGATCATATTATCATACGAAACTTTAATATTCTTTTTCGGGATAACCTATTATAGCGTGTACGCTATTTAATATTAAGGTAATGTCGTGCTTTTTGCTATTTACCAACGACTCTGTGGGCAATGCCAAATTTTAAATTTAACCTATAAAACGAGAAGAAAAAAAATTAATACTATTGCTGTGAAGTAACGACAAAAAAGTAACGTCGTTACTTTTTTTGAAGAAAAGAAACACCTTTCGTTACCCTCATCTAAAGGTAACGAGTAACGGTAACGCGTTTTTTTTTTTAGGTAACGGTAACGCAAAACGTTACTTTACTCGTTACTTTATATTTTTTCTTAAAAAATATCAATAAAAAGAAAAACGTATTTTATTGTTTTATAAATTACTTTTATTTATTTTTTAATTCTTAATATTAATAATTTAAGCCGAGTTTTAATTAATATTAACCATATTAAACATTTTTTTTTAAATTCTAGTTGTTAAATTATCAGTTGAAATTAATATTCAATCAAAATTCAAAGTAATTATAATATTATTATTTAATTTATAATTTATTTTAAAAGAATATTATGTCCATATTATACTTACTTCTTCAGATGAAGAAGATTTAACCCTTCCCTGGCCCCAATTTGAATTATATTTTAAACCAATTAAGAAAATTAATGGTACCAAGTCTACACTTTGTAAATGTAAATTATGTCCCAACGCAAATATTTCAACGTCAATGTCAAGTAGCTCAAACTTAAAAAAAACATTTGAAGGTAAAGAAAGAATTAATATATAATTATTTTAAACATATAAAAACTTAATCATGAAATGATTTAAAAAAAATTTATTTAAATTTCATTGTAGATCTTATCAATAAAATACTATATATATATAGCATCTTATTATTTAACCATGTATTCGATAGCTACGGCTCTTTATAATTTTAGAGAGCGAAGAAAATATGCATTTGGGATAACTCACTCCCACTATAACCATTATAATATCAAAACTTAAAAAATTGGCTTTGAATAATTTTTAGTTTTGTAAGCCGCTAATTGATTCAATCCTGGAATCCGTAGATAAAAGGTATACAGTTCAAATATTGTTTATAATTTATATTTTGACTATCATATTTTCAATAGATTCAAACACATTTATGATGATGAATATATACTATCGGCAATAATTCACCCACTATTTAAATTGGATTGGCCCTGGATAAAATTAGAGGTCAATAAAAGAAGAATGCTGGAACTTATTGATGAGGAAATGAATGAAGGTCTCTGTATAGATGATCTTTCAAGCTTTTTTCAAAATTAAGATATTTCCTTAAATATTTTTTATAAATTCCCCGAATTGAAATTTTTTTTTATTAAATATAACACCACTTTTCCATCCTCTGCACCAATTGAACGTGTGTTTAGCACGGCGAAAGCTGTGTTGAGTACTAAGCGCTCACATTTATCTGATCAAAATTTTGAAAATCAATTGTTGTTAAAAATAAATAAAAAATTGTTACATAAAGATGTTATCTTATAATATAATATTTTTGTATAATTTTATTCATATTATAATTATATATGAAAATTTTATTATAAAAAGATCTTATCTTATATGTTCTTTTTGTATAGTTTTATTTTATTATATATTGTCGGTGCTCTATATATAACATTTAATTTTTTTAAGTAACGAGTAGCCCGTTACTTTTTTGAAAAGTAGGTAACGCGCTTTTCTTTTGTAAAATGGTAACGAGTAACGGTAACGCGTTTTTTTGTAGTAACGTTTACAGCACTAATTAATACATTAAAATGTAAAGATTATTCTTCACTATAGATACAGATAAAATAGATATTCTTTGCACAAATAGAATA
The DNA here is from genome assembly GCF_954871325.1 of Gordionus sp. m RMFG-2023. Classification (NCBI taxonomy): domain Eukaryota; kingdom Metazoa; phylum Nematomorpha; class Gordioida; order Chordodea; family Parachordodidae; genus Gordionus; species Gordionus sp. m RMFG-2023. The sequence goes on along the minus strand of NC_088777.1, from coordinate 4,077,609 downwards.
TGCCTATCCAAAACAATTAGTTCATTATACCAGATATTCGCACTTTTTACTGAATGACAATAATATGTCCCTAAAATTTTATCGTCTCCCTCTCCAAAAAAATGGTCTTTTCCTACTCCTAAATACTTTTAACAAAAATATGAAATAGTAACCATCAAAATTAACTTAAGAAAACCATATCACTTAACCTCCTTCCAATATTTCCTCCTCACTTATTTTATATTCCAACGAAGATCTTTCTCTCCCCACCCCCAGTAGAAGTGCCTATCATTACATAATGGGTTTTGACTTATAAGCTATTCCTCTGCGTTTTAAGTAACTAGGAATAAGGTCATCCAAAATGGTTTCATCTCTATGACGATTATTACAAATATTATCGGTAAAAATATTTGGATTGGATATCCTTAACAGGTAGAAATCCTACTTAAAATATTTAGCAGTCTATTTGCCATTTTAGCACTTGTCTTATAGCCCCAGGGGTAGTAAGTTAGCCCGAAATGACATATGTAATTACTCTAGATAAACTCCATGATTAAGTTTATTTGATACCCTAGAAATTAAGGAAAAAATAATGGCGAAAAGGGGATAAAAAATTGTTTTTGATCCGTATCTTTTATATGAGGCTGCTCTCACTACTTAATGAACATATGGTAGAGTGTATGTATAAAAATACAACTTTAGGTTAAATTTAAAACAATTAGCCCGAAAGATAAAATAAAATAAGTTAATGACGTTTGCCTTTTAACCCCACCTGCCGTATACCCCGATCTCCACCATACGCTAAGTCGTCGGAGCATTAAAATTGGGCTAATCGTTTAGGATAAAATTATCAAAATTTAATGTATCGTTTGCGAAAATGCATTTTTCCTTCACACAGATTCGTGTAATTTAAATGTTTTACACACACATGTACAATACGATTTTTTAAATTTTTTTTTAAATTTTAATAGATTTTTTTTAAAAATATTTTATATATATAAGAACTATTCCATATCAGCCATTATTTTGGTTTTATACCAGGATGGAACCTTTTTCCAATTTAACCATAATGGCGGCTCCCCCTTAGTCCCTTTGGCGAATGTTCGAGCCCTTTCCCTGACGAACGTATGATACCATTTAGGAGATTTCGTCAAATAATCCTTTAGAAAATGTGGATTCGGCTCTTCGTCTTCATCCTTCGGCCGGGATTTATCGCGCAAGAAATTTTTTAAGATGGTGCAAGGATTATAGTCGAAAGGATCCCTTTGTTGTGGCAAAGGCGCGGGGCGATAATTATCGTTTTGACCTTTCGCTTTCAAGAAATCTAAGTTTATGTTATCGATATTATCCTCTGTAGTAAGCGCTTGCTCGACTTTCGCAGATTTTCCTTTGTAAGTTAATGGGTTTTTAATTTTTTTTCTCTTCTCCTTACGGTTGAGGCCAAATTTAAAACCCTTATTCGTTGATATCCTCTCGTTAGTTCCTATCGGGCCAATGTTCTTTGTGACGTGAAAAACATTCGAAGTGTTTGGAAGCGTATCTTGTACGAAGGAGCTATCATTGGAAATAAACGAATTCGAACCCTCGATGGTTTTCGTTTTGAATGAAGTATAACTGCTTGGATTAGGCGATTTGCACATACTGTCATGTTCGCCAGATATGTCATATTGATTAGTCAGATTTAAATCATTTTCGGAAGCGCCTGAGATCTCTTTAATATTTTCCTCTGAATTATAATGTCTCGTGTTTGGTATTTCAGGTATCTAATAATAAATTTGTAGTTCAAAGGATTCTTTTTAAAAAAAATATATTTAATAATGCTCTTTCTTTCTTTCTTTCTTTCTTTTTTTCTTTCAGTTCTTTATGCTCTAGTTACGAAAAACCCCTGTTCCACAGATTCTTAATGACGGCGTAATCAACAAATTTCAGATTTATTACAGTCTAAACAGGGACAAATTATTCTATCTATATTCTTATATCTTGAGGCTTAGGTAATATCTTTTTGGTTAAATCTTGATTAGATTTTTAAAAACTGGCTAAATCCGAGATTTTAAAAGAATTCAAGTAAACGCGTTATGTTAATGCGATATGTTATTTACAAAAAAATCAAGCCAATTAAAAATGTATAACTTATAAACATGGAGCGTTCTGATGATAATGCTAAGATAGAACTTGAAAAACAAAAAGGCGTGATATAAGAATTATAAAAATAATAGAGAATTCCATTAAAGAGGAATATGATGTTCCTTTAAATATTGTAATAAATAGTTTATCTTATTATTTTTAACATTATCTATTAAATTGTGGCCATGTAGATTCTGCTGTGATTTCTATAGCTTTAAATAATTCAACGCTCAAACATTTACTTGGAAATTCATCCTTAGAAAAATTATTTTTATCTTTATTTTAGAAATTCTAACAATATAAGTTTGGGGATAAAAAAAAATAATAAATGAGAAAAAGATTTTAAAAAAAGATAAAATGACATTGATAATCTTAACTGTTCTTAATTCTTGAGACGATTTTTTCTTTAAATATTTCTTTTTCGAATTGGATTTCTTGTCATTGCTTCCCATCGATTTTATATCCATTTCATATTCAACTATAGGGGAAAGTGGCTTTATTTTGTCGATACTCAATAATACGATTAATATCATAATTATAATCGAGAATATTCCAATTATTATCAGCACCACAATGTTAAATTCAAGAATCTAATGTAAATAAGGATTGATTTAGTCAAAGGTGTTATAAAGTTATTTACATAAATTGAAGGTTTCCCTCCTCGGTTCAGGTATTTTGTTAGCTGAAAACGATTCTTAGAAAGTGATGCATTCTCAAATTTGATAATGAGCTCTTTATCTATATATTCATATTTGATTATTTTCATTTAAAAATAAAACAACACCATAGTTAGATTTTTCGATCCGTGAAAAACGAAAGCAAGGAAGAACTAGGCTAAAAAAAAAAATTTTAAATAAATTTATAAAGATATAATAATGTTGAAAGGTCTAAATTCTAGAATAATTAAATAAATTAAATAGTGTAAAATTTGTAATGAAAAAAAAATATAAAAAATACAATTCAATTATATATAAAAGAAGAAAAGGATGGGAGAGATAAGAATAAGAATGGAAGATAATCTGAATTGCAAAAGTTATAAATTTTTTTTATCATTATTTAATCAAAATACAATCAAACTAACTCAATTCATAGCAATTTTTCCAAAAATATATTTGTAAACGGTTCATACGTAAAAATAATTTAATCCTAGAAAATCGAATTCATATAGCATTGTATGTATTTCATTGAGTACTTCTGATACTAATACAATGTTAAAATATTTCCTTTTTTTTAGAACGTGTATTTTTAGTATGCAATAGAGGTAGTGTTGCTAAAAAATGGCCTAATTAAGATTTTAGCCGAAAGAATATTAATTAAACCTGTAGATTTTTCTCATAGGTGGCAGAGAGGTTTGGAGATCTCTATTTGCTAAATCTCGGAGTCTTATTATTATTATTTTGGCTAAAATATTAATCGGTCCGTTTTTAAAAATCGACCAACAATGAACTAATTAGAGAGTTTAAAAAATATATATTATTTATTGTCATTATAATCATTTCATTTTTATAAAAAATCATTTATAAATTATTCCATCTCTATTTCCTTTTTTTCTTATTATTATTTTTCAAGTTTTCTATGCATATTTTTTCTTTTTTCATTCTAATATAAGTGAACAAATAACTATATAATAAACCCATAAAACATATTTATTACATCATTATAAGAATATACTAAAAAAACATTAACTGTAAAAAAAAAAATTACATATATAATACAAATTGAAAATAATGGAAAAATGCTCAATGATAATAAAATTTGAATATATTGGATCATACAATTATTTCATTCTGTATCAATTTTTTCGTTATAATAAGGTTTATGACCAGTAGTATACGTGGCGTAATCAAAATATTCCTTTTCTTCTTTTAAATTTTGGTTAATTGTATTCGAATCATCTTTTGAATGGTCGATGATTGGTATTTTGGAATCCTCTTTTGATTGGCCGATAATTGGTATTTTTGAATCCGCTTTTGATTGGCTAATTGGTACGTTCGGTTGTTTAATTATGTTAGGATCCAATTTTCCCAAACCTTTATTTCTTCAATTTATATATATAATATGATAATATCAAATTTTTTGACATAACAATGAATATAATACTTTAAGCTAATATATATGTATAGTTTTAGGAAAATGGTCAAAAACAAAAAAAAACACATTAATGATTGCACCCTACAAATTTCGAAATCGAGTACGTAGAAGAATAATGTCGGACCATAAACCATTTGATTTAGAAAATACTCAAACAAGTAAATAAGAAATTAAATAAATTTTTGTCATATTCTCTAAAAGATAAAATAGGATTCAATATATATATATATACAATCTTTAAAAAAATTGCCTCTTACCACCCCTCACCCCCTTAAAAATGTAACCACTGTATGAGTGTTAACCCCCCCCCCTACTATGTAAAAGTCGATATTTATATTTATATACGTAATCAATCATACATGAAAATATGTTAGTATTAGAGAATGTATGATTTTTTTATAATATATATATTTATATAAAAAATAAACTGTTGGAACGCGTATTCGTTTAATTCAATGGGACAATAGATTGAGGCGCGTACCCAGGAACTCGCTGGGTGGGGGGGGGGGGTGAGTTATTAAATATATTTTTAAAAATTATTCTAGGAGTTATTTAAGAATATCTTAAGTTTCATAAATTCATTAAGATTTAATGATTATTAAATATTGACAATTTATAGTTAACAAATTTAAATATAAATAAATTATATTAAATGTATATAATTGAAGTATGAATCATTATAAAACAAATGTCTCGTAAATTGTAATTATTTATGCCAAAAAGTTGATATAATAATTTAAATTATATTTTTTTTTAAAAATGTCGAAAATATAAATTAATGCATAAAATATTCTAAAAGAAACATTACATTTGGATGTATTGTAAATTTTTTAAATATTTGTTTAAAAAATCTGGAGGATTGAATAATGAGATACATCATAATTAAAAACATATAATAAATATATAATGTAAATTATTGAGATAATTTTTTAATGGACTTCATCAGTATTTGTGTCAGCATTCTATGTAGAAGAAATACCCATTTAATATATTATCACAGGTTGTACTTCTCAGTAATTCTGCTAAATGGTTCCAGTTGAGACGATTTTTAACAAAATTATATCCAGAAAAATATTACGCAGGCCTGAAGATTTTGCTCCTAGATGGCACCAAGGATTTTGGACATCTATTAGAAGGGAAATCTCGAGGCTTAGGCAATATTTTTCTGACAAAATATTAAGTTAGCCAGTTTTAAAGTTCAAATCGAGCCATTAAGCAACACTATTCCTCAGGTAAGTTTTTATTCATGTTAAAGAAGAAACATTATTTCATTAGTAGAAAAATATACAAAAATTTGTATACTAAATTATGCTAAGCATCTATTTCATTTTTTGGAAACCTTTTACATCATAGTTTACATTCGGTTAATAATGCACCATTATGGGATACTTTAACACCCTGACAATAATCAACTGCGGTTTTAAATATTTGCAAATATGTAAGAACTTTCCTGATTAATCAACAACCTTTTAATCTGAGTTATGAAAGTATCGGGAGATAAAGATATTCATTTTATTGTTCGATATATTGATATTGATACGATGGGCTTGCCTTCCTACGAGCAGGGTTGCCATGTCTCCCCTCATCAGTGGGAGACTCCCGTAATTTTTTAGTTTACACGCAGATATCTCTTTCTCGCACAACTACCCTAGAAATCTCCTACAAAAATCTACCGCAATTTTTTAATTTCTCCCGCAATTTTTAAAAGTATTTTAACGTTTTTAATATATAAATAATAATTTTTAAAGTCATTAATTGATTATTTATATTTTTTTTAAATAAATTTTAAATATTTATTCGAAAAACATGTCTAGTTTATAAATTTCTTTCTATTTTTATCCAATAATAAATTAACATCATTTCATTCATACAAGTCAATACAGGGGAGTATATAAACATCGATTGCAATACAATAATATTCTCAAAAATAATAAATAATACAGATGCTACTACATATGCGGAAATCGTATACACCTATCATGTAGTTCAACATTCACAGAGCTATATCATCACAATATGCGTCGAATCTCTTTCTCATGATATTTAACGACTCCAATATAAGTGCAAACTTGTGGCAGAACAAAAATGAGCACAAGTGTTTTAGTACCTGAATCCTAGAGGTCAATTCTAGACGATTTGAAAGATGGGCATCCATATGCAATTCTATGAGATGCATTAAGGGAAATATTAAAACATTACCCTCAATCCTTCGCTATTTCAACAAGAATAAGAACATTTCAATAAAACTGTTAAAATTTTTTCCCCGGATAGTGAAAATCCAACGATGTAGCTAGCCACATAATTGTAAATATGATTCAGGGGTATCAATGATTTACATGTCAGTTTCTGCGATGATAATGCCTCTGTAAATTTTGGCCAAAACCTGAGTCACCGAATTGAGGCAGCACAATAATGAATTAATACCAATTAGCTGTATATGCCATATACTACATAAATCTTGCAAGAAGGCAATGAATGTACTATCTGTGGATGTCTAAATAATTGTGATGAAATGTTTTAACAAATTTAGTTCATCAATTAAAAGAGTTAATGAATTAAAAGAGTTGGTGAAGTGGTCTGACTTGGAATGGTGTGAGTTGTTGCTATATCTATCAGCTGGTTGTCATTAATACCTGCCATCGATAGAATTTTAAAATTTTACAAACCCTTAAAAAAATACTTTTCTTAAATAAAGATTTTAAAAGCTGTCCTAAAATTTTAAAAAAAAATTTCGAGTATTAAATAGCAAAAGCATATTTGGGATTCATTTCACATGTAGGAAATCTACTTCATGCAGTTAATATTCAGTTGCAATCAGAATATTCTTTATTAAAAATGATTCACAAAATCATGCTACAGCTCTGTTCATCTCTACATTTAAAAATTGATAATAAATTTTACGGCGCTATTGCTAAAAATATTATACTAAAATGGTCAAATAATATTCTAATTAATACATTTTTAAATGAAGCAGATATTTTTGTTAAGACAATTTTAGAATATTTACAATCAAAATTTGATTTTAATAACTCTATTTACAAATGTATAAATATTATGACCTTGGAACAGATACCATCAATTGATGGTTTTTATAATTTAATAAATATTATAAAAATACCGAAAGACATTGATGTTTTGTTTGAGGAGATTGTAATTCTCTCAATTTTTTATGATTCGCCAAAATACTTAAGTTTTATGGTGTAAAAGCAGAGGAGAAATGGGTAGAATTTTTTTGTAATAACGATAAATCTCCATCGCAACCAAAATTGTGGACTCAATTCTGTAAATACATTATGTTTTTACTAAATTCACTGAGGCATTAACAGATCAAAAAGCTGACATGCAATTTATTGATAATCTCGAATCTGCTATATTTACCCTTATGGTTAGCTATGTCTTTGAATTTTTCACTATCTGAGGGGAAAATTTTAATAGTTTTATTGAAATGACCTTAATTTTGTTGAAATAGCGGAGGATCAAGGGAAATATTTTAATATTTTCCTTATTAGATGCATCTGCTAGAATTGCATATGTATGCCCATCTTTCAAATCGTCAAGAATTGACCTCCTGGATTTAGGTCCTAAAACATTGATGATAGCCTTGCTCATTTTTGTTCTACAAGTATATTTTTCATTTATATTAGAGTCGTTAAATATTATGGGGAAAGATTCTACCAACATTGTGATGATAAGTATCTCTGTGAATGTTGTATTACAAGATAAGTGATTACAATTGCCGTAACTGTAGTTGCATCTGTAGTTGCATCTGTATTTCTTATTTTTGAAGTACCTTATTATGTATTTAAACGTGATAAGTGATAATTAAGCGCCTATCCCTATAATGTTACACACACAAGGTAGATTTCAAATTGCGATCGTTTTGCGGGACATTCGCATAAAATATATTTTTAATTGTAAAATTAAAATCGTTTTTTTAAATAAAATTTTATCTTATTTACATTCTTTTATATAAAAAGATGGTTGGTTTTTTTTTTATTGATTATTATATTTTAATAAATCAGTTATTTTATTTTGAAAAATAGTTACCGACTTTGTATTTATATAAATTAATTATTAAAAAAAATAGGCGGATAATTCAGTCAATTCAAAATCCCAGCCAGCCCGCAAAATATTTTTTTTAGCAATTTTTAAATTTCTACCGCAATTTTCATATTTTTCCCGCCTAATACCAAATTTTTCCCGCAATTTGAAAATTTTGACCTGGCAACCCTGCCTACGAGTCGAGGAAGACAAATATTTAAATTCAGAGCTTCTATTTTGATTCAACAACGATATGCAATTTATGAAATTCGTTAATCTACATTTGCCTTAATTTTCTTAAGTTCCAATATAATGCTATCGGATATTCTTATCATAGTCGATCAAATCGATGTCATTTTTATAAAATACATTTTACTTTTTGCATTGAAAAGTTTCAAAATGATTAAATGCCAACGAAAATTTGAAATCGATATTAATTAATATAGAATAGATTAGTAGCGTATTTATTTCTGCTGCTGCTAATGATAAATAAATGTAAATATTGTAAGTAGGAATCAGTAATGTTTTTTGGAAAAATATTTTAGCCTGGATTCCCCTAGGCTAGCCCGCTGCTTACGCGCCTGAATAGATTCATTTATAATGTGCAATAATTTTTATTAGAATTCCAGATAATCATTATAGTATAATAAATTTCGTTTATTCGATATTGATATAAATGTAGATTTTAATGTATTTAACAACTCTACCTGTCCAAAAAAACGTCTCTTAATTATTTAATTATTACGATCTTTTATCCCATTCAGCTAGGATTTTCGTGAAAGAACTAAGCTGTTGCTCTGTTATAGTATATCTTATCTTCTCTTCTCTTCTCTCTCTTCTCATCTAGTCTCTGTCTCGGGTCATTCTTCTATCTCTTAGCTTCTCTTCAAGTCTGGTCACTTCTCGTTCGTCTTCTCTATCTTCTCTGATCTGTCTTCTGGTCTCTGCTCGTTCTTCTATCTCTTCTCTTCTATCTAATCTCTTCTCTTCTGTGCGCTTCTGGTCTCTTCTCTAATCTTCTAGTCTATCTCTTCTTCTCTTCTCTTCTTCTTCTCTGTCTTCTATCTTCTCTTGCTACTCTTCTCTTCTCTATCTTCTTCTCTTCTCTTCTCTTCTCTTCTTTTCTCAAATAGTATGAAAAATTATTTTGTTTTGTAGGATCAAAATTGAATTAATCAATAAAACTAATCCTAAATCCAATTGATTGATTGAAAAAAAAATAGAATAGGATAATCTTGAATTTTTTGATTTAAATAAGATATAAAATATATATTTTTTTTAAAAAATTCTTTTAATTGTTAATTTAAATAATAAAAGTTTTAAAAAATAATTAATTTTTTATGTTTTGTTTTGATATTTCCAAAAATAATTGATCATTTAATTGATTATCACTAATCGATTATACCCAATGATTATACCCAATGATTTTACCACACTATATCTAAATCAGTTATAAAGAAAATAAATGATCATTACCTTTTGCCTGCCTTTAGCTTGACCGAGGTATCTATAAATTAAGAAAAATTAAATATAAATATATAATAATAATATATTGTCTAGTACTTATCGCTTAAAAAGTCAAAATTTTTACTTTGTACCTTTTTATTTTATTAGCATAATTTTTAGCTTATTTAGTATAAAAAGGGTGGTTCTGCCTAAAAATGATCACAGTTTTCACTTTTTAAAAGGATATGAACACGTTGCCTATCTTGTTTCATAACAATTTTAGACAGTGAAATATTTCGAATTTTGTAGCTTGTATGTAATGTAATAATATTTTTATTATAAATGATATTAATAAATAATTTTATTTATGGGCAGTAAATTAATCAAAATGGGGGTTTAAATTAATGTAGAATTGTCCAGTATTTATTTTAAAATTATTTAGTTTGTAAACTATGTAAAAGAAAAAATAAATTGTGTTTAATATGAGTCGAAATTTCTTAATTATTCTTCAAAACCCGAACCCAGGCTGAACTCTTTATTAATATATTCCGGAAATGGAACCCATTTTTTTGTAGAAGAGTTCGCATTCCTGATTTAAATCTTCTTTATAGAGCTAGAAATGTTAAGATCTACCTATTTTAAATAAAAACAATCCCATTTCAGATTATGCATTTACCATTGTTCGTAACCTTATACCAATGACATATATAAAACCTAGACTGACGATTCATTCATTAAAAGTGTACATCAATGCAAATCAGCTGGAGACGCCATCTTGGTTACACTAATCATTATTAAAATTTTAAACGAGAGCCTAATTTTCCTATATCTGATGCAAACTTTATTAAAGAATTACCGGATCATCAATTACTATATGTGTTAACACAATGGCGGGTCCAGCTGATTTTAACCACGCTTAAAAATGCATTTTAATGAATGAATCTTCAGTCTAGGTATTATATATGTCATTGCCTTATACACATATATATATATAAAGAGTAATTCACGGCAGCATACTATATTTTTTATATAAAATATATAATTTCCTTATCCTCCTAATGTCTAAAACATCATTTTCTTAATAGTGTTACCAATATTAATTGCAACTAAATCTTGAACTTTTAATTAAACTTAATAACAATCTCACTCATAAGATAAAAATTTCATGCTTTTATAAAAATTCATTAAAATTCTTTTTTTTTTCCCCCATTTCTGATCCAACTTGACTAATTTTGAATCTGCCTGACATATAAATTAAAAAACATTCTTAATAATTTTAAACATAAACTTTTGTAATAAATTTTTGATATTTATCTTTATAAGACTTTTAACATTTTCTAAGTTTTTAGATATTGTTATATGGTTTTTGCAGCATAAACTCGGAATACTAATCCTCATAATGAAATATTCGAGAAACCATTTGTAGCTGATTATTCATTTTACATAATTTTATTCATGTAAAAATGAATTCAGAAGACTGTAGGGAATATATTGTTTATTCAAATTCAAAGAAACAAGTATGCCAAATTTTTATTTAGAAAAAATAGCATTTTTTTCTAAGAAATTTTATTTTCAAACTTTAAAATTTGATTTGAAAAACGAGATGCTATGTAGAAATTTTGTCCGACTTAAAAAAAAAGCATTGTAAAAAATTTGCCCAATAGAAAAAATATTAGATTGAAGAAAAAAATTACGATTTTTCAAAGAGAACGGGAAAATTATAAATAGGCGGTAGAGGGAATACCATAATAATAATAAGAAATTAGTCGGTTTCTTGTAAAAGTAATTTAACAAAAATATAATTTTAAAAAATTTCCAAGCACAGCACCGGGTTCATGGAAGAACTTCAAATTAGAAATAAGTGATATACCAAATATAATGTACAGGAATATTTAAAAACCTTTTTGAACTCTTTTCCCTTTTTTCCAATAAAATATGACAATCGTGAAAATGATGGCTGCACCAAATAGACATAAAATTATCCCTGAAAGTATCCATATTTTTAAACTGATATTCACTACCGGGGAACTTGAAGTATTTGTAATTGGACACGATTTATTGTATATGTTATTATTACATTCCTGGATATATGCGTTACCTCCGGGTGAGACATGGCAACCATAAGTAATCGTTGGTTTGACGAGGCAAAAATTATTTTTCATCCAATTTCCGAAATTACTGAAATTACAATCGCATATTATGGGATTATTCTCCAATCCTAGCACCAACAGCTGTTTCAAATTTGTAAATGGTTTATTCGAAATGCTAAGCAAATAATTGCTCGAAAGATTGATACTTGTTAAACTCGGTGGAAGCCGTATATCTATAAAAGTTCTAAGTCTATTATATGAAAGGTCCAGCGTAACCAAATTCGGTGTATTTTGTTCTGAAAAAGTGTCTTCGTAAATTATGGGTATAGAATTTTGACTCAAATTTAAAGTATTTAATACTTCGAACCCTTCAAATGAATTGTTTGAAACCAATGATATGTTATCGTTAATTAAATGGATAATTTTCACATTTTTGGAGAGCCCTTTAAAATATGAAGAATATATTGCATCCAACTGACACAACTCTACTATGAGAGTTATAATGGTAACTGTGTAAAATATATTGTACTTCGAAAAAGAGTACGAAAAATCGATGTATTTTAAATGCAAATCAACGGTTAACCCATTTTTTTTTAAGAGCCCTGACGAAGATAATCCTTGAATATTTGTGTATCCACAATAAATTCTTGTTCTAGGGGTAAAACTTAAACAATCACATGGGGGCGTTACAAAGCATTTGCTTTTACAATCTTCTTTGAAAGAGTTTCCATCGATGGCCATAATCGACTTAGATCTCATGTGTAAAGGCATGTCACAATTCGTCACATTTAAAGTCGAATAAGGGGACGTTGAATTTTGACGAAACGGTCGGATATATTTGTTCAATGAAACGAAGAGGTGTTTGTTTCCACAAGAACAACTTATAGGATTGTTTGTAAAATTGATGACCCCATTTATAGATATGGCAGACACAACAAAATTGGGTATGAATGCCAATTTATTATTATCAAGATTAATCGTTGCATCTGCGAGGAAATTTATCTTAAAAAGGGTTAACGTGTCAAAATCGATATTCGTGTTGGCGGCGTAGAAATAAATCAAATTATAGGTACGTCGAGAAATTGTAGAATTCACGTATACGTTCTTCCCTATATTATTTAAGGACATGTAAAACGCCTCCAGTGGTAAATTACTTATGAGGTTCATATCTAGGGATGTTATACAGGTATTTGTTATGGATAAGATTTTTAATTTCAATTTTTTAAAAACTAAAAGAGGCATAGATTTTATTGGATTGTTTCTCAATGACAAGAAATCTAATTGGGTATAATCGTCAAAGGAGTTGTCGCACAATTTTTGGATATCATCATTCCTAATGTACAATTCCATTACCCTAGATGAAAATTCAAAGTAAGGCATTATGCAACTCCCAAATATCTTAGGTGAAAAAAGGATAGTTAGAGAGATCCTACCCATCTTCACCAAGTCGCTCAATTGGTTGACTTCAAGATTTTCCACATTGTCACATATTATCCAACTCACATTTGTAGCAGAATCACGTGTTATGTTGCATCTACCCTGGTAGATAATGCAAAAAGTAGCTAAATATAGGTATAATGGTTTAATTTTAAAAAATTTAATATATTATATAAATCTTACTGTTGAGTGGTTTGCAAAATGGCTTGGAATCTTGGCTACCTATAAAAGCGAATAGGACCCAATTAATTACATAAATTATCATTTACTAAAACATACATAATAATATCTAATTTCAATAATTGATTGTTAAAAAAAAATCAAAAAAATATATATCGTTATAAATAAAAATGTATTCTTTCATTTTGATTTTAAAATTTTTCTAGCGCGACATGCCACAACTTAAATCCTGAATATTTCTAATGAAGAAGAAGATCTATATTATTTTCTTATTTTTTTACAAGATTTTGGTTAGAGAATCTAGAACATTTAACTTTTATTTCTTTAATCGCGATAGATTCTACTTTTAAGTTTTTTTTAATAATCTTTCAGCATTTGGGAAAGAAGAACTAATGTTATAAGTGTAATATCTTTTTTAATGCTTTATGTTAGTTTTATTTTTATGGGTTATCTCATTTTTAGACCTACAAAAAAATAAATAGAAAGTAGACGTCAATTCTAACAACATCCTCCCTCCTATCCATCGTCCAAATGAGATAGGGAGTTGGAATCACTTGCAATTTTTTTAAGGTTGTAGTAAGTTACGAGGTAGGGTATATTTCTCATAAGATCTTTTACTAAGGCGGGCGATGTATGTTTACCATTGAGGATTAGCCTCAATACTTTAAATTGCAGGAAATTTTATTGGACGCCAAAAAATGAAATATGGAAATAGATTGTATATAATAAGGGATATGAAGTTTTCAATTTTTTCTTTAGAGATGTGATTGATTCATTCACAGAGAGAGAATCTGTTTGCAGTTAGAATATTAGAGTTTAAGTTGATCTCTAGGGTCAACTATGGTCAGTACTTTTGTATGATTTTCTTTTAAAGAAAAGATAGAACTGAATTGGGTTTAAATTTTTTTTAAAAATTATGTATTGATCCTTTATTATAAATGAAAAACCTTATAAGATATATTTACTGGAATATATTACCTTATTTACCTAGTAAATTCCGGTAAACCTATAGCTGCCGTCAACATTCAATTATTTTAATAGCAAAACATTTGTGTATATTAAAAATTGTCAATATTTAATGTATAATCGACAGTTTAAAGTCGCGGCATAGCAAATATTAAACCACCTTTCAACCATTATATCTTCTAAAGGAATTGATCATATAAAATGAAACCAACACGAATATATATGTAAGATACTTTTTCTAGGTGTGTGGAGGTTGTATTTTTTTTTTAAAAAAATTTTAAGCATTTATTAAATAAATACGGCATCATATTAATCTTATGAGAAAACTTAAAGGGTTAAATCATAATTTTTGAATCTATTTTTTTAAAGTTTATTCAGATACAACTATATTAAACTATTTTACATTCCTACCATATTACGATATGGCTAACAAACTACCATTTCAGCACAAGGAATACAACAAGGGGATCCACTGGGCTATTCAGATGATGCCACATTATCGAGTCCTATCAGTGAAATAATTAAAGCTGTAGATATTATCATTTTAAATTTTCAACAACTAAATATATCCTTATGTTATAAAAAAATGTGAAATACTCAATTACAGATTATTCTTACCCAAATATTATCATTTTTACTGGTGTAAATTAAGGATAAATTTTCGGTTTCAGGTCACCAATAGGAGGATCTACAGGCATCCAAATAATTTTACAACACAATCTGATTAATTTTTATTCAAAAGTTATATATTCCCAAGTATTTACCATCCCATCGGAAGGTTATTTTATTTGGAAAATTTAAAAAAATCCCAAAAAAACTCACACCCAGCCGACAATTCAGGCACAAACAAACTGCACATTTAGGAAAGAGGCTAAATCCCTAATCAATTAACCAACTAGAACAATAACTTAAGGGCCCTTTTGATCAAACAAATAATCAGCTTAGAAATTTTATGTTACAATTTTAAATTATATTAAAATTTATGGCATTCACTAACTATAATATGTTTACTTTTTTAAAAATTATAAAAAATATTTGAAATTAAAAATTTTATTTTTAAATATTTTATCTTATATACATAGTTAATATGTTTAAAACCCTAATACATTATAAAAAAAAATTTAAAAAATTACTCCTCCCTATTTGCCTATTTTATTATTTGATTTTCTTTTTTTGATCATTATTTTTCATGCTTTTTTTATACATTATTTTTTTTTATCTACTATAAGTAAATAAATGACTATATACAGTGTTGTGATGAATTAATGAAACATATTGACGAATAAATTCAAATTCATATAAAATGATAATATTTGCAAAAATAATTGAAATATAGACAAAGCATTCATTATTGAAACTTCTTTTATTATTTCTTTTGTTGTAAAGATTATAATTATATATGCATGTGTTTTAATTAAATCGTCAGTATATTTCATTAAATCATCACAACACTATATAATGCTCAAATGATTAAAGACCTGTAAAACATATTTATTATATCATTATAAGAATATACAATAAAACATTAGTTTAAAAAAATAATACATAAAATGCATATTGATGGAAAAATGATCAATGATAATAAAATTTGATTATTTGAGATCATAAAAATAATTTCATTCTTTATCAATTATTACGTCATAATAAGATTTTTGACCACTAGTATATGTGGCGTAATCAAAATATTCCTTTACTTCGTTTAAATTTTTAGTCTTTGAGTGGTCGAATCTTCGGTACTTTAGAATGCTCTTTTGATTGGCCAATAATTGGAATTATGTTAGCAACCAAAATCGCCGAACCTTTAATATTTCTGGAATTAATATATATGGTATATGTGTATTTAAAATTTTTAATTTAGCTCTTAAATATATTAATATTTATTGTAATTTGTTATAGAAAACAGGTGTTGTGAGCTTCGGCTTCTAAGACCCCCCCCCATCCCACTTAATTACTGACAATTTCCTTAAAATATTTATTCCTAACTGAAAAACAGAATCCGAAAGTTTTAGCGCCAAAAATTACCGATATAAGAAGATACATACTAATAATATGAAATTTTTTGACTTAACAATTTTAAAATTAAGTATATAGTTGTATTGTGAAAATGAGTAAAGCAAAAAATTATATTGATTATTTCACACCCTAAAAATGATTACATTTCGTGGGTATAAAAAAAAAATGTAGGACCATAAACCATTAGATATAGAAAATGCTCAAAAAAGTCAAAATATCTTTAGAAATTATGTAAATTTTAACATACCCTCCTAAATATAAATGTGATTCGATATATAATCTTTAAAAAATTTACTTCTTTCACCACTATTCCCCCTAAAAATGACTCCTACCTCCCAACCCTCTCACACCCTCGCTGTAGAAGCCGGTGGTTATCACTTAATTGTAAAATGCATGATAATTTTTAATATTCAAGAATGACTTTATTTTTTTTTATTATTTATATTTATAAAAAATAAATTGTTGGAATACGTATTCGTTTTATTCGAAAGAATTAATCGATTCTCACATTAAGTCAGTTATAAAATGAGAGAAAAAGAAAGAAAGAAAGAAAGAAAGAAAGAAAGAAAGAAAGAAAGAAAGAAAGAAAGAAAGAAAGAAAGAAAGAAAGAAAGAAAGAAAGAAAGAAAGAAAGAAAGAAAGAAAGAAAGAAAGAAAGAAAGAAAGAAAGAAAGAAAGGAAAGGAAAGGAAAGAAAGAAAGAATGAATGAATGAATAATTAATCATTACTTTGTGTCTGTCTCTAGATTGATCGTGATATCTATAAATTAATAAAATTAACATTAATATATATAATATATCTTCTTAATATAACTTCATCCCTATTAAAGTCAATTATACAACATACTTTTTTTTTGTTTTTTTTTTAAAACTTTTTAATAAGATAATTTTCTAGTTCATTTATAGGATAAAACATAATGGATCTGCCATGTTATAAAAAAAAAATTAAGCCAAAGTTTTAATTTTTTAAATGAATGGGGAATATTAAGATATAGTCAATGAAATACTTTACAACCATTACAGATTAATTTAGCCTTATCTCGTTTAGTATTTTAAACTTAATAAATTCCTTCGAGAATTTTTTTAAATTATGGATTGTTCTATAATATTAATGTTGATTTTTTTTTAAAATATATATTTTACGATATTCAAGCAGTTAAAATTGTGCAATTATTTTGCTTTACCACTTACTATTACTTTGCATATATTTTTTTCTTCTCTCTATAATTGCGCTTTAATTACTTGTTAAGATTACGTTATAATTACATGAATATTTTGCCTCAACCGGATTTTTAAAAAGGGGTTAATTTAATTTTTCAAAACTTGACAACTTGATTATACAATGTAATATTAAAAAAAATATACATAACTTTAACCATGGATAAATAATAACTTTAATCATGAATGAGAATTAGGACCTGAATTCTGTACTCTCGTATTTTTCTAAATAAAATTTAAATTTTATACTTTCATATTTTTTTAGGTAATATTTTATTATAAATGATGCATGTATACTAATAATATTAGGAATACATAACTTTTCTTCTTTTAATTTAAAACAATTTTAGTAAAGTGAGATATCATAAATTTGGTAAATAATATTTTTCAGGGACCTTTTGAGGTACCATCGGGTTGATTAATGATCTCAAAATATATTAAACCAATCTTAATAAAAACATATTTTTATTATTAAAATTTTTGAAAACTGTTATATATTACTTTTTAAAAAAATACTTATCTTGGGGACATAGTCTATTCTAATATAATGTTTAAAAAAAAAGTAGAAAGTTAGGTATTTATTACAAATATTAACGTTTTTTTTATAATTCCTTTGAACACTCGGGATAGATTTAATAACTAGATTTCATATGTAGTATATTATGTATTTGCATAAGTAAAACACAAAAAAAATATATATTTTCATACTTGAAACCAGGTAATTTATTTGTTAGGGTCATACTATTTTTATAAGCTCATCATTTTTTTAAAAAATATAATAAAAGCTCTAATAATTCATTTAGTTTTTTTTTGGTGAAATTAAACGTAGAAAATAGAAAAAATTATGTATAAAGTTTAACATTAAATTTTGTGGAGAGTAATAAAAAAAAACCCCTAGTTAATATGCCTTAACTCTTATAATTCTCTTAATATAAATCGAATATCAAAAAAGTAAAATTTAAAATATGCTGGACATACAGTGTAGGGGCTTTAATTTAAGACATAATTTATAGAGTTAAACCTTTTTTTACTGTCTCACTTTGCCAGCAAAAGATCACGCTACAGATGAAAACTATGGCTACTCCAATAAGAAAGAAAATGATTCCTATAAGTATCCATATTTTCATATTGATGTCGAGCACCGAAAAACTTGGCGTGGTTGTAATTAGACATGTATTGTTGTAAATTTCACCTTGACATTCCTGCATAAATACGTTCCCCCCAGCTGGGATATGACAACTATATGTGCTCTTTATTGCTAGCTCGTAGTAAATATTCATTGGTTTAGGGGAGCAAAAATAATTTTTCATCCAATTCCCAAAACAACTGAAATTGCAATCGCATGTTATGGGATTATTCTCTAATCTTAGTATAAACAGCTGTCTTAAATTTAAAAATGGTTTATCTGAAATACTAAGTATAAGATTGCTCGAAAGATTAATACTTAATAAACTGGGTGTAAGTTCAATATCAATGAATATCCTAAGTTTATTATTTGAAAGATCTAGCGTAACCAAATTTGGCGTATTTTTTTGCGAAAATGTATCTTCGTAAATTATGGTTATACAGTTTTGACTCAGGTTTAAAATATTTAATACTTCATATCCTTCAAAGGAATTGTTTGGAACCGTAGATATGTCATCTTTAACGAAATGGATAATTTTCGCATTTTTAGAGAGCCCTTTAAAATAGGAAGAATATATAGTATTCATCTGACTTGACTCCACTATAAGGGTTATAATGCTAATAGAATCAAATATATTATACATCGAGAAGTGTAAAAAATCTATATATTTTAAGTGCAAATCGAGCGTGAGATCCTTTTTTTGTAACAGTCCCGATGAATTTAATCCTTCGATATTTGTGTATGCGCAATAAATATTTATTCTTGGTGTATAACCCATACAATCACATGGAGGATTTACAAAACATTTGCTTTTACAACCATTGAAATAACTTTCGTTGATGGCCATAACGGACGTAGATCTCATATTTAAAGGCATGTCACAATTTGTTTTATAGAATATATAACCAAACCCTTTTTTTAGGGGTTGACGTTTGATATATTTATTCAATGAATTGAAGAATTCTTTGTTTCCACAAGAACAGCTTATTGGATTTTTAGTGAAATCAATTGTTACATTTGAAGACATGGCTGAAACAACAAAATCTGGTATGAATGCTAAATTATTATTATTGATATAAATCGTCGCATTTGGGAGGAATACTATCCTAAAACGCATCAACGTGTCATAATCAATACCCGTGTTCCGAGCATAAAAGTTTGTCAGATAAAAGATTTGTCGAGAATTTGTAGAATTCAGGTATACATTCCTTCCGAGTTTATTGTCGGATATGTAAAAAGAATTTAACGGTAAACCATTTATAAGATTCAGATCTAGGGATGTTATTGATGTGTTATATATGGATAAGGACTTTAATTTTAATTTTTTAAAAACTAAAAGAGGGATAAATTTTATCGGATTATCTTTCAATGATAACATCTCTAATTTGGGATAATCATCAAAAGTAGTGTCGCATAACATTTGAATATTACTGAATCTGATGTACAATTCGGTAACACTGGGTGTGAATTGAAAGTAAGGCATTATGCAATTCTTATCAAATATGGAAGGCGAATAAGTAATAGTTAAGGCGACTCTATCATTCTCAACGAAGTCGCTCAATTTGTTAATTTCATTATTACTCACATTTTTACAAATTATCCAACTTACATTATTTACGAAGTTACGAGTTAAGTTGCACTTATCCTGGTAGTAAATGCAATGCGAACCTAAATATAGGCATTGATTTAATATTTTTAAATTAATATATTATTATAAAGCTTACTGTTAATTGTTGTGCACGATTTTATATCATCTTGAGTATGTATAAGAGCAAATAAAACATAATTAATTAGATAGAGTATCATTAACTAAACCATAAAATAAAATTTTTTAATGTTATATCATTAACTGATTGTTAAAATTGATTAAATTCCTGAGTTATATAAAGATTATCATATGGATTTAGTATCAATTTGATTCTTCTATTTTAAGCTAATACAACGAGCTGAAATACTCGAAATGTATATGTATAGTTAAATAACTCAAGATCAGCAAAAAAATTGTCAGTTTAGAAGTTGAATATTGAGAATGATATCTATTTTAAAAAATAATCGTAAAGGGGTTGGCAATTTGGATTCTATATAGTATATCGCTTCATGCTTTCTCAATTTTTATGCTGTTAAAAATAAATCGTTGACAATTAATTTTACAGCCAAAATTTGAAAAATAAAATATTATTTTATTTATTACTCTACTTTTAATATATTTATAAAACATGTTTTATTATGAGGAAAGAAAAAATGTGAGGGAGGGGGCGGGGGGGGGGGGGGGTGAAAATTGATTAAGGGGTAAAAAATATTAAGTTGGCGCTGGGGTCAGTGCTTAGGTTGGTTCTCGGAACAGTACTTGAATTGGTACTGGGGTTCGGGTCAGAGCTCTGGCTGTTTTTTATGATAAAGTTTGCTGAGTTGTCGTTGTGGCAGTTCAGTTTTTTTATGTTTGTATTGGTGCTTGGGATGCTCAGATTGTGCTTGGAGTGACAAATATTGATATTTTTTCTAAAAAATTACTCTATATTATATTTCTACTTTAAGGGTTCAGATTAAAATGAATAATATTTTAAGTAAGCAAAACAAAGTCCTAACTTAAGAAAAATGACTAAAAAAATACTCTTACTTTTATTACTTTTATTGACATAATGTAACTAATGAGAAATGATAAAAAAAATTTATAATATAATTATTTCTCTAATAGAATACTTTTTAAGGTTGTTTAAAATTATTATACATTTAATTTTAAGAATACAAAAATTTGTGCATATTTCAGGGATCCTTCTGAACCCTCATGTTTTTGCTGAATCCTAACTTTTTAAAGTTAAGGACATATTGCACCAAATAAACAAATATAGCATCCTTTTTCATTTCATAAATTAATTTTTATTCTTATTTTGCGAAACTTATGTATACATTAATAATGTTACTCATGATTTTGATATAATAAAAATTAATTTGAAAATGGTTGAAATCTCACTTTTTGAAAAACTAAAAATATAAGAAATAGTGAAATGATTTTTTAAAATACAAAATGTATTCATAAATTAGGCAACTTTCTAAGCTGAGCAAAACTTTTGATCCCGATGGTGCTATGTTACAGATTTGACTGTATAATATAAATAATTATAGTAAATATATAAATCTATGTTAAATAAACTCAATCATAAACTGGGCAAGAACGTGTGTACATCGCGCCAATGTAGAATATATGAGCGAGTCTCCCATAAATTATATATAAATATAGTTTAAAAAAAAATCAGACACTTTTTTGAAAAATAATTAGCATATTTTTACCACCCACCTTTGTAACATTGCTCACGTAGTTTATTTTTTATTTGTTACTAAAATTAAATCGCCTCCTTTCAATACCCAACTCACTAGCGTTCCCAGATACTAAAAATATACAGATCCCGACTAAAATATTCTTCAAAAATATTACTGATTCCTGTTTCATATCACATATATAATTAAATTTACATTTATTCATCATTATTCACAGAAGAAATAAATACGCTACTAATTTATTCTATGAATTAATATAGAATTCGAATTTTTATAAGTGTTATATTTAACTGCCCTTTTAAATTTTTTTACTAAATATTTGAAATCTTTTAATTACATAATTAAAGTAAAAATATTTTATATCTCATATTGATTTGATTGGAAGTATGAGAATTGTGAGCATTAAATTGAAACTTAAAGAAATTAAGGCACATGTAGATGATAAATTTCATTTAACTGACATTATGAGTTAAAACCAGTGTGAATCATATATTTGTCTACCTCAATAGCAAAGTAAGTCAATCATTTCTGTAGCTTCTATATTTTTCGTAATGCTAAGGCTTGATATTGGTTAGAATTGGTCCATAATATTATTTGATAACTCTATTTTACTATAAATACCAAGATCAGATTCGGTGTGATAAAACAGCCTTAAAAATATACATTCATTTTACACAATTGTTTAGTTAACATTTATTTAGTTGGAGGTGGGGAGGGGGGTATGAAAATTGTTGGGGGTTTCGCCCTAAACACGCCTCACCTTATGTCATCCTTCTGCTGAGCCCCATATATTTTAATAAAGTATCTTTTATTTTTCCGCCACTACCTTTATTTTTCATTTTTAAAATATGTAATATCTTTATAAAATTTTCTTCAAAGATGGCTGATTTTTTTCCATCATATGGCACCCCACCCCCAACATAAAATTAATTCCATATTCCCGACTCGGCCTAACCAGAATATTAAAATACGAAAAATGTTTAATCCCATAATTTATTAATTTTTTTTAGAATGTTCTAAGAAATATTCTTATAATCAAAAATATTTGTATAATTCATTTATAATAAATTTTATATAATTTTTAGTGTTCCTATAAATATAATTGCTTCTACCTTTCCGCAGAAAACTCAAAATATTTTAGTTTTCTAACCCAAAATACCGTTTATTTTGAAATTTTAACATAAATGTAATAGATAACACTCTAAATAATTATACCCCCCCCCCCCTACAAATGCATACTCCGAATCCCCCTTTAAAATATTTCATGTTTTCTATTTTTCTAGTTCATTTTTATTCGGGAAAACCGAACCTGTAAAAAAAATCTGGAATATGTAAATAGAAAATTGTATATTTGATATAGGCAATTTATTGGTTTATAATCCTGCACCTATTTTTTCAAACATAAAGTATTGTACTGTTAAATTTTTCTATATCATATTTTCCTTAGAAATTATAACGATATAATTAGGATATAACTCATGCCAATGTCAAGCAATTACTCAATAGGATTAACAAAGCATTAAAATATATTAATATAATATATAAAATTTTAGTCAAAAAATATATAAATGAAGATAAATTAAGTTTTCGATATATATAAAATATTTTCTTTGCTATTATTTATATTTATATTTTTACTAATTATTAATAAATTTATTAATTATTATTTATTTTTCTTATCATAATTATCATCAATTAATGATGTCGTTATTATTTTTAATCATTAAAACAATCCAATCTTTGAGCCGTAATAAAAAACAGAGCAATTCATAGGCGTAGCCAGGATTTCCTAAGGGGGGGGGATTACAAAATTTGTGGGGGCTTCGTCCCCAGACCCCTTTTTGACGGGCCTTCGGCCGGGTTATTAATCTTATATACATTTAAAAAATTTTATAACAAATAATAAGCCCGGAAGAAATATGAAATATATTTTTATTAGTTTATTGTTAATATAGATAGATCACACTAAAATGTGGTATTAATTTATGTTATGTCATAAGATAGATCATACAAAAACGTGGTAATAATTTATGTTTTGTGTAATATAAGATAGATCCTACAAAAACGTGGTAATAATTTATAATGTTATATCTAACTTTCTTTTAGAATTTGATAATTCATTAATTATTTCAGTATTATCTGGTGTTAATTCCCGATGAATATTTAATAGCGCTAAACCATTTAATCTATTTTGCGAGGTAGTATTTCGTAAGTATGTTTTTAGTCTTCTTAAATTAGAAAAAGTTCTTTCATTTGTATAAGTCGTAATTGGGAGGCATGCTAAAATTTGAAATAATTTTGTTATGTTCGGAAATTCAATTAGTGTGTGTTTACAAATATTCAGTGCATTTAATGCATTATCAGGCTTTATATCCATTGTTTTTAAATTGGCAAATTAATATTTAAATTCACTTATTACTTCTTTCCCATATCTTGCAAATAAAAATTATATAAATACTGAATTTTATTTCTAATGTCATCCGAAATATTCACAGATGGATTAGAGGATAACAAAATTTGAAAGTTGCTTAGCAAAAGTTTATGGTTTAATAAACGTTCTATAATCTGAATTAAAAAAGTGTCCATAAGTGGTATAAAAATAATAATTTTGTAATACTCCTCAACTGATTGTAAGGAAATATTATTCCTATGTACTTGTCTTAATACTATTCCTGGAATGCTATCATGTTATAAGATTGCATTTTTTTTTGAACTTTGTTAAAATCATTCTAAATTCACAATCATTTTTTCTTATCTGTAAAATAGAATTATATGCATCTTCAGCTAAGATCTATGCCTGAACCATATCTTGGTTCACTCTTTTCAAGGCTCTGCATAATAATATTGTGTGGCAGAAGAGAGTGTTAATGCAATTAATGGCCAATAAAAACTCAGGATCTTGAATCGCTTTCAAGATTCCATTGGCTTCTGCCACCACTGATGTATCTGTCCATCCAGATATTTCCTCCAATGCAACAATTATCGGGTCAACTAATTCAAGAAAAACTGCAACCGATTCATGTCGTAGGATCCATCTTGTAGGGCACATTTTAATAAGTTTAGATGATTATTGCCAAATTCTACCTTTGCCAGAATATTTTTAAGGACATTAGATCTTTTTGGATACTTGAACATATCATATACCTTGCCTATTTTGCCCTTTTAAATATTTGATTATAATTAAAATAAAAGTTAATAAACCCATGGTACTACGAATAACGGGAATTTTGCAACAATCAGAAATGGCTAGATTTAGGGAATGCGATGCACAATGTACATAAATTGGTAGGATATTTTTTTATTAAATGTGATTGAACACCATTTAAATGTCCACTCATAGCAGGGGTACCATCATATCCTTGTCCCCTCATAAAATTAACATTAATTTTTAATTTTTTAATATGAACATCAATTGTGTTAGCAAGACATTCACCTCTCATATTTTGAATCGGAATAAATTGCAAAAAGTCTTCTGTTATTTGAACTTCATCTATATAAATGATAATAATTTATATAAAATAAATATAAATTTTACCATTTTCAGAATATAAATATCGAGCACACAAGGACATTTGCTCTATGCCAGATATATCAGTTGATTCATCTGCCAAGACTGAAAAGAATGGAGACTTGTTAATGTTAGCAACTACCTTTCTTAATATTAAATCATTACACACATCAATGATTTCGTTTTGAATGGTGGGGCTTAAATACGTAGCATTTTTCGGTGCATTTAACAAGTTAATCCTGAACTCATCATCTCCAATTGCTCGGTTTCTAAGAATAAACTTCCATCATTTTCATTTGTATCATCCTTAAATATACAACCTGAATCTCGATGACCTCTTAATGCCATACATTGATTCCCACATGTAATTATTGAATCTATTATAGGAGATAATTTTCGTCTGTTTTCATTATCATTTGCTATTTTCTTTTTACCTTGATCTTTATAAAAAATAAATAATTATATGGCCATAAAATATGAAACCCAAAAGGTTGACCAATTAAACTGGTACCTTTATGGGTCTCTTATAATAATTTTTAATGGTTTACCTATTATATGAATGATAGAATCTCTATCATTAGCATTAATTTCTCAAGAGATGATATAATATTTTGTGTATTTTTATGGTATAAATTGTTTTGATGATTTTCAAAATTCTCTCCTGCATCTTTCCAACGTCTATATGGGCAATTCACAAGTCGCTTTAATTTTTGTTCACCTTTACCAGCATATTTTGGTCCAAATAGAACACAATATTTACAATAAGCCCAATTTTGTGAAGGTGAGTAAGGCAACCAAGGCCAAGGGGTAAGCTAATTAAATTGAAATTTTAATTTCCTTCTAGAAAAATCTCTTGGAAATTTATAATTATTGGGTGGCCTATATATACTCTCTAGTATATTAAAGTCTTTGGGGGCTACATCCAATTGAACATAATTGCTTATGTCAAATGGTAAAGTACCTAAATAAACTATTTATATATTTTTAAAATAGAAATTTTACTATCCATATTTTGAACTCTTGACTGTATAAGATTTACTGCAGATCTTTCATCAACAACATTAACTTAAAAAAAATGCAAATTACTTAATGATATTAAAATAAAATACCTATTGGGACTACCTGGATGATAGGATTACTTTTCTCATTCTCTAGCACAATCTCTAATATTTGATCATCTTTTTGAGAATCAATAATAACTAAATAATAATTATGTTATAATTCAAATAGTTCTTACTTGAATCAAGGTCTCTTATATTTAGAGAATTATTATCTCCCAGCAACATCACTAAAAAAAGATATATAAATTCATTATAAATATAAAATATACGATCATCAATCCTTGTTAAATTTATTCTAATTTCCTTTTTTCTTGATATATTTTCATGATTGTTACATAATATTTCTGATACCCTATTTTCACTTAAAATTGAATCAATTTTCTTGCGATGATGATCTTCGTAGGAAATTTTATTATAATAAATATAGAATTACCTTTTTCATTTACATTCTTTAAAAATATTTTCTGATGTCCATATCAATCTTAAAACAAATATAATGCTTGTTGCTAGGTCAAAAAATTGCAAATTATATTTTAAAAATAAATTGGAAGGAAATTTAAAAAAAATGGGAATATGGTTATGTTAATTTCTTATTAAATTTATAAATTAAATAATTTTGTGATTAAATTTTAATTTTACTAAGAAAAATAAATTATAATAATTTACTATATAAAATTATAAAAAATCATATTTATATATTATTTTACTTAGTATTTTTATAGATATATTAATAGTAATTATATAAAATTGACTTTTGTCTTATGACTTATATGTGGCTTATATTTCATTTTTTAATACATTTTTGGTATCAATTTTTTTATATATATTTATATATAAATCTTTTTAAAAAATATAAATTATAGTCAATAGTTTAAGTTTAAAAAATTATTAACTCTCATTATTTCTTTCATTATTGTTTAAAAAGATATATGCATACATTTTTGAGAGACATGGAGTGGGAAGGAGACTAAGGAACGTATTTTTTATTAGTTTAAAATGATATTTACGAAAAGTGATATATTTCAGAAGGGGGGGGGGGTAATTTCCCCTTTCCCCCACCTCATGGCTACTCCTATGGCGCAATTTATGAGTAAGGGTAGAAGATATTGACCTAAGTTTTATGTTGAGCTATTTTTGGTTTCAATTTGGGATGTTATCAAAGAAAAACCTAAAATTTTGATTGATTAGTGTTGTTAAAAGTCTCGATTTTAGAAAACGGCTAAACTATTTAGCCAAAAAATAAGGCACAAGCCTCGAGATTTCGTTATATCCAAGCAGTTCTAATTTGTATGAGCAAAATATTTAGGCTCCCCTAATATTCCTGGCTAAAATATTAGGTTAGACTTTATAAATCGAGCCGTTTAAGAATAATACGCGTCATGTCAAATATGAGACGATAACATCTGTTTAGCTAAATAGTAGATCCACTATATTTTTGGCAGCACCTGATTTTCAAAATGTTTACAAAATACAAGACATTATTTGCATCAAACAAGCATATTATAAGAAATTATTCTGCAGTTCATAAGTAATTATATATATTTATTTATTAAAATATACGGTTTTTATACTTATAAATATATTATAAAATATATTGTAATTTTTATGAAAGAAAAAGATATTTAAAAAATACAGCATCAAATCTATTCAACATTTTAAGTTTATCAATCAAAACCAATACTAAGAATATTATCAAGGAAAATGTAGACCTACATACTACAAAATTTTTGAATTGGCGAACTCATACATGTGGTGAGTTAGATTTAATCAATGTTGGAGAAAAAGTTAAACTTTGTGGTTGGCTTCTACACTCACGTTTTAATAAATTTATTATCATTAAAGATACATATGGAGTAACTCAAGTCTTATTAAATGATAATACATTAGTTATAAATTCCTCTACAAATTTTACAGACTTACAAGATTATCAAAAATTTAATAGCATTAAAAAAGATATTAAAAATTTAATAATACCATTGGAAAGTATTATTAGTGTTGAAGGCTTTGTTACGAAACGTCCACCATCCCAAATCAACAATCTTATTTCTACTGGAAAAATTGAAATTATAGCTGACAAATTGAACATATTGAATTTAAATACAAATCCAAATTCTATCAAATATTGCCATAATTATCACTATGATACAAAATCTGCAAATAATACAGATGAACATTTAGTAGATTTACCTATTAATAACTTAAAAGGTATGACAGAATATGAAAAATTACGTTATCGATATGCATATCTGCGTACTTCTTATATGCAAAATAATCTAAGAAAACGCGCAGAGTTTTTATCCAAAGTACGTAATTTTTTAAATGAACATAATTTTATTGAAGTTGAAACACCCTCTTTATTTAAACCAACACTAAATGATATGGGTGCTTCTGAATTTTTAGTGCCAAAAAATGATCTCATCCAAATTTTATCAAACTTATCTATTTCTGGGCTTGATCATACAAAAGGGATTGGAAATCCATTCAATCCTACAATAAGTGAACTATCATTTTATGCCTTGTGCCAGAGCCCACAGTTATTGAAGCAATTGTTAATGATAGGGGGAATGGATAGATATTACCAAATAGCTAAATGTTTCAGAAACGAAAAACGTATTCACCATGAACGTCAACCAGAATTTACTCAGATTGATCTTGAAATGTCTTTTTCCAATAGTAAAAACGTTATGCTTATTGTCGAAAATTTTTTAGAAAAAGCTTGGCCCTCATTATTTGATAGTTCTATCTATGGCACCTCTTCAAAAGTTTCTACCCCATTTCCTGTAATGACCTTTGAGCATGCCATGACAAATTATGGCACCGATAAACCTGACATGCGTTTTGAAGACACGTTTCTGCTCACCAATGAAGTTACTCATTGTTTAAATTCATATAAAAATAATCAAAAAGACCTAAGATCCGAAATATCACAATTTTTTTCTATCTCTTCAGAGGAATTCAAGTTGTCACCTCAACATTTATATGCCCATGGTATTAAAATAAAGCATGACGAGTGTCAAAAGTTGCTCACACTTTTCAATGATGAGGGGTCACAATTCAGGTCAGAAATTGATAAGTTGTTTTCCACATATAGTTCCGATCAGCATAAATTTCCCTCCTCGTTGTACCTCTATACCAAATCCTCCAATAATAGTTCATCAAAATGGATGATGTCTCAAATTTATAGTTTTGACCCAAATAATACATCCTCAAGTCATAGATTACTAGGTGATTTAAATTATTCAAAATTGGAAATATGCCAAAATTTGAATGCATCTCCATTGACTACAACCTGTGAGGTGCCAAATGATGTTGTCCTATGCTACATCTCTGAGGAAGAAACATTTTCCCAACTGACCTGCGGTAAAATAAGAAACATTTTGATATCAAACCTATCAAAGTTATCGAATACAATAAAAAAACCTATGGATGATTCTTTTAAATTTTTGTGGGTAATCGATTTTCCTCTCTTCAAAGTTAAGAAAATTAAACATCCTGGTTCCTTGAATTTAGAATCAGTCCACCATCCTTTCACGGCTCCCATTCCAGAGCACAGAAGCCTTTTGTATCAAACACCCTTATTGACCAAAAATATTCTTAGCATAAAAGCCCAACATTATGATATAGTCGTCAATGGGGTTGAAATAGGAGGGGGCTCTGTTCGAATTCATGACTCCAACGAGCAGCGTCACGTTTTGGAAAGTATCTTAGAAGTTATGCCAAATACTGGAAACTCCAGGACAAAAAAAATAATTAAAACTAATCCCGACGACAAATATGGTAGCGGTGAATTGGAGTATTTCTTGGAGGCCCTAGCCAGTGGATGCCCTCCTCATGCTGGAATAGCCTTAGGTTTGGACAGGATTGTTGCCATAGCCAGGAATTGTTCCAGTATACAAGACGTTATGGCATTTCCCAAATCATCCAGTGGAAAGGACGTCTTGTCCGAATGCCCTTGTAGTTTTGATCAGTTTTTATAAATTCCAGTCAATGATTACCACTAGGACTGGGGGAAAAGGAATAAACTTTGAAAAAAAAATTTCCTATGATTATATTAATAATTATATTTTTACAAGTTGAAAATGTATATATTTTTTTTAATCACCCATTTGCGAAGCTTGTCATTTTTATATGAATAATTTATTAATAAAAAAAAGAATTAATTTATTTTGAATTTTTATTTGATAAGAGATGAATTGAAATATAATATAATGCTGTTAGTTAGAATTTTCATTTTCAAATATTTACTAAAAATTTTTTTAAAATCCATATCATCTACAAGCAAATTTATTAAATATTAAGATATTTGTGATAATATTAAGATATTTATGATAATATTAGGTAGCATTAAGTTTTACAATTTTCGCTAAATTAGTAGTGCCCTAATTACATTTATGTTAAAAATTAATATCCACTGTCATTTTTTTTATCAGATGGTATTATAGGAGACCACCAGTGCCACATCCTCTTGATCACTACTCAGCCAAAGCCTTGAACGGCTTCTTCTGGTGGTACATATTATACAATCTCTGGTATTACCCGGAGGATACTATAGTAAGCACTTTTATGCAATATATCACGTATATTCATATAAAATGATCCCGAATATTCTAGAATCTGTGAATTAAGTCAAACCCTGACATTAACAAAAACAAACGAGATGACCCATTAATATAAAACATTTAATAATTTTAAATTTTGTCCAATTTATATTTTTAATTTTATCTCGTTTTATGAGTTCTGATAATTGTTTGGTGTAATCCCCAAAACCAGGAAATTTTACAAACTTTTAACCTTTTCTATTAAGGATAATTTTAAAAATAATTATAATATGGCTTTAAACCGATTAAAACGAGGAAAAAAATTTTCCTGATGGTTAATTGTTTATAACAAAAATATTGTACACAAATAAAATAAACATTAAACGATACTTTCTCCTGCGCTTATCCTATCGTCTAAACACGTAATATATCGCAAATTTAATAACCAGTGAGACCTTAATAACATTAAAACGTGGTTAATTTTATAACTTAAACGCTCTTATCTATCATGCTAAAAAATCAAACTAGATAGGAATGACACATTTAATAAAATTGTGTATTCAGGTGAAATAAAAATTACAGTAAATAATTGAATTAAGATTAACAGAAAGGGAATATATTAAACAATTATTTACTTCACTTCAACTTCAATATAAAATTATTTTTTTAAATATAATTTGTGAATGCATTCCAAATAGCTTTAAGAATTATTTAGGAAAATCAGTTTTCTAATAAACAATTAAATTCAAATTCCAATGTCTTGTAATACTATTATTATTGAAATGTTAATTTTCATTTGGGTTAACAAAATACCAAAAAAAAATTAAAACAAAAAATGTTTAGTTTTGGTTTTATATTTAAAATTATACTTAATGCCAAGGTAATAACTTATATAAAATTTTGAATATTTTTCTATTCCCAAATAGAATTTTTTAAATTATCAATATAATATATAGAAAAATATAATTTAAAATTAAAAATCGAATAAATTTGTGGGAGCTATAAAAATATAGTAATAAAAGAAAGAGAAAAAAATGAGTTTAATATAGAAAATCATTAAAAATTGGAAATACAAGATTAAGTTAAAATTAAAGTATACCAGATTCAAAATTTTAATGAATATTTTTCACTACATTGGGATAAGAATTAATATAAATCTTTTTCTTTCATTATATTAATTTGTTAAGATCAAATTAAGTAGAGTTGTTATGTCCGAGTTTATTTCATTTAAAAAACAAACCGGTAAAATTTTATTTTACCCAATTGATGATGACGACACATGGTTAATTTAATATTATATTATATATTAATTTAGAAAAAAAAAAATATATATATCATAATTTTTAAATCAATATTTCTAAAGACAATCTGAAAAGAAATTAAATAATTTTATATAATATTTTTTTGGGCGCCCTCTTAGATGATTTGATATAAGTTTTGGCACTCGTCAAATTTTGAATGATTTTTAAAAAAAAAAAAATGAGTGTCGATATTTCAATATATTATTGAGATTATACCAATATAAAATTGTTATTCATTAAATATAACAACCACTCTGCCGTCAAGTACTCCGGTAGAAAGAGTTTAGTGTGGCTAAAAAATGTGTTTACACATAAAGAGTACATTAATGATGAAAATTTTGATAATATTTTTATTATTAAAATCTAACCATCATTATTTTAATTATATATATATATATTTGTATATGGACTAGATATAGGCTAAATAAATTTTTTTAAAACTCACTTCGAAATTTTTAATTTTAGCAATAGAATCCGAAATTAAGCATTATGTACATTTTACATAAGTATAATACAAATTGTATCTGTATCTAGATTTGTAAAAATATATCTATATATAGACGGGTGTATCTGTAGTATCTTTTATAACAAGTCTGAAATTTAGTAAATGAAATCTTATAAAAAAATATTATAAATTGATTTTTATTAGCCAATCTTATATTGGGTTACGATGCCTATACGTCTCATACTATTTACTGTTCATAGGTATAAACCATTAATTTAATTCTAGCTGCCTTCGAATTAGACAATTTTGAAGCCTTATTGATATTTTCATTTAAAAGTGTCGAATAAATGAGACTTACCAAATATTAATTAATATAGCAATTTTAAATATTTACAATATAACAAAAGATTAATAAAACATAGAAAAATATTTTAAAAAAACATAAACCGTTTAAAAAAACATAATGTTTAAATAAAAAACATAACATTTCAACATATACGCGACTCTTGACAATAGCAAGCATCTAGCTTAAAACCTAAATCTGCAAAGTTGGTTCGAAATAATTTTCGGCTAGTCTCTCGCTTAGAGCACACAAGGAAATGTCTTATTTTTTACATTTTTTTAAGTGCCGAATAAAATTAATTAATATTTTTTAAAATTTATTTTTTTAGGGTCATTATTATTATCCCGATCCTGCTAAGTGGACTGATGAAGAATTGGGCATCCCACCCGACGATTATCCAGGAACAGGAAGAATCAGAAACAAAGGGGATCCTCCCTTTGTTTTATACAAAGAAAATTGATAATCAAAAAAAAATATATAATTATTATATTATTATATTGACCGGAGTTTCATATTGTACGATATACTTGCATTTTTTTAAAAAAAAATAAAGAATATTGGGCATGCGCTTTTTTTTAGTATTCTGATGTATTATTTTATACATTAGCAAATGTAAAGTTCTGAACTATTTCCAGAATCTTCTGGAACATGTAAGTTCCAGTTTTTTTTTTATAGAATCGTGACGTAAATTTAAAAAAAATGCTTAGGAGATTCCAAAGGCGGAGGAAAAACTATGTTAAGAGTACCTTTCCTTATTATAATTAGTTTTAAATTTTTTTTACTAAATACAAATGCTAAAATTGAAGATAATAAAGTCTCATGGGGTCTTAAAAGTTGCAAATTTCAAAATTATTTTTACTCATAAAGGATTGGATAATAATGTGAAATTATAAAATAATATTTGTATAGTTATATTAAACAAATAGTGAAGAATATTGTATTCTTAATTTATAATTAATAACATGAAATTTTATATATAAAATAAGATATTTTTTTCACGCTCGAAATCAAATTATGGTACATAGGTTTTATGTTTATCAGTAGTTTTGTCATACAAATAACATTTGTATCTATCCTTAATTTCGTCAATGGTGATTACGATTTTTTTCGATACCCTCAGATGGATTCTTCGAATGTGACTAAAGCAAGTAAAATAAAAATTTTTTATAAGAGAAATAAAACTGGTAAATAACCAAAATATATTTAAAATTAGTGATAATTTCTTTATTGATTGGGTATATTAAATTGGTAAATAATAAATATATGTATCGAATAGTATCGTCGATCTAAAATTGGAGTGCTCCCACTCGACATTTTAAAAATTTTTGAGTTAGAAGTGGATAAATAACTTATTTATTACCAATATATATGAAAATAAAAACTAGATTTAAAAAAAAATATTAATTTTTGCCAAAGTTATTGTCAAAAATTGATCAATAACTTTTTCCTATATTTTATTTTAAATTTTAATGTTGATTTACTCCTTTTAAACATTCAAAAGCTTTGAGTTAGAAGTGGATAATAACTTATTTATTCCGTTAAACGGCTCGTTTTGAGCCGATTTTTAAACGCGGCTATCTCAATATTTTAGCCATAAAATATTGTCTAAGCATCGAGATATCGATGATATATGCCTAAACCTTTGTTCCTTCTATGAGCAAAATCTTCAGACTTGCGTAATATTTTTCTGGCTGAAATATTGAGTTAGCCGTTTTTAAAAATCTGCTCAAAACGAGCCGTTTAACAACACTATAGTCAAAATTGATCGATAACTTTTTCCTATGTTTTATTTTAAACTTTAAATGTTGATTTTCTCATTTTAAACATTTACGCAAGTGGAGCGCTCCAATTTTAGACGAACGATTTATTCAATATGTGATATTTCAAACCTGACTAATTTTTTATCGGGGAAAATAAGTGGACTTTAAGAAAAATTTATATTTATAAAACGATTTTCTTTTAAAGTAATTTTTAAAGTCCGGAACCAAAATTTGAGTAGATCCTAGGAAAAGGAAGAATATATTTTGGAAAGTTCTCGAACATAATATTTATAAAATATAAGTTACTATATTAAAAATCTCCGTCTGATCAATTTATATAAGATTTGACTCAATAATGTTTAATAATTCATCACATTCATATGCTTTTGAAGTCAAGATTAAGGTATTTTTTTTTGCATCACGATTTAAGGTTGGATTAAAATGTGATTTAGAAATTATATAATATATGAAAGTTAGCAAAAAGCCTTCTATTTTTGATATTTGAGAAACTTTCATAAGCGAGTTTGAATCGCTTAAATTTGGTCGGGAGGAGGAATGAAAAGGATTGAAACTCTTGAGAGGATCGGATTTGGAAGCTATTGGTTGGTGGTAGGGGGTGTTGGCATCGGCTATAGTCTTGGTCGGGTTAATGAGCATGTGCAGAGAGGGGGAATATATTTTAGTTATAAAAACAGTATCGTCATACGAATAAATTGACATGTGGGATAAGGGGTGAAGGAGGTATCCTATTTGCTAATTTTACTTTTGGATTTCTTATATCTTTAAATTTACTTTTTTAGCATGAACTTTCTTATTTCTTTTTAGCTTGGATTTCCTTATTTCAATTTGGATATCTATTTTTTTCTTGATTTTGAAATTTTTTTTTTGCTAAATTTTATTTGGATTTTCCTATAAAATGGGATAAAAAAATATAAAATTTATAATTTTAAACATAAAATATTTTAAATTTAAATTAAACATTGCGGCATCAAAATAAGGATATGAGAATATTAATTATCTTACACGAGGTTCACTAACTTACTGAACCATATGATTCTAGTGGTCCCTGGTTTGGGAGTTATCAGGCAAAAATCTTCTACTAGATAAAAAAAATATTAAAGAAATTTGTCAGTTTATAAATAATGTTATTGGCCATTGTTTTTCGATTAATTTAGATATGATAGTAATCCTGGACCTATAATAATTTTACAAAAATTGTATCGACTAGCCCCTGATCCCCGCTACATAAATTTAAGCCTCGATAAATATTGTTTTGCGATTATGTTGCTTACAATTATGTGTTCTCTGAGCTTCCTTGGAAAATTTCCAATGTATAAGGTAGCGCCCGTATTTTATAACGGGGATATTAGAGAACAAAAAACAAGTCACATGGATGCAAAAGAATTAATATATACATATATATTTATTTTTTCTTTAGTGTACTATCCGTTTTTATTTTTTATGCTCATATTTTTTTTTTATATAATTAAAATAAATTATATATACATTTAAAAATTAGGAAATATAAGAATCAATCATTGCTATTAAATCTGATGTCGACTATTAATACTGGGAGATAGTGTTGTTAAACGGCTCGTTTTGAGCCCATTTTTATTAACGGCTAACTACTTCATTCAGAACAATATTTCGCAAGCCTTAAGATTTTGCTCATAGAAGGAACGAAGGTCTATACCTATAATATCGAAATCTCGAGGCTTAGACAATATTTTTCTGGCCAAAATATTGAGTTAGCCGGAAAAATCAGCTCAAAATGAGCCGTTTAACAACATTACTGGGAAATATAAAAAATTTTTATTTTTCTTTTCGGCTGAATATACATAGATAGCGTCGTTCTATATCCATTTTCTTTTATAAAATTTTTTTTTTATAAAAAAAAACAAATAATTTATTTCAATTTTAAATAGGAGATTACTACATTATGTTAACACAATATTTAAAAATAATTTAATTGTTGATAATGGAAGATATAATATAGCGATGAAGAATAGATTTATCGAAAAAAAATGCGAAAATCATTGTTAAAGGTCAATAGGTATTTCCGGTAATGTGTTACGAACTTATTAAATTTCAGAATCCGACTTTACTAGAATCATGCTTGGAATACCGACTCTATTAATCTTCGTTCGTACGTATTTGCTAGGAGCTTTTGAAATTAATATAATTTATATAAGTTTTCCCATAATTTTTTATATATAAATTATAAATGATTAAAGGGTTAATGGCAAAATTTGTCTACAATTTATGAGATAGGTATTCCTAAACATGCTATGCATTTCCGTTAAGATCGGATTTCTAAATTTAAAAAAAAAACGACTCTCAAAATATATGTCGAAACACATGGCCGGTGGATACTTGGCCCAAAGTTTGTAATCTAATATATTATGACTCCCCCCACCCCCCTCCTATATTACTATAAAGTATTTATTACCTTTTAAGAAAAATCGATCCGGGAGAAATGCAAAACCGATGCCGAATGTCTAAATGAAAACTGTGTTTATAAACTTTGCGATTGTTCTAAGGGTTTTAAATGGTTTGAAGGAGAATGCATTAACGGTAACGATATATATATTTTAAAACTAAAGGTTTGGAAGAAAAAAAAATTCGTTCAACTCTAGATCGGTCCCTAAATTTGAAAAAAAATAAAATCAAAGTATACCTTAAAATATTTCCATATAAACAAGGCGTCATAATTATGGGTTAGTAGAATGATCAAAAACTCGATTACGTTTAAGTCTAGAGTTAGGGTTAGGGAAAATAAATTTTATTTTAAAATCGAGCCGGGCCGGGTTTGAAAAATTAGACTCGATGCGGATCATCCAACTTTTTGGTTATTATAAACATATAAAAATTTTTTATGAAATTTGTTAAAATCAAGCTCGATATTTGGGTCCAATATGTACGCGCGACTATCAATGTCAAGAAGCATTTCCTAATTCTGAGTGCACTAGGGGGGAATGCGTATGTTTGCCTAAATTTTATCAGAACGTTAAAATCGCCAAGTGTGAGCCAAGTATCAAAAATAAAACCCCCCACATATTTCTCATTCATTATAAATTTTATGGAACATTATATAATTCAAATTATAATATATATAGAAGAATTGTGTGAAAAAGTTTTTTTTTAAAATTAATAGAGGCAATTAATAGGGTTAGTTAGTTAGACTTAACATACTTATTTCTTCTTCTATTATTTTTTCTTTACAAATTAAAATTTGCCGTAAAATAAAAATTCAGAGAAAAATTTGTCTGGCACATGTTTGGAAGATTACGAATGCCTAAGTGACAAATGTGTGACCGGAGAATGTCGTTGCAATTTCAATTATTTTAAAAATGGAGATTTCTGTTATAAAGGTAAAATATATATATGCGCCGAACCCGGTTGGACTAAATTCGAAAAACAAATCCGAACCGTGTTCGTTTCTCCGGGTTTGGATTTGGGTTCAGTTAACAAGACTGTCCCCTCCTGCCCCTAACACTACATCTGTAATATTTAATTTTATAAATAATGGTAAATTCAGGAAAAATAATAGGAGAGAAATGCGAAAGTACCCTCGAATGTACCACCATGTTAGACCATGCCGTCTGCCATGAAAGGGTGTGCAGATGTGATGATAATTTTTCTTCATCCGAATCAAAAACCCACTGCGTTCCAGGTTAAATTTTAAATATATATTTACAAACATATTCTTCTAACTTCCCGTCAATAAAAGGAGCTATTAGGCACTATATACCTTTTTTTCTTCTTCTTAACCCATCCAATTTAACAAATATAGTATACATGTCCAAATATACTAGAGATTTGCATCTAACTTGATTTCACGTCATCGGTCTAGCCCTACATTTATTTGCGAAAGAATGGGTTATTTGCCCTACCAATCTCGAACATGTAAATTATCCTGCCAGTAGTGTTGTTAAACTGCTCGTTATAAGCAAAAATTTTTTTAAAATGGCTAACTCAATATTTTAGTTCTTTCTTTTCTTTCTTTCTTTCTTTCTTTCTTTCTTTCTTTCTTTCTTTCTTTCTTTCTTTCTTTCTTTCTTTCTTTCTTTCTTTCTTTCTTTTTTTCAAAAATATTGCCTAAGCCTCGAGGTTTCGATAATTTATGTCTAGACCTTTGTTTCCTTCTATGAGCAAAATCTTCAGGCTTGCGTAATATTTTTCTGGATGAAATACTGAGTTAGCCGGTTTTAAAAATCGGCTCAAAACGAGCCGTTCGACCGCCGGGCCAACGTTTATTTAAATATAAACGAGTAATTAAATTTTATAAATTAATTAGAATTAGATGAAAATTCATATACCAATAACATCTCGTTAAAATTATAATATGAATTAATATAATGTTCATAATCAAAAATAATTAATAACAATCTCGTAAAAAAATTGAAATCTTAAAATTAAATTATATTATTGCATTATTATCATATTGGAATTTAAAATTTTACGAATTTTAAAGGTAAATAAAGATGATTTAAAAAAATGTCACCTCATTCATATATATATATTCGCCTATCATGTTATGGTTACTAAAATGTTTTCCCAT
This sequence comes from Gordionus sp. m RMFG-2023, assembly GCF_954871325.1. Classification (NCBI taxonomy): domain Eukaryota; kingdom Metazoa; phylum Nematomorpha; class Gordioida; order Chordodea; family Parachordodidae; genus Gordionus; species Gordionus sp. m RMFG-2023. The sequence goes on along the minus strand of NC_088777.1, from coordinate 4,038,105 downwards.
ATCTTCCCAGGGCCTACAGGGCATGATGTCCACTGGAAACATCCCCCCCCCCCAAACAAACCTATACCTACCCCTCCTTAAAAAAATTTATCGCCTTCGGAGGCGATATTTTCGCATTATGAAATATACGTTTTTAATTATAATGTTGTTCCCTAATATTTAAATTATCGATACTCTGTAATTATCAACTATAAAAAAAAAGTGAGTGTAAGAGTATTATTATTTAGAACATGAATGATTAAAAATTCCCCCATCATTTACATTGAATGCAATGCGCACTCACTTATAATACATTGTTTGGCATGAATATGAGTTTTCTGATAGAATGTCTAACCCTTTTAAATAAAATTTTAAAAAAAAAGAAAGTAGAAAATTAACCCAGAAATAAGTTTTATTAATTTTTTCTGAAAAATAATGATATTCTGGTTGTATTATGCAACATATAAATCTGATCGATGTTTTGCAACATCATTATCATCTTATTATTTATAAATAGGTCTATAATAAAAGTATTAAATAATTATATTTTTTGTTTAAAAAAAAATTGCCCATCCATGCGCATGCCCTAAGAGATTCAAAATTTTAAAAATCCTAAAATCAAAATCTAAATAGTTTTAACAGTAACCCCAAGTTTTGACTTCGGTAGCTTCACTTTAGCGGGATTTGCATAGGCTTAGAAAAATTTGTTTCGACCAATTAGAAGCCATCATAGTTTGCTCACGTAAATTGTTAGTAATAAGAAGTGTCGGTAATTATTTTTAGTTACATGATACTTATTTTTAGATAAATTTACCCCCCTGGTTATTCCATTTACAATAAGCATGTTATTCAGCATCACTTTATGTATTATAAAAGGTGTATGGATAAGAAATAGAAGTTATTTTTACCCGATTATGAATTGGCCTTTGCTAAAAAGAATGTGATATTTTATTTTCTAAACTTTAATATAATTATAATTATTTATTTATTTTTTATAAGAAAAGAACATGTACGATTGCGTATACGAAGGAAGAATTTGGAGAAGGGAAATAGAAATGATCAAAGATTTGAATATTATTCAAAAATCCGCTATTACCCGTGAAATCGAATTGAGAGTAAAATAAAATAAAATAAATAGTTGTATACTGCTTTAATATATATTTTTTTGATATCGATACAATTTTTGGATCTAAATATTCTCCTAATATCAGAGGGAGCCTCCCCCCCATGCACGCATTTTGAGACTTTCGCACTTATTATACTTTTATAAAAATAATTTAAAAATGTTTATGTCACATTTTTATTCTTTCCTAGGAAATAAGCTGACATTTTAATAATGGATTTAGATAGTAAATTATTTTTTTTTGAGCTTGAGTGTGTTGAATTTACTTTATAATTAATTAATTAATATTATATAATATAATGTACCCAATTAAACATCTAAATATCCTAAACGTCGACTTAATAAAAAAAATATATTAAACACTTATTTAATCATTGGCATTTTAATGGTCTAGTCAAAATAGGCGAATGAAAAAGGAAGGAGGAAGGAAGGCCCTTCTCTTCTCTTCTCTTCTCTTCTCTTCTCTTCTCTTCTCTTCTCTTCTCTTCTCTTCTCTTCTCTTCTCTTCTCTTCTCTCTCTTCTCTCTCTTCTCTCTCTCTTCTCTTCTCTTCTCTTCTCTTCTCTTCTCTTCTCTTCTCTTCTTTCTTACTTTCTAACATAATTATTTTTTTTTGAAATAAGGGTTTTATATTTGTTCCCGGCTCTTTATATAAAATAGAGATCTGCATTGAGTAAATTTCATTAAACCCGGATCAAAATAACCTGCCCTGAAATTATAAAAAAAAAATTTTTGTCAATAGCCCGAAACAAAAATTATTTTCAAAAATTTGGTTCACCTAAGACAAGAGTAAATTAGGACCCCGGGTGGGGGCAGGTCTTGCAAATTACTAATATAAATATGAAACCTAAACCTTTAAAAAACAACAATAAAATAAAAATGATTAAGAATATTTTAATAAAATTTAAAAAATAACGAATGAAAGTAAGACGAGTTATTTTAAATCTTTATTACCTTATTAATTATTTGGAAAAATAAATGACAAACATTAGTAAGGATGTTACTTTGTACATTTAACAAAGCCCTATTATTTACGATTAGCAAATAGACCCCCATCAAAGAATGATGGGATGTCGATTTAAAAAATCATCTGATAATTGGTTTAGTGTTATTAAATTACCTAGACCATCTCTATTGTGCCTTAGTAAAGCTTTTAGACTAAAAAATTGAATTTAGCTTCTAAGTTGAGTCTCAACTTGAAGATTGATTAGAGTATTTCTGGATAAAGATATGGCTACGCTGTTTTATAGTTGACTAAAGATAGGTAGTTTAACAACACTAAATGGGCTGAATAATCAGAGATCTGCCTATATTTTGATGTAAGATATGAACCCTAACCTGCCCTTATTTTATTTTTTTTAATGGGAAGTGATTTCAATTTGATGAGAGACGATTTAGAAATTTTTCTTTAATTTGTTATTTCCTAAATTTTAGTTTAATAATTTATGTATTTTTTTTTTAAACTTATTCATTCACTTTTCATGCACAATAAAACCGTTTCAACATTTAATAATTTTTTTTATTTTTTTGCTAAATGAGATTTTCCTTCTAATTTGGGTTTAGATTTCATTCATTTTTTTTTTGCTAATTATGTTTTGGATTTTTTTCATTTTTATTTAGGTAGGAAGTAGTAGGGTTGTAGATGTTAGAAAAAAAGGTAAGAGATGGCATCGAAGGGTGATTGAAATATAGGCCGGGGTAGAGGATAGTATCTTCAATGGTTAATTAAGAAATATCAGTATATCAGGCAAAATAAAATGGTTATAGGTTAAGTGTTCAACCTTCTTATTTATTACTTAATACACGATTACTTTAAATTGCGCTCACAATGCATATATTTATGAAGAACCCGCGTTTAAATTTCAGAAATTCAGGCTAATTATTTCAAATTTTAATTGAGGTGAGCATCTTATACAAATAACTGGGATAATTGGTGTGAATGAGATAGGGGGAGTTTCATGCGAGGTGATAAATAATGGCTTTACCACCCTCTTTTGATATTTTAAATGGTGAAACTAAAATTTTGAAAAAAAAAACCTAATACTAAATTCAAGATTCACAATATATTTGTCAACGTTATTCCGGATTATTACGTGACTAGTACAACCTTTTACAAGTTAATAAAATTTTATTTTATTTTTTCAAAATTTGCTAAATTGTATAAAATATATATATATATAATTTCTTTTTTAATCTTTGATAGGGAAACTACGCTTGATATACAACTCACGTTATATTTTAAATCCATGGAATACAATGCTACTTATGATATATCCAATTTTATAGTCCAAGATTTTATCTTTCGATCTAATGCCATAGGAGGAACAATAGTTTTAGAAGATGAAAATATTAATTTAGTTTCAAAAGGTTTTTTTTTTTGTTAATAATAAATGATAAACACTTTTGGGCCTTTTTTAAAACCTTTAATTATTTTAATTTAGCCTCATTAAAATTTTATTTATATTATAATAATTATAAAGTCGATATATATATTAAAGACATGCAGAGATGCTATTTGCCAGACCCTTCCCGGATTTTAAAAAAATATTTCGGCCAGGCAGTCCGGATTTTTTTTAAATTTTATTCGGCCTGGTCCGATCCAAGTTTTTTAACTGCCCGCACGGTTTTTTTTAAATTTTATCCGGCCTGGTCCGGGTTTTTTAACCGTCCGCACGGTTTTTAAAAAAAAATTAGGTTAGCGTGAGTAAATTCTTACCACGACCTAGATTTAAAAAAAAAATTAAAATATACCTATTCGGCATTTTACGGATGATCTTTTTTTCAGCGAATATAATATATATATATATAACAACTTTTAAAATTATCTTATCTTTTAAATAAAAATAATTTTAGATTTTTACTCTTTTTTTAAAAAATATAAAATGATTTTTTTTTGTAAGAATTTTGAAATATAGTCATCTTTTCAAACGATTCTACTAAATTTTTCTAATTTTTCTTTCTGATATAGACCAATGAGAAGGGGGGGGGCGGATCCCTCCATAGCAAATTGGCCTGTTCTCGTAAATATCATTTTAAGCGTATAAAAAATTCCCCTTCCCCCTACACCCCCCCCTCTCCCCTGGGGTAGGAAGGAGCACTATCAATTAGAGTGATCGATGGTGATTCCTTTATTTCCGGTTCCTCTCGTAATAATATTCAGTCTTTTTATATAAATAATTTGTCATTTTGCGCTCTCTTCACTGACAACATACGTAATTGCCTGAATTTAGGACTAGTGTTGTTAAATGGCTCAACTGACTCAATATTTGTTCCAGAAAAATATTACGCGAAGCCTGAAGATTTTGGTTTATAGAGGGTACAAAGGTTTGGACATCTATTAGCAAAATCTCAAGGGCTAAAAAAATATTCGGTTAGCCGTATTTAAAGATCGGCTCAAATCGAGCCGTTTTACAACACTATTTGGGAACAGAGAAAAGAAAGTCCCTCATCTTAAAATATTGATTGCATCTTTGTTACTTTTTAATTTTGATTGTGAATGTAAGTTGAATCATTAATTTGAATGATATATTACTAGAAAATATTTTCTAAGGGTCGAGAAAAAAAAATCGGAAATGTGATAAGTTAATGAATGGGGAAAATGGCGATTTAAAATATTCGATCCGGCCTGGGTATATTTAAACAAATAGGGCGAGGATGGGCTTAGGGTCGGGTCTCTGCAGCGTTGATATATAAGTTTACTTTTCTTGGTAACTTTATATATTAAAATTTTGTCGCTATTGGGTAACATGCCGTTAAATATCACATTGAAATGAATACGATAATTTAGTTGAAATAAATAAATAAATAATTTATAATCCATTGTGAACTAAACTTTTCTATGAAACCTATTTTTAAGAGATATGCGAAATAAAATCTAGGTTTGGAAATAATATCGGTTAGAGTAGCAAGAACGCCGCTGCTTTTACTTTTATTGTCCCTGATCCTCAACCTCACAATAATAAATTAGAAAACTTCAGCGGATTTTTTTAAAAAAAATATCAAGTTTTTATGACAAAATATAAAATAAATTAAAAAATTGAATTTTTCTTAACATTTTGCTTTTACATCTAAAAGCAAGCAATGGGTTAAATAAAAAAAAATTGTCGGTTGTGTATATCAGTATAACAAATTTAAAAGGGGTTGACCTCCTCTAAAGAAAAGTAATATTAGATATAATTTGAAAGAATGATTATTTTTTCTAAAAGTGTCAAATAAAGTGTACTTCAAATGCTTTAAAGAGACAAAATATTTCGTATTAGATTATTAGGGAATGATGACTAAATAAAATTGATATTTATTTTGTAATAATAAAAATTTGTTTAGGTGAATTATGTGTAGTGGTAAAAGAGGTCACGAAAAAAGAAGCTAAATTTGACGCAAAAACTGCCGCCATGTTGGTCATAGGATTAATCGCGCTATTCGCTATAATCGCGTACATGGGGTATCGAAGTTACATCTACTTCAAAGAAGAAAGTATAAATTTTAAAAATAAAAAAACCATTCCAAATTGACATCATGCCAATTTGGATGTCAATTATATTAATACTCGAGAAGCTTTATTTTAATAGAAATGAACCTCCAGGGTTGGTTTTCCATTCAAAGTGAAAATTTTCGAAGGAAACGTTAAGGAGTAAGATACTATCTTGTCGAAAAAAAGAAAAGGGGTCAATCAAATAAAGAAAACGGTCCCATCAAAAGAGGAAAACTGTCAAACAAAAAAAATGAATGTCAATCAAAAAAGGAAAAAGTAGGATCACATAAATGGTCAATCAAATATGTTAAAAGGCCAGATCGGAAAAGGGAAACGGTCAGATCAGAAATGAAAAGTCTAGGGACGAAAGGCCCATTCAATATACTTATTTTAATATAGACATATATTTACTTTACTTTCTTTCTTTCTTTCTTTCTTTCTTTCTTTCTTTCTTTCTTTCTTTCTTTCTTTCTTTCTTTCTTTCTTTCTTTCCTTTCTTTCTTTCTTTCTTTCTTTCTTTCTTTTATTTCTTTTATTTCTTTCTTTTATTTCTTTCTTTTATAAATTTTTTTTTTATTGATTTCTCTTTATATATATTTTCATTTTTGAACTTTTTATCAATTTTCTTAATTTAATTTTTTTTTTATCTTTTACCCTTTATAATCTTTAATTTTTTTTTTGTTTTTGTAAAAAATTAATTTATTTATAATTTTTCTTCGATTCTATTAAACCAATTTTTTTTTCCATTTTTTCAAAAAAACTTTATCTTATTACAATTGTGGGAAATATATTAATCATTTAAAATTAAATTAAATACAGCAATGTCAAAAGAATATGTTTAAAAAATCGTAGGTCCGAAAAAGAAGACGTTTGGCTTTTACTTAATCGAATCATTGACTTATTTGATTGATCCTTTTCCGCAGAATCTTTTCTTAAGTCCTTGGTATTTGAGATCTGCACCGACCTTTTATTTTTTTTTTTTAAATTAAATAAAATTCCGGCCGGGTCGGGCCTTGGAAATTTTTTTTTAAATATAAAATTTATCTTTTATATTGAATTTTTTTTATGTAAAATAAAAATATTTGAATTTATTTACAAAACTGGACGCCATATAACATAAGTTTTTTATTTTAAGTAATTATAAAAATTAATTTCTATATTTAAATAATTACGAGCCCGGCCGGTAAATTTTCTTGAAAAAAGTTTCGGGCCGGGCTTGAAAAATTAGGCCCGATGCAGATCACTACTTGGTACATCTTATTTTTTGAGAACCTTTTACCTTTTCGATAGGAGGTTTTCCCTTTTTTTTTTGAATTGGAAAAGTCTTGTAATATCGAACATAATAATAATGTATACTTATTTTGTTGGATAACGCATTAGAATTTGATCCGCTGATATATATTCCCTGGAAGCAGAATGAATTCCGAAAAATAAAGCCCTTAATTCCCACTGATAGGAAAGATATCATACTGATATTAGATCGATTAGACGTTTTACCGACTAAATCTAGGGACTCAAAATCGGAGGCGGCGCCGGAACCCAAATATACCGAAAAGAGTCTATGGATAGAATTAGCCAAATGCTATCTGATTTTCTATTACAGGGAATACTACGATTTCGATTACAATTACGTGAAATACGATCTGGCGTATGATTACGATACCGAAGTTTTGAAGAAATCAAATTGGGGACACGTGGATTACAAGTACGAATTCGAAGACGCCGACGAGATTATGAGAATACTTAAGAAGGATAGAGATGGGGCGGATCACGATTATTACTATTACGATATGAATTACCAATCCTAAAACTGTTAGAGAAAGTATTTTCCGATTCTTAAATTTTACGAAATTACGATGTGTGTGTGTGTAGAAAAAAAAGGACAGAAAGAATAGAAGATTTTTTATCGCGAGGTTCACGGTTTACAGATAAAATCAAAGTCATACAATAATTTATACCCTTTACATCTTACAATAAAGTCATAAATTGCATTATGCTACTAATTATTTTTTGTTCAATATGAAAAATTGATATCATCTATACCTATTATATTATAAGATGAATATATTTTTAAGGTTTATACAGGGGTTTCGAACTTTTAGGTATATCAGTTCGGTTCGATTATTAGTTTGAAATTTTAGAAAGTTTTGTTTCCTTTTTGGTTAGTTCGAATAACGGTTCTTTACGGTTTGTCCCGGTTTTTGTAAATTTGATTTTTTTTTATAAAAATTTTTTTTTTAATTATACGATTTTTCTCTAAATTTAAAATCAAGTATTATTATAAAAACTAATTTAATTAATAAATAATGTGATAAAGAAAAAACTTATCAATTTAGCCAAAAATATTTTGTATGATAACAGTTTTAAGATTGCATCTTATATCTAAGTAATTTGCCTAATTTCCATTATATTGAGTATATAAAGTAAAAACAATAAACTCGGAATTTATTGATATGTAGATAAAGGCGATTTAATTGTATGAAAAAAAAAATTTAATTTGAAAGGAATTCACGATTTAAGTTGCCGCCAAGGAAAATTTTTTTTCAAATTTAGGTTAATAATTGAAAATTAATTATTTTTTTAAAACCGTTATAAACCGGTTAAAATATTTTTAACAATTCGAATCCCTAACGGTTCATTCCGGTTTTGCGGTTCGGTTCGAAACCCCGAGTTTAAAAACTTGTTAAATCATCATTAAAATAAAAATTAATAGTAAATGCCAAGAATGGCATTATTCCAGAACGAATGATCTAAGTATTGAATATCTGGAGGCACCATTATGTAATGCTTGCTTAGTACTTGCTAACAACCAGTTTTTCTTGTCAAGAAACCTGTCCAACCCTGCATTTACAAGAGCGAATTCGCTGGGAAGTTATTAAAAATTAATGAAAAATATCTTAATTTATGATTCATCGCAATTTAAAATTCCATATTCAAGACTCGGTTTAAACATGTGAATTTATAGTTAGTATTTCTCTTTCCTCAATTCAAAATATTTTTCATACAATTCCAAGACCCTCGCAGATATTACCTGTTACGGTTTAAGTAGATATAATGTAAAAGAGTGAAAATCTCATTATATTTTTGAGTTTAGTTTTATTTTAAAAAAATTTTGATATGAATCTGAATTTCAAATTAAAACGCAGACCTGAGCAAGAAGCTGGCAAACTTTTAAAAGGATTAATTTCTAAAGCTTTAGTCCAATATGTAATGCTTACTTAACTCGTAAACATTTTAAGTTTAAATGTAATGGAAACCTGAAAAAATATTTATAATTATTTTTAAAAATTTTAACCCTTAGTAGTTATTGGCAAAATGAAAAAATTTCTTAAATTGATATTAAGCTAGAAGGAACAAAAAGAGAAGAGAAGAGAAGAGAAGAGAAGAGAAGAGAAGAGAAGAGAAGAGAAGAGAAGAGAAGAGAAGAGAAGAGAAGAGAGAGAAGAGAGAGAAGAGAAGAGAAGAGAAGAGAGAGAAGAGAAGAGAAGAGAAGAGAAGAGAAGAGAAGAGAAGAGAAGAGAAGAGAAGAGAAGAGAAGAGAAGAGAAGGAATTTTTAAGCATTTATGATAAAGAAAATTCTATAAATATATTATAAAAAAATTATTGTCATCATTAAAAAAAATTTTTTATTTATAATTTTTAAAATACGAGAATTGATGTCTCCCGACTGTAGCTTTGATACCCTTGACTTGTGGCATCTATAGAAATTGGGATACCAAAATTATGTAGATTTGTTACGATGAAATTAAAAAAACAATTGAAAATAGTTAATTTTTTTACTCCCAATTGTTAAGTTAAGGGATTATTTAATAAAGTAATATTAAACATCTATGCTCACTTTTACATTTGGAAATATAAAATGAAGAAACATTTGTTCCCAGAAGAAATCATGTACTTTAAAGTATCTCGTTTTCAAATTTTTTTTACGTGAAAATTTGATTATATAAATGAATGTACCTTACAATATTGTTTATTCGTAGATTCTTAGAATTTAATCATTTACTTTTTAAATAAAAGTCGAAATTCTGAGATGATTCATAAGAAATAGATAATTAAAGAGTGGGTTTTATCAATTTAAAAGAAATGTGACCAAATTTTCTTTTTGATAACAGTTAAAAATATTTTAAATACACAGAATTCTACATAATCATGATTTCCATGGTGGAAGGGGATTTAACTCTCTCCTCTTATTTCAAGCCAAGGTATACATGACAAGTTGCTTATACGCAATTTTTAAATTTAGAAATAACATATTTTATATGCTTATATAAAACTTATTACCTATTGAATTAATAAATTTTTTAAAACTCTAGGTTATTTGTGTTGAAAAAATAAGTTTATTATGATTTTAAACTAACATATCTCAGTTATTTATTTACATTTCCTCATGTTGTATATTAAATGCATTCATAACAAGATCATCCTCATCTATCTAATATCATGTTTATTTTAAAATTTGATCAGCTAAATAAAAATTCTGTACATTACACTCGGAAAATCACTAATATAGGACTACACATGCTTCTCTTCATTCCCTTCTAGCATCAATATCAATACATTAGCACAAGCAGAAACAAAAAGGATCAATAAATACAAAAATTTTAACAACTTCCTATTTGGTCCAGTAGTGACTTCCACAAACGGTCATTTTTCGCTATTAACCTATAAGCTTTTAAAATATCTTATTCATGGTTTCCTTTTGGGAAGACAATTATAAAATTGTATTTTTAATTTTATAATGTTTTAATATTATCGTGTTTTAAATATTGTGAAAGAATTTTTCATAACAAATTTATCTTTTAACCTACTCATATGATAGCACCCTATACTATACCCTCAATTGGCATAGAACTCTTTTAATTACAAAATTAATTTCTAACCCTGCTCAGAAACTATTTTATGAGTCGCTTTCGCAAAGAAGCCTGTCAACCTTTCGTATGTCAAACTTACTAACCTGGCTCGAATGTCTTGTACTCCACAATGTTGAAAATTTTAGTCAAAACTCTGTAAAGGTTATAAATAAAAGATAAATAAACACCTTAAGCAAGTAGTTGCACGTAAGTAGCATATAGTTTTGCCACCATTCCTACATTTGTTAGAAATATATTAAATCATTTTCTGCATCGTAAAAAGGTAAAAAGCTTTAATTATAAAACATTTATATAAAATATTAGATTTCTTATGAGGAAATGTTTTAATACTGTTGGCTTGTTAAAAAAATTTTTTAATTATATATAGTAATTAACAAATTTGAAGAATATTGTATTCTTATAATATGAAATCTAAAAAAAAGGATATTTTTACGATTAAAATTAAATTATTGGTGTTTGGGTTTTATGTTAATCAGTAGTTTTGTCCTCCAGATAAAATTTATATGTATCATTAATTTAGCCAATGCTGATTTAAACATTTTTAAACATTCTGAAATGGGAATAAATTCACAAAATACAAGTAATTTTATAAATATGTTTCTAAAATATTCTTTACAAATTTAAACAATGAATAAGGCCTCATTTATAAACAGGTTATGTTCAAGCGGTTAAGTTATTAAATTAGTATAATTTACAAATATGGAACGTTATGATGATAGCACTATTATAAAATTTGTAAAACATATGTTGCAACTTATATTTCAAAAATTATTACGCTATGAAAAATCAGCTGAGTTGATAACTTTAAATAACGTAACGCTTGCCAATTATCTTCTAAAATTTTATAAACTATATAAAATGAACGCATGGCCGTTTAACTACATATTGTATCCTTTTTTATGCGCTTACTACTTAGTTACCATGATTAATACTTTTGGGTTCACTAGAACATAGCCAGCTGTCAAAACTGCTTAATTGAGGCAAAAGGGCATATAGATTCATTCCACTGTATTTCATTTAGAAAAAAGGTTATCAAAAGTTTCTGAAGTTTCTAAATGATTATTAAAGCCAGAGGCAAAAAACAACGACTTGCCGATTGAACTGATAATTAAATTTCGCACCCTTCAATCAACGCCCGCTAAATTGACCGAATTGTTCCCCTCTTCTTTCAAAAATATATATTATAATATGAAAATACATCTTCTTCAGTTTTAATTTCATTTCTCGCTACCACCCTGATTTTTTATAAACTCCTCTCCAAATGATGTTGCCAGGTCTTAAACAGCTGTTGTTAACGTAGCGCACTCTAGTAATCGCCTAATATAAAGAGGCCCGGCCCGAACCTGAACAATTTTTTTTATATTTTTCCTGAAAAAGCCCGACCGGAAATAAAAATATGAAATATTGGTCTGTCCTGCCCTGCTCGAATTTATTTAAGAATTTCTTTTTAATTGTAAAAAAAATAAAATATTCTTACAATTATAAAAAATATTTGCACCCTGTTTTTTGCAAGAATTTTAAAATATATCAATTTAATTGACAAAGTGGAAATGATATATCTACAATTTTAAACCCATCCCGGATGTTAGACCTAACCCAGGTCCGATCAAAAATTATTTGTTTTAAAAGGTTCGGTCAGGCCAGAAGAGTCCGGTGTGTTATCAGCAGATCTCTAGCGCACATTACACGTGACTTTTTTGTAGCCTTAGAGATGGTGTTCGATTTCTTTTTTTTAATAACTGTAAATAATTACTTTTAATTGAATTTTAAGATAATATTGATATTTGAATTTGAATTTGGAAAGTTTAATATTAATGTAAAATTTTTAATTTTTTTGTATTAAAAATCGAAAGCCATCCGATTCAAATATAATTGAAAAATATGGCTTATACATAGACAAAATGTTGTAAATATAAATTTGTAATAAAAAATGGAAATTTTTTTTTGATCTTTGAGAATGTTCAAGTAAGATTTTTGTTTAAATTTTATCTAAAATTCTAAATCATTTTTTGTAAAAAGTCTTTTTGATATTTGAAAATATTTTAGAATTTCTTAAATGTAATCTATTTTGAAATTTTGCACCAATCTATTTCAATAAAAATATGATAATACTATAAATTTTTATAATAACTTCGATATACATAAAAAATATAATTATAATTTATCAAAATATTCTTTTGTTCCACGAATTTGATGATGGTACCTTTTTAGAAATTAAAAGAGTTAATATTATATTATTAATACAAATCAATTAAAAGGATTACCTAATCAGTTGCCCGCGATAACCCAACTCCAAATAGTTTTGCATGTGATTGTAAAAGTTAGTAAAATCATAAGGAATAAATCCGTGTAAGAGCTGAATAATATTCCCAATAATTTCATCTCTTGAATTAGGGCGGGGAAGACTCCAAAAAAATTTTCGATGGGATTTAGCTGAGGTTAATATGGTGGTAGATATTCAATCCTATCTTTATATGCATCGATAAGATGGCTTCTATGGATAGATGCATTATCCATTACAATAATTGCATCTGGTGGTAAGATACTTATAAGCTCTGTCATAAAATCACGGAATAACAACCCATTATAAGCTCCTTCGATTATTTTAAAATGGATTACCCCTCCAATTCCAATTGTACAAAGTATGCCTACATTTTTACCCTTAGAGGATGGAATTTTTATTACTGGACGGACATTGTATGGTGTCCAGGCGTAGATTGGTACAACGTGCAAGTTTATTCCAGTTTCATCTAAGAAATATAATTTTTCTCTTGGGGTATTTAAGATCTTTACACAATAGATTTGACGAATATTGATTGCCCCAGGAGTATTTCTTATATCAGGCTCCTTGCCAGCTCTTTTTTTCGACCAACCTATATTTTTTAAATATTTGCTAATTGTTGTTTTCGTTCTTGGACTACCAGGAGGTAAATTTTCTTCTGCTAAATAGTAAGAGTATTATTTTCATCAATAAATTTATGATGAATCTTTCAATTATGGAAGTATCTTTTTTTTACTTCCTCTTTTTTGAATATTATATTCTTTTAAAGGTTTTGCATTTATATCTGGGAATGTGTCCCGTCTAAATTTATGAAATGATGCTGTAGACATTTCGACGTATTTTGCAATGTCTTTAATTTTCATCTGTTCTCTTTCTGATAACATTTTACTATATCTATTTTTTCTTTTTTCCAATATTTGTGTATTCTTTTTGGTCTTTGAATTCTCGACGAAGATTGGGAGTTTTCATTTAAATTGGAAAAATTAATATTACTATTGGATAATAAAGATTCTATATTAAACATTTTTTTTTAATATTTAAGAAAAATTTAAAAAATTAATAAATATTTATTTACTTATTTAAGAAAAATTTAAAAAATTAATAAAAGTCTAACACATTTTTTTATTTTTAATTAAATTTCCAACACAACGATTAATCTTGTTAATTAATTACTTGTCCATATTTAATTTAAATATGTATTATATTAAAATAAAACTTTATTATATTTATCCCCTTTTATTGTTAGTTGATTTTTAACACTCGTTTCACTGTATAGCGACATTTAGATAAAAGAAGAAAATATTGTGAATTGATAATATTTTTTTTTTTTTTATTTTTTTTTTTTTTAAAGTAAGTAAGAGTATATTTCTTTTTTTGACATGGGAAGAGTAAGTTAAGTACTAAATAAAACAGGTAAATTAAGACGTTTTGTTTTATTTTTTTTACTAGTTACTTATTTTTTAAACTTTAACATTGATGCCTTCGTTGTTCGAAAATTATAGGTTATTAAAATGACATTTAATTTTAAAAGATAAGAAAAAGTTAATAAGTCAGACTTTTGCTAATAAAAACAAATCATTTCAAGGTATCAGCTTTATTTCATTATGTTTTTATATATTTTTTATTATAATCATAAGGTTTTAAATGAATTAAATGTAAAAAAAATTATATTGCCCAGAAATTCTTATATTTCTTTTAATATTTGAATTCCAACATATATACAGATTTATAAAAATAACCTAAAAGTAATGAAAGCTACATTGTCGATCATTTTTTTATCTCTAAAAAGTAACTTTACAGTAGGAGCTACTATTTTTGAAGCGAACAAAATTTTCTGAAATTTTTTTTCCTAAGTAAACATGCATGAGGAAGGATACAAATACATTAATACCAAATTTTAAAAAATATATACGATTATAAATATATATATTTTTTTTATTTAATGCTAAATTGTCACTATATCCAATATTTTACCTTAATAATTTTTACATTTTTTTTTAAAAGTTAAATATTTTGGCGAAAAATGTCAAAAAGATGCAGATTGTGAGTTTGGTATCTGCGATAGTAATCTTCTTTGCGATTGTGCTAAGGGGTTTAAATTAATTGACGGCGTCTGTACCCCAGGTTTAAACATACATTTTTATCATTAAATTAAATTAAATTAATTATTTATTTCTTTCTTTCAAATATACAAAATCAAAGCCCATCTTTTGCAGCAAAAATGTATGAATGACGAAGAATGCTTAAAAAATTTTGCAAATTCTATCTGTAATAACGAAAATCAATGCGTATGCCACCCTAAATTTGTACAGTTAGCTACTTACAGATGTATTCAAGGTAATAAAAATATTCGGTAAAACGATAGTTTATTAGGTTTTCCTGTCAAGCGCAATTGGAACCTTTAAAATTGGTATCAAATTTATAGGGTGGGTTTATACACCTATTGAAAAGCATTTCGGGCAAAATCAGATTTGGTTATTTAAATGTTAATAGTTATAGATACATTATATTTAATATTTATGCCTTTATTTTTGAAAAAGAATATTTTAATCATTATAACTTATATACTTAATACAATAAAGAAACCACCTAAAATAAAAATAAAAAATGATTATTTCAATTATTTCCCTTTTTAATTTTAATCTTATCAATTTAATTTAATTTAAAAAAATAATACACATACCTGAATGTGCTTACCCTAATGTAGCATTAACAAGCGGTTAGAACTAGGGTTGCTAAGGTAGCCTTTATATATCATAATGTTTTGGAGACAGCGATTAATGTGAGTTGAGAATTAGATTATCTCAAACCAGAGCAAAAACTACTTATTTTTAAAAAATATTTTTACCGAATATGAAAAGTTTAAAAATAATGAAATTTGACATTATATGAAATTCTAAGCCCCCCATTAAGTATTACCAAAAGTTTCATAATTATATATTTATTACTTAAATAAATAATCTTTAATTCTTGTCTAACTCGATCTCTAAAACACCCTACAAATTATTATGAGAAAATTGAAAAGATTAAATTATATGAAACACAATATCCCTAAAACATACCTTATACCTATTTGTGATAAGGTTAAATTTGTCTTAACTTAGTTTTTTCCATTTTAAATTGCTATAAAAAAAATTTAGGACAACCTTTAACAACCTCATGTCGTGACGATTACGAATGCCTAAGTGGTAAATGCTCAGAAACTGTTTGTCGTTGTAATTTTAATTACTATGAAAATGGACAAAATTGCCCTAAAGGTTTTATAAATTCAATCTTAAATTATACCGGGATTCAGACCCGGCGTTCAGACCCGGGGTTCAGAACTCGTTACATCAACTTCCGGAGATGACGATTTTAATCAATTAATAAATTACCTTTTTTTCAGGAAAAATAATAGGCGAGAAATGTGAAAATAACACCGAATGCACCAGCATGGTAGACCACACTATCTGCCACGATAAGCGGTGCAAATGCGAGGATGACTACTTTTCATCCGAAACAAAAACCTACTGCATACCGGGTTAAAATTTTATTAATTATATATACATATATAGAATAAAATAAAACATTCATGATACCAGTATAAATAAAATGATCTATTTAAACCCTATCTAATCTAGCAAATATAATTATTACATATCTGAATGTAAACTCTAGGTGGCCCTGATTTAATAAGCCCTGTATGTTTCCAAAAATTATTTTTTAATAAGAATTTAAAATAATGCAAAACCGACTCGGCCTTAATAACCCAATTGAACTAAATGGAGTAAGTTATTTTTTTTAGAGCAACTCATTTATAAAACTGTTGAATTTTTAATTTGCGAATCATATCTAATCTACATATTATTATTTTTTTTTATAGAAGAGAAATTATACGATTGCATATACGAAGGAAGAATTTGGAAAAAGGAATTAGAACTGATCAAAAAAATGCATAATGTACGTAAAGCCTCTATTTCTCGCGAAATCGAATTGAGAGTAAAAACAAAAAAAATTGACAACAAACACAAATGAAATTTTTGGATATACTATATTTATACTAAAAAAATAGATATGGGTTTAATTTACAAAAATTAACTCTTATAGGGTAAGAGTGATGATAAAAATAATATTTTTTCTTAGAAAGGGTAAGGGGGATGTACCAATTCACTCTTGATTAACTCTAACTGTTACATTCAAAGTGGTATAACCATGACCAGGCTTACAGAATAACCTTTTCTACTAGTCCCTTTAGAGTTTCCCTCTATTATCTACTTCTAAAAAATTTAAGGCAATCAGCCCCCTTAAAAAGCCTAAGCCCCCTTGTGGCAAAACCCTTGTTCGAGACAGGCAATTGATTCAAATGTTAAAGAAAGAAAGATGTAATATTTATTAAATGAAACTTGTAAAAAGAAAATTTTCACAGTAATGAGTTTATATTTTAAAGTTATATATTTTTTAATAAACCAACATATAACCGTAATTATAAAAAGCATTTTAAATAAACAAATTTTTTATTTATTTTTACTACATAAAAGATTCACAATATCCTCCTGAATTTTATTCCAGAATATTATGTGACTAGTATAACTTCTTATAAGTAAATAAATATACATTAAATTATCTATTCATAATTTTCCAAAATTGAATATTATTTTTTTTAAAATATTAAATTATTGGTAGTGAAGATACTATGGATATAAAACTCACTTTGTTCCTTAGAACCACGAATTATAATGCTACATACCAACTCTCTAATTTTATAGTTCAAGATTTTAAATTGTTTTCGATAGCGCTAGGAGGCAAATTAATAATCGAGCACACAAATATTGAATTAACTCCAATAGGTTTGTTTTCTTCTTTTATCTCTAAAGATAAGAAATAATATGAATTCATTTACTTATTAAATAAAAAATAATTTGTTTGAGTATTGCTGAGTATTGGAACCCTTAGAATAAAAGTAAAGTAAATATTTTTTTTACCTTTGTAAATGTCGGTTAGAGAATAGAGGAGACTGGGGTTAGTCGAACCAATTTTTACAAAATTGGCTATAGCTCCTGTTTTTTATAGCTAATATAAAAAATAATTTATGATTGGATACCTAAAACTATATTCTAAAGGTGCCTAATAAAAAATCTTGAGAAAATAATCATTTTTTAAATTTATTTTTTGTAGAAGTGAAAATTTTGTTCAACAAGCCCCAATAGCGGGGTAAGGCAAACCACTTCAAGGGGCTTCCTAAACCATTGGTTTTTTTAGGCCGTAATATATTTTTATTTATTAATAATGATATGTATAGAATAATTTTATTGTTCAAAATATCGTAATATTTATAAATTGAAGCTACTTATATATAAAAATTGAAACTTAATTTTGGTTATAAACATTTTGGACATAAAAAATAAGATTTTTAAGGAGAGATTAAGATTTCTTAGCATAAATCCTAAATACTAATCATAAACAGCCATGAAGTTGCCTTTTCAAGATTGAATTTTTTTTCATTATTAACTACCATAATTGACGTGTATGGTTTAGCAAACCCCGCTATCTCCAAAACATCATGATTGTATCTAGATTTGATAAATACTCATAAAACTTACCAAATTATAGAAGATTTTTTAAACTTTGCAATAAAATTTAATTTACATATAAAAAAAATAAAATTCCGTCATGTAAAAATCTTTTAAAAATTTCAACAAAATTTTATTTCTTAAATAAAATTATTAACAATTTCAAAATATTTTTTCTCCATAGATGTATACTAATGAAAACTGTATTAGGATAAAATTTTAACCTTCTGGTGTATTTTAATTTTAAAATGAAATTAAGTGGTTTGTGCCAAGCCCCGAGGTTTACCTAACCCCAGTCTCCCCTAACTTCAAATTTAAAAATTAAAATTTTATATTTATTTTTAAAACAAGTAATATTTTATCTTTAAATGATGCGATTTTTTTTCTTCCTTTATTTTATTCGATTTATTTATAGGTGAATCATGTGTAATCGAAAAGCCTATGATAACTAAATTTGACGTAAAAACTGCGGCCATTGTCGTAGGATCAGTCGTATTAATTCCAATAGTCGTGTATATAGTATATCAAATTTTGCAATGCAAAAAAGGTAAATTATTTATTCGTCATAATCGACATCATGCCTAAAAATTTAGGCTATGTCCTCTTTCGTTTTAAATTATTAAACAGTCGGCTGTAAAGCCGGGTAACTTCAACACAGCTTAAAATATAAGAGAACAAAACCAAAATAGGGTGCTGTAGTTTAAAAGCTGTTTAGCTGTGTTAAAAAATGAGTTAATCTAGGAACACATCCTGAGGCACTTTATTTAAATAAGCATCGCAGCTCACTTTATAAGATTTAAAATTTTATTTGAATATTGCATATTTATTTTGAACGCGAAGATTTTGATCCGCTAATCTACGTACCCTGGAAGCAGAAGGAGTTTCGAAAAATATCGCCCATCATTCCGACCGACGAGAGAATTATCGTAAACACCTTATATCGATTCGACGCATTACCCCAAAAATTTCGCAATATGGGACCAAATGCTGACGAAGATAGACGGGTAGAATTAATCAAGCTATACTTGAATTATTTTTACTCGGAATACTACGATTTCGATTACAATTACAAAAAATACGATTTAAAGTACGACTACGATGCTGAAGTTTTGAACAAATTCGATTGGCGAAACGTCCATTACAAGCAGGAATTTGAAAATGTGAGCGAGATCATGAGAAAATTGAATCGACATGATCATATCTCCGGTGAAAATAATGACTATTATTACGAGATCGATACTTACGAAATCTAACCTCAAAGGAAGTATTTATCTTTCTAAACCCAAATATGATAGAAAGAAGAAAGAAAATTTTAATATTTTTATAGTAAAATCCCTTTATTTATTTTTTGTTTGGATATAAAATCACATAATAAATTTATAAAATTTTACATCTCGACTAAAAAATCATTGTTGCAATAGGATTATAATTTAGGAATGTATCAGCTTATTTTTTTAATACAATAAAATCCAAATATATATTTCTATTTTATTTATTTTAAGCTTGAGTTCTAAACTTTATAATCAAAATTGGCAAAAAGAAAGAATCTTTTTCTTTCTTTCTTTCTTTCATAAGAAAAATAAAATATTTTTTTGTAATAAACTGTTAGACTCAACCGTCTGTTTTCCAGGTTATTTAGTTTCATTTAAACAGCCCTAATACGAACGAGGCTATTTAGATTTTATGAATGTCATTTAATTAATTTTTTAAATAAAGGTTGTATACATATTAATAAGAAGTCAAAGTTTAAGAGATTGAGTTAGTTTAAGTAGTCATAAATAAAAAAAATAATAAAAAAAATAAAAACAATACAATAATTATCAATTACTTTAAAATATGGGAATATTAGAAATTACAAGACGATAAAAAAATTCAAATCTGGCAATGGTAAAGCCTTTTGGTTATACTCTATAAACCTTTGTTTTTCTCATGCAATTAAAAAAAATGGGCAAATACTAAAATAAGTTTTTTATATAAATTGTGTGAATATTTGGTGAGATACCCTCACTTCTGTTCAGAGTTGTTAAAGTGTATCTAGATATAAAAATGTAGTATCTGTTTCTAGATAGATTTTTTAGAAAGGTATCTGTATCTGTATCTAGATATTTTTAGAGATATCTGTATCTTTTTAGATACTTTTTAAGATACATTTTATATACCCCTTGTTTTATTATAAATAAAAATATTTGACTGTAAAATTTATTTTATTTCATATGAGCTTATGAAATAAATAAATATATATATATTATATATTAATATTTATTAATACTATAATAAAGAATTATATACACATAAAATATTAAAACTTATGTATAAAAAATATACATAAATATTCATTAATTTAAATATTATGTCCGAGTTTATCAATAAATACAAATTTTAACATTACAATATGGAAATGGTAAATTTTATTTTATAACTAAATTTTTAAGTTTATATATTTATTTAGATCTATATCGATGAAGAAGAGAAAGCAACAACAAGTTCTATTGCTTTACCATGGCCAATTTATAGAGCATATTTTAAAATAATATCTCAAAACAAAGAAAACAATTTTCTGATGGTAAAATGTTTGCCGTGTCTACATAAAAATACAAAATTATCCGTCAGTATGACTTCAACGTGCAATATCGTGAAGGACATAAGGGTATAGATATTATATATTTAAAATTTTAATATAAATTTTAAGAGAAAACATCCAACCTTGTTAACAAAAATAAAAAAGGGGAAGGAAAATAAAACTACCAAAGATAATATTGGACAAGGCTCATCCTCCAAAAATATTTTTGCTAAAAGACCTTTGACTTTAACTCAAGGCACTTTAGATGATTTAATTGCTTTTATTATAGATGGCATGCAGCCATTTTCAATTGTTGAAAATCCTTCTTTTAAAAAAATGAACAACGCTTTGGCTACACACAAAAATAAAATTTGCCGACAGACATTTGTTGGTAGAATTTCCCAAAGATGGGAAAATGAAAAGAGAGAAATAATTAAAAGTCTTATAGAACCATCATTAATATGCACAACAGCAGTTTGTTGGAGTGCATATCACCGGTATAGCTAACATTTAAATTTGTATAAATTAAAGAATAAATTATTTCTGCAATTTTAAGAAATTTTAATTTTTAGTTCAGACATAGGAGTAACCGCTCACTATATAAATCAATAAGTTTGGAAAGAAAAAATATAGCGTTGGCTTGTAAAAGAATGACTGGTAGTCATACATATGATAAAATTTCAAATTTACAAGATATAGCTAAGAATTATTGCATTCAAAATAAAATTTCAAAGACCATTACAGATAATGCCAAAAATTTTATAAAATGTTTTAGGTTTATTTTATGATTGATTACTTAATTTATTAAAGAGTTTTCAAGCCAATTGAAAATAATACAAGTGAATCAATTGATGATCTGGAAGATGAAGCAGTTGTGCCAATTTCTATATCAAATCTTTATAATACTGCACAGGATTCTGAATTATTAGAATCATTAAGTTTACTTCATCACCGATGTTGTGCCAGTCACACATTGAATCTTATAGCCACTGTGGATGCCAATAGAGCCATGCAGTGTAAACAATATCAGAGGGTAAAACTAATTTTAATTAAATAAGTTATATTTTCTTCTTTAGATATATAGCACTACACTACATAAATGCCAAAATATATGGAATAGGTAAAATAAGTCTCCTATTTAATCTGAGATTATTAAGGAATATTGGTCGTTATTATATATGTCCTAATATAACTAGATGGAACTCCACCTATAATGCCTTACAATTAATGTCAGAATTTATAAAAGCTAAATCTGACAAAGTGAACAAGATAGTGATGGAATAAAACTACCTAGGTTTTTACCTAATGAATGTGATTTTATTCATGAATATTGTTTAGTAAGTTATAAATAATATTTATATATGCAACTATTTCACAACTTATTATCAAATTAAAGAATTTTAAAGAAATGAACCTGAGATTCTGTTTACCACTCTTAGATGCCTTACTTAAAGGGATTGAGAATTAAAAATATTTAATAATTTTAAGTTTATTGTGACCTTATTTGAAGATGATAATATTATAGCAACCATGCTCCACCCTTGATTGGACATGGTTGCAAATGGAAGAAAATCTTAATAAAAGAAAACAATTGATACAAATATTAACTGGTGAATTATCAAAGTCACAACTGACTGCAAGCAAATAACCTGCCAAAAAAAAAAATAATTTGATTTCAGATTTTTTTTCAGTACCCTACAGCAGATATAATTTCTAATAATGATTTAAATTTTGATAATCAACAAATTTTAAATAATTTTTTCAAAAATAAATGTAGAGATTTTAGCATTTTTAAAGAACTCTGATATAAAATTGTTATTTATTAAATATAACACTACAATTCCTTCAAGCGCCCCTGTGGAAAGACTATTTAGTGTTGCTAAAAATGTATCTTGATAACTTTTTAGACGCTGTATCTGTATCTAGATAACTTTTGAGGCTATGTATCTGTATCTAGATCCATTTTAAAAGTATCTTTTAACAACTCTGCTTCTGTTATATAATTTAACAAAAATTTGAATAATAAATTTGCTAGTCTAACATCAAGAACAGCTGAGATAGATGGGTTATTTAAATAGGGCGGTATTAATTTCTATGATATTAAAGTTAATCAGATAAAATCGAATAGATTTTCTGGGTAATTGTTACCAGCAAATTTTTATTTTTTTTATTTCTAACCAAAAAAATAAAAATTTTATCAAATTAATTTTTTTTTAAAAAATGCTTGAAGAACGCCATCTCAGGACTCTATTTAAATCGTAAATAGAAAACAAACCAAATATTTAAGCCACCCCCTCCCTTCCGAGATTGAAACAACGCCACTGTTTTCCTCGGGTGTATGAATTATAGGCACTTTTACATTAATAAAACATATTTGTGAATGTTTATTTTGTTTCTAACTACTAATTATACTTATACTTATTAAATTCCTTCTTTAAAAAAAAATATAAAATAAATCATTCTATAAAAACGGAGAAAAAAACATTTAATAATTATATTTATTATGGTAAATTCGTATATTTTGTTTTCAAAAATTTCCGCCTATATTTTATTTTTAAAAATTTTTAAGTTGCGTGTGACATCTATCCAATGGGAATAGATAAAGATTAGGTTTAAAAAAATAAAATTAAAATTTGTTAATTTCGAATATTTTATTGTTTTTTTCTTCTTTCTATCTCAGATATAAACCGAATCAGAATTTTAATTTTTTTTGGAAATGAAAAGGACGCATGTGAAGTCCCGAATCATGGATTTATCTAAAGATGAAGGCACAGAAGTTAAGCCATCTGGTCTAGGGCCATCATTTTTCTTATTATGAATAGGAAAAAAAAATGGAAAATTAATTATATATATTTCAAATTTATAAACAACATTTTGATTCTTTATACTACTTATTTAACTAATTTTCCTTCTGTTTTAAAGATTTAAAAAAAACAAAATTTAAGAACAATAAAAGACACTCAAAAAAAATATGGAAGACTAATTGTTAAAGGCTCTTTTAAGCTGATTTTTAAAGGTTAACTTTAATATTTTACCCCGAAAAAATTATTACGTAAACATGAAGATTTTTCCCATAGATGAGTACAAAGGTTTATACATCTATTAGCGAAATTTTGAGGCTATCGCAATATTATTCTGGCTAAAATAATATGTTAGCCGTTTTTTAAAAATGGACTCAAATCGAGTCGTTTAACAACACCAAATAATAATAGAAAAAAAATGCTATAGAATCATTCGAACATGTAAAAAGATTGAATAAAATCTTTCCTTTTATTGTTTAAATTTATTTTTACACGTCTCAAAAATTCAAATAAATAACTGGACATAATATTTTTATATATTATTCTATAAAATATACAATATATGTGTCTAGGATATGGTAAAAGGATATGCACTATAAGCAGGATTATAATGTTTAGAAATTGTTAGGGTTTTCTTATCCGCTAATATCTTTTTTCTAGAACTTTTGATCAGACATATCGTATTTTTTAAAAAATTCATTCTTAGCACTAATTTCGTTCATATATATTTTATTTATATCAATACATTTCAAAGAAACTAAATATTGTTACTACATATCATTTGATCTTAATGAGAAATGAAAACATAAGATAATCCTTACACCACTACTTTTCAAATGTAAATCGAAATGAACCAGTTGACCAATAAAATTAACAGCTGTATAGAGAATTAAACGAGATTTTCATTAGGAATAATCCTCTCTTGGTGATTCAAAATATTTCCATTTTAAAAAATTTAGTTAAGGATTGATAATTCAAAATCTTTCAATTTTTAAAACATTTAATTGAAAAATACTTATATATTTTTAGAAATATTTTATCGGAAATAAATAGCGGCCCAATCATATATTTTCTGTATTTTTAAATTTTTTTATAGCAAGATTTTTATTTTTTCCGACAAAATCAGATGTGTAGTAGTTAAAGATTGTCCTTTGTAAATGGTTTGAATGATTTCGAATTACCAAGAAAGGATTTCTGATTAGTATTGAAATATATATTACATCCTAATAAGTTTTGCAAATTTAAAATTCACGCATATGGTGTATTTTATTCATTTAGCAGTGTCAAGTTTTGGGATCATATATCTAGAATGTTCTTGAAACTGGAAGATTTTAGATTTCATATAATCATGAATTAATAGGGATTTAAAAAAATTTTGGAAGTTCCAGAATTCGGAACCATTTTAATCTTTAAAAGAAACTGGAGGCAATAGTGCCCTTGGTATTAAGAAATAAAAAAATTTCGAATTTAAGTAAGATTACACCAAAAATATTATATACAGGGTCTCTCAGATATTAAAATGGCAAATTTTGGTATTTTTATTTGACTAACAAAAAAATGGAAAAATAAATTTATGATTATAATGGTCGGATAAGTTCACTAAAGCACTAAGATCTTGATTACACTCGATATAAATACTACCATAAAACGAATCACGGGCATAAATGCTGGACACTTTAAGACTCGCACAAAAAGATACAGGATAAAAATATCCAAATATAAAATTTTTATGTCTTTTTTTTATCAGGAGTATTTTTGTCCGGGTTATTTTGCCCATGACATATGGTGTACCAGCTGTTCGCATATAGTCAACCATTGCCAACTCCAGAAAATGAGAAAAGCGCCAAAGGATTGAATGCAACAGTAAATAATTAAATTTAATAAGAAATGAGTAGATTTAATAATAAATAAATTTTCAAATTGAAGTTTTGTCTAAAAGCTTCATACATAGTAAATCAGGAAATTTAATGGTAAATGGGGAAAAGTAGTGGCAAATTAGTAAAATGCCGTAGTAGTTAAAAAGCTGTTTCAGCTGAAAGCGTAAAAAGGTACTAAAGGGCCAAATTTTTTAAGCCCAAATTGATAAAAATTAGCAAATGTAATAGTGAATTTAAAAAATTTAATAGTGAATAATAGTTTGCCACTTTTTAGGCAAAACGAGTATACGATAAACCTTTTTCTATATGTGAAATATCCTAGGTGAAATTCTATTAAAACATTTTAAAATATTTGATTTTTTTTTAAAACTATAAAAGGGAATGTTATATTGTTGCTATGCTATGTCAAAAATTTTATATTAAATTATAGTTAAAGAAAATTGAAGAATACTATATTCTTTAATATATAAATTATAATCTAAAAAAAAAATATTTTTTATTTTTAGGCTTAAAAAATAAAATATGATTGTATATCGGTTTTATGTTGATCAGTAGTTTTGTCATACAAATAACATTTATGTGTATCCCAAATTTAATTAACTCTGATTTGAACATTCGTAGATACTCCGAAATGGCTAATGTAAATTCGCAAATTACACGTAATTATTTTTAAATTTTATATATATAGCTGGGGTGTTTATAATAAGTACTATGTATGATGGCTAAACGAGATTTCATGATTAAAGAATTATGGGTTTTATTATTTAAAAATATGTATTTTTATAATTTGAAATGAATTTTTTTTTAAAATTCTCATTTGCAGTATAAACGCGTTATATTCAAGCAACACGTTATTTAACGTAACGTTATATACAAAATTCGAGCCGATGAATAGGTATAATTTTTAAATTTGGGCGTATTGATGATTAACGCTGCGAATAAATTTGTAAAAAAATATATAGACGACCTAATATTACCACAATTATTATCGCTATTAAGAATCAGATGTGATTTCTATTTGCGTAAAATAACACAAAGCTTGAACATACCGCGTTTATTATAAATGAGACGACATAACTTCTGGAAATTTAATAAATTGAGTAAATGTTTAAATGTGTACCATAAAGTTTAACTAATTTAGAACAAGCTATTAAGTGTCATTTTTCAAATCTGGCGGCTTGAATTAACTAAGTAAGGTATATAAACTGGGGGAATCAATAAAAAAAAAATCTGCCTATAAATGAATTTTCATAAAATTAATTTAGTCCCAAAACTGTAATTCTTAGGGATTGAAGGAAATATGCCCAAACCAATGGCATATATACTACCTAGACTGACGATTCAATCATTAAAAGTGTGCATCAATGCAAATTAGCTGGAGATGCCATGGTTACACTAATCATTCTTAAAAATTTATTAAAGGAGAGCCTAATTATCTGATGCAAACTTTATTAAAGAATTACCGAAATTGCGGGTCCAGCTGATGTGCTTTTAACGACGCTTAAAAATGCATTTTCTAGGTATTATATATGTCATTGGCCCAAAACCCAGGAAGGATGATTACTAGGAAATTTTAATATCGGATAGATAAAATACTATATCTGTCAGCCTAAAAATCGAGGCAAAATGATATGGAACCAAAGTAACCGGCAAAACAACCATCGAACATAAAAAAACACCGAACAAAATTATTAATTTTAATAAATTTTTATAGATTCTTAGTAAAAAATATTCATTTCTTCCACACATAAGTGTCAATCCTTACTAAAGATAATATATTTGCTAATGATAAGCTGTGCAATTTATTTCGCACTACAAAATAGTGGACATAAGTTAAGTAATTGAATAATGATTTGCAGTTTTAGATACTACAAAAGAAAATTTGCTTTATGAAAATTCTTTGTATTTTCTGGTAAATAAGTATATTAACTTTTGAAGAATGCTGTTTTTAAAATGGCTAGTGGGTGGATATTTTTTGTATTCTGAAAATAGACCTAGTGAGAAGTAAGAAGGATTAGAAAAATGGTAGCTAGACCGCACGAATACGGTGATAGAAGGCTAATATTTGTTTAGAAAAAGGGTGTATTAAAGTGGGGTCCTTTGAAATTTAAAAATAAATATTCACTTTTTTAAAAAGAATTTAAAGCACCCAATTGGTGTTATGAATTGGTAAGAGACTAGGTTAATGCATATAAAATATTCCTTGCTTATGTATTTGATTGCCGGCGAGAGCTATATTTGGGACCCACTTTACTGATGTTAATTAGGAAGAGCAGTTAGCGAAAAGTTAAATGAGAATTGATATTTAAAATTTTAAAATAATTTTTATTCTTCAAAAATTTTATTGGAGATTTTTATGACCAGTAATTGTATGACTTTGGGGAAACTGTTTAAATATGTGAACTAATTTGCCTTTGTTTTAATGATTTAAAACATCAAAACGGGATTTAAAATTTAAAAGTATATTTTAGATTTAGATTAAGGCCTATTTTTAAGAGAATTCAACTTTTTATAATCTATTTGCTGCTAAAAAAAATAGTCTGCCTGTGATGTCAAGTATCCAGACTTTTCATTTTTGTTTGGTCATGCAGGAAAGCCATTATCAATTTTTCTGAAATAATGGTTGAGGAGTTTGTCTGAATTTATTAATTGTTTAAATGTATTTTGCTGATAATTATATTTATATAATGTAAATTTAGTCAATAATACGTCATCTTCAATTTTCTAGTCACGAATAAAATTACCTTTAGTGATAACTCTGACTCTCTGTTATATATTTATATATATAATATAATCATATCTTATATATCTTAATACTAAATAAATTTCATAACCTCGTCTATCTTAACTTATTACTGTCTTGATAAATTATTTAATATTGAAATTAAGAATTTGGGTCTAGGTTGTCAACACAATGAAGATTGTGAGAAACATGTCCCTCATTCAGTCTTGATAAATTATTTAATATTAAAATAAAGCTAAGAATTTGGGTCTAAGTTGTCAACACAATGAAGATTGTGAGAAACATATCCCTCATTCATATTGTAGCACCATGAAGCAATGCGTGTGCAAGCCTTATTATTATCAGACCATCGATGGTATCAAGTGTGAGCCAAGTATCTAAAATATATATTTCTCATTTATCATTATTTGTTGTAAAGGAAAGGAAGGGATAAGAAAAGAAAGAATATGAGCCAGTATAAAATTGATATTCTTAAAATATATTCATTAAGTATGGTTGCTTAATTTACCTAAACTATTTTTTATTTGAATTGCTGTAAAAAACTCAGAGAAATTTTTTGCTTTCATATGTAGGGACGATCTCTTATAATATCAGTGTAACAACATTTACTAGTTTAAATTGTGTCTTTTGAAGAAAAAAAAATTTATCTTTCAAATCATCTATATTTCTTACCCCTTCTAAACTTTAAATAGTAAAAAAAAAATTAATAAGTAAAATTTAGTTAAAAATGGTCATGCTCCTTTGGTGGTGACCATGAATCTTTAAATAATTTAAAATTATAACATTATATTTCGAAACTGATATTGTTTATTCAGAAGGATCCTTGAGAATTATTTTATAGCTAATTAGTTTGATTAGGGATTTTACCTCTTTCCTAAATGAGCAGTTTGTTTAAACCGCAATGGGTATTATAAATATATTGTTGTCGGCTAGATGTAAATATTTTTGGAATTTCCTTTATTACGTTATACCTGGATGATTTGTAATCATTATTATTTGATGAGGCGAAAATCTCCATACTCTATATCCCATAGGATAAATGTATGCCTATCAGTCATTAGTTGTTAATAAAAAAAGTTTCTCGTGGTTAGAGATGTGAAGGAACATCGGCTTTGAATAATGAGAATTATTTTATCAATTCTCTCGCGCCTTACGTATTTGTAGCGGTACATGAGACAATAGAGTGGATGTCGCTTTTGAATCAATTGGCGAATAAAAATGAAAATAGACATATTTCCTATGCAATTCTTTATTTTAGGGCTAGACTTGGGTCCACTTTTAAAAATGGCCCTATTAAGATTTTAGTCAAAATATTATGTAAGACTGGAGATTTAGTTCATAGTTAGCGAAAAAGTTTGAATGGACCTTATTTGCCAAATTTCGAGGCATATACACAAAAATTATTTTGTAGTCGCCGTTTAATAACACTATTTTAGCATATTTAATAAAGTATCGAGCTATTTGGGTGTGATTGTTTTGATTTATACCAAATATGCAATTTAAAATAACATTTAATATTGAATTGTAATGAATAATGAGTAGTGTTAAAAGATATAAAAAAATTTCAGCAAATTCAAACTAATATTATTTTAATATAAATCCCACTCATTATAAAGATCTTACGTGCTTACAATTTTCATTCTTGATTTTTTTTTCATCCTTGATTGATTTACTCTGAATCAAACAAACTTAAATTATTATGATGTAAAATATAAAATTCCGATATTTTATCATGTTATAAGCGTTTATTTATAAATTTCATAGAAAAATTCTTTAACGAAGAGTGCCAAAATTTTGAAGAATGTCTATCGGAAAACTGCGTTAATAAATTATGCTATTGTGCTAAGGGTTATAAATTAGAAGAAGATAAATGTATTATAGGTATTATAGTATAATATATATTTTTATACAAAAAATTAAATGATTGATAATATCTAGACATAAATTTGAGTGTAAATTGTGCTACCGATTTAGATTGCGCTAAGCAAATGATCAATTCTTTCTGTAACAACCAAAAAAAATGCGAGTGTAGGCCTACATATTATCAGACTATCGATAGCAAGTGTGGCCTAAGTATTAAAAAACACATATTCTACATATTTTATAATGAAATGTTATGGAAAGGAAATCAGAGTTCAAAAATATTCTGTGATGATCTGAAGATTTTTTATTTTCATCCATGAATTTGAGTATAACTATTTGAATTAAAATTTGCGGAATTTTTTTTGATAACATTTTGATCGATTAACAAAAACAATTGTAATTTTTAGACCTTTAATGATTTTGAAAATTAAATAATCTTTATAATTTATATAATTGGTTTGGGTTTTTTTTATAAGATACCTAAATATTAGTGTACTAAATAAAATATTTGAACATAAAAAGACTGCTCTTTTCAATGGCCACGGAGAGAAGGCGGCAAAATCCTCATCATTTATTTTAAGCTAATAGGAATTTTAACTCTACACTTCTTCAGCTCGATATCTTTCTAAAATGAGTACAATAATGTCATTATAAATACAATTTAAAAACATACACATATACTATTTAAAAATTTAAATTTTAAATATTAGAATATCATATTTTAAAAATAATTGGAACTAAAGTTAATTTATGTAATAATATTTATAAAATATATTTATAAATTATAATAAATTAATTGAAAAAATGTTTAGTTATTAAAATTCATTTAGAAATTATATAAGACAGTTACTTTAGTTTTGCAGTGAAAAAGTTTGAAATAATTTGGTGGGAAATTTTAAAATGATTGTTAAATATAACGCCAAGGAAAATTTGAAATCGATAATATTTCTGCTGTAAATATGATATAAAATATATAATTAGATTATATATGTATAATTCACAAAATTTTGAAAATTTTTTAGGCTGGCGTGTTCCCCTTTAACCCCTACCCCTGTTACTTAGGCCAATGATTATATTAAAAATGGTATAGAATCAATATTTACAATTATTATTTCATTAGATGATCCTACACACATCAAAATGAAACAAAATACATTACATATAATACGTTGCGATTGGTTTAAATTCAATATAAATTCATTTTTGTGGGTAATAATTTTGAGTATATAAAAGGTTTCGCTTATTTTAAATTAATTTAATGTTGATTTTTGAATAAGTTGTTCGATTTCGAAGAATCATAAGAGTAAATTTGGTAAAAAATATATTTCTAATTTCTTTGAAAAGGCTTTTAGATTTGGATTATTTATAAAATATTTATGAGAGCAAAAGGAGTTTTTTTTTCTGAATTTGTGCTAGATTATTATTTTGATTAGCTAAAACATGTATTTTATAATTAATTATAATGGAAGAATACAAATATATGGTTGCGAATATGGGGGGAAGGTGGTAAAGGGAAAGAGAGTAAAATATAGCAAAATAGTTTTAGGCACTTTATTCGAAATAAATTTGAACCTTTTAGCACTCCCTTTTGTTAGTATTTAACGATATCCCTGATATCCTAACTGAAATAATAATTTTACTTTGTTACAATATATATTATCCAAATCGAAACGAATATCGGTTCGGCTTAGGTTCAGATAAAAATAACGGTTCAAGGTTCAGATTCGGATCGCAAAAAATAAAAATATCGGTTCGGTTTGAACCTCTAAAAACCGGTTTGAGCACTTTTATATTCAAACCTGCATTCGAATTATTTAAAGGAAAGAATTTTTTTTATTTCATAATTAAAATAAATAACACGTACATAAACCTTCATTTTTATTAATTTGCACATTAAAAAATATTATTTAATTCCTAAATATAACAAATATATATCAATGATTAATTTTAATATGAGCAATTACTTAAATTTTTTTTATTAAGACGCACAATTAATATATTTTCAAAATTCGTCTCACTCAAATTACATCTATAAGAAGATAATATAGATTTAATTGTTGAAAAACATCTTTCCACACTAATTTAGGTAGCTGGCACTACCAGTATTATATCATTTGATGTGTCATTTATAATACACTATGTAAATAATTTATATATTGGATTTAATTTTTCTCTAAGCATTATAATTTATAAGCTTAAAATATTTAAAAAATGTTGTAAAATGGCAATATATTAAAGTTTATAAAAATTATAACTGACACTTATCAATCAAATGTGATTGATAATAATCTTTAAATACATTTCGAATATAATTAAAATTTTTGCAATATATTAGTAATAACTTACACATTCTTTTATAAACATAAAATATGAGACTCGAACCGGTTCAGAGGTTAGCGGTTCGGTTCGGCTAGAAATTTTTTTAGCGGTTTAGGTTTGGTTAAGGTTAGATAAAAAATACCGGTTTTTAGCGGTTTAATGGTTCGGTTTAGGTTGGGTTTGGATCCCTGATATTTAACTCATTTGTATCAAAAAAAATTTACAAAAATTATGAAAATGATGATTTGAACTTAGCCATTATATTAAAAATAAAAATATATTTTTTCTTTCATCAAATAAATAAAAATTATTTTATATAAATTAAGATAAAAAAAATTATCTCATTTTAATTTTTTTTTAGTCTTCGCATATTTCATAAAGATGATGGTATTATCACAAATGATTTAACCTAATAATTTTAATTTTATAAATCACCGAAGAATTGAAAACACTAAAGATTTTATTATCCTAAAAATCTTTGTTTTATCCCAAAAATCATCAAAGATTTCTATCGTCACTGTTTTATTTTTCAATATCGCATATATAGATCGAAATCACAAAAGGCTTTGTTATATTAGATCAATCAAAATGGGATCATGGATCTCGCAATATCTTTGCTTAATTTTTATACAATTAAATGATCTTAATTTTTGAGAAAAAAAAATCATAACTCTGAAGGAAACATATTAATAAGAATTATTATAAAATATGAGGACCGAATAACATTGAGTTTAGTGTTTCCAAAATAACATGATTTAAGCCTGAAGATATTTCTCATAACTGGCAGAAATGCTTAAAGATCTTATTTGCCAAATCTCGATACTTACATAATAATATTTTAGCTAAAATCTTAATCTGCCCGTTTTGAAAAAATTGACCCAAACCAGGCTTTTTAAGAATACTATTGAGTTTCTTAAGATAATTTAACCTATTAAATAAGGTTGGTTTAATTACCCCTTATCCTCCTTTTTTTTTAAATTTGAATCACTGTACGTAAAATATATTCAGAGAAAAATTTGTCTAATCAATGTTTGGACGATTACGAATGCCTAAGTGAAAAATGTATAGACTTGATATGTCGTTGTAATTTTAATTACTATCCCATTGACCAAAACTGTCATAAAGGTTTAAAAAATTTATTCTTATATTTTCAATCCCTTCCTTCACACAACGCTACCCTCCTCTCCGACAACTGTTATTTTGTTAAACTTAATTATATTCAGGCAAAATAATAGGGGAGATATGTCAAAATACCATCGAATGCCTGACCATGGTGGACCATTCTATCTGCCATGAAAAATTCTGTAAATGTGAGAAAAATTATTCTTCATCCGATACAAGAATCCACTGCGTTCCAGGTTAAATTTTAATACTTCAACAAATTTTAAGGCAAAGAGGTGATAAATTGAAATAGGTTGTACAATGATTTATTATGAATCTATATATGAGTGAACAAAATTTGGATGATCTTTTTTAATTTGAATTTAGTTTATAAAAGAAATAAT
Source organism: Gordionus sp. m RMFG-2023 (assembly GCF_954871325.1). Classification (NCBI taxonomy): domain Eukaryota; kingdom Metazoa; phylum Nematomorpha; class Gordioida; order Chordodea; family Parachordodidae; genus Gordionus; species Gordionus sp. m RMFG-2023. Next base: position 4,004,163 of record NC_088777.1, on the reverse strand, counting down.
TATTAATATTATTAAGTTAATTTTATCTATCACCCTGTAGATTTTAGGTTAGGGTTTGCTATATAAATATTTTTCCCCGATTTTGTCATATATACATATATATGTATATAATAAACTATTAAACTATATATATATACATATACATATTTTTTTATAGAAGAGCAATTGTACCAATGCATATACGAAGGAAGAATTTGGACAAAGCAATTAGAAAGGATTAAAAAAATGCACGCAATTACTAAAGCGGCGATATCTCGGGAAATCGAGTTGAGAGTAATGAAATGACTATTTTAATCTTTTTTTCTTTTACCACTAATAGGATTTTTAGGACCTAAATATTCTTCTAAATTATCCAAATTTGTAAACCTTCTGATTCCTTTCTTAGGTTTCTTAGCTTTTTTGAAGTGCTTTGGCAGATTACAATTTTACGAAGAATAATTTGGTAGGTTTTACATTAATAAATCATTATTTTAAAAATTATTAACACATTTAAAAAATATATATTGTTTAGGCTGTGTGTCCTAAAAATGAAAAAAAATATATAAATTAAAAATTTTTTAATTATAACATAAGCTATTTTTTAAATGTAAAAATAAAAATAAAAAAAAAAATTTTTTTGAAAAATGATTTAGGACGCTATTTTATTTTTGCGTTAAAATATAGTTTATGTTATTTTTTTCTTTCAAAGTTAATAAATTTATTTATTTATATATTTTTTTTTCATTTAGGAGACAGCCTTATAAATACATTTTTTTTTATCAAAGATGGTGAGGGGGGAAGGAATGCTAAAAATATTATATAAGCTTAACATGATATATATTTATAAAAATTTTAATCGCAGCATTATGTAAATATCGTTTTTAAAAAATTTTATGACACTTTTATTTAGCCATCAATTCATTCCTTTCATTATTATAGACACCATTTAACTGAACTCCCAATTGGTCATCATTCAGGCGATTGGAGCGAAAACCCTGTTACGGCCTTTAATACACTGGCCGTTATATCACTGAACGTTTAAACATATACACCTATTTTAAGCCAATGGCGATAATATGCCCCTTAATTCTCCCCTATACCTACACAAAAATTAAAATTTTAAATTAGCAAAAGAAATTTAAATTAACAAATTATGAAAATGGAAATATAAATTAGCAAGTAAAAAAGAATATCCAAATTAGCATCTTCTCTACCATAAGTGTTAGGCATAAATAGATTTTTCAAGCTACATCGTATATTAAGGAATTTTAAATTAAAGCTTTGTAGGGGTGTTTTCGGTTTGACTTATTACTAAATAGCCGGCTAATTAGTATCGAATAAACAGCCTAAAAAGTAAAAAAAAAACATATTTTTGAAAAAAGAAAACGAAATAAAATTAATTACAAATACTAAAAAAAAAACAAAAGAACGAGAAATTATATACGAAAAATATAATTTGCCACTAAAAACATAAAATAAACAAACCAAAATTGGGTATCCTAATTCAAAAGCTGTTTATTTCTAGGCAAAACAGCAATTTAATACCAATATTAATTGCAAATCAGGCCAATGACTGAACAATTATAACAATTTATTCAAATTTCATATTATATCTTTCCAATTTAAATTTACATTATTTAATATAAATTGATAATAGTAATAAGAAAAATAGAGTTAATTTGTCAACAACGGCTTCAATGAAACTTTTAGGGGCCTCGCTATATTTTCTAAATTACAAGATCTTCGAGAAAATTACTTCTAATCTAAGAAAAAATAAATGAAAATAAAGAAGATGTAACTTTAAGACATACAAATAGAATAGATTAAGAATAACTCTCCATGAAAATTATAATAAAATTATGATCTGTATATCTATTTTATTCACCGAAAGCGGGATTTGATATATATTTTTAAATCTCATAAAAATATAGAGATTCAAATGAATATTTTTCTTTTTAAGCGCAAATCAAATTTAATCTCCATTCACGATTCAATGCCTGCCAATGCCATTAATTTTTTTTGTTTTGTTAATTCTATCCTCTCTTGTTAAATTTCGATTTACACTTGGATAATATCGACCCATATCATACGGTATTAGACCTCTGGAGCAAAAATACCCTAAACTGCCTATACCCAAATTCTATAAGATAAAGAGACTGGAATTTGCCATAGCATTTTGCATCGAATACTTACACTTCAAAGCTGTTTAAAGACATCACTTCTTCTCCACCCAAACCCAACCCCAAGTATACATAATGACTACAATACGACTTTTTCTGATCAAATAAATCCAGCCAAATGCCACCTTGGATATGAATGGTTAAAAACTATACCTAGCTCTAATCTAGGCATAGCTATTGGTCTTCGCGACACCTGTGGATTATTTGAACCCCAAGCCCTTAAATTATTCGAAACAATAGGGCAAAGGTTTCGTTTATTCACAGGTGATCAAAGAAGGCTTCTACCTTCGACATAGAATATCAATTGAAATCTGTCGTTTCAACTGCATATCCATACATGGGTCATTAAGCCCCGCCGACCATGCCTAAATATAAATTTTCTTTTTTTTAAAAAAAATAATCCTTAAAATTATATTTTTTAAATTCCCTTTTTCCTTTAATTACATATCTTTATATTGATTATAGATTGAAATTATTATATATTTTATTTAGTAAGGCTCTCTTATTTTGTATTCATTGTTATAATTTAATTTTTAAAAATTTATTTTTCGGAAAGTGAAGATTTTAATTATTTAAATTTAAAAAAAAAGAAAATCAATATATAATAATGAAAAAAATAATTAATTTTTTTGCCAGATATCAATTTACTCAACCTCAGTCATATTATAATATATTTTTTTTTTTTAGCTAAGTGTATTTTATGTAACCTGAAGTTACTAGTATAGCGAATCGTATTTTGTAAACGATTTTTAAAATGTGATCTAGAATATGTAACATAGTACATTTATATGAAACTATTTGGTAGCTTAATAATACAACATTATTCTCAACTCTTCACTTTTCTCTTTACACTTATTTACCACAATAGACCCCCTCCTCTCTTCTATTATTCAATTGATGTAAACATCTTCACGACTTCCTGCTGGCTACTCTCTTCAATTTGATCTTGCATCATAACCCCCCCCCCCCCCGCTTTCCTAAGTGCCAAAAGTGTTTGAGAGTAAGTAGTCATTTCAGGAAATTTCACATCTTACTCAAAAACTTAAAAAAATATATATAACAAAGTAAACTTGGAACCAATTATTAATTTAATGATGAAAATAAATTTGTATAAACATTTTCTTTAATTTTTTACTACACCCAAAGATTCACAATATCCTGAAAAATTATATTCCAGATTATTATGTGACCAGTATTACTTTTTACCGGTAATAAAATTCTCTTTTTTACAAAATTGAGCAATATATTTTTTTTCTTCAAATCTTTGAATAGAGAAGATACTCTGGAAATACAACTAGTGTTTTACTTTAAAACCTTGAGTTATAATGCCACGTATGATATATCAAATTACATAGTCCTAGATTTTAACTTGCGTTCTAAGGCCATAGGAGGAAAAGTCACTATAGACCACCATGATATTAATCTAATTTCTAAAGGTATGTTATTTTATTTTTTTTTAAAATTACCACGAATTTAACTCATAATTATTGGAGGCTACAGATACATTTATTATAGGCTTCTGGTTATATATCACTTTTTTAAAAATATAATTTCATTATTTTTCTTTCAAATTATTGTTTATAACTATAAGTAATAAATTTGTATAAAGTTTTGAGGAGATAGGGTGTGTGATAAGGGGAAAAAAGGATTAACTTAAACTTATATTTAAGAGAACTTTCTTCTTTATATATAATCATTTTTTTTAATCTTGAGATAATGTGTATATATATTTTTGTATTATTTCCACATATTTAGGTGAATTATGTGTAATCGAAACACCGAAGGAAATTAAATTTGAGATAAAAAGCGCAGCCCTTGCTGTGGGATTAATTTTATTATTCTTCATAATCGTTTATATAGTGTATCGAGCTTTTCACAATCGAAAAGGTATATTTGTTGTTCTTTAAATTGGCATCCTGCCTTTAAAAAAAATAACTTATAATCCCTTTAATAATAAATATAACTGTAAGTAAACTTTGTGCCATTATAAAATTAATTGCTAAGATAATTATATAAGACAACTCACTTTGTTTTTTAAACGTGTAGAGTTTGATCCGCTAATATATGTTCCCTGGAAGCAAAGTGAGTTCCGAAAAATACTGCCCATAATTCCAGCAGATAAAAGAATTATTGTGAACATATTAGATCAATTGGACGTTTTGCCGCCAAAATTTTACAACATGCTTAATTTTTCCACGGTGGGCGAATCAGTGCTAACACAGGAATCTAATTATGCTGATAAAAAGTGGATAGAATTAGCCAAGTGTTACTTGAATTATTTTTACTGGGAATACTACGATTTCGATTACAATTACAAAAAATACGATTTGCAGTATGACTACGATGCCGAAGTCTTACACAAATTCGATTGGCGACACGTGTATTACAGGAACGAATTCGAAGATGTAGACGTGATTATAAGAAAATCTAATAGTGAAGGGGATTATTATTTTGACGAGTATGATTATTATGAGATAGATTACGAAATTTAGACTAATACGAATAATTTCCAATTTTCGTTTCTACGAATATGCTGTAAAAAGGAAGGTTTTTTTTATCGTGAAATTTTTTTTTTGGATAAAATCATATAATACAACATTTCGGCTAAAAATCATTGTTTTAGTAGATTATATTCTACGAATGTTTCAATTTTTTATTAAGAGCTTTGTTCCAGTAATTATACTTTTATTCTTCATGTAAATGTTTCAATAAAAAATTTAAGAAAGCTATAAAAAATGTTTAATTATGTTATTAGACTCCTGGTAATTATGGCTATTAGCTGGTGAGGTAGGCTCAACCCCCCTAATAAAATTAATGGTTGAATTTGGTTTATTTTAAATTAGAAAAACTAGGTTAATGTAATTTTAAAAAAGCCATAACAAAGTTGTAAACTAAGAAGGATAGGGAATTAATCAATATGGTAATTAGTAAACCATGCAGGAGAATGGATAACATGAACAGGTATTACTTCGGTCAAAAGTTTATACCAGTTTTATGCGTTAAATTTGTAATATTGAAAATGAAAGCCAATTCATGTGTACAGCATTTCGAAAAACGAATATAGAGAATATTAAAATAGATAGAGAATATCGGAATTCGATTTTAAATTAAGATTTTAGCATGGATGATATTACCTAAACCTCGAGATATCGTTAATAGATGTTCAAACCTTTATAGCATCTATGAAAAAAATCTTCAGGTTTCCGTAATATTTTTTGGTTAAAATATAGAGCTCCTATTGATTGAATATTCATTTGTGAATTAGAAACCTAACTTGTTAAAAATATTTTTTAAATTTAGGTATTTTAGGATATTTTATCGGTTTTGAAAGTAAAGCTTGAGTTTTATTTTACACTTGTGTTAAATATTATATTGTAAATAAATCCAGCCGAAGTATAGGCAAAAGCGACCCGAAAGCCCGCCAAAGGAGACCTAGTCCCTGTAGTAGCTGTTGAAAAAAAGAAGAAATAAATTTAATATAATATATCAAATGTCAGTTATTTTTTGACAGGGGAATTAGTGTTTCCTTGTGGATGGGAGTGAAACGAAATCATCACATGGGTTTTTTTGGTAAAGAACAATAAAAGTTTTATTGTGTGCGGTTTGGAGTGAAGAAGACATTATATTGGATGAAGACGGGATTGATCGGAAAGATTTAGCAATTTAATGATTATCGTTTACGATACTTAGATATTTTTTTTAGATTTTTGTATGAATAAATTGGATTTAGATATTTGTATGAATGAATTGGATTTTTAGACTATATGGGATGAGAACTTGGACTATTTCTAAATGGATTGTTTTGAATTGATAAGTTTTATTTATAGAGGGGATTGAGAGTAATGGGCATTCTTCCATGGTCTCCTGAAAAAAAATATAAATAGAGTCAATAAGTAAATACACATTTTTATAAATAAATTAGCAACTTTTAGGACCACATATTGTAAGAGGCTATCGACGCCCCTGGCAAATTATCTTAAATCTCAGCACCTCATCTTAGATAATAACATATAGTCTGCCGATTCATTCATTTAAATATGTCTGAATAGAAATAAGAAGACGTCACGCCTTTTCCAATTAAACAGTTTAAAGTTTACATTAAGATTTTGTAAAAATATTTCTATATCAGTTTCATTTAAAATAAGAAAATTTATACGGGAAGTCATGGCGTATCATCAGTTGATATTCAGAGACGCCTTATAAATAAAAAATTGAGGATTATATTAAAACCTGTCACTATTGTGTAATATCAATCTTCTTTTTTCGTATATTTAGCCAATAATCTTAATTTTATGAATTTCAAAAATAAATATGCTTAATACAAATTTGTCAAACATAATAATTAAACGTTTGTTAAATCATAAGTTAATAGATTTTAGATGTAAAGAAGATATAAAGGAAAAGCTTATAAATAGCTTATTCATACATGAAGATTTTATATCTACTCTAGAAGAAAAGTCATTGTTTCAAGAAATTGATCCATTTTTGAAAAATTTAATATATGAAAACGATCACTGGGATGATGTAATATAATTTATTGTTTAATTATAATCATAACTAGGCAATAATTGGCTATCGGGAAACAGAGAAAAAAAGCTGGAATAAAAACAATACTAAAATAATAGATAAAATTAAGGATACTGCATTTCTAGATAAAAATATGATTATTCCCTATATCCATATTTTAGATTTGAGTAAAAATGGATATATTAAACCACATGTAGACAGCATTAAGGTAAAATAAAATTTATAGATAATTAATCATATAATAAGTTCTGTGGTAATATAATTGCAACCTTAAGTATATTGTCTGCCTCCATTTTAAGGTTATCTCATATAAATGAAGATGCCATCATAGATGTTTTAATACCTCCAAAATCACTTTATATTATCAAGTAAAATTTGACAATTATTTATATATTTATTTATAATCTTAAGAGATTTTGCAAGATATAATTTTAATCATGAAATATTAGCAACAGGTAATTTATTCAAAGGAAGTACAATAAATAAAGAACGTAGGATTTCTATAATTTGTAGAAATAAAATATAATTTTAAACATTTATTAATCCATTTTTATTGATATTGAACTAAATTCTGATATAAAGCTTTTTGCCTTTTTACTCATAAATGAAGATGTTGAACGATCTGTAAATAATTATAATTTATATTTTTTTAATAAAGTATTTATGAATAAATTACCTGGAATACTCACTAAGTAAAATAAATAACTAGTCAGCTAAGATTAGAGCTAGAAGGCTGCAATGTGGTGATTTTAGCCAACAAGCCCATTCACTCGTATAAATGTTTTTACCCTGCCAACCCACTACATTTTTTGAAATCTTTAAACATGCTTGCCAACTAACCACCCAATGTTTTATATTGTAGAACATCCTACTCAGAGAATGGAAGTTTTAATTTAATTAAAAAATTACTTTTGCACCTAATAAATAATATCTACTCAATCCTTCAGTTATTAAATTCAACAAGATCTCGTGATATGCTGCTTCTTTATTTGTCTTAAAATAATGTATAGTTAAGAAAATCTATATGCTTATAACAAATGTATATCTAATGTTAAACAGCTCAATTTCACTAATTTCAAATAAAGATTTAAGCCTTAAGAATTTTTTAATAGATATCCAAACCTTTCTGCCATCTATGCTTATATATTGTTTAAAATATTGGGTTAAACTATTTTTAAAAATTAAGATGTTTAATGAATTCCGTGCCTATTATTGTATGGACACTTCATCGTATAGTTTTGTCCAATTCTGTGATTGGTCCATTAAAGTGTGGCATAAACAATATTTTAAAATTATTTTAATTTATAATCATATCAATATAAATTAAAATGGAGTCAAACAACATCAAAATTCTTCTTGAGAGAAGAATTAATCTATAATTCAAAGTTAGCAATCTAACTAGATATAATCAATTTAGTGATGGGTAGTTTTCCATGACAAATCAACCATTGATTTGGCTGACCATCTCAAAAATGAATGAAACTTGGCATGTTAGTTATTTATGTAGTAAATGCTAAAAAAATAAAAATTTTAGAGTGCTAGCTCAACCAGATATAAAAATATACGCCTTCAAAGTCGAAAATCGCGAAGTGCTGTTTTTTTTAAAAATACTTAAGATAGAGTTACAAATATTATATCATTTTATAGCCCTTAAAATTTTAAATTGGAAAATATCGAAAAATAATAGAAAATTTAAAGTGTTTTCTTATTTAAGGTAAAAAAAATTACCGTTGTTAGGATGGGATTTTTTTGGGTGTTGATATGCACTAAAAACCTTTATATTAATCGATTTAATAAAAAATCTCGATAACCATTTTTGTTTTTTTAATTTTATCCAAATTTTTATAAATAAAAAAGACAATATAGATGGCGTTATATTAAAACGATTTTATAATATAATATATTTAATAATAATATGTATTATATTGGTATTAAAATTAAATAAATCGATAAAATATAACCAATATGATATCCTGGGACAATAAGTAAGGTGGCAGCTCAGATATATTTTTAAATAAACATATTTATATACAAAAATTATTTTAAAAAACCACTTGTTTTAATCTTATCCCATTTTAAACTCATTAATAGACTTTCCTGATACAATAATTTGTAAGTACGCCCTGTCACTGTTATAGAATTTATAATCGTTATTTGAATAATGGGCAACCATATCTTTTCCTCAATTGTGGGATATAAACATTTTTAGAGAATATCAACACCCAAAAAAATTTCTTCCTAACAATGTTAGTTTTTTTATTTTTCACCGGAATTGAATTTTATAATTTTTTTCGATATTTTCCAATGTAAAATTTTAAGAGTTATAAAATGATATATAATTCGTAACTTTATCTTAAGTATTTTTAAAAGCAAGATTTAATGAAATTACACACTTCGCGATTTTCAACTTTGTAGTAATCTGGATGAGCTAGCACTTTAAATTTTGATTTTATTCACATATACAACACAATTAACTATCATGCCAAGTATCGTTCATTTTAAAGATGGTCGTCCGAAAATCTCGTTTTTTTGGTCGATTTGACGTGAAATGACCCTAATGTAATTTTAAATAACAAAATTACTAATAATACAAAAGATGACATGATATAATGGGAAGTAAAAACACCATTATATTTCATATAATTCATTCAAAAATTAACAGAGAAATGGTTTATAAAACAAATATAAATTATTTAGAATGTAATATACAAATAATAAAAATTATATATCATCAAATACATTTGAATTGTATATTAAATTAATATAAGCCAATTTATCAGCAAATTCCAATTTATTAATGATACAATTATTATAACAGTCAGCTTATCCAAATTTGTTTTTTTAAGAATCATTCCTAAATCTATTTGAACCTTCGTTAGCATGAGGTTCCTTTGATCCAATTGTATAAGCTTTATAAAAGAATAGATATTTGGATGGGATGTTTTACCAACTTATTAAAGAATGAATGCCATCTTTCAAGGCGATTGTGTGCGGGGACCACCCTTTGCATATCTACTCCACATCTATAGAACATTGAATTGTGCCCTACAAAAAAATATAAATATAGTTTTATTTTATCTATCCAGGTTTTACCCATAAATAGAAACAAAGGATTTAGGTCAATATTATTTATACAGGTCAAAGTTATACTGATATCTAGGACATCATCAATATCCTCAAGCTTGAGAAGAGGTAAAATGCACATCCTCCTTACAATTTTTCTGGCTATAAGATTTTCATGGTAGATTTTTTTTATCAGTAGAGAACTATCCTTTCTCCAAGCCCTTTGAATAAAGTGGAAAAAACAGCCTAATTATAAGATAAAAAATGTAAAGAATATTATCAATTAACCTTTGATTTGTGTATTTTTATATATATCATACATGGCATCTATTGCTGCCTGTTCAAAATCTAATTTAACATATTTTGGTATTAGTATAAAGTTATAGTCTTCATATATCTCTTTTATTATTTGGAAGAGTTATATATATGTGGCTTTACTTTTATTTGGCTCTAAAGCATATATGGTACTATATGCTCTTTATAATAAATATGAAAACTATATAATTGTTAGTAAATTTTTGGGGGAATAAAAATTAACATATATCATATATAATTCAATACTCAAGGATTTCTGTATATTTAAAAATTATTCTAGGAATTTTGTCAAAATTTATGGATGTGCAATATTTAGAATCAGATTTAAAAAAAGAACATACATACAAAAAGGAAAAGGATGAATTCTAAAACCTTAAAACAAGAACTAGCCTCAAAGCTGCTATGAAATCGAACCCACTTGAATCAAGAAAGATTATATAACAAAATTTTAACAGAAAGGCTTCTTAGTCCTAGATATTTCCAACTTCCCCAATGCACTTCCACGCTGTGCATTTCAATAAACTATGCTAAATGATTAAGCAGTCACGTTCATCCTTGCCTCAACAACAGATGAGCTAATATTGCCTTTAGAATATACAACGTTTGAGAGCAGCCATTCCTCTTAGCTAATCATAATAATGAGATTCTAATATTCTCTTCATATGATTTTATTAGAATCATTGCAGAGGCTGAAACCATCTACATGGATGGTACCTTTTTTATTCCCCCAAAAATTAACAAACAATTATATACTTTACATATTTATTATAAAGAGCATATGGTATGCTTTATTGCCAAATAAAAGTAAAACCACATATATAAAACTCTTCCAAATGATAAAAGAGATATGTGAGGACTATAACTTTATACTAATACCAAAATATGTTATTAGATTTTGAACAGGCAGACATAGAGGCCTTGTATGATGTATTTATAAATATACAAATCAAAGGTTAATTAATAATATTCATTACATTTTTTATCTTATAATTAGGCTGTTTTTTCCACTTTATTCAAAGGGCTTGGAGAAAGGATAGTTCTCTACTGATAAAAAAAATCTACCATGAAAATCTTATAGCCAGAAAAATTGTAAGGAGGATGTGCATTTTACCTCTTCTCAAGCTTGAGGATATTGATTATGTCCTAGATATAAGTATAACTTAATTCTGTATGAATAATATTGACTTAAATCCTTTGTTTCTATATATTGGAGCCTGGACAGGAAAAATTAATAATATATTTTATTCTTTATGGGCACAATTCAATGTTCGCGATGGAGATGTAGACTAAATATGCAATTGGTGGTCCCCGCACAAACAATCACCTTGAAGGGTGGCATTCGGCCTTAAAAAAAGTAGGTGAAGGCATCCCAACTAAATATTTATTCTTTTATATACAATTGAATCATAGATATCTCAAGCTAAAGAAGGTTCAGATCGATTTAGGAATGACTCTTAAAAAACAAATTTGGATAAACTGACTGCACAATATAATAATTGTATCATTGATAAATTGGAATTTTCTGATAAACCATCGATTTATATTAAATTAATATATAATTCAAATGTGTTTGATAAAATATAATTTTTATTATTTGTATTTTACATTCTAAATAATTTATATCTGTATTTATAAACCATTTCAAACCTGTTAATCTCCATTTTGAACGAATTGGACCAGTTGGACGATAAATACGATAAAGTGTCTTAATATCAAAGGCATGCCTCTAGAACAACACTACTGATATTCATACAAAACCGATCCAATAACTGATGAAGATATTTAAATTGATTTTTATATTAATCTTTGAACAAAATATCTATAAATAAACTCCATGTCAAATGAGCTAGAAAATCAAGAGAGACCCCTTACAATTTCGATAAAGAGGCGGGTTATATATGTTCGCATTAAACCATTAGCAAAATTTTAACATATTAGCAACCATATTATTGGAAAAAATCGGGGTTAAAGTCTCAAAAATCCTCTTTTTTTTTTGCTTTTAACTGATATTAAATAACTAGTTTTTAAAACTGAATGAGATTGAATATTGAATCTAATATTAAAAACTAAGTCAATGATTTTTTTAAGATATGGGCTATCTTATGGTCAGTAGAAAATTTTCGATTAATATTTTGAAATGAATATAATCTCCATTTTTTATATATTTTTTTAAATAATTCCTTCAACAATTAGCGTGGCTTGATATTTATTTTATAAAATATTGCAATTTTTATATTTATGCTATTTATAATAGTTATTAATATAACTAATTAATATAGTTAAAGGCGATTATTTGATCAAAAAATGCATTTTTAAACTATAATAGCAAATATATTATGAGGTGATATTTTTCAGGGTTTAACACTTTTTATTAGGGATCCAAACCGAATCTAAATAGCTAAACCGGTATTTTTTACTGAAGCTGAACTGAACCGCTAAAATAATCGTGAACAGGTAACCTCTTGATTTTGTGCTTATAAAATAGTTTAAAAGATTTTATTAGTATATTGCTAAATTTCTAATTTATATTCGAGTTGTTTAAGGGTTATTATCGTTCGATTTTGACTGATATATGTCAGCCACAATTTTTAATTTTAAAAAATTTTTAAGCTTATAATGCCTAGAGAAAAATTGAATCCAATATTTAAATTATTTATAGATAGTATTATATATGACACATCAAAATATGGTATTACTGATTGTGACACCAATATGAAGGGGCACAACGGAGCAAATCTTGAATGTCACTAGAAAAAAACTAGAACTCGATAAAATCAAAATGCCACATATAAAACATAATTTGAATTTAGATTTGTATAATGTTCAAACCGGTTTTAGATGTTCGAATCGAACCGATATTTTTAATGAACCGTTATTTTTATCAGAATCTAAAACCGCTATTAGTTTCTCTTCGGATCCCTGCCTTGTATATGGCGCATAACTAGTGATGTTAAACGGCTCATAGCCGAATTTTAAAAACGGCCAACTGAATATTTTATCCACAAAAAAAACAATACGCAAGGCTTAAGATAGCTTAGGCAATATTTCCTCGCTAAAAGCCGTTCAATTACACTATGTATAACATTAATTTACAAACAATTTGTTAAATTACAATTTAATAATATTTTTTTAGTTATTTAGAGTTTGACCAATCAAGATAGCCCTTTCTCACTCATTGTGCTAAAATTTTCTACAGGGTTATATCATCATGTAGTTAGACATCATAATAATTATGATAAATATTTTATCTGGTTTTTTGGTTCGATCCAGATTTATTTTACCTGACTCAGTCTATAAAACAATTTAGTTTTCCAGCCCAGCCCATACTAATTTTCAAGGAAATAGTCATATGCCTAATTATCAACTTTAAAAACATTTACTTGTCTTACCTGGCTCATAAAAATTTTTGGTTGTCCTGACCTCAATTTCTTTGCAAAATATATTTTTTTTAAAATCCGATCATCTAAATTCTTAACTCCAAATTTATGAGTTAAATACCCCAGGGTTAAATAGAAAGTTATTTATAAAATTGAATAAACTATAAACATATATATATAATTCTTATATTCATTTTATGGAAATCATGCTATTACTCTGGGCTTGAGATAAAGCAGCAAACAAATGACTAAAAGGTTCAACATAGCTTGTTGTATCGTTTAAATGCACAATATGATGATTGACTATATAATAATAATAAAATATGTTGCTAAGATAGAAAAAAATAACATTATATAAAAATAAATTGCTATAATCATATTCTGAACATAATACATTAGAATCTAGCTATATAATATCTTAATTTTAAGAGTTTGGATTAAACTGTGGTTGTTGCAAATCCATTCACCAATTTGATCCAATATTACACAAACCAATATGCTACTTTTACTTTGAATCAATGGCATAAAAAATAAATATTTTTGATTTTTTTAAAAAAAACCAAGTACCTTTCCTGAATGATTAAATATTTTTTTAATCATTTCAATTAAAAGATGAACAATATTTATGGCGGATTTTTTAAAAATGACTAAATCAGGGATTTTAAAAAAATTTAATTACTTTATCATACAATCTTTCTGCATTATCCGGGTAAAATATCCTATAAGTAATTATTTTTGGCTTAGCCATTTAAAAAATTAACCAAATAAGCTGTTCAACAACATTAGCTAATTGTAACCTGTTCTATATTTTTAAATCCTTTTATTTGTAGAAAAGAAAATATAAACTTAAATGAGGACCGTAAAGTTGAAGGAACGACTTGAAGATCAATTACCGAACCTTATGTCAAAGTTTAGTGCGTTAATTGATCCTTCAGAATCTTTAAACCGGATACCAGCGGAATCAACGGTTCGTGAGTTATAGGCAAATTAGAAAAGTTTTAAAATTAGAGCAATCATTTTGTAGTTAAAGCCAATATTTAGTGCTTTAATTGATCCTCCGCATTCTTCAAACGGTATGTCAAAAAATTAAAAGAAAGTGAGTTATCACATAAATATTTTTAGTGCTCTGTTGATAGCAAGTGTTTTAAAAAGTTTAATAGCTAAAATTAAAATGTAAAAGTAAATAACAAAAAAAATGGCGGTACACCAAAGCAAAATCTAGAGCATCGACGAACATCCTATTTTCGCCATTATTTAGTGATTATAAATTTTAAATGAGCTTAATAAATGTTTCAAGGTCAAATTTTTACTTCAGAAATTATGGATGCACTACCCTTCTAGAAAAATTATATATTATTTAATTTAGCCAAGTATATCGGCTTTTATGGCTTTTGTACTTGTCGCTATATTTTAATCTAAGTCCAAGATTTTTTCTATAATATAATAGTGAAGGAATGATGAATAATAATATGTGCCAATAGCAATAAATTAATCAGATAAGACAACAACAATGTAGCTAATTTGTTATAATCTAGATATATATTTATTATAAGCGCGGGGATGTTGTGTTTTAATTAGTAATTGTTGTTGGAATTTTTCGACTTAAGTATCCTTTGGAATTTTATAGGAGATATGTAAAATTGATTGCGACTTAGTATCATACAATCGTCAGGTTGTAGTTTCTATGGACAGGCCCGAGATCAGGGAGGGGGTGTCTATTGTTTCGCATCCGAAGAGGGATATCTCTTAGTTGGCTTGGTCACTAATGTTGTTGATATGGCTGGTTTCGTTGGCTTTATTCGAAGGTATTTGCAGGTCAAAAAGCGTGAGAACAGACCTATCTCTGATATTATGGATGTTGGAGACCCATATATTTTACGAAATGCCTGAAGTTTGTTCTTTGCTTTGGACGTACCTTAATCATGGTAGATTATAACTTTAAAATACTTGGGTCGTAAATATCTCATTGAAAGCTATCGTTTTCATTTTCAGTATTTATCATAATTTGTATTTTTTTAATTTTTGTTTTTTCCATAATTTTCATTTTTTTTTATTTGTAAACAGTGTTCAGCTTAAAGGTGTTATGGATTAAAAGAATATATACTTATGTGTGAATTATTGATTTAAAATGTTGCATAATTATGGTTATAAAAGACCGCTTACCGTGATAAAATGGAATAAGTGCTAAGTCAGATTTAGTTCGAAACTGATGTGTTGAAAACAAATGAAACCATGAAATATTGAATTCGAAACCAGTAATCTATATTCCTTAAAAGTCATATGAATGTGCAGGCAATTTGTATCAAAATAAAACTATCATTAAATCGGATTACAGTTATATCAATTGATATATCTAAAATAGCACAACTAT
Organism: Gordionus sp. m RMFG-2023; assembly: GCF_954871325.1. Classification (NCBI taxonomy): domain Eukaryota; kingdom Metazoa; phylum Nematomorpha; class Gordioida; order Chordodea; family Parachordodidae; genus Gordionus; species Gordionus sp. m RMFG-2023. Next base: position 3,988,351 of record NC_088777.1, on the reverse strand, counting down.
ATTTACCCATTATAATCAATTTTTCCTATATGAGGAATATTTGTATACTATTGGTTACAAGAACATATGATAACTTTAAATAAATATTACCGATATTTAATTAACTATACTTAATACAAATAGATTTCGTATGAACCTTAGTAAAAATAAAATGACCATATGATCAAATAGTAGGAAACTATTGGAGGACATTTATGAAAGAGATAATCAATTTAAAAAATGTAGTAAGTAGTTAAGACCTCGGAGTAAACAACCATAATTCATATGGTATATAAAATCGCATGGTATATGACTTCTTCTTGGCCTATCATTATTCTTACATATAATTGATTTTGCGAGATCATTATATATTTTTAATGTTCCATTAAACCTTTTGGAATAATATATATAATGACCAATCCCTGAAAAAACAGCAGGAGGTATACATACTATAAGAGCTCTTAAAGTATATAAAATATCTCCTAAATTTATAAATCTAGGGAAATTAATTAATTTTAAACTTTCACATCCAGTAGTGTCTATTATAATTTGTTCATGAAATTGGTATTTATAGACTAAAGTTAAAAAATCCGGCATTTTACACGATTTACGGTATGTTAAAAGAGGTAAGGCATCTTGAATTGCAATATCCAAGCTTTTAAAACCTGTATTATTTATTATATCTAAATTTATTGGTAAACATATGATTTCTAAGAAATTCTCCGGTCGTAAACATTCTTTATTATTACATTTAAAAATATCAGTTACACTATATGTATCTTCATAACATTTTTCTATAATATAATATATTGTTGATTTGTAAGACAAACTATACAAACCATTACTAACCTTAGTTTTATAGAATAATTTTAATAATAAATCACACCTTATCTTATATGTATTATTATTAGCCCCATGCGAAACAAAATATTCTATAAACTATTTAATTATATTATTCTCAAAATTGTCAAAAAACGCTTTATATATTGTGCTATCGCAGTAGGTTTTACTGCTACTGCTTGTGATAAACTATCAATAGGACATGTATTACTTATTATATATCTATTAGATCCAAGTTTTAAAGGTCTATTTATTGTGGTAAGATTTCCATTTTTCAACATGCCTATCCTTCAATAACATGTAATATTTCAGGGCAATATGCTCAACGATGGTCATTGGACTAATAATAATACATATAAGATAAGGTGTGATTTATTATTAAAATTATTCGATAAAACTAAGGTTAGTAATGGTTTGTATAGATTGTCTTGCGAATCAACAATATATTATATTATAGAAAAATGTTAAAAAGATACATATAATGTAACGGATATTTTTAAATGTAATAATAAAGAATGTTTACGACCGGAGAATTTCTTGGAAATCATATGTTTACCAATAAATTTAGATATAATAAATAATTCAGGTTTTGAAAGTTTGGATATTACAATTCAAGATGTTTTACCTCTTTTAACATACTGTAAATCGTGTAAAATGCCGGACCCTTTATCTTTAGTCCATAAAACCAATTTCATGAACAATTATAATAGACACTACTGGATGTGAAAGTTATAAATTAATTAATTTACCTATATTTATAAATTTAGGAGATACTTTATATACTTTAAGAGCTCTTATAGTATTTATACCTCGTGCTGCTTCTTCAGGGATTGGTCATATGTTATTCCAAAAGGTTAGATGGAACATGGAAAATATATAATGATCTCTCAAAATCAATTATATGTAAGAATAATGATAGGCAAGAAGAAGTTATATGCCATGCGATTTTATATACCATATGAATTATAGTTTTTTACTCACATGTGTTAACTACTTTATACAATTTCTAAATACCTTATCTCTTTCATAAATGACCTCCAATAGTTTCCTACTGTTTGGTGCTATTTTAGATATATTAATTGATATAACTGTAATCCGATTTAATGATAGTTTTATTTGATACAAATTGCCTGAACATTCATATGACTTTTAAGGAATATAGATTACTGGTTTCGAATTCAATATTTCATGGTTTCATTTGTTTTCAACACATCAGTTTCTAACTAAATCCGACTTAGCACTTATTCCATTTTATCACAGTAAGCGGTCTTTTATAACCATAATTATGCAACATTTTAAAATCAATAATTCACATATAAATTATATATAAAGTATATATTCTTTTAATCCTTAATTCCTCTGAACTGAACACTGTTTACTAATAATGAAAAAACAGAAAATGTAAAATATAGCTTTCTGGATATTATACATGGAATGTGATATTTACGACCCAAGTATTTTAGTTATAATCGACCATGATTTTGGTACGTACCTAGCAAAGTCCTCGAGAAAGTAGGGCTAGCAAACTTTAGAGTCATTTCGCAAAACATCGCCAATCCAGCCGACGAGCCGTCAGGAACTTGGATCGGAAATAGGTCTGCTCTCACGATTTTTGACCTGCAACTACCCTCGTATAACGCCAACGAAACCAGCGATATCAAAAACATTAGTGACCAAGCCCACTAAGAGATATCCATCTTTGGATCCGAAACAATAGACACCCTCTCCCTGATCTCGGGCCTGTCCATAGAGACAACAACCTAACGATTGGATGAAGTCGCAATCAATTCCACATATCTCCTATGAAATACCCAAGACTTAAGCCGAAAAATTCCAACAATTACTAATAAAAATAAAACAGCCCCGCGCTTATAATAAATATATATCTGGATTATAACAAATTACCTTCATTTTTGTTGCCTTATCTGATTAATATATTATTATTGGCAAATATTATTATTCACCATTCCTACACTACTATATTATATAAATCTTGGGTAGGATATACTTGGCGAAATTAAATAATATATAATTTTTCTAGAAGGGCAGTGCATCCATAATTTCTGAGTAAAAATTTAACCGTGAGACATTTATTAAGCTCATTTAAAATTTATAATCACTAAATAATGGCGAAAATTGGATGTTCGTCGCTGCTCTAGATTTTGTTTTGGTGTACCGCCATTTTTTTGTTGTTGTTAACTTTTGCATTTAAATTTTAGTTATTAAACTTTTTAATGCACTTACTCTCAAAGGAGCACTAAAAAATGATAGAAGTTTCATCTTTAATGCGTCCATAATTTGTCAGGTCTAAATTTGACCCCGAAATATTTATTGTTGATAACTCACTTTCCTTTAATTTTTTTGACATTCCGTTTGAAGAAAACGGAGGATCAATTAAAGAACTAAATATTGGCCTTAACTAAAAAATGATTGCTCGGTTCATTCCGCTGGTATCTGGTTTAAAGATTTTTGAGGATCAATTAACGCACTAAATTGATTCACACTTTTTAAAAAATATTCCTCTAACTTCACGCTTTTAAAACGGTTATAATTCTGTTACGGTTAGTGATACCGATATCCGGTTTGGTGATTATTAACCTACATATTGAATACTATGCCAATCAGAACATAATATTTTATATTTTGAGTTTTGGCAAAGTGCCAACACTATCTTATTTTGCTTATAACTCAGTAGCAGTTCATTCCGCTGCTGTCCGGATAGAAGATCAATTACCGGGCTACACAACGGTATAAGTTTCGGTAATTGATCCTCAAATTGTTCCGGCAACTTCATGGACCTCCTTAATGATATCCAATTTTTAGCTACTCTAGCTTATAAAAAAAAATTCTTATTATAAGCAATACACATAAATTATATTTTGGTCATTGCTTTTACTAATATAATATTATTAAGAAATTAAATATAAAATAAAAAAAATTGTATGATTTGATACGCAATAATAAATTAAACAAAATCTTGAATCAGATTGATTTTTTTTTTGGAAAATATCAACACTGATATGGTAGTAGATATATGCAGCTCTAGACTAAATGTATTCACATAAACTACGATACTTACTATATCAAATGAAGAAATAAGTGAAATTATTTTTAATTTTTAAAAAATTTAAAAATTGCAACAATTGTAAATATAATAGAGAAAATTATAATATTATAATAATTGAGGAAAAACATAGTTTATGTCTATGAATTTATGGTAGTTTTGTAATAATAAGTTTTTAACATTTTACCTGTTTTATTTTCAGAATATAGAGCCTAGACTAAAAAAAGTTTAGGTTCTATTTCTGAATATTTTTGAATAAAATTGGTTATAGTCATTAAAATTAGAAAAGTGAGTTTTGATTTTGGTTCTTAGATTAGTGTGCTTCCAAGTAAGTGGGGGTTCTGATTTTGAATTATATTAAAGCAATGAAAAAAATTATAATTATAAAAAAAATTCTAAAATAATCACACAACATTTTGAATGTATAAATCACTATAAATTTTTGTTAGAACTGTTTTCTGTAAATTTTTGTTAGAACTGTTTTTTGGAAATTTCAAAATATGGTACACTATCTATAAATTAAGAGGGGTTCCAACTTTTTATTCTTAATATTTTTTAAGCTTGAATTATCATTTTATAGGCTAAAATTTTTATTTTTTAAACATTAATCAAAATTGTAAGCATGTAAAACTTATTCAAATCTTTTTTTATAATTCTATTTGTTATATTTAATTAATATAATATGTTACATTTTACCTTTATCTTTAAATACCCATAAGGGAATATGGAATGTTTCTCTGTTGGAAGTTAAATTTGCTTGATCTGCGCTTAAAAATGTACCAATAACAGTCATTATTAACTTATACTGTATTTAGAATCATAAATTAATGTTAAAAGTACCTCCTTTTTATTTTTAATGTTTTCTAAATCTTTTTTGACATATTCTAAATTATTATTATTTATACCAATTGATGGTGTTATATCCCTTATAGATGCATTATACACATAAATGATAGCCTTGATGTTGATGTAAAAAAAATATAACATTTTATTTTACATCAGCAAATGATAAATAATATTGAATAAATTGTTCATCCATATTCTCCTAAAAATTTTTGGTATACAATATATTTTAAACAATAAAACTAATCCTCTTGTATCATAAATATGGGTGCGATCTTTATTCCCTTTTTCATACTCAATATAGAATGGATAAATATCATCAATTGTAGGTCGATACTTAAATAATATTAAATTATATAACTATATACATATATGGCAATAAATTACATTTTTAATTTTGTCATCAAAACTGTTATTATAAAATAAGGATTCTATTAATAAAGTTTTTCCAGTTTTAGAACGCCCAAAAACAACAATTTTATAACTTTTACCCATTATAGTAGGGCATGAATGATATGATATATGGCCTAACACATGTATTTAATGAGAGCCATTTAAGATATAGTATTTTCTAAACTACGCCCGGTTTTATTAAAATGTTTTATGATATGTTTTTAGTATGTATTATCAGATGAGTTTCATAACAATCACCACCATCACGACTATCGTTACAACTATCACCAAAAAAATTATTTAGGCAACGGTTTCCTAAGATTTTTTCCAAAATATAAGCACGGAGATTTAAGATGCAATCTAATATTGAATTACAATGTGCGATACAATCAACAAAAACTATGATAGCAACACAATCCAAATCTTATAATAACAGAAGCCAAGCTCGATATTCTAACAAATCGTGAGTATTGAAGAAATTACGGATGATGGTAATGAATAAGCTTCTAAGAAGAAATTCAACTTATTGAGTTTAGACATAAACAATGTGCATGATGGCATTGACAATCACAACGCCTATAAAATTACAGTGAACAATAACAACACCAGTAGTTATGAAGATCGACCGAGGCATTAGATTTTCTATCTTACTAAGATACATAGAGTTAAAACTGGCATTAGAGTAACAAAAGAAACTGCTAAAAAGTTGGGATATGATGGCAACACGATTAAAATTATAGGTAGCTCAAGTTAAAGTAAGCTATAAAATTAACTCAAATCATGAAGGCAATCCCAATGACATATAATAATACCTAGACTGACGATTCATTCATTAAAGTACGTATGAATGCAAATCAGCTGGAGACGCCATTGACGCCATGTTGGTTACATCGATGATAAAATTTATAATATAAAAAAAATATAATGAATATCAATTAAAATATCCTTTCAAATATTCTGGATAAATTATGATTTTACAATAATATTTATAATATAAAAATATATGCTTAGCTTCAGATATATTCTTAATAATATAACATTTTTTTTTACATATAAATAAATATGTAGTATTTATTAAAGTATTATAGTATTTGTTTAATCTTCTTAAAGTCCAATTCAAAATGATTTTTATATTATTCATAATATTTATTATGATTAAAGAAATGAAATACTTATGAATTTAATATTTTAAGGAGTTATTGAATCTTATTAACTATTTAACATTTAGCAACCATACCGCAGTTATGGAGAAAATTTAAACCATTTTTACTTTTATTAGGATATCCTTACCCATGTAAAATCTTGATCTCTTGGTATTTATTTTTTCCAATTAGTTTTATTTTATTTATTATTTTTAATAAGTTTTTATCATTCCTTTTTGTAATATTCAATTTTTTATGTTTATTATATTTATTATTGATTTACTATATTTCTTAGGATAAATTCTGTATTGCAAACAAGAGATATATCGCATACAACTTGTTCTTCCTTACATTATATTATGCAGTTTATTTTATCAATAAAACAATTATCATTAATATATTTTTTTTTCAAACAGATAAAATAAAGATTAATAAAAATAAAATATGTTAAGACCTCATTTATAAAAAATGACCTTAATTTTAGATCAATTTAGCTTATTACTCTTATCTCTTTATTTTTAGAAGAATGGACATATTAATTATATGATGAAAATCAATAATTTTTCAAGATACTAAAGCCTCTAATAAGATTACATGTTGTATCATTACAAGAAATAGTTTATTATAAATTAGAAAATAGATATAATGTACCATAAATTACGAAATTCATTAATATAGCATCCATATTTTATTATAAATTAGAAAATAGATATAATGTACGATAAATTACAAAATTCATTAATATATAGCATCCATATTTAAATATATACAGTCATAATATGAATTAAAAAAGATCATGTGCCAATATATTTATTGTCCTGCGAATAGAATGGTTTTCGTCAACTTCTTATTAGCAGCCCTTAGCTTTCGTTATCCTGTAAATTGTGAAGATTTTTTATATATTTCCAATTTATTATCTATTTGTAAAAATAACATTTAGGAAATATTTTAAAAGTAATTACAGCTCCATTATTATTATTGATTAAAATTTTTTTATCACCGAGCAGATTTCTAAGTAGCTTCATCATATGGCATACATCCAATATAACATACACTTTTGGATAACTGGTAGATGTTTTCTTAAATAAAATATTATTTGTATTGTATAATAAAAAAAATATATTGCTATCCATAAAATCAAAACATATCACTGATGTATATAGTAATGTAATAAATATGGCTCACTGGGCTATTATCTCTAACAGGCTCTTCCAAGCCTTCCACTTCTAGAGTATTAATAGGTATTTCTAATTTTTTCTTAAATATTAATATTAAAATTTTTATTGATCTTTTATAAAGTAATAATATTTTACCTTTTTAGCTAAAGAGTAAATATTAGTAGCATAAGTATGATCATTTTTTTCTACATAGTTAAAACTTGTAGGAGTATTATTTGTATTCGATGGAATATTTGTTATCTTAAAAAAATATAATATTTAAAATAAATATATATTCAATATTTATACATCCTGAAGGGGTCTGGAATTAAAAATGGATGGTACAGATCCTTCCTATAGAATAGCATTCCCTGAATGTGAGGGCATAAAACATTCAGGTTTGAAATGGGCTCCACAAAGCTTTGAAAACTTATTAGGAGTGAAATTTTCCTTATTCATTGCCTTTAGCCATTTTGATAATAAAATTTCATTCATGATAGGAAATCTTAAAAAAAATAATATTAATGTCTTAAATTAAGAAAAGAATCTTATAAAATAATAAATTAAAATATATAACCTATGAAAAGAAATTTTTTTATTAGAAGTTAAGCTTGTATTCTTGCATGAAGTACAGCGACTCATATCAATCTATCTTTAAATAAAAAACGATAATTATTAATTGAAGATATATACAATTAAGGTTAATTTTAGATGTAATTTTATCAAATAAAGGTAGGGCTGGCCAATTAGATAAATATATATGGGTAGACTAGACAGATAGATAAAGTATAAATATATTATTATTTTTTTATAGTTATATTTATTTTCTTATATAATGTTAAATAAAAAAATAAAAATAATAGATATAAATTAACTATTATTATATGATATGATGAATGATAATTATCAAAAATTATATAATTTTATTTTATATTTTTATATAATTTTATTCCTTATTTAATATAAAATTATAAACTTGGGTAACCATTTCATAAAATTTTTTGTCAGCCTGGACATTTTTAAAATTTCTAAGGGAGCTGAGCAGATGTTTTCGCCACATTACACTGATGGGGACAGTGACCCGGATCCTACAATAGATAACAATCATACCCCTGTGTGCAATAACCCCAACGTTAGCCCTCAGTCAGAATCGGATATCCCTTCCTTCCTATCTGAAGACTCTGGTATACCCGAATGGTGGACAACAAGCCCCCTTTCTGACTCGCTACCATCAAGTAGCTCTGCGGACAATAGCGAAGCCCAGTCAATCATCACGGCGTTACAAGACTCTGTCTATAGCACCGATGACGAACCTGGTATGCCCCAGGAAGGAGCCTCTAACACACCTAACGTACCTGGTATCCTCGATGGTATCGTCGTCGGGGGTCCTAGAAGCACCTTTTCCGATGAACAGTTCGCCACCCGTCCTAGCCTCAACATCAGCAATGCAAGACTCACCGTAGGACCACTTATGTCGCCCTTCACTAGGAGAGTCGCTGAAAGAGGTTTTCGCCCGCGCATTGACCACCTAAAAATAAACAACAACAACAACAACATATACTTTAAACACAATATTCGCGCGGGCGTGCATAACAAATATCATGACATTGTCAGACAACTCATCGTTGCCGACGTCATAGAGCCTGCCGACGAGGATCAAATATGCTCACCATTATTCGTGATCCCAAAGGGAAACGGCGCACCACGGGTTATTAGTGATTTCTCAGAAGTATCGAAAAACTTCTTACACTACCCCTTACGGCTCAAATCAATTCCACTGATGTCAGTTAAACTCGAACAAGCGTCATACGCCTGTAAAATCGACATCAGGTCAGCCTTTTTCTCCATCCCTCTGTCCAGCAGTGTAAGGAAGTTCTTCGGCTTCAAATTTGATAACAGTAACTTCCGATACAAAGTCCTCCCCATGGGGGCATCCTTTAGTCCTTACTGCCTCCAATCCATCATCTTGGACGCCTGCGCCAAAACGGTTAGAAAGGCCAATTATAATGTCTACCTTGATGATATCCTAATCTATGGGCCCAACGAAAACGACGTTAAATGGTCGACACGATAACTATGCTGCACCCTCGAGGGATGGGGTTTACAAATAGCACCCGAAAAATCAGTTCTGGATTCTACACCTCACATTACCTTAGGAGTCCCCATCGATCTGATTAACAAAACAGTATCAGCAGATACAGGTACGAGAAGAAGACTCCACGAATGCTTGGAAGTTTTCCGGCGACACTCCTACCAACATCTGGAAATAGGGGTACAATTGGCAGATAGAGTCCTAGGGGTTGTGAACCACTATGCCTACACCAGGCATGTCCAGACTCTTTTCCCCTTACTACGTTACAATGAACAACAGACAACTAGCACCTATAGTGGACACTTTCTTAGCCTTTACCAAAGCACGATTAATTATCGACGCACTAGCTACCCCGTTACCCTTACATTACTATGCCAACTCACCTGTTTACGTCGATGCATCAAATTCCCATATGGGAATTAACTTCTGGGAACCCGACAATCTTTCAGTGGCATAAGGCCTGTCTACTATTCAATATCCCTATTCACGCGATATCCCATAGAATGGGAGCCATCATGGCCATCCACCGCAACAATGAGCATCCTATGATATTCACGGACTCTTCGGTGGCCTACTATACCTTCAAGAAAGGAGGATTACGATCGCCCTCACTGGAGATAATCATTACGCAGATCATGATCAAACTAGGATTACCTAACTTCACCGCTATATCGCAAAACATACAATGGATTCCTACAGAGGACAACCCAGCCGACCTTCCGTCAAGAACTTGGATGGCAGCCAGGGAGCAACTCAGTCTTTTCGAGGGACCTATTCACAACAAGATGATAAATCCTTATTTGTACACCAATTCAGTCGAAACACGCCATCGCTTATTTCCGGTCTCTCAGCACCCGAAGATGACGCAACTACTATATCGTATAATTGGGACCAACTATCCATCGATTCCCAAGAATTGGCCTGAAAAACTCTCAATCAAAAATCTACACAGAATAAACAAAATTAACTAAGAACGAGTCATCCCGCAATATTTATTTTATATAAATACTTATTATAACGTTAATTATATCATTGTTTATTTTTCTATTGTTTGTACTGTACATTTTTGATTGAAAATAAAGGCCTTGGGATATTGAAGCCATAAAGGCCAAGATGTCCGGTTATTTCCATGTTTTGCCTGAAAGGGCAAAACATAGCAAGGAACGGTGTCGCTGGTGGTTCGAGTTGTACCGGAGGCGGCGGTAGAGGTGCTTCTGGTACCGGCCGAAGCCTACGATAGACTAATGAAAGTTTAGGCAGGCCTCCAGCAAGATCTCCTCGAGCCCAGATGCAAGGCTAATGACAGAGACCGTCATGAGATCAAAATCGCTGAAGTGATAGAGATTCTGTCGCCGGAATCCGACATCAGAATGCTAAAGATTCAAGCCAAAAGGATTCGAGTACTAGCTTTAGCCATTCACTGGAACTGGAAAACCGCAAGGAATAACAATGCTTCCTACCAGGAGAAATTTTTATGCGGAGAAAACATCACTGTTTATCAAGACCCCGCGCCCTTTCGAGATAGGGGCCGAACAGGCACCTCCACTTCCGGTTACCGCAAACGCCCTGAAAGGAAGGACGCGGCCCCCGCCAGGGGTAAGAAAAGGAAATAAGGAACCTGTCATACCTCCGAACCCGTCTCTTTCGTCTTCCTCTTCGTTTATGGCGTCTCCAGCTGATTTGCATTTATACGTGCTTAAAAAGGCATTTTAATGAATGAATCGTCAGTCTAGGTATTATTATATGTCATTGGGCAATCCTAGTATTTAGCTAAAAGATTACCCTCTTCCTTCTATTAAAAACATCTCAATTTTTTTTTTAGTAAATATCAAAAATCCCGTTATAAAAATCAGTATCATATCATATTTAAGACAAGACTCAACAAAATTAATACGGCAAATAGTGCTCGAAACAGATAAAATAGTGAATGTTTTGACGCTTTATAAATATTTAAACTACTAAATTTGGTAACTTGAATCAAAATTCGCTATCATATATGATTATCAGCCTAATTCTTATAGGGCTGATACTAATAATTTAATTCAATTTCAAAATGATTCATTTATGAGAAATTCTTTCATGAAGGGAAGTGTTGAAATTTTTAGATCGCCATTATTGAATTTGTTAGGTATTTTAATATACATTATTCAATTTTATTTTTTAATCATAATTTCAATTAATATTTTCCTTTTATTTCGTAAAAAAATCATAATGTTGTTTGACATGAGTATAAGTTTGCTGAGAATAATAATAGCACAAAGTTTTATTTGGAAAATTATGTCTATGATTGTTTGCAATATATAGTTTCGGTTGATGATCAGCAATATCATTGTATTATAAATGTCTAAAATAATTTTTTTTATTTTTACAGCAATATATTTTATCATATTTCATCTCAAAATTAAATGGATTAGCCCCCAATAAATTTATCCTACCGCCATAAAGGCGCAGACCCCCTATTACCCTAAATAAAAGGATACAAATTGTTCCTACCCTCCTCTCCGATCATATAGGCTGCTTAAAAAAATAAACGCGTTACTTGTCACATCAGAAAAAAGAAAAGCGTTACCGTTACTCACTACCTTGTAAAAAAGTAAGGTGCGTTGCTGACTATCAAAAAATTAACGGGTCACTCGTTACTTAAAAAAGTTATATATTATATACAAAAAAATTTTTTTTACCCCTATATATATATTTTTTTTTTGTATATAATTTATAATACAAAAATAATATAGGATAAAATATTTTTGTAATAATTTTTAACAATTTTAAAATAAGCAAGAGTGCTTAGTGCAACACAGCTTTCGCTGTTCTATTCTAATCCAAATAATTGACCTCGGATTTTATACATAGGATAAGGAACTGGAGATTTGATTTAGATAATTTTATATTTTCAATTTATTTTGTTTTGGAATCCATCTGTTTTTTTTTAATATTATCATAAATTAATGTGTTTCTAAAATAATAGATATAATATTTGTTATGTATAAAAACAAGCTTGTTTTGCTAGGCTTAGTATTAGCGTTTATTATATTGTGCTTTAATTTACTCAGCATTAACAAATAAAGAAAAGAAGAGCAAAAAGAAATGTTTTTTTTTAACAGTTATTGTATAACAGCAATAGCCTTGATAAAATTCGTATACAGAAACAACTTTTAAGTACTCAGCTTATATTAGACGAGATTGACGTTATGGTCTCATCCGACTGTCCAGCCCTTTAATAACTAAAACTCTTTAAAATGAATCCCTAGACGACACAATATTCTAAAAATATATCATACCTGCAGAGGTCACATTTGCACAGCCCAGATTTTTTTAAATTTTTATATCTAATAATAACGTTTTAAATATATAGCCCATTCCAGGTATTTAAAAAATAAGTTTTAGGCCCTGCCGCCAGGGTATATTCAAAAAATTAAAATACAGCCCAGCTCGTGTACCCAGGTTTTGGGCTTGGCCTGCAGGTCTCTGATATATATAACGCCTTGCATTTTCTTTAAGAATCTATTCCAGAAATTTCAAAATGGGTTTTACTTCCTGTTCCAAATAAATTTTAAAAGGCAAATAATTTCCAAATATGTCCGTTCCGAGGGACAATTCTAGTAAAATACACAAAAAATGGATGCAGTTTTATTATATTTTATATCACGAGAAAAATATATTATAATGCATGTAAAAAATTTATATAATATTTAATTATTAAATCCCAAACCATAAAGGTATATTGGGCTTGTTCTGAATTTTCTTCTGGATATTTGAATCAAATTTTTTCAACTCTTCTTCAACTTCCTTTTGACCTTCTAATTCTTTAGGCTGAGTTTTATCTTTATCTTCGATTTTGGGAAACTGGAAGGTTTGATTAAGTCCCTAAAAAACATATTATTAAGATTAACTAATTAAAATCTTATAAAATCAAATTTTCCAGTTGATAAAATAAAATTGGCCAAAGTTTGCTTCAAATTTATAATTTTTTAGCCAATATATAAGTTTTGAAACAGTCTTTTTATAATTTACCTACCAGCTCAAAGTATATTTTGCGATCTAATAATAAATAATCATAAACTATGAGCTGGGCAAATATTTTAATAATGTCAGGCAAAGCTTGAGCCAGTGGTTCATTTTTACAATTAGTTTTAGTAAAACACTTAAAATATAATTTAAATTTCTATCCCTCACAAAGAAAATAAAGATTAAATATGTCTTTATCAGAAGTTAGCTTCAGATCTTAAATTTTAAATGTTACAGAATGAGATAATTTGAATTTCTCTGGAATTAGGTAAGAGCAATTTGTGGTTTTTATATGGGCTCCTAAGGATTAAAAAAATTATTAAAATTTCAGGTTAGACTGAAAAATTGAATTTGTAGTTCCTGATAGTTTTACTAATTTTTTTAAAAATATATAGAAATAAAGTAAAATGACATCCAATTATCTAAAATAATTTGACCCTATGTCTTAAATTTTGGGAAGAAATTTTATAAAATAATTTATAAAGTAAAAGATTTTAAGTGCTTTATATTCATAAATAGAATATAATTAGTAACATAAAATTTTCATATTGTAAAAAATAATAATTATTTACTAAAGTTATATAGGCAAATTTGATGTCAGGTCTACGAACTGGATTGCCATTGTATAGTTGCCCATACCCACCTTAAATGTATGATAAGCCAATGGACGTTTTTAACAATGATAATTTAAATCATATAATAATTATGAATAAAATAATACTCAACATTTGGATATGAAGCTGATCCCAGGTTTTAAGAAAAAAGCAAAATAAAGTAATAGTACTTTTAAAATTCTGATAATCTGCTTCTAATGAAATCTTTAAAATATAAATTACTCCTTATAGGTATTCATAAATTATCTATACTTTTGAAAAAAAAGTGGTGATTTCTAGTTATAATTATTTTTTTTATAAAAGCTAATTAAAAAGTTAAATTACAATATTTTCTAAATGATATTTATGATTAAATCTTAAAATATGTTTTTACCATCCTTTATCCTTGTACATATGCAAGCAACAGGAACATTGTAAATTTTTTCAAGATAATTTTTTATATCAAATTTACTCATGCTACAATCTAAATTTATAACAATCATATCTAAATATTACTTTAAATGAACTTCAAATTTAACAACATTTGGAGGATGTCTATAGTCTTCATGCTTTACTAATTTCATCCAGAAATTTGGTAAAAACTCATATCTTTGAGAGTCACCTTTTATAAATATACCCGCACTACATAGGAAATGTAATTAAAGTCATATTAAAATATTTACTATCTACTTGACATTTTAGGAGCGTGAGTTTGAATATTCACTGAATTTCATTCGTTCATTTGGGAAGATATTTTGACTAACGCTACAAGAGTGCACTGTATTTTCATGATTTTTATTAATTACCAAGCCCGTCAGAAATGCCATATGATAAATAATAAAAAAAATTTATGTTTTAATTCATATATCGTCTGTAGCTTAGTCAATGATTGCGTTGATCATGATTCCGATAGGCCTGTGTTCCAGCAAGGTAGTGATAAATTTTGAATTTACCGATCCGGGTGGCAATAACTTGACTAAATAATTTTACAAGTCCGTTGTTTTTGGTAAAATAATTGTAGAAAGATAAGCGATTGTGATCTTTATGTAATTTAACATTCCATGTATAAAATCCATAATCACCAGCCAGCTATCATTCTACTAGAACTTTACTCAATTTCCAATCACATGATCCAACTTAATAATTCTTGTATATCAATCCCCATGTGAGGAAGCTAATCACTACATCTCTCCCCCAACTTCTTTATCCAATCCAAAACATCCTCGTGCAGTGGCAAACCTTTGGTCGCAATGGTGTTTTGAACGGTCCTCGAGGATCCCGTTATCTCTTGGACGGCATCTCAATCATCATAATCAAATCATCGTATAATTACATATAATTAGCCTGAATATACTTCATACTTCTACATTTTCATTTAAGTTATTAGATTTAATCTTAATGGACATTTTAATTTATTCATTCCAATTTTTTTTTGTCAGGAATTATAATAAATCATTCAATATCAGAACCATTACATAATAATTCATTCATTACAACATAATTTCTTCATTGTCTAAATTCCTATCCACAATTTTATTTCAATAGTCGATTCATTAATATATTTCATTTGTTCAGGTTAATCCCATCCTCGTTGCCAATGTGTAGACATTCATGTAATCTTTAATGCAGTAAAATAAACTATTTATGTAAATAATATTGAACACATATAACCCGATAGCATTTTAACAATCCCGGATTTTTCTTTGTCTACATTCGTGACTTTGATAAATTAAAAATATTATCATACGCAAAGGATGCATGCAACTATTTTTATTTTTCCGCCAGTAAAAATTTCTTATTTTTATCAATTGAAATTCATCAACAAATTGATAAATATTATTTTTAATTATAATTTATATTTTATAAAATAAAAGCATTCATAAAATAATTTTATTATATAAATCAAATTTATCTAAAAATTAAAATTGTCTAAAAGTAGTTCCATAAATTTATAATATGTAAAGAACAGATATATTATATAGTAAATTTAATATACATTAGAGTTTTGCATTGGGCGGGGCAGGATTTTGGACCAAAAGCCCGCCCATCCAATGTTTTAAAAAAGTTTTAACCCGCTCCCCAGCCCGCCTATAGTTTCAAAAAAATATATAACCGCAAATCCCACCCATTAGTCTAAAATTTTTTACCTCCTCCCCCCCCCGCCCATTATTTATAAAAAAATTTGGCTAATAAAATTTAATTATGACCATTCTTTCAATTTTTTAAGCATCTAATAAAAATATTTCAGCATTACACCTCTACAAAAAGTTTATAATTTAGGAAATTAATTAGAATAAAAAAAATATTCAATTTAAATTATGGACAATTTACAAAATAGAATATTTATGAAATGAATATAAATATAAAATTGATATTATATGTAATTATAATGCAAAAATAACAATGAATCGACATTTTCTGGATACAAACACGTTCTTCTTTGTTCTAAAAATCTTCCAGCAATGCTAAATCCTCGTTCAGAAGAAGCACTAGTTGCAGGAATTGACAAAAATTTTTTTGCTAATCGTGATGACTTTGGCTAATCTCTTGTCGTTTCCACCAAAGTAGGATATCCGTTTGAAATATATCCTCTTCCTCAAGGAGATCCGGATGTCATGTATGCAATATATGTAACTTTTTTGAAGTGAGTTAAAAATGATAATCTGTCATTCCAAAATAAAATACCGAGCTATTTTTGTACTTGCCTTCATGCCATTCGGAATAGTAACAGAACAAAACACTATACAGTTTTATAAACGGACCTCGAGTTATTAGAAACAGATGCATATAACCAAGGATTTGGAGGTGTACTCATGCAAAAATATGATAATAGTAACGAATTTTCAATAGCTTACACCTCAAGAACTTTACAAGACGCTGAAAAGAATTATTCTACAATAGACAAAGAAGCAAAAGCAATAATAAACGGCGTAGAAAAATTTCATAACTATATGATTATGATATAATGTATAAGAATGGCTCTAACAATATAATTGCAGATGCTTTATCGCGAAATCCAATTGAGAAAAAGGATGATAGAATAACAAGCGAAAATAAAACAGTGAAATATATAAGAAATCTTACTTATGACACATTAACTCTACCAAGAAAAGAACTTAGAGAGGAAACCGCGAAAGATCCAATTTTAAGAAGAGTAAAAATATTAATAAATGGTACAAATATACAAAATCAAGCACCAGAATTATAAGCTTCTAGAATAAGAATAAATGAAATATAAAATGATGTCGGTATTTTATTTTGGAATGGCATATTATCATTCCGTACTCACTTTAGTGAAGAGTTTTACATATATTGCATAGGGGACATCCGGGTATCACATCAATGAAATCCATTCGAGACATTATATATGGTGGGAACAATTAGATAAAGATGTCGAACAACTAGTAAAGTGTTCTTCACTTAAAAAAAAACGATTGGTACAATAAAAATTGTTCTTGATCATATAATTAATTATGATTTTTCTTTAGTTTGTTTTTGAACAAAAATTTTAAATTTCCTTAACCCGCTAGCCCATTGTTTAAATTTCTTAACCTGCCCACCCACCCACCTACCCATAGTTTCAATTTTTTAACCCGCCCGCCAGCCCATTTTCGAAAATTTTTTTACCCGCCCACCCGCCCGCCTACTTAGATGGGCGGGCGTGGGCGGGCTGGCCGAAACCCCGCCCAATGCAGACCTCTAATACACATGATAAAATTTAAAAATCACAAATAAATTTCCGTTAGATGGCGTAATAGATTTAAAAATTAGATTTTAATTAAAAATACTATGTATTATAGGAGCATACTTTGCTCTGGATTAATTTATTTGGCACAAACTTATATAATCATAAAATAAAAAAATCTGAAGCTTCCATCATTATTATTGGAGTTATGATGTCCATTCTCAGTTTTGCAATTTTTTTTAGACTTCATAAAATATATTATATTTTTGACTCATTTAAATAAATGCAATGATTTATAATTGTTATTGAATCGGAAAACTAGTTTGCTTCAAATTAAATTTAGGGGCCCTTAAAAGGGCCTTTTGGTATTCAGGTCTTAAAAAAAGGCCGTTGGATATTTATGTCTAAAAAAGACGTTCGTCATAAATGTAAATAAAGATTTGATAATAAATAATAATAAAATGTTTAAACCAATTAGAAATAGCAATATTTGACAAATCTTATCAATTATAAATAAATTTATGGCCTTATTGTTTTCGTTCTTTCTGCTTTGGCTTTTGGCTCTTAGATTTTTTATACTAAAGGTTTCACTATAGCTAATTGACCACATGTTAAGGCAACTAGTTTTCTATAACTATTATATTTAAATATTTTCAACAGAATTGCCTTATGTTCAGCATCTGTCATCTCAGCCCAGCTCTGATGCATGGATGATATATCTAATACCTTTGTTAGATTATAAGGGGCCAACCAATGCAACTCACATAAGGCTCTTTCGAAATCTTTTTTCTGTATTAAAACAATATCATTTATTTTATTTATAATTATATGTAAAAAAGTTTTTATTTCCAATCAAAGATTGTTTTTAATACTTGATTTATACTTTCACAATTATTGTTGGTGTAGAGTGATAAAATCATTTTATTTTTTAAAGGTAAATACCTGCAATTTGAAAATTTTGACCTGGCAACCCTGTTCATGAAGATAAATAATTGTGAAATTAATAAAAATATTTGTTATTTGAAATTGGATCGATAATTACTATTATTTTTTAAGTATATTGTCATATTCTTTTAATAGGTATTATTTGTTTTTTTTATCAATATTATAATTTAGTCAATATTATTTCTTTTAATCGATATTATTTGTTTTTTTTATCAATATTATAATTTAGTCAATATTATTTCTTTTAATAAATATTATTTGTTTTTTATCAATATTTTTTTTTATTATTATTTATGTGGGTTATAAAAACCCTGAAAAAGAAGAATTTATTATTATTATTATTATTTTGATTATATTATATTTTCTTTATGGAAATAAAGTAAGTACATTATATCAATATCTAAGAAATTTCGAAAAATATTAAAATTTATAAAAATAAAAAATATATTATTATCGATTCTGATAATTTAGTTTCTTTTTTCCCAATAATATAATATGATTTTATAATTTCCTTCTTTTAAGAATATTGTTATCGATTCGGAGAATTCATTTTTCTTTAATATAAAAGTAAAGAATTATTATAAATAAAAATTATCTAAATAAATAAATAAAATTTAATATGGAAGAAAAAGTAATCGATAAATTTATTATAGGTAAAATATAACGCTCATAATAAAATATTAAAATTATAAATAAATTTCCGTTAGATGGCGTAATAAAAATTTAGTTTTTAATTAAAAATAATATGAATTATAGGAACATAATTTTTTGCTCTGGATTAATTAAAAAAAATTTGAAATTTCCATCATTATTTTTGGAGTTATGATGTCTATTCCCCCATTCTTAATTTAGTAATTTTTTTAAAAGATTTTTAAATAATATATAATTTTTTAAACTTCTTTTGTGTAAAATAACTTATATAAACATATAACAAAAAGAAATTTAAAGTTTCCACCATTATTTTTGAGTTATGATGTCCATTTTCCCATTCTTAGTTTATCTTTTGTGTAAAATAACTTATATAAACATAAAAAAAAAGAAATTTGAAGTTTCCACCAGTATTTTTGAAGTTATAATGTCCATTTTCCCATTCTTAGTTTAGTCATTTTTTTTTTGGGGGGGTTTAAAAAAAATACATTATTTTTTTTAACTTCTTTTGTGTGAACAAACTTATATAAACAAATAATAATAAAAATTTTAAATTTCCATCATTATTTTTGGAGTTAAAATGTCCATTCTCAGGTTAGTCATTTTTTTTTAGATTTTTGGATTAAAAAAAAATTTTTTTTTGACTCATTTTCTGTAAACTAACTATAAAACGAAATTTTTTTTTCAAGTTTCCATCATTATTTTTAGAATTATGATGTACATTCTTTGATTTTTATACTTCATAAAATATATTATATTTTTGACTCATTTAAAATAAATGCAATGATTTATAATTGATATTAAATCGGAAAACAAGTTTTCTTCAAATATAATTTAGGGGGGCTTAAAAGGGCCCTTGGGTATTCATTGTCATTGGTCTTAAAAAAAGGCCGTTCGGTATTAATGTCTTAAAAAAATAAGTTCGTTATATAAATAAAGATATAATAAAATGTTTAAACCAGTTAGGAATAGCAATATTTCACAAATCTTATCAATTATAATTTTATAAAAAAGAATTAAAATGAATAGAAACTCATTATAAAGTTTCATAACAAGATAAGAATTAATCTTAATATGAATTATTTGTAAAAGCTAGGGGGATCGATAATTGTTAAAAATATAAATTATTTTTTATAAATATAAGGAAAATTATTTAATTAATTATTGGGTGTATTAACTGTTGGAAATTAAATATTTACAATAAAAAAAACAAATATATTTATTGCCTTATTGTTTTCGTCATTTCCTCTTTGGCTTGATTATATTGATCCTAGATTTCACTATAGCTAATTGACCACATGTTGAGGTAATTAATTTTCCATCACTATTTTCTTTAAGTATTTTCAAAAGAATTGCCTTATGTTCAACATCTGTCATCTCAGCCAAGCTCTGATGTATGGATGATATATCTAATACCTTTATTAGATACCCCCCCCCCCTATATGGTTCTTTCGAAATCTTTTTTCTGTATTAAAACAATATCATTTATTTTATTTATAATTATATGTATAAAAGTTTTTTTCCAAATCAAAGATTTTTTAATACTTGATTTATACTTTCACAATTATTGTTGGTGTAGAGTGATAAAATTATATTATTTTTTTAAGGTATACCATATTATATAATTTATCTATTAAATGATTATCCAAATATTTTTTACAAATTTTGTATAATTTTTATTTAGCGAAATTGTTTTAAATTAGCAATATTTTTTTTAAAGATCTCATCGGTTAATGAAAATATTATTCATTCCATCTCTATTGAAAATAAAATTTAAAATAATTTTTCCAATTATTATTTCAACTCCTTTATTATTTAAAAAATATATTAAATTTTCTTTTTATGTGTTTAGTGTATAAAAGATGTGTTGAATTTATACAATTTCTACGCAAGGCCGATACCATCCCCAATTCTCCGTCACTCCCATAAATTAAATTTCTAATGAGTATACGATTGCAAAGAATTATGCTCCTATAATTCATAGAATTTTTAATTTAAAAATAAATCGTTTGCGCCATCTAACGGAAATTTAATTATGATTTTATAATTTTATTATACGTGTTAATATTTTTTTATATAATATATCTATTCTATACATATTATAAATTTATTGACTACTTTTTTCTTCCATATTGTATTTTTATTTATTTAGAATTTTTATTGTAATATTCAGTTACAAAAAAATCTATTATTCAAATTGTGATAATATAGAGGTGGGCGCGGGTCATGAAATAACGCGTGACACATCCTCTGTGAATAAATTTTAGGCGTGAAGGACCTTCCCAGTGAACATAAATTTCCCGTGAATCACGGAAATTTAAATTTTTAAAATTGTTTCTTTATAAATTTGCAATTTTATTAGATATAGTATATATTTTCTAATTTAATTTAATTCCTCTTTTAAAAAAGAATAATTTTTGAAAACAAAAAATCTTCCGCATTTTGTAAACAACATCCGGTAATCGTGCCACATTTTCTTTTTATGTTTAGGTGTTTTATCGCGAGACTTTTTGCTAAATTTTGCTTAAACTTTTTACAGAAAAGTCAGTTATATTTTATTTAAAAATAGATATACTCGTGATTCGGAAAACTCTCATGAATACTATAGCTCCAAAAATATACGATGAAATTAAGATTAAAAGCATGATCAATAATAATTACTTGTCCATAACCACTGATTTTTGGAAGAATGATTATAAAAATCGAAGTTTTTTAATCATTACAGGACATATTATCATTAAGGATTTTGAATTAAAAACATTTATTTTGGCCATAAGGGAAATGAAAACTGGCGACAATATTAAAAGTTAGTCAATTCAATTTTAGAAGAATACAGAGAAGTAGAAAATTATTTATGTATAGTTGTGCGACTGATAACAGAGCAAAAAGTGTATTCAAAGATGAGGAAACGCTAACATGTACATGCTATATACTAAATAATATTATGCATTATATTTTTAATAATTGTTTAACTGAAATAGCCTTAAAAATAAATGGTGCAAAAAAATAGTACAATATTTCAAACAATCTACAGCTAATAGCAAGCTAAGCCACAACCTTAAACAAGATGTAACTCTGTATATATCATGATACAGAGTTTCTTAAAATCATATTTTGAAATACAGATGTACTTGTTTAGCAAGCAAGAATTAAATAGATTAGCTTCAATTGATATCAACATCATGCGAGTTAGATAAATTTTTATCAATATTTAAAGAATGCTCGGATAATCTGAGAGCAAATTCTCGTCCCTTAATAAATGAAGTTTGTAAATTTTTGATAATTTTCTGAACGTGTTACAATAATAATCAAAACTTTAAAATACAGAACAAGATTTCGTTGAAAAGATTATTATGCAGCCCCTACATAAGGTAGGCTTAATTGATCCGAATTTCAAAAGACTTAAGTTTTTAATAAAAGATAAAAAAAGATGATATATAAAACAATCTTAAAAATGCTAAATGATATAAAATTAGATGATATGCATAAATCGATGCCAACTATCATTTATAACTTTCCTAACTTATCCTAAACTCAAAGACCGTATATTCTAAATGAAAAATTTAGAGAATTCTAGATGATTCTAAAGCATCTGAGGATGAACTTAAAATATTCATATAAGATAAATAACAAGACAATATTTTGAAGTTTTGGAAGCAAGAATATTCATCCTTTTTTGAGAAAATTAGCGAGAACAATTTTGTCAGCTCCTGCAAGTTCGGCTTCTAGTGAAAGGTTACTTTTGTAGCCAATCTCTTACTAAAGGAAAGGTGTACACAATTGAAATAAAAAAAGATACATTCTTCTTTTTCTAAATAAATTTCGATTTATAGATTGTATTAATTTTTTATTATGAAATTAGAGAAATAAATAGAATGAATTTAAAAAAGTGTAAAATTAGAGCAATAATTTTGAAAAATTTAAAACACCGTGAATTTTCGGGAATGATGGGCGTGAATCAAAATATTGCTTTTCATGAGAGGGCGGGTCGAAATTTTTTTAGTGGTAAGCATGAATGGGCGTGAATTTTTTTATAGCCACCGCGAGCAGGGGGTCGTGAATGTAAAATTAGGCCCGCGTCTACCTCTAATTGCAACAACATTAATCTGCGTGTTAAAATGATTGACCAATTATAATAAACATATGAAATCATTAATAATCCATATTTTGAAAAAATAAAGAACACTTATGGGAGAGTCCTAGTAAAAACCAATAAATTATTGATCTTTCATCGTTCGTAAATATTAATGTGGAACTGGTAATCTTAACTCGAATCGATATTCTAAGATGAAAGTATTTTTAACCAAATTTACGTATGTTATTTATCAAGATTTTTCTTAAAAAATAGATACATCATGACTGGCCATGATGCCTTAGGACTTATTTCGATTTTTAGATTTAAATATTATGGTTAACTTTAAATCGATAACCTTTCGTAAATGAGGTTTAAATAATCGTAACTATAATGGAATTTTTATTCAATAACGATTTTGTTATAAATGTAATATTTTATAGTAAAGTAAGGGTATTTTTATATTAATCGTGGTTTTTATTGAGCAATATCAATAATTTTATTAAATCAATATGAACAATAATATCAAATAAGTTTATTCATCCTCCATTGAATTTATCTCCTCATTACCAACATCGTTGTCTTCATCGCATTTATCAATTTGGAACTCCTTGCTCCAGCCTTGAACTATTATAGCGCATTCGTTATTAAGAATTCCCTCATCTTTGGGGATAAGTGGAACTGGAGTGGAATACTTAATTTTACCCCTAAATTAAAATATTATTTTATGGTTAAAACAAAATTTTGTAAAAATAAAAAACATTCTTAATAAAATTTTTCCTCAAACATTCATAAACTAGAGTTGTCAAAGGGCTAACCCTATATTTTAGCCTCGCAATCCTTGGAGATTTTGCTCATAGGTGGTAGAAAAGTTAGGACATCTATTAACGAAATCACGAGGTTTGCGTAGTTTTGGCTAAAATCTTTATCTAAAATGTGCTAAATATAGCCTTTTAACAACACCACCAGTAAATATAGAATGTCGGCCAATTCGGTTCAATCTACTGCTGGAGAAAATCCTTTAACATTAACGATTTATATTAGTTTCTTTCAAATATGAGCTGCGATTATTTTTAAGAAAAACCTCGAGAGGCTAAAAAAAATACTCGGTTTAGCAAGCCAAAAAACCAGGTTTATCCGGCTAAAAATATAGTAATTACTAGTGTTGTTAAACGGCTTGTTTTGAGCCGATTTTTAAAAACGGCTAACTCAATATTTCATCCAGAATAGTATTACGCAAGTCTGAAGATTTTGTTTACAGAAGGAACAAAGGTTTGGAAATCTATTAGCGAAATCTCGAGGCTTGGGCAATATTTTTATGGCTAAAATATTGAGTTAGCAGTTTTAAAAAATCGGCTCAAAACGAGCCGGCTAAAAATATAGTAATTACACAACTATGCTACTATTAAACAATAGAAATGCCCGTCACTCTTTCTTTTATAGCGAAAAGAAAGGTTAAACAGAATTTAGGGTTGAGAAAATCTAAAACAAAAAAAATATAACTATTTTGACCTCTTCTACATTTGAATTAATTTTATTTTTTATTTTTAAACTTTATTTTCCTAAATAAATAATTGAAGACCAATTGTTATTAATTGTCAAAGATTAACCTTGGATTTTTTAAAAAATAAATAATAGCAATGCATTAGATTTGAATGTACTCCAAAAAATTTTTTCTTATTTTCCCAACCCTATCAAGAACATTGAAATCGATAGAGGGTATATGAAAAATCAGGATTCTACGAATTCAGATCATGATTTTTTGATCCCTAAAAATCAAAGAAAAAAATGAATGTCATTTTTAGTTTATAATAAAAAGTAAGAAATTTTGATCAAATTCTGCCCAAAATTCTAAATCATCTTATGTAATTCTTCTCCATAAAAATATCTTACGATGGAATGGCAAAATTTTTTTTGCTCGAAAAATTGGGTGAAAAAAATCTTCGTTTTATTAAACCCTTAAAAACGCTGTCTTTATCCTCAGAGATAGTGTAAGGTTAAAAAAAGGAGTATTTAAAGTGGGGGCAGCTGAGCAAGACGAGTAAACCTGGATCAATGTCAACGAATGGGCAAGTAATTTGCCAATTTTCTAAACATCGAAATAAGGGAAATTTATTAAGTCATAAATATTTGTTCACTCGGAATGAGTGTAAGAGAACCCCCAAAAAAAGTTACCGAAAGAATATATTATTAAAAAAATATATCGTATTGAGCTAGCAAACTGGTTCCATTCTCTCAGTACGTGTTTGGCAGTCGATTCGAAGTCGGGAACACCACCTTTACCAATTTTACCGAGCCTTTTAGACAATTCCGTCAAAAATTCGTCTGCATTCTCAAAATTCGGGATATTGTATTTCATGGTAAGCTTTATTTTTCATATTTTAAAAATAAATATAAAAATTAGTAAAATTTTATTTAAAATGATGAATGAAATATTCGTAAATCAGGGTTTAATCAAAAACTATTTTCTAAAAGAGGACCGAACCCGCCCCGGGTTTATCACCCCGGGTTCGATAAGTTGGTTTGGTCTGCGGTATTAAAATGCTCAACTAAACAATTTTTAATTTCTAGACCCGAATTGGGATATAGATACCCTGTCCCAAATATATATCTTTCTAAATAGCTCCAATATATGGTCATTTATTGAAAGTGATATAGCTTAAACATTTGAGTTATCCTTCTCGAGAAAGCTAAGCTAAAAATGATTTGTCTATAGGATCATATGAGCTCTAAATTTTTAAGAAATGATCATTTAATTTAAAATTGAGGCAAAAGATTTCCTTTTATAAAGAAAACGGATACTTATATTTTTATATATATTTTATATCAAATTAAATTTATCAGGTTAAATCCTAAAATGCCTTCCCAGTAAAAACTTCTTCCAAAAAAAAAATATTTTTTAAAGCCCCGGGCCAGCCAGATTTTCTTTAAATAAATTAAAATTATTATAATAAATGTTAGGAAAAAATCAATTAATTAATCGTTTAAAAAATTCATTTACTGCTGACATTTTAAATTTGTAAAAACTAATTAAAAATAGTGAAATTTAATCGCCCAAAAATATTCGTCCTCCACTAATACTTAGTTTTTTTTGCAAATATCACTTCCTGATTATTTTGTTTTTTTTTCACTCCATTCTCACTCAATTTATTCCGGTGAACGGAGCCTATAAAAAAAAACCCATTTAAAATAATTTGCGAGAATTTTAAAAAGCGAAAAAGAGGAAACCGTTACAAATTTCTATTCGCCCTTCTTTCGGCGAACTCCATGTAAGCCTGGCATGGATTTTTAAAAAATTTTTGGCTGAAAAAAGAACGCGTTTAAATTCGAGGAAGGGAGGGTGGTGGTTAACTTTTCTTGAAATTCAGGGCCGAGCTAAAAATTTTGACTTATTAAAGATCTGAAAATAAATAGACTGATAAATATACTTGTTTCTTATCACATTTTGCCAGGATTTGATCAACACATCCGATGGCATCCACTTGATCAAACTAATAAAAATAAAAATGATCAATTTTAATTAATCTAATTTTTTTCTAAATCTGAAAAAAATATATATGCTTGTGGGAATATTGTATATTTCTATAAGATTATCTCTATCACAGAGTTTGAAAAAAATCTTTAGGTTTTTTTATGTGTTAAAAAAAAAATTTGATTTCAATTTGAATACTTTAAGGCTATGTTCTATATTTTTTTTAAAAAACTTTAAAACTTTATAAATTTTCGCAAATGAATAAGGTTATGATATATGCCCAAAATCTTCGATTAAATTTTTTTATAAAAATTTTTGTAAAATCAAGATATTCAAAAGTATTCGATTATGAATGATAAATATATTATGCGACGCAAATATATTATAGTAGAATGTCGATGATTTATAATAAATTAATTATTTAAATGTACGTATGTAAAGGTAAGGGATGTTGCTGGAAAAAAAATAATTTAGCAAAATTATAGTTTAAAGGATAGCAAATTTTTCTAAGGGGAGAGACTGACCCTCAAATACCATCTCTAGTTGACCATAAACACGATTGAATAAATATAAATATAAAGATTTATAAGAATATCAATTATCCTTAAGAAATTACTTTCAAAATATTCTTCAAAAACATGGAATTTGATTGGGCGTCATTGTTATCATCATCGTTGTCGTTATTTGCGTCAGAATTTTGATCATCGCCATTAAACACGACTCCAGGTGTATCGATCAAACTGATATTACTTTGTATTTTGACCGTCTTCAAACACCTTAGAAATTTTAAAAAGAAAGGAGTTTTTAAGTGTTTCTCACAAATTTTTTTTTTATAATATGGCGGTAGTTTTAATACAAATTAGACGCTTTTTTTCTATTTTATCAAATAGGCCTTAAATTTTCAAATTAAAAATAAATTTTTTTTAATATTAGAAATTTAAATAAACCAAAAAATTCAAATTCCCATACACGTAATTAGATTGTTTTGTTTATTATATTATTAGACCTATGGTTTTGTTAATCAAATTAATATATAAATAAAATATATTTCTTCTTTCTTTATATTGTTTTTCTTTCCAATATCGGAAGAAAAAATGGCTCTCGATATGAACCCCTAAGAAACCCTATTCTAACTGCATTTGACAATCTATAACCTTAAGAATGGTATTTTTTTCCCTCAATCACGAAATCAATTTTTATGGTTATAGACTAATTTAATCGAATGCGTTACTTACCTTCTCATCCCTTTAAAGCCTTTAAGATTATATTTGTTTAGATCGGATAACTTTATAAAATAATTTGAAAACCATAATGTACATTTCTTTATCTTCCAAGTTCTGACAAATGATTTCAAATTTTAGTCATATTAATTTCTCCCTTATCATTTATTATTTATAGTATATAAATTAATCAAAATTAATATCTAATTCAAATAAAATAAAAAATAAAATATGATATTAAAACTTGGTAATCCCTGGAACAGAACCAAATTCGCAAACCTTTTTCCTTTTCAAGCTATTTATCACGCTACTTTTCCCGACATTAGGCATACCTTAATAATAAACAGATATAGAAAATATACATTTTTATAATATTAAGTATTATAATAATATTAAACAAAAACAGCCGATTGAACATGTTTCTGCAAGAATTTTGTTCTGAATGATTGTCCATGCTTCTGCAAATTTAAAAAAAAAGAATTTTAGTTCTTATATTTGACTCTTACGAGAACTCAGGGTTCGATTCCCAAATTCTATTAATAACTAATTTAAAAAGCTTTTTATTATAAATGATGACTTTTTTTGAGTGCTCTTCACCTAAAATTCCAAATATTTTTTTTATGAATCCTTGAATGTAAATCTTTTGTAAATTTTATGCATAAAAAATATCTCTAATTTTTTTTGCTAAATATCTTTATAAAAGTTTCGATTTCTAGGAAGTTTACGGGAAGTTCTAAATCAGGTTCTTATAAATTCTAGAAATTTTCGTTTTGGTAGGTATATTCATCCTAGTTCCAAGGTTCCTATTACCGTTACCAAACACTACGTTTCTCAAGTTAAATTCGGAAAACAACAAATGATCACTTATTTATGGCAACAGTTTTTTTATAGATATCACCAAGTTATAATGAACATCTCCTAGTGATCCCTACAAAGAAATGCTCATTCTAAAGATGTGATCATTGATATAGTTAATATTTTTTAATTTTTAATATAACGTTTCATTAAATTTAATGATCATTAATATCGTAATTTAAATTAATCAATAGATAATAACAAATTTTATTATAACTTTAAAATTTTTAAAAAATTTGTTTATTATTATTTTGATCATCATTTCCTTACCAAATAATTTTTCTTAAAAGGTTTCAGAGTTTGAGCATGGTATGCATTCGGTAAAATGTCCTTGAAACCATGGTTTTTTAAAAATAAAATATTTCAAGGTCTCATTTAGCGTTAGCAAGTCTCTAAATATCAATGACAACACACGCTCCAAAAACAAAAAACAATGGCAAATAAAAAATGGCTTATGATTTTTTTTTATAATTATAATTGCGTATACCCACGACTCCTATAACTAGAGAGTTCTTGCCAGCTTTATAATCCTTATTCCGGCAATAATTGGCAAAAAGTTTTACCAAACGTTGTCGACCAAAGGTGGAGCTCAATTGAGGGTTGCACGAATTATCTCCCTGTTGTTTGTGCGTGAATAAATTAATTTTTTGAAGGTTAAATTTAATGATTTTAAAACTTATATTTTATTTATTTCGTATGTATTTTGTATATATGTTAGCGTCAATGTGAATTTTCCGGCAATGTATACCGTGCCGTAATTTTTTCGGCAATATGATGTAGTTGTAGGCAGGATGAATGTGAGATTTCGGCAATGTATTCTATTTTACAAATTAATACATTTATTATTTATTAGAGATTAATTTATTATTTATTTGAGATTAATTTATTATATTATCTTTTTAAATAAATTTTTTGATTGATATTTTTTTTAAAATTTTTTAGATTATATTTTTAATTTGTTATATTATTTTTTTATATATTTTTTGATTGATATTTTTTTTTATTATAATAATTTTTTATGTATTTATTTTTCACGTAAATTTTTTCTTGATATATTTTTTGGTAGCTAAATTTTTTTTTATTTTTTGTGTTATATTATTTTTTTAAATATATTTTTTGATTGATATTTTTTTTAATATATTTTTTAGATTATATTTTTATTTGTTATATTATTTTTTTATATATTTTTTGAGGTATTTTTTTAAAAATATATTTTAGATTATATTTTAATTTGTTATATTATTTTTTTATATATTTTTTGATTGATATTTTTTTTTATTATAATAATTTTTTATGTATTTATTTTTCACGTGAATTTTTTCTTGATATATTTTTTGGTAGCTAAATTTTTTTTTATTTTTTGTGTTATATTATTTTTTTAAATATATTTTTTGATTGATATTTTTATTTGTTATATTATTTTTTTATATATTTTTTGAGGTATTTTTTTAAAAATATATTTTAGATTATATTTTAATTTGTTATATTATTTTTTTATATATTTTTTGATTGATATTTTTTTTTATTTTAATGATTTTTTATGTATTTATTTTTCACGTAAATTTTTTCTTGATATATTTTTTGATAGCTAAATTTTTTTTATTTTTTGTGTTATATTATTTTTTTAAATATATTTTTTGATTGATATTTTTTTTAATATATTTTTTAGATTATATTTTTATTTGTTATATTATTTTTTTATAAATTTTTTGAGGTATTTTTTTAAAAATATATTTTAGATTATATTTTAATTTGTTATATTATTTTTTTATATATTTTTTGATTGATATTTTTTTTTATTTTAATGATTTTTTTATGTATTTATTTTTCACGTAAATTTTTTCTTGATATATTTTTTGATAGCTAAATTTTTTTTTATTTTTTGTGTTATATTATTTTTTTAAATATATTTTTTGATTGATATTTTTTTAAAGATTTTTATATAATTTATTTTTAACGTAAGTTTTTCTATTTTATATCTTTTGATTGCTAATTTTTTAAATGACAAATAGTATAATCGTAATTTTTGAACTTTTTTAAGTAAATTTAAGTGAAGATGTACTATAGAAAAGTTACAATTGTCATAATCGTTATTCTTTTTTGATTTTTTTTAAAGTAACAAAGTAAATATATGTTTAGTAAATGTGTTAAATTAATATTTCAGTGAAGATGTACTATGGAAAAGTGACAATTGTCATAATCGTTATTTTTGAACTTTTTTTGTTTTTTTAAAGTAAATAGGTAAAAATATGTTTAGTAAACGTGTTAAATTAAAATTTTAGTTTAGATATATTTTATATTTTATAGACACTAACAGGAATATTAACAATAAAATTCCTAAATTCGCTATTATTTATATATTGAAAATTAAAGATGAATTATTTTTCTGTAAATCGTCAATGCCTTGATTTGATTAATCTCGAGATTTTATCATGAATACATTAATGACCTCAAATGATAAAAAATTCAACTATCATGATTAAACCTTAATCTTCATAGCCGCCGGAAATGTTTTTTAACATAATTTATAATAGTAGACCGTTGTATAAATAAAAATTTTTAAGATTAATTTATTTTTTTCTAAAATATTAACTGTGAAATATTTAAATATAGAATCCTGCATCGGTTATTTGTATATCAACTAACTATAATATCTTTGACTTATTTATTTCAATTCTGTGAGTAAATATATTTTAAATATTTATTCACTTAAGTGAACTATCTAAAATTACAAGTTAGAGCTATTGAAATGTATATCTATCACTAAATACATTTTCATGAATATATTTATAAACGAAATAAATTTTAGCATTTAACTATGTTGCAATATAGCGTACATTAAATACTATTAGCCCTTATATTTATTACTAAGATTATGAGTCAAACATTATAAGTTCATCTAAGATTTTTTCGAGAAATAAAGGCCTTTGAGTAACTTTTTTTAAACTACATTTTATTGATAAATGCTAGGCTCTCTGTTTGAAGGCCTTTGGCCAGTTATTGTTTTAAATTTTCTTTAGGTTTATACTCTTTTTTTTAAAAAAAATTTCTCACAAATTTTATAAGGTCGTTATTTTTAATATTTTTGTGACATAGTGGTATATTCTTAATTATTTTTAAATAATATTTACCAAATCAGACATATCTGGTAAAATGGGTGGGAATTTTTTTACTTCCCCCTCCCCCCAACTTTATACGCAACTTAATATTATGTTAAAATACATTTTTACGCCATATTATTAATGGATATATAGTAGCAAGCCTTCCCTATAAGAAAAGATTTTATATCTTCATAATAGAAAAAACAATATTTACAATACACATTTTTTATTACTATATAATTCTATATAAATATAAATGAATCATTTATTTTGACATAAATTATTTTTTGTATGACAATGTGAATTGCAGGACACATTAGATGCCTTGCATTTGCATCTATTGGTCCTACAATTTTGTTTGCAATGGCAACGTTTAAAACCTTGCCCAGAGCCTATTGAAGACATGCCAACCATTGTTCTAAAGGTATGACAACTTGGTGGCACATCTCCAACGTTAATAAAGTTTTTTTTTGTTAGGTCAAATTGTGACCTAGCATAATGACCAGATAAATGGCCACGACTTGTTCCTAATTTATAAAATCCATCCGTGCATTTATCCGTAATTACTCCCAATAGCATTTTATGATCCAGTCTCCCCTGATCGACTGGTGGAATTGGCAATAATACGGAATCACCATTTCTCCACGGATAAATGCACGGATGGATTTTATAAATTAGGAACAAGTCGTGGCCATTTATCTGGTCATTATGCTAGGTCACAATTTGACCTAACAAAAAAAAACTTTATTAACGTTGGAGATGTGCCACCAAGTTGTCATACCTTTAGA
Source organism: Gordionus sp. m RMFG-2023 (assembly GCF_954871325.1). Classification (NCBI taxonomy): domain Eukaryota; kingdom Metazoa; phylum Nematomorpha; class Gordioida; order Chordodea; family Parachordodidae; genus Gordionus; species Gordionus sp. m RMFG-2023. The sequence continues at coordinate 3,955,454 of NC_088777.1, read as the reverse complement.
ACAATGGTTGGCATGTCTTCAATAGGCTCTGGGCAAGGTTTTAAACGTTGCCATTGCAAACAAAATTGTAGGACCAATAGATGCAAATGCAAGGCATCTAATGTGTCCTGCAATTCACATTGTCATACAAAAAATAATTTATGTCAAAATAAATGATTCATTTATATTTATATAGAATTATATAGTAATAAAAAATGTGTATTGTAAATATTGTTTTTTCTATTATGAAGATATAAAATCTTTTCTTATAGGGAAGGCTTGCTACTATATATCCATTAATAATATGGCGTAAAAATGTATTTTAACATAATATTAAGTTGCGTATAAAGTTGGGGGGAGGGGGAAGTAAAAAAATTCCCACCCATTTTACCAGATATGTCTGATTTGGTAAATATTATTTAAAAATAATTAAGAATATACCACTATGTCACAAAAATATTAAAAATAACGACCTTATAAAATTTGTGAGAAATTTTTTTTAAAAAAAAGAGTATAAACCTAAAGAAAATTTAAAACAATAACTGGCCAAAGGCCTTCAAACAGAGAGCCTAGCATTTATCAATAAAATGTAGTTTAAAAAAAGTTACTCAAAGGCCTTTATTTCTCGAAAAAATCTTAGATGAACTTATAATGTTTGACGCATAATCTTAGTAATAAATATAAGGGCTAATAGTATTTAATGTACGCTATATTGCAACATAGTTAAATGCTAAAATTTATTTCGTTTATAAATATATTCATGAAAATGTATTTAGTGATAGATATACATTTCAATAGCTCTAACTTGTAATTTTAGATAGTTCACTTAAGTGAATAAATATTTAAAATATATTTACTCACAGAATTGAAATAAATAAGTCAAAGATATTATAGTTAGTTGATATACAAATAACCGATGCAGGATTCTATATTTAAATATTTCACAGTTAATATTTTAGAAAAAAATAAATTAATCTTAAAAATTTTTATTTATACAACGGTCTACTATTATAAATTATGTTAAAAAACATTTCCGGCGGCTATGAAGATTAAGGTTTAATCATGATAGTTGAATTTTTTATCATTTGAGGTCATTAATGTATTCATGATAAAATCTCGAGATTAATCAAATCAAGGCATTGACGATTTACAGAAAAATAATTCATCTTTAATTTTCAATATATAAATAATAGCGAATTTAGGAATTTTATTGTTAATATTCCTGTTAGTGTCTATAAAATATAAAATATATCTAAACTAAAATTTTAATTTAACACGTTTACTAAACATATTTTTACCTATTTACTTAAAAAAAACAAAAAAAAGTTCAAAAATAACGATTATGACAATTGTCACTTTGCCATAGTACATTTTCACTGAAATATTAATTTAACACGTCTACAAAACATATTTTTACCTATTTACTTTAAAAAACTAAAAAATGTTCAAAAATAACATTATGACTATTGTCACTTTTCCATAGTACATCTTCACTGAAATATTAATTTAACACGTTTACTAAACATATATTTACTTTGTTACTTTAAAAAAACTCAAAAAAGAATAACGATTATGACAATTGTAACTTTTCTATAGTACATCTTCACTTAAATTTACTTAAAAAAGTTCAAAAATTACGATTATACCATTTGTCACTTTTACCTAAAAAATTAGCAATCAAAAGATATAAAATAGAAAAAATTACGTTAAAAATAAATTATATAAAAATCATTTAAAAAAATATCAATCAAAAAATATATTTAAAAAAATTATGACAAATTAAAATATACTATCTCTAAAAAAAATATCAATCAAAAAATATATTTAAATAAATAATATAACACAAATAAAAAAAAATTTAGCTATCAAAATATATATCAAGAAAAAATTTACGTGAAAAATAAATACATAAAAAATAAATACATAAAAATCATTATATTTAAAAAAAATATCAATCAAAAAATATATTTCATAAAACAATATAACAAATTAAAATAAAATCTAAAAAATATTTAAAAAAAATATCAATCAAAAAATATATTTAAAAAAATAATATAAGATAAAAAATAAAAATAAATTTAGCTATCAAAAAATATATCAAGAAAAAATTTACGTGAAAAATAAATTCTATTTCATAAAATAATATAACAAATTAAAATATAATCTAAAAAATATTTAATAAAAAATATCAATCAAAAAATATATTTAAAAAAATATATCAAGAAAAAATTTAGCTGTCAAATATATCAAGAAAAAATTTACGTGAAAAATAAATACATAAAAATCATATCAAAAAATATATTTCATAAAATAATATAACAAATTAAAATAATATAACTAATTAAAATATAATCTAAAAATATTTTTAAAAAAAATATCAATCAAAATATATTTAAAAAAATAATATAACACAATAAATAAAAAAAAATTTAGCTATCAAAAAATATATCAAGAAAAATTTACACGAAAAATAAATATATAAAAAATCATTATATTAAAAAAAAATATCAATCAAAAAATATATTTCAAAAAATAATATAACAAATTAAAATATATTATCTAAAAAATATATTTAAAAAAAATATCAATCAAAAAATATATATAAATAACAAATTAAAATATATTACCTCTAAAAATTTATTTAATATATAACACAAAAAATAAAAAAAAATTTAACTATCAAATGATATATCAAGAAAAAATCTACGTAAAAAATAAATATATAAAAAAATTATCATATTAAAAAAAATATCAATCAAAAATGAAAAATTAAAATATCAGAAAAAAAATACATATACAAAAAATGATCCTATAAAATATTATATTTTAAAAATATCATATTAAATCTAAAAAATAATGTTATAAATTATAAAGAAAAATATTAATCTTAAAAAATTATTAATAATAAAGACAAAATTATTAATAATATAATATTACAAAAATAACACATTGCCTAATTTAACCAGGCAATGTTCACATTGCCGAAATCTCACATTCATCCTGCCTACAACTACATCATATTGCCGAAAAAATTACGGCAATGTATACATTGCCGGAAAATTCACATTGACGCTAACATATATATATATGAATATATAAAAGTGATTATATTCCTGCAATACAGAGATTTTCAAAAAAAAACCTAATCTACATTAAACAACATCCAATTATTATTTTAAATGAGATAAAATCCATTCATTTTTTAAAAAAAATATATACTTATTAGTGAAATCGTGTAGTCCCCTCCGATCTACTATATATATCTCCCCTTCCCAGGAAGAAACTAACAAGTTGGTTCCTGAAAAAAAAATATATATGATCCTTGCTAGATTCGAATCCAGAACCTTTGCGTTGAAAAAAAGGGGCTTTTATCGACTAAGCCACAGTCACTTTCCAAAAATTATGACTCTTGAAATATATATATTACAAGGAAATTGTGGCAGTCTCTATCATAGACCAAAAAAAAATGAAGGTCCAATAGTCGTGTTGTTTTTAAATAAATATTGCATATATTAAATTAAATCGATAAGTATCCTACCAATCTATCATTTTGCGTTTGCGTAGAGGCTTTGAAGGGTATCGTGGGAGCGAGCGTTTTGAGGTATTTGACCCAATCATCGCTTAAATCTCGAGAAATCAAATCTAAAATTCGAATGATAATAACAAAGATTAAGTCATTTGAGTTAATTAAGCTTGTTTTTTGTGGTTGTAAAAAATTTTAAAGCATAAAAAAAAACAAAGTAGAAAACGTAAGAAAATGAAGAATATTTTTACTGGACTTGAATAATAAGATTTATTAATTAATTGTAGTAAATTTAATACAACTAAAAATAATTATAATATTGATAATGTAGGGATTTTAAGGATCGAGTTAGATAAAAAAAAATAAAGATTATAATGATGGTAAGAAGCAGTTTGTAAATGTTAAATAGAAGTTACGATAAAGTAAAGTGAGGGTAACAAATTTGTTTATTGATAAGAAGAAGGCCCAAATTGAGATTAGGAGTAGCTGATAACTTTTCATAGTGATATTTCAAATTGAATAAAACTAATATTAGCACATTGTTAAAGTGAATTATTCTAACAGATGTATAATCAGTGGAAGTATAATTAGGTAAATATAAAAATTTTAATTAGTTGATTGAGATATTTCAAAATACTTCTTTTTTTTTAAATTATTTTTTTTAAAGATTTTATATTATATTTTCTAATTTAAATATCATAATTTTAATAAATGGATGATAATATAAAAAATAGCATAGTTGTTTTTTACAGCCTTACTTTAATTTATAAATTATAACACATTGAGGTATTATTAAGCCAACAAAATTCTCATAATCAATGAAACTTATATTCATCATTTATATTATTGCATGTTTAACTTTGTAATGAGGCTAATTTCTAAACAAAATTATAGAAATGGAGATAAAAAAATAAAATTTATGTTATTTTTAAATAAACTTATGTTTTTTAACAGTGCATCTCACAAATTCTATTTGACTAAAATATAATTAGGCATGTACTGATACTATTTGCTGGAGGCCAATCCGATATTAATTTGATATTGGCCATAGTCATTTAAATATATTATAAGGATTAGTTATAGTTTTATAAAACATTTTTATTATAAATTACTTATTGTATAATAAATTTTTTAAAAATTGAGACCACATGTTATTGGATCGGATAGGGAAATTTTATTACATTGGTTCATAACAAATATTTAAAAAAAGATGAAATATTAGCCCAACCAGAACTGATAAAAAATATTGGTATATCCCTGAATATAATATTTTAAAAATACAATATTTGCAAATCAAAAAGTAAAATTAATTAGGAGCTAACTCATGGAATAAATATAGAAATAGAGATGAATATGTATAAATATTTGATAGCTAAGAAAAAGAATTGGTGAATACTGATTTTTTTTATTGGGTAAAATAAATGATTACCTATTTTATTAAGTAATATTATCAAACGTTTGTTTTCACGTTGAAATTCAGGTATAACATTTTTTAAATCAAAACAACAAGTGCCCATTGGATCTCTGGCATCCAAAACCAATAATAAAACATTCGCTTCTCCTATAACCTGAATATATGATGGTTTAATTTTTACCATAAAATAAGCTTATAATAAAATTATTGTAATAAGTTATGAAACATAAATAATATTTTGAAACAAATGGAAATATTTGACTTGCCTGTTTTAATATTCCTCTAAAATTTTTAAAATTGGTTGAACATTTTTTAAAATTAATGTTTTCAACAAAAATTTCCTTTTCTGTGTTAGCCCCTTGATAATCATTTACATGTTTTGAATGCTTTGCTAATTTTTTTTCTTTCATTTTTTGTTTCTTTTCCAATAATTTCTGAAATCAAATAAGTAATACAATAATAAAAACTGTATAAACTTGATTTTTTAATTCAATGGCATGGTTTAGGAGTTCATTTTTAAATGGAAATGAATTTGGAATATTAAAGGTTTCTTTTCTTTTATCTAATCATTTAATAAAAAAAAATATAAATAATAACTTTATATATCACTTGATTTTGAAGTTTTATTTTTTTGCAATTTTTTAATTTTTTTATTATGTTCGCTAACCTTTAATAAATGATTTCATTTAGTTTTACATAAATATAATTTGCCTTATGACGAATTTTATATTTGGTACTACAAGAGACTCTTTTACTTTGCTTTCCTAGAATTGTAAAATTAGTATTTTATTTTAGTATAATTAATAATACTAAAAAACTTCTTGACCATTGCTAATATATATAAAAAATAACGAGATTACTAATAAGTGTTTAGATTTAATCGAATGTCAATCATAATAAAATAAATAAATTTATACGAGGGGACATAATTTTAGAAAAAAAATTGATGTATTCATTAGCAAATTTCTTCGATTTCTATCATTTTGTTAATTGAAAAAACTATAATTGTGGATTTATAAGGATTGTAAAAAAAAGAACGAACAACCCTTACTCTCAACCCTGTCAATACTTAATCTGAAAGTAAATTACAGTTGTTTCCTTTGTCGTATTTTTTATTAATAATTTTCAATACTTCCAAAAATATTAAAAAGACTATACGATAATTTCATAATAATATTTCTCTTATAAAAAAAAATCATAATTTTTAAATTAATATTTATTTTCCGAAATAATTTAATAATTTTTTCTTCATTAAAAATTTAAAAAAAAAAAATCATTGAAAATTTTTCATAATCAAAATAATGGCGTTCTTTACAATTCTGTTTTACAAAAAAAAAAAATATAAACGTCACGTGTTATTCAAAATTAAATGCTATCCAATCAACCTTATTTAAATCAGTTGATTGGCATTATGTAATATTAATATATTAATATATGTAAAAATAAGACAAGGATAAAATATAATTTTACTTTAACAGAATGAAAAGATCAAACAATAATTTAACTTTAACAATAATATGTTTATATCTTCATCGAAATTATATTTACAATCAATTATCATAAATTGTATCCTTAAACAAAATATAATTTATTTAAAGTTAATACATTACAGCTAGAGTTGTATTTACATTATGTTTTATATTGTCCAAATCTTTCATTATTGCTATGGGTATTTCCTTAGCTTGTAGATATGTATCCCTCAGTTAGTCGGCATGCTTATATTTTACAATACCCTCAGACTCAACATCATGCATTATCACACTTTACTGTTGAACCACTTCCCCTTCATGCCATTCCGCAGTCATACCCGAAAATCAAATGGGTTTGCTGAGCGCTATATGATAAAGACGCATTTCTATGATATGAGGCTCCGGACCATTTAAATTTAGCAAATGTATTAATTAGTCACCGAAATACTCCAAATTCAACTACTGGTAAATCGATAATGATGTTTAGAGGGCCGCTCAGGATGACATTAGATCAATGGAAGGAAACTATTTACGAGTGAAATGACTAAAAACGCATTATGGAAGCTAAAATATATAATAAGAACTTTGAGTCCCATGAATTTAAAGATAAGCAAATGTTTTGGGTAGAAAACGAAATAAGGGTCTGATCTAAAATGTTTTTAAAAAGACACATGAATTCAGATCCAAAAAATTGAGTATTATCTGAAACAATGTAACGAGGTAACCCATATCTATCAAAATAATTACACAGATTATTTATTACACTGGTCGAATTAATATGTGTTAAAATTGCAACTTCAACCCGGTGTGTAAGTGTGTCTACGCAAACAATACTTTCCAAATATGCGGTCTGATAAATCAATGTGCGTTCATTCACAAGGTCAGGTAATGTTCAGATTGTACAACAGCAATTCAATGACTCCCAGTCTTCCTTCCTAACAACTCTAGCAGTATTTAACGAAATCTTCAACATAACTATCAAAATTTACCAAACAATAGTATCTACATAATGATTTTATCTCCGCTATCCCAAGATGTCCCTGATACATTCAAGACCTCTTTGTTAGATTATCTGTTAATAATCCCATCATTATAAAATAATAATCCTTCTTCGAATATTATTTTTAATTATAATAATTTTTTTTTAACTCCGAATAATTATCAATACACCAATGATTTTTAATTAATTTAATTTGAGATTGAAACCTTTGATCGTTTCACTTAAGACTTTATTACGTGTGAAAGCTAAATCTTCTATTAAATTAATTTTTAATTCTCTGATATCATCTCCGAATTTTTTTGTAACCTCATTGGTTTTGGCTCTATTAACCTCAAACGGGACAGAAAGTCGGCACCTTTGTTTTAAATACTAGGTCTATTAATTATCTCATAGTCGTAATTTAATAGCTTCGTCGCACACCTTTAAACGGTTATTTGTTATTTTGGCCTCTTTTATAATTTAAGATATATTTTAAAAGTTTGTGATCTGTAACCAAAATAAAATATCTTCCATAAATATATAGATGGAACATTTCAAAAACGAACATGTTCGCCGAAGCTTCCCGATCAATGGTGGCGTTGATATGTAAGTAAAGAATGATGGGGTATGCAGTTAGTTTTTAAAATCAATTTTTTTTTTATAGATCAAAAAATTTAATAATGTTTTTATATTTTAAAAATAGTATATATATTTATATATATATTTACTAAATAAAATTAGAATAATATAATAAAATTACAAGGTTTTTATATACGCAAATATGGATATTCAAAATAGTGCGAATGCATGATATTTAATTTATAATACTATTTAATGATCAAATATATACACAATATTTTAATTTGTATATAATAGCAAGCAATAGGTTTCTCCTGATTAGTGTTGTATGATACAACTTACATTATGTATTTAAAGTGGTGTTTTTAATTACATTTACGTTTTATTTTACTTTTTGACAAATGTTTCACTTAAGGCGAAAAGAAGATATATTTAGATTGTAATAATATATTAAAGGTTGTTAATTGTATAACGTGATTGGAAACAATTGATTTACGAAATATATAAAGAATGATTATTTTTGATATATACACAGATAAAATTTATTCATTTTATTTCATTCTTGATAAATACGTTAAATAAAGACGATATTTCCTCTTATATTTAAATTATTCAAATTGAACAATGTTAGTAAGAAATCGGTGTGCAATAATAGGTCCTAGACCAACTTCGGAAACCACAAGAAATCACGACAGGAATATCGGCTGAATAATGAATTATTGTATCCACTTTTGATAATATATTTTTAATCTTAATAAATATTTCATTTTCTTGTGGTGACTACTAGTATATACGACTCATGGTAATTCACCATGAATTCCTAATTCGTCGACTTTTCTATAATAAATTTTAACGGTCGTCGTTGTCAGTCATGCCTTATCAAATTTTCTTAATATTTCTTCTAAATTAACTACCTGATCAAAACTATTGCCAGCAATTATTAAATCGTTTATCAAAACACTAACCATAGGAATTCCCTTTAATAGGTTTTACATAAAGTGCTGAAATATTATCGCAGTGCTCGCTCCTAAAAGATATTTTTAGGTATCGGTAATAACCGACATTAGTCGAAGTTACTAAAAGGCCACTACATTCTGGACTAACTTCGATTTTGATATTGTTCACTAGTTAATATGCAAGCGATATTGATAATCTGCCATCCAGGCAACTTTATCTATCACATTACACGCATCATCGGTATCAAATTCCATCGTAAACTGCAAACCATTTATCTTCAAATCAATGGTAGCTTTATTAGGAAACGACAAGCGAGGTGTCCATGGTGGAATCACCTGTATTGCATGAGCTCATCTTTTGCTGTGTGGTTTGCCTTGCCATATCAAAAGCATATACTTATTTTGGTATGAAGCTAGGTTTAGAACTAGATTTATTTAGGAATATGATTATTATAATTAATTTGAAAACGGGTATCCGGGTATGAATCAATGTTGTCAAGATCTAACATGTCTGATGTTAAATCTATTGTACTTAGACATTTTTTTGATCTTCCTCGAATTCAAATTCAACCTCTGCAGTTTTATATCTTAGAGTAATAATTTATTCAACCTCTGCAGTTTTATATCTTAGAACAGTAATAATTTCTCTAATTCTTTTGTAAAAAAATTTCTAGACTATGGATTTTTAATTATCCAGAGTTAGGATACTAAAATTATTTATAGAATTATTAAATGTAGATACATCCATTTTAAAAATATGTAAAATTATGCTAACTTTTAAAATTTTAGATTTTTGATTGATTGAATTCTATAATGACGTCAATATAGTTATGATTTTAAAATTGTAGAAAATAAAAATTCATCAAAATCCTGATTGACATTAAAAAAAATTACAAAAGTGATGTTGACCAATTATTAGAATAAAAAGGTATGAAATATGAAAGAAATTTCTGAGCCGGCCGTGCGCCGCGATATGAAAATCGGCAGCGCGCCGGCGTGATTTTCTTAAACGGCGGCATTTTCGGCCTAACTAAAAAAGGTCGGCTGCTAGCCAACGGCCGGCCGGCGCACAGGTCTATAGCATTATGTCATTTGAAAGTTTGGAAAAATAATATAACTTATAAATAATGTTAATGACTTTAAGCCCCATTGGATAACATTTTCGAAGGCTAGCCTTGGATTATTTTTAAAGAGCAATCTGGGTTCAAAAAAGGTCAGATTAAGATTTTAGCCAAAAATAATATTATGAGCCTGGAGATTTAGCAAGGATTAAGGTTTATTTGCCGAATCTCGAGGCTTACATAATTTTGTATTGGCCTAATATCTTACACGGGTGGTTTTTATCTACCTAAATAGGAATATTTATCAACGCTGGTTTATTTAAGTCCATCCATATTTGTTTAAGGCATTTGATTTGTACGAAAATGAAAAGGAAGTTCTCAAAATTGCGACTAACCAAAATTTTCTTATCGGCTACCATGCCTGTTTCGAAACACCCAATAAGTATATTTAATTTTTTGTTAATTATTAAATTATTTAGGATATAAATTTATGAGGATGAGACAGGAATAGATAAGGCATTTTTTTTAAATTAGTTTTAACAAAATTAATACTTAAAATTTTATCGTAAATTGTAATATTGTAGTTACATCATAGCTATGGATTACGCATGCGGTGGAGATTTGGATAATCTTATAAAATATTTGGGTAGAATTCCAGAAGAGTCCGTTAAATTCTATGTAGCGGAGTTGGTTGGGGTATCATTCCTACATTCCAAAGGTTTTACATTTTCGGGAAGATATGTATTTAATTTTAAATTGCCAGTTTATATAAATTCTTGATTAAATCATTTTTTTTTAGCAAATAAAAATGTTGGCTTCATATACATACCAACAAAATTTGTATTATATTTTTATTTTATATTTCAGGGATCTTCCATAGAGACCTCAAACCAGAGAATGTAATGCTAGATAAGGATGGCCATATACGAATAACAGATTACGGTCTTTGCAAAGTAACTTTTTCTTACATGAATTTATGAGTTTTACCAAAAAATGCAACAATTTAAGTTCATAACGAACAAAATCTCATGATACAAACTCAAAGCATAGTTTTATACAGAATTAACTTATCGGAAATATATTCCTTCTTGCAAGCACTAATATTGTGAAAATTAAAATTACAATGAGATTTATTTAACAAAATAACTACGTTCTTTACTTTTACATATATATAATTTTTGGATAATTACTTAATCTAGAGAGATTTAAGTTACGGCGAAAAAACCAAAGAGAGGGTGGGTACACTGGACTATGTAGCGCCTGAAATCTGGCGGGGTAAAAGTTATGGTAAATATTTTTTGATTTTTTATCTCCCATAATTCAATAAATATTTTATATCGTTTTTTTAATATTACTTTACAAATAATGTTACATATTTAACATAATAGAGGGATGTATAATTTTTTTTTTGTTATTCTTAATATAACTGTTTCTTGTGTTTATTTTCCTTTATAATATAGTCAATATTTCTAATATACCTAATCGAACGTTTTCTTGATTATCGTAGGCAGACCTATGATTGTTTCGACATAGTAAATTAGAGCACTTTGTATAGAGATACATATTTATTTCCAAGATTTTTTTACATGATATGTAGAAATTCAAATTAAGATATAGCGATTTGTGTGTATAAAATTAAGGAAAGTGTAAATCCTATATTTTTAATATGACAATTTTTTTTAAAAATTATAAAGCATATTGGTAAATGCAATTTAAAAGGCATATTTATAAAAATGATAGGATGTTTTATTGGTGTTTATTTCGTGAAACTATAATATGAGAAAGATTTGACTTTTGAAATTTTTAATTTTTATAACAATAATAAAGGGATTTATTACTTTTGAAAAAAAATACGTAAATAATTTAATTTTGGAGAGAGTGGTGAGGATTCAATCACTTCACAATGTGTGGAAAAGGTAATCATCATAATAAAATAGCTGGAACTTTAATTCCCACCCCTAATACACCACTCCACATCAAAAGGTACATTTGGACCAAGAATCAATTTTTCTACAAATTAATTTAGAATTTATAAACTAATAATTATTTTAAGTAGCTTATACTTTGGAATTCATATTTTATCCATATAAGTTCAATATATAGAATTTATTCAGATTTGAACAAAAATTGTCTCTGAACTACTTACGTCTCCTAAACATATTCAAAATGATCGCAATGTATATTATATATTTAAATAATAAAAAAAACATGAAAGATTTTAGGGTTGATATCTGGGCTCTTGGAGTAACTATGTATAAAATGCTTACAGGACGAAAGCCTTTCAATTTGCCTCTAAAGCAAAATCCTTGGCAAAGTATCAGTTTGTTTTCTACTAACACTTTATTTCTTATAAATAATGGGAACAAAATTTTTAATGGTCTACTTAACACCCTAAGAGAGCATATAAGTGCAAAATATTCTATAAACTGGATGGTAAGGCTGAATTTATAAATTAATATTAATTTCAAAAAATAGTTCCCATTTTAAAAGATTTTATAAAACTCGATCAGCTGTTAAGTCCATTTATGTCAACTAAAGAAAATTAAGTAATAAATTTTAAAAAAATTTATCTTATTTATCATTTTAAAATCATATTTACAAAAAATCAATGCAAAAGCTTTTAAATAAGATATTGTTAGACCGGGGTTACATGGTCAATATTTCAAATTGGGGTAGAAATTAAAGTTTTTGTTTTGAAGGAGGAATTTTAAAATTACAGATGATTTTTAATTACGGGAGTTTTGCTTAAGGGAGGTCTGTGCGTGTTTTCCAAAAAATCGCGGAAGTCTCCCGCTGATAGAGAGAGCCTTGGCCACCCAAATTTTTGTCGTTAATTTAAATACAACCTTAATAAATTTTATCCAATTTACCATTATTATAATTTATAAAATTTAAAACAAAACTTTTTTTTTATAATAGGATTAATAGGTAAAAAAGCAATAGTCCGTATTCCAGATTCAATATCTGATGAGGCTTGCCAAGTTTTGCAGAAATTTCTAGCCAAACTTTGATATAATGAATATAATAATTATGCATGCATTTTTTTAAATATAAATATATTACATTCATTATAGAAAATGGAGAACAGGCTGGGATCCAATCCCAGCACCACCATCCATTCCATTGCCTCCCTGCGCTTCTTCAGTTCTATCGATTGGAAATTGGTAACAAAAATATCTCTAAACTCTTTTAAATAGAATTTCTTTTACAGTTACTTCTATTTATGCATCAAACATTTCTGGAAGATTTAAATTGACAAAATAACCTATTCCATTTTATATTATAGCTCGAAGCCAGGAGAGTGCAACCACCTTACAAACCTATACTTCCACCCTAAGACCGGCCTTCGTCCACGCTAGTTAGAGTGATGACCAGAAAACTCGAGTAAATCTATATTAAGAAAATTTGAGAAATTCAGTTATATTTATATGCGTAGTTTTAATGACAAAGGTTATAATAAACATTTCATGAGAAATTTTATACATCCGATAATTATTTATAAGTATTGAAATAATTTGTAGTGTATCGCAAAATTTATTGGTATGATTTGTTTTAACAAAGTAAACTATTAATGTTAATTTCAGAATTACTTTAAAAATTTTCTAGGAGATCTAAGCACATTTTTTTGGTTTTCGCTATATCCAACTTTTCACCAAATATTGATCATCGCAATCATATAAGATGACGAATTATCTTCATAGTTCACGGTGTCTTTTTTAAGAGTATCTTTCAAAAGAAAGCATATATATTAAAGACTTGCGGATGAGTCGAGAATGGGATAAAAATGGTAAGATTTTTAAAAAAATCCTGTTTAGAGTTAAAGATTTAAAAATTCTGGATGGACCGTTATAAATTAATTATGCCAATTAATAAGTATGTTGGATAAAAACACTTGTACAATGGAGTGTTTAATATTCATATATTTTTCATTTTCAATTCTTCGAAACAGTCTACAAAACGGTGCCAAAATTATACTAATATTTTTAAAAAAATGAAATGATAAAAAATAATTAGGGGAGACTGGGGATAGTGTGTTCTCAGGGCAGTTATTTTCCTTATCAAATAATTTAAAAAATATAAACTTTGAAATTTAGGCAAAATTATATATTTTAATAAGGTGCTTAAGTATTAGGTCTAAAGATATTTTGGACAATATTGTTCATAAAAAATTTTAAATAAAAATTTAAATTTTTACATACCAAAAAGTATATTTTTTTAAATTTTAAATTTTCGCTAATAAATTTTTTTAGAAATTTTAAATGATAAAAAAAAATCTCCATTATATCATATATTAAAATTCTGACAAATATTTATGATAATTAAGACCTGGAGCAGGTTTGGGTTACAATATGTTCTTCTGGGGGATATGTATAATAAAGGTGAACTTAATTAAATTTAACATATTTGACAATTTATTCTTATTTATTTACTTAGAATTAGTAATATTATTTAAAGAATTTCTTAAAATCTACAGTTAAAGAAACGCGACATGCAACGCAAAAGGATAATAGGTACTCCCGATGTTTTTCATAATTCTTAAATTTTTATTTTTTTAAAAAAATTCTTATTAATTACTAAAAGATTTTTTTATTTAATAGTAATATCTAACGTAGAAATCTATGTATAAAACTATGTTTAAACATTTTGGGAAATTTGTTTCTTAAATTTTTTATAGCACTTCAATTTTTTATGGATAAAATAACCATGGTCTCCTTAAGTAATTTTTTTCCTTATAAATTAAAGTGACTTCTAATTTTATTTTTAAATTATAACTCATAACACTCCTACTTTATCATTTTATCATTATATATATATAATAATAATAAACGATAATAAATGGATTATAAATCTAGTTAAGATGTGCCATGATTGACCATGTTTTTGCTCTTTTTACATAAAAGCATTGAGTTTATTTAACAAACAAATTATATATTAATTTTTAGCTCAATTCTTAATCTTTAAAATAAAATTTGAATTAAAGCTCAAACTTTAATAGTTTATGAGCTAAATGAAATCATATGTTCAGGCCAGTCAAAATATGATATGTAAAGACTGAACATATAATAAGTGTTAACCAGCCCTGATAATTCATTATTTAATAATTCTATTATAAATATGAAATATTACAAAAGAAATACTTGTGAAAGACCTATGTTAATATTTCATCATTTTTAGGTTTATAAAAAATTAATTATTATTAACATGTCAATTTATCATTATCTTTTTAATGATAATATTAATTGAAATATCAATAAATAAAAAATAATATTGAGAGAATGAAGGTCAAAATTTTCCTCCAGCTCATATTTAAAAAAATATATATACATCAGTTTGCATTTCTTGATATTCTTATTAGGCTCGTACTTTATATTCTTTTAATCATTCTTTTAAAGAAAGAAACTGAAACATGTATTTTAATTATAAGTCTGTAAATCTGTAAATTATTAAAATATATGAAGGTCTTATAAAGAAATGTTCAGGTTTTAAGGGCCTCAATAATTTTGAACCAATCAATGATGAGATATCATCCGTTTTTTTTAAAATTATTTTATACTAATTTCAAAAGCATGTTCTAATTTGTTTGGTAAATAAAATATATTTAGAAAATAATTTTAAAAAATAATACTATTAACTTTAAAGCGACTTTATTTATGCATTTTATGGATATCATTTATATTTGTGTTGTATCTATAACTTTTAAAAATAAAATGTTATTATCTACTAATAGCTGTAACTTTAATGTCAAAGTTGGATGTAAAGTTATAAAGATCCACAATTTCCTCAGTCCAGGAGCTCTGGATAGAAATTCTGAAGTTGGGGGAAGACAATTGTTAGAATTATGCCGTAAGCTAATCTTCGTGTATCTAGTACCTTCTTCGAACATCTGGACTTCAGAGAAATATACTCTTAATATAGCCCATCATATAACAATTGACTATTTCAACTGTACTAGGTCGATAATTGATTAGATCAAAAATATTTAAGTTCTTTATCTGGTAGTGTTTAACTCAGACCACAAACTCCTTTCTTGTTATATGGTGATCGATCCGAAGGTATAAGAAGAAAATAATACTGGCAAGTGTAATGGAAAGAAATGCAAATTACATATTAATGCTCTATGAGATCAAAACATAAAGGATGAATTCATTAAATATATAAGAGAAAATTTCCTAAGTATAAAGGACTCAGTTGACACTCAATCCTCTACTTAATTTGGTAAAATACTTGCGATATTTTTACAGAGGCGGTGACCGTTTCCTTGCCAAGAAAAGGTGGATTCCCTGAGTGGATTTCTACCGAATCAAGGAATCTGATTGTTAGTCTCGTGGGATCAGGATATTACAAGAAAAATAGAGCGAAGTACATATTAGATGATATTAGTCACAAACATTTAAGAGATACGAGGATTCAAATGACACTTATAAAGTTTCAAACTATTAAAATCATTTACCTTCAAGAAGGTCATTATTATAATATCAGGCATGATAACAAAACGATTATTGATCTTATTTCTATAGCAAATAATTTTGACGAAAATAAGAAATACATAGGTTATTTTACTGGGGTATTTTTTCCCAGTATTAATTTGAACTTCAGCATTTTATATTGTTTATGCATTTTTTATGGAAGGGTATATTAGTAATCTTTAAATAATGAATTGGGGCCTAAAGAAATTTAGCTGATTAATTTGTTATATTTTTATAATATTCTTTTCTAAAATACTAATTTATCAATACATTATATCTAATTTTTTAAATCATATATTTTTTCATAAAGGTATTTCACGGACATCTCAACTCATTCCATAAATCTATCAAAAATAGCTTACGTTATCTCTATATTATTAAAAATCACGAAATGCCACCCTATATAAATTAATTGGTGCTAATAGTTAGATTACATTTTGTAAACTATATATGGATCTGATTAAACAAATAAGAATTAGTTTCTCGAGATTATAATCTCTGATTATCTTATTTAAAATTTGGTAAGAGTAATTGTCCTTTTTATTTTCGCATCACTATTTACGTAGGTTTGCCCTATCCTTAAACCCCCTCCCTTCACTATCCCTGTGGATTTGGTCATACCTACATTCGTCTATTTTTATGTTTTTTAAACCTTTTATAAATCGTATTTTATTTTATATAATTCTATCTATTATTATAATTTTATCCACATGTAATATAAAACAACCCTAAAAGCGTACATTATTAGGTAAAATAAATTCATCATATTATATTATTAGTCGTAGTAATGTTACGGCAAAGAGGGCATATTCCACCTTCTATCTTTTATTGGCACAGTATATTTCACTTCCTTCACGATCTCTTCGATCAACTAGTAATTGACTAGCAACTAATTGTGGATCTGCACTCCCTATGATCAAATATAAAGGTGTTTGTAAAAGTATATAATATTTTTAATGACAAATTTAAATTTTTTTTATATTATACAATTAAATTTTCTACAACTCAATGTATATTTTTATTATAAATCTTTGATCATATGTTTAGAATCTTTCTAAATTTTTTGTTAAAAAAGTAAATGTATTTGTTAAATTTTTAACTATTCTATATTTTTCCTGAACTTTTACTTTAGTTTTTTTATTCATTTCATTAATCGCTTCTATACCTTTTGGATATTGAATAACAACTTACAATTTTTAGGATCTTGTTAAAATTCATAGATTCCCAAGTGTAAAAAAAAATGAGTTCTTGGTAATATTATTTTTTTTTTAAATTTTATGTAATCTTAAAAACTATTAATAATTTTATAACAATTTAAACCTTCCAATTACCTTTAGAATTAAAAATTTTCAATTATCTTAACAAATTTTATATTCAGATTAACTGTTTATTTTTAAAATTATAAATAACTTTTCTTTTTCGATACACGTATTTGACACTATGGATTCCATATCCCAACATGATGACATGTATAATAAAAAAGGAAACTAAGAATTGAAAATTATTGAAAAGTTAATTGTTAAGGTGATTTTTTTTTGCCATATTTGTACGCAACCGACATATACCATTTTCTCTGTCAAAATTTGTAATTTAAGATGAAAAAATCTGACGATTTAGGCTGAAAAAATATTTCAATCATCCATCGTAAAATTATACTTCATTTTATAAAAATAACCCATTTATTTGACCTTGTATACAGAATCGACATCTACGTTTTTAGGGGTCAGGATTGCATTTTGAGCAAATGATATTCGGTTAAATATTGTCTTTGTCTACATCGTAACAAAAGCAATAAAATCCTCGATATCATTGGAAGCTATACAACAATCTTCAGGAATTTATATTTTATCCCTGGAGCCATCAAATGTTTCATAGCTTTCACCAACTCTTAAAAGAAATTTTGAGTATTTATTATTAATAAGATAATCATTTGCTTCGTTAAATTGTAGAAGTCTCATATTAATACCTAACCTTAATGGCACTATATGCGACCATAAATAGGATCGTTTTAAGGTTGACATTACAATGTCGCATCTTCCACCACGTTTAATAACAGGAGACAACGATCTAAAAAGGGAACCTGGTTATGTCTGTTTTCTATCTCATTTTTACTATCATGTATATATAATTGGGCAAATTTAGGTGTTTCCCCTAATGTTGGTAGGAGTGAACCAATGCGATGATGAACCTGTCCATTAATTTGAAAGGTATAATTACCATATTCGCGAATTAAATAAATTATTATTTTTATTAACTCCTAGTGAAGTGAATGACAGTGCGGAATTATATGCTCTTATGTTTTAATAAGTGGGATGATGAACAATGATCCCCGGTAAATAAACGTAATAAATTTGGTGGTAATTGGGAATTTTAAATAAAATTAACTTCCCATTCAGGCAACATGTAGAAAACTGAATATTTCTACATGAGTTTGAATATTTTTCTCCATTCCACATTTTAACATTGTAAAACGCGCATGTTTCTGTCATGTCCGTATCTAATATAGGTGAGTGATGGCCATCAAATATATGTCGAATGCATGGTAGAGGTGCCATACGGAATGTGGTATTGATTGTAGTTGAAGATATCTGGGTGAATATAAAATAAACCTATATATTAAACATTAAAAATCTGCAGGGGAGTTAATATCAGGCTTAAGTCCTTATTATCCTGCATACCTGTAATTCTAGAACGGGTAAGGCGTTTGTTGAGTCGCCATTTTTTTTTGCTTATCCTTAATAGAAATATCATGTTTTTTAGCTATGTGAGGGATCAAGTTTGGGTTAACCTAAAAAAATAAGGAAATCAGGCAAAAATATAAAACATTATTATTGAAATAAAACGAACATTAAAATACTGTACTGAACCTGTAAAGGGGTCAATATATACATATTTTAGTAGTTGGGAGGCTATCATCAAAAAATAAAATTTGTCTAGTTAAGACTTATCAAGACTATGTTTTTCTGAACATTTATTTTGTATTTGTTGATTATTAATGGTAGATATATCAATTTTTAAACAATTATAAGGAGGAAATAAAGCAGGGTTTGTTATAAAATAAAAACAAATAAAATATTTAAAATAAATGAATGCGTTAAATTTGCAAAGGAGTCAAGATTAGGATTAACTCCCTAGAAATAGGAATATCATCAGAAGCTAAAATGGATGTATTCTAAAAATAAAAAAATATAAAACATTTATGCCTTTTTAGTGTATATATATATATATATATACACTAACTTTATTATGTATTGTTAGTATATTTTGCTGGGATTGACAATCCCTATAGCTATTCTTTTGTTGATTGACCTGCCATCTTTTTCTTTCATTCATGACGGATAAATCACCATCTGTACAATAAATGAGGTTAAGACAGGGTTTGTTATCTAAAAACATATAAATAATTTAAAAAATATAAATGCATTGAACCTGAAGAGAAGTCAATATAAGGTTCAACTCCCTAGAAATAGTGGGAATATCATCAGAAGCTAAAATAGATTTATTCTAAAATATTAAAAAATATAAGAACATTTATGCATTTTTATATATATATATAAGGCTAACTTTATTTTGCGTTCTTTGTAGATTTTGTAAGGTCTCACGATCAGTGCGTTTCATTTTTTGATTGACCTGCCATCTTTTTCTTTTATTAATGACGGATAAATCACCACCTGTAAAATCAATAAGTAAGGTTAAGACAGGGCTTGTTATCTAAAATAAAAACAAAATAATAATTTTAAAAAATAAATACATTGAACTTGATGAGGAGTCAATGTACCACCTGTACAATCATTAAGTGAGGGTAAGACAGGGCTTGTTATCTAAAATAAAAACAAAGAATTCAACTCCCTAGAAATAGTGGGAACATTATCAGAAGCTAAAATAGATGTATTATATAATACAAAAGAATATAAAAAAAATATATATATAAGGCTAACTTTATTTTGCGTTGTTAGTAGATTTTGTAGGGCCTCGCTATCCAGCGTCTACATGACAGAATTTTCACTGGATGCAAACCCCCTTCAAAATCCTTTGCCTATCCCCCTAAAAAATTTAACACCTGCCAAATATCAATATTTTGTAAATATAATGGATTTATTTTTTATATATAAAGGATTTATTTTGTAAATACAAAGGATTTATTTTGTAAATACAAAGGATTTATTTTATAAATAGAAAGGATTTATTTTTTAAATAGAAAGGATTTATTTTGTAAATTTAAAGGATTTATTTTGTATAAATATAAAGGATTTATTTTGTAATTATAAAGGATTTATTTTTTAAATAAATTCAATTAAAACCTCGATTATTTACAGAATTCATTATTATAGCATTATGAGCTTGCTAAAATATCTAAACCTTTTAAATTTCATTTAAAAGGAAAATAGAATTTGGAAAACAATGCATATGATTGTTTGCAATATATATATTTGGTCGATGAATTGTATTATAATAGTTCTATAATAAAAGTATTAATTTCCTATTTCATCTCAAATTTAATAGATAACCCCCAAAAAAATTTATCCTACCCCCATTAAAGCCGCCTACCTCTACTCTCCTCAAAAAAATAGGATGCAAACTGTTCCTACCCCTCCCGCTCATGTAGACGCTGTCGCTATCCCTAGTGCGTTTCTTTTTTTGATTGACCTGCCATCTTTTTCTTTTATTAATGACGGATAAATCACCACCTGTACAATCATTAACTGAGGTTAAGACATGGCTTGTTATCTAAAATAAAAACAAAAGAATAAATAAAAAAAAATGCATTGAACCTGATGAGGAGTCAATATACCACCTGTACAATCATTAAGTGAGGTTAGGACATGGCTTGTTATCTAAAATAAAAACAAAAGAATAAATAAAAACGTATTAATGTATTAAACCTGAAGAGGAGTCAATATTAGGTTAACCTCTCTAGAAATAGTGGGAATATCATCCATCAGAAACTAAAATTAAAATGAAAAGTATAAGCATTTATAGTATATATAGATGAATAACTTTATTTTGCATTTGGTAGATTTTATAAGGCTTCACCAGTATAATTTTTTTGCTTGAATATGAGTTGAATTAAGAATTGAATGATATTTATTTTTGGATAAACCCAGCTTTCGGGCTGGAGTGTGTATCCTGAGGTAGGGAAATAAGAGAAAATTAAATGGAAAGAAAATAGGGAAATTAAAAGGGAAAGGAAGGTAAAGATAAAGAAAATTAGTGAAGATGGGAAAGGGAAATGATGAGAAAGGGGAAGATAATAAAAGAAATTATAAGGTAAAGGAAGGAAAAGAGAATTTTAGGATTTTTTATATTTTGATTTTTCCTATATTATTTGAGACTGTTGTTAATATAATGAATGTTAGTGATATCTTTAGTAGGGATACATATGTTGTCGGCATAGCATAATCAGTATACATTTTGTATGTTACTGAAAACTATTCTTTGAGTTAAAATATGTATCTTTATATAAATATTAACAAATTGCTAAAAGTAATCTCTAAAAATTGGTAGGATGATCTGTTTGTATAAAATAAATAAAAAAAATAAAAATAAATACGTACCGATGACATAACGAGCGATAACATGACGTCACGATGACGTAGTGAGGACATAGGAAAATTTTTTCCTCCACTCTTCATTTCAGTCAAAATATACTAAATAATTTTTATTTGCCTGTCTAATGGTGGAAGATTAGATTTCTGGTATTTTTTTAAGGAGTTTAATAAACATTTTTATTTATTCTCCTTATCTATCAGCCTACATTCACTAAAACTAAAATTGTAGCGATTTTTGATATTGTTCTTAGTAAAATATGAGGACATATAAAATTTATTTATAGCCATGAAACATCACCTAACATATATATAATTGATAGAAGAAAGATTAGTGTTTCATAGGTTTTATATGATGATTAATTAAAAATAACATTGTCATTTTTTACACTATTTTAATAGAAATATATTTACTTAGTAATTTATGTTTTATATATTTTTTTGAACTTTATTTAAATATTAATTTATATTATAATAATAATATAAATGTGTAATTAATATCAGCCCCAAAAACGAATAATTTTCAAAACAACCCTAAAAATGAATAAGTCAAAAATATTCATATTATTGCAAAAAAGACAATTTTGACAATAAATGAGACAAAAGGCTCTTATTTCAAAAATTTTTTTTTAATTCAATTTAATAATATATCATTTTCTATTACCATCTCGATAGAGTTATTTCATTATTGTTGATTTAGACGTTAAAGTTGTTGAAATCGTTTATATCTTGTTTTACTATTCAGTAATTATGCGTCAGCACCCTATGATCAAATATTAATTTATTCAAATCATGTATTGTAAACTCTTTTTTAAATCAGAAATAACTCTTATGTATGAATGACATCATAGAATAAGAGTATATTTTCTTATAGGGAGAAAGGGTAGAAGCATAAAGCACTATTAGTTGTTTTTTCCTCTATAAATATTGGCATTTTATATTTTTATAAAAATATTATTTTGGTTTTCACTTCCTTTTCGAAGTCGTTATTTTAAAATATTGTTAACTTTTACTTATTTACTTTTTAGGATTATTGTTTTAAGTAATACAATGTGTACATTTTTTGAGGAAAGGGAAGCGGGGGATGTGTAGGAGGAAATATGTTATCAGCTTAAAATTATATTTATGAGAACAGGCAAATTTATTGGTCGCGTTTAAATTGAGGAGCTTTTTGAAATTAATAGATTCTAATGGTTAAAAAAGGAACATTATTATATTTAATGATAAAATGCCGAAATAATATGAAATAAATAAATTATATTAAAGATTGGTACAAATCTATGTATCCTAGTAACCTCTCTTGTTTATAATACCCCCGAAAAAAAAGAGTAAAATTGATCTGCTTAGATTACAAAAAATTAATGATTATTTTAAACTATAAATATACTAAAAATTTGTATAAAAAAGAGGTTATTTCTTCTTTAAAAAAAATATAAATCAAAATATAAATTTGAACTCAATTAAAATATGCGTTGTGGCTAGAATTTTGTTAAAATAAAATTTAAAGTTAGTAAACATCTTGTAGGTTGAACTCCATTAATATCCTATTATTTTTTAATGAAATTAATTTACAAATCAAATATAAAAAAAATAACTAACATATTAACCCATGAGTTTTTAAATCATACATATAATTTTTATTTTTGATCCATTTTAAGGGATTATGTTTTACCGGACATAACTTTGCAGTATTTTCATGTTTTTATAAATTATATCGTTCTAGAATATTCTTAATTCATTAAAAATAATAATAAGCTCATTATACTTAATAATTTTTTATTGGCGATCTGTCAATTTATGTTATATATATACTTCTAAGAATCTTCTTCAGTTTAGGATTTTGAACACAATTTGTTGATTAGAGATTTATTTTTTAATATCAACAGAACGCTGGAACAAATAGCAAGACTAGTAATAGACCAGATAGAAGAAAATAAAATATTATAATCATATTATTCCAATAAATTTTTTTTCTTAATAATCTGTTCAAACGCCTGCTCGTCGATTACTTTAAAAAATTTAACCATCTCACCCCCCCCCTCCATCCCTCGTTATTTTTTAAATTCATCCGTTTGCCCATTTATCTAAATATCTTGTCGCCTGCCTAATGTTCCAAAATTATGGTTGGTTTTGTTCCTTGTTTATTTTATTTTCATATATAAACTTATAAAATAGGCAATATTATGAAAATTAAAAAAAAATGATTGTTATTAAATATAAGTCTTTTCTATTCATTTCGTTCCAAAGATATTTAATAATTAAAAGAATTTTCTTAACCCACTCCTGCACCCATCCAATGTTTAAAATTATCTAGAAAGTCCCAGAAGATATCTTGTGGTTGTTATTTTTATGGAATTATCGTTTTTATTTATTATAAATAAAGATTGTAATTTAGTTGGTATATTATGAATTAAATATAACACTATCGAAATAAACTTGCATTTTCTTTTAAATTTTTAGAAAAATCGTGACTCCGGGCCTCTTTTTTTTTGTAAAAACGGCAGGATTTACCACCCCACTCCTTCATAAAGCATGAGAGAAATGTCTCAGCAATTAATTAGGCTGAAATCTTGAAATTAAACAATTAAGACATCGTTAATTTAATCATTTTCCCAATTCTCTTGATATTTTTGGTGAGGAATTCCTTAAATTTAACATTATTAAAAATAGATTAAGATAAATGGCGATCGTAAAAATGCCTTCTATTTCAAATATGCCATTACGATGGCTATTCATCAAAATAGTTGCATGCTATTCATCGTTCCATATTGCAATGCAAGTAAAATGATTTCTTAATTGTTTTTTTTTAAATTTAATTTCTAACAAGTTGTTTGTTTTAAATTTTTTCTTATCAGGTCATGCTGTTTCAAATTTCTTAACCATAATAAAAGGATTTTTAATAACATATGCGAAAAATGTGGAATATAATTTTTTTTATTTGAAAAAATTTACAATTTTAACAACTTTAAGAGTGTTGTAAATAGAGAGCTGCAATCTCTGCCGGGTTCTATTTTTAAAAGAAATTTTTATTGAGTTCCTACCTGATATCTTTTTTAGAAAAAAAAACTTATTCAATTTAGTGAAATAAATTAATATGTTAAGATTTTTTTGCAAGGAACAAGGCGCCATATTTTCTATTTTGTAGAATATTATATTTAAATGATTAAAATATTAAATTTTTCGATATTTAAATGAATTCGGGCCGGGAGGATAAATAATTTTATTTTAATTTCGGTTCGGGCTCTTCGGGATATATAAATAAACATTTTGTTAAGAATTAGACCGGACCGGGTTTTAAAATTTAGATCCGATGCAGTTAATAATTGTAAAGACAGGTTTTGGTAATAAATCTTAACAGAATGATGGTTAGAGAATCATAAATATAATTTTTGGTCGAATTTAAGGGGAGATTAGATACCGGAAATTATAACATTATATTTATTTTGAATATTAACTCAATTCATTAAAAATAATAATGATAAACTCATTATTCTTAAATAATTTTATTATTGGAGATCTGTCACATCATATTTATGTTATATTTATACTTTTAAGAATCTTCATGGACTAAGGATTTTACACACAATTTGTTAATAAGGATCTAAAATATCAAAAGAGCGCTAAAATAATTAGCAAGACTAGTAATATATCAGAGAGAAAAAGATGAAATATTATAAAAATAGGTTCAAAATATGATGGTATATTTTATTACTCCCATATTATTCAATTCAATTTTTATTAATTACCTATTCTATTATTTAAAGGCTGCTTTTATTATAAGACAATGATATTTAGAACAATTTTTACTAATATTCTCACTCTATTTTTTGATCATAAATTAAAAATTTAGATAGAGAATCTAATTTTTTTTTAAAATTGAACCCTGTATTATGGTTAAGAAATTAGGATTGAGCACCAGTAAAATATTTATCTTCGGGCAGGGATTATAATATAAAATATTGAATTAAAATGTTGTTTAATTTTATTTTATTTGAAAAATAATTTCATTGAAAAATATAGGATATAAATAAGGGTTTGGGATTACAACCTACAAAGTACACTAAGTTTTAACCTTTAGCCTTTAAGTTTTAATTTTTTAATAAAAATTAAAATAGTAGCCAAGCAATGCAATTTTTTATATTTTATTAAGAGCAAATTTATTTTTAAATATAATAATATATATTATTACTAATATTAAAAAAAAATTTAAACCTAGTTTTTAATTTATCTTTTCACATAAAAAATATATTAAAAATTTTTCTATCTTATATACACATTTTAAAACTTTTACCTAATTTATCTTTTAAAGGGAAAATGCTGGCTACTTATTTAATAATTTTCTTATTAGCAACTTTATATTCAAGCGATAGAGGTAATTAGTTTCATATATTAAATATCTTGTAATATATTTTTAAATGGATATTAATTTAGAACTCAAATTAATATGAGACCTCGTAATGATTGATAAGAGTAGTGATCCCTATGATAAGATAGCGTAGCTTATTGACGTGTCCATTTAATTCTTTTAATTTTTATAAAGAAAATTAAAAATTTCTATTAGTTAGATTAGTTATTATTCTATAAATTTTTTTGAACTTATTATTGAAGAATAAAAATATAATAGATATCAGTTGCGCACAAACATAACAAGAAAAAATAAACTTAACTATTAAATATTTCTCAATTTTTAATTCATTTTTTATTTTATATATGTCATCATATTGGGAATATGGAATTCATGGATATTAGAAATCTGTGGATTTTAAATCATTTACTCACGACGATTTTTGAATCTTAAATATCTAAGTTGACCGGATATATGTATTTCAGAATCCATATAATACCCACACTAGGGTAGTACTACGGCTTGATTTGAGTCGATTTTAAAACATGGGAAAACTCAATATTTTCGCAAGAAAAATATTGACTAAGACTGGAGATTTCGCTAATAGATGCCAAACCTTTGTGCCACTTATAAGCAAAATCTTTAGATTTGCGGAATATTTTCCAGGATAAAATATTGAGTTCGCTGTTTTAAAAATCGGCTCAAATCGAGCCGTTTAACAACACTAACCCATAATTTGTTAATCAACTTTGCTGCGAACTTTAGAAACTACTCTCAATTTATTTATGAATTTTTCATATAAATTAAGAAATAGACAAAATGTTTATGTAGTGATCTCAAATAATTAGTAATTACAGTTAAATCAAAATTTTTAAAAAATCTTGAATTCATGGGGGTTCGAAATCTTTCAATATCAAATAGTTATTTGAGGACGATTTTTAAGATTTGCAACCATTGAATTTGATCGGAAATATGTTCCAGCATGTGGAGAGTACAAACTGTGATGAAAAATTAATTAAAAAAAATAAGAGTTGCTCAAAAGTCTATGGGAATCTCAAATTCACAATTTAGGATTCTTTAATAGGTCTTTTGTAAATTTTAGTTATTTGGACATTTTATAGAACAGTAAAAGATGTAATGTGTTGATTTTCTATAGTTATATAATGGTGCAATAGGCAATTTAAAATAATTTGATATAATTAGGACTACATGTTCAAATTAGAAGATATATTCAAAAGCCTTATCCAAGAGCGATATAACCATTTTTAACTGGGTAAACTATTAATAGAGTGAAATTTTCGTCATTGATGTGTAGCAGTAAATTGCTCGCCAAGGTATTCTTTGTCATTTCATCATATTAAAAAAAATTTGTATACAGTCTTGTTTTGTACTAGATAGTTTTTGACTTTCGGCTAAGGTTTATTGTGGTGTGTACCACTAATATCTGCTAAACCAAGTATATAATTTGTTTTAGCGTTTCATCAGATTTGAATTATTATCATATTTTTTTTGATAGTTATCGATGCTAGGTAAGGTGTTTTTATTAAGGCCGGAATAGTATAACTATTTAATAATATTATCTCATCCTTTAAAGTACGTGATAATAATTATGCGATATAAAAAATTTTATAAAAATAATATTTTTTAGTAAATACCAGAACATATTTCACCGGTAATATACTTTTGATCATTTTACACTGACTTTCCAACCTTGGTATAAATTATTACGCTGTAAGGAAGCATAAACTTTAAAAATATGACCAGTAACTCAGAATCTTAAGGGGTAAGGCCAAAAGAATTTTAAGCTTCTATCTGCAATAATATTTCTCGAGGAAAATATTCGTAATACTTGGACAAATTTTTATTAATAAACTTTTTTTTAGCTCTTGGGGAATCTATGAATTTCAGGAAGATCCTAAATATTATAAGTCGTCCTTCAATATCCAAAAAGTATAAAAGCGATTAATGAAATGAATAAAAAAACTAAAATATAAGTTCAGAAAATATATAGAATATATAAAAATTTAATACAAACATATATATTTTTGAACGTGTAAATGAGCGTATTATACAATTAAATTTTTCACAAATCAATGTACATTTTGACTATAAATCTTTGATCATATGCTTCGAATCTTTCTAAATTTTTAATTACTTATTAAGTCTGGGAAAAGTTATTTCTTGAGGTAACCAAAAAAGTATAAACAAGACCTACTTCCAAAAAAAAATTTAATTTTGTCATTAAAAAATTATATCGCCGGGGTGGCCTAGTGGGAAAGTCATCCCAGGAGAAGATATTGCCTCGCAACACAAGCTACTAGTCATGGATTTACACATCACAAATAAATCCACTCAAAACAAGATAAAACTTATGTATTAAATGGGGTAGGTTCAAAGATAGATGCCTTTGTAATCAATGCAAACATTGAAACAATAGATTCCTCACAAGTCAGTGAAAAAATGTGGATAGACTTTTCATCCAGAATAATGGACTGCAAAATCGACACTCTTGACAAGGGGATGCAACAAATCATACAAAGGACTATGGTGGTGGAATGAAGAAGTACAAGCCACTATACAGGAGAAAAAAGCCCTATATAAAATATGGTACACATCCAAAAACCCAGATGACAGGACAAAATACAAAAAATCTAAGAGAATAGCAAAGGCGGTGACAAGGGCCAAATTAATGGCATACGATGACATATATGAAGAACTACACTACATACCAAAGAAGGGCAAAATAAAATATACAGATTACCCAAACAGCGAGAAAAGAATTCTAGGAATATAAACGGAGCTCCGATAGTAATCAAAAATAAAGAAGGGAAATTGATAATAAAGGAAAAAGAAATAATGAATAGATGGAAAGAATATTTTCAAGAGCTTCTCGACTTTAATCCCCACATACCATCTGACCAACACTCCCCATGTTAAAACCTTATACAACCAATAACAGAACAAGAAATAATCACATGTCTCAAGCATATGAAAAACAACAAAGCTAGGGGTCCAGATGATATTCCAATCGAAAGCCAAGCACTAGGAGATGATGGAATACATCTCCTCACAAATCTGTACAATAATAAACTGGGAAATGAAGATATCCCTCAAAAATGGAGGCAGAGCTATCTAGTTCCTATCTTCAAAAATAAAGAGGATCCACACAATTTTCAAAATTACAGGGGCATAAAACCAATGTCACACTGTTTAAACTCTACAAAAAAATAATAGAAAAAAGGTTAAGAGACATAATCGAAATAGGAGACTCAGTTTGGCTTTATGCCTGCAAGATCAACAACGGATGCTATCCGCGTAATTAGGCAAATGAGTGAAAAATACAGGGAAAAGAACAAAAAACTACACATGGTCTTTTTCGATCTAGAAAAGGCCTTCGATAGAATCCCCAAAAAACTTATCTGGTGGGCGCTACGCCATAAAAAGGTTCCCGAAAAATATATAAGAATAATACAGGATATGTATATGGGTCATACAACAATGGTCAGTAGCACAACTGGTACTTTAACAGGCTTCACAATAGCCGAGGGAGTTCAGCAAGGGTCGGCTTTTAGCCTACTTTTCTTCATAACAGTAATAGATGTATTAGCACAGTCTATACCACAAACAGTCCCGTGAATATGATATTTGCCGAATCCAAGGATGGAATGAAAGAAAGATTAATGAGCTGGATAAATATCCTAGAAAAGCACGGTCTAAAAGTAAATAGGGAAAAGACAGAGTATAAGGTGATAAGAGGGGATGAAACAGAGAGCATTGATATAAATGAATGGCAGATATCGGCAATTGAAAGCTGCAAATATATGGGCTCCACTATATAAACAAACGGCACAATAGAGAAAGAGATAAAGAGTAAAATTAATCAAGGGTGGTTAAAATGGAGATCTTTATCTGAAGATCTATTTGACAAAAGAATCCCAGACAAATTAAAGGGAAAATTTTACAGTTCCATAGTATAACCAACTATTCTATATAATTCGGAAACATGGCCAACCTAAGAATCAGACGAGAGAAGTCTACAAACAATTGATATGAGGATGCTGAGGATGATTGCTGGGGTAACAAGAAAGTATAAGGTGCGGTGCAAGAATACTAGAAAGTTTAAAGGTAGTGCCCATTAAGACTAAGATTATAAAAACAGACTTTGAGAAGGCCTATGAACTACATAGGCAATAAGGTTGGGAATTAGGAAGTGATTGGTAAACGTAGGCCAAAACTTCAATGGGCCATAAGGTTAGAGCCAATATGAAGAAGTATAAATTAGATAAAAGAGATAGTATGAATAACATAAAGTGGAGAGAGATATTGAAGGAGCTTACCACCAGAAAAGGTGAAAGCTAAAGAGAAAAAAAAATTAATTAAAAAATATTATATACTCTTACAAAGACCTTTATATTTGATCATAGGGAATGCAGATCCACAATTATTGGGTAATATATTACGATTTGATCAACTTAACGCACGTCTACAACAAAGAGACCAAGTAGGAACTGAAATATACTGTGCCAATAAGTGTTCTATGATAGAAGATGGAATATGTCCTCTTTGCCCTAACATTGCTAACAAATAATGATATAATATGATATATTTTATTTACCTAATAATATATGTTTTTAGGGTTGCTTTATATTACATGTGGATAAAATTATAATAATAGTTAGAATAATATAAAATAAAATATGATTTAAACAAGATTAAAAAAAATAGATATAGACAAATGTTGGTGTGACCGAATCCACAGGGAGAGTAGAGGAAGGGGGTTTACGGAGAGGATTTTTTTAATTAGCAATGATAATAATCAAAAGTTAAAAATGAATAAATTTCCTAAAGAAAATTTTGAAAATAGGTGTATATATGATTTCAAATTTTTTTCAAATAATTATTTTATAGTCAGTGTATCAAGTGAATAGATTAAATATTAATATAAATTAATAATTATAAAATTACTTGAAATTTAATTCATACAAAAATTAGTATTAATTTCATAAAATCAAAATGTTTTGAACATATTTTTAACATTCGATTAGAAAAGAACTTATTTCTTTATTTTTATTAAACTTTTTGAAATAAGTTTTTCTTCAAATTTTGGACCTAGCTTAATGTTAATATATTTATGGTGTTTTCATTTTCAATAATTAATATTAGATAAAATTAGTAATGATTAATATATATAAATAACAATATATTAAAAGAATTCTGAAAATATCTAAATATATTAAAGTTACCTTGAAATTTTTTTTAGTCGTTTGTCTTCAGTCTCAAAATAATTGGTAATCAGAAATTTAAGATAAATTTTAATAAATTAAAAAGTCTAATTCTTCTTCATAATTATATTATTTTGGAGACTTGTACCCTGGTTAATCATAAACAAACAAAAGTATTATTACCTTAAATCAAATCAAAAAATATAAATAATATAATTATTAAACAACATTTTTGTTGATCATCAGAAGAAAACCTGAGAGTTAAACTTTAGACATTGGTTTTTAGGTAAATTTTTAATCTGGGATTTTATTAGTTTGTTTCTTTCCAAAAAATTTAGTCAGATAAAAGTAAATACACTAGATTATTTAATTACGTTTTTATAGAAATCGTTATCTCTTATCATGGACATATGACAAATCGACTTTAAATTTTATATTTAATATAGGCCGCAAAATTAGATCAATTAATCATAACCCAGAGATTTTGATTTATTAAATAAAAAATACTAAATTTTATTAAAATATAATTATGTTTGTTTTTGGAAACTCGTAGTTCTATTTCTGTTTTTAGAGAATGACCTTTTATAATATATATTTTTTAAAAATTAACATAATATAGCAATAAAAGTGTTCTTTTGATAGAAAAAGTTACAAGAAATATCATTTTTTTAAATTGATTAGATTTGTGTTTATAAATTTTGTCTGTTATTGCAGACACAATAAATAAAAAATATTTTCAAGGTTAGTTTATCTTGTATGAAATTTTACTAAAATTTATTTTTTAGTCGTTATTATATATATCTTTTTTTTTTTAAATAAAATATTCTGATCTATATAAAATAAATAAAATTTTTTCCATATATTTACTTATTTTACTTTTCATAAAAATCATTAAAATATAAAAAAATGTTAGCTTCTTATTTAATAATATTCTTATTAGCGTATTAATGTAATTGTACATTTTTAATTCCACAAATTAACCCTTACCTATTTTAAGTGTTGTAAACGACTCGTTTTGAGCCGATTTTAAAACGGCTAACTCAATATTTTATCCAGATTAATTTTGACTAAGCCTCTAGATTGCGCTAGTAGATGTCCAAACCTTTGTTCCTTCTACAAGCAAAATCTTCAGGCTTGCGTAATATAATTCTGAATAAAATATTGAGTTAGCCGTTTTTAAAATTCGGCTCAAAACGAGTCGTTTAACAACACTACCTATTTTAATTGGTTTCTAAAAGTAGAGTATTGTCTTCTATATTTATATCTAAGTCTAAGAATTTTTTTTTATTATGCGTTCATTCAACATTTCTCTCATTTTCGGATTAAACAACGATTAAATAATAATATTCATATGAATGTTAAAAAAGATTGGTATAAATTTTTAAAAATTAATATTTTTACAAAATTCAAAACACATAATTCGCCATAGAACTTAATAATGTTAATTTTTTTCAAAATTATTAACGATTTTACCTTTTGTTCCACCTTTGGGTCACACATAATTAATGTAACGGTTCTGCATGTGCTAATATTTTATGGTCTTAGGCTCCAATGAAAAAAAAGATTTGGCCCGGCCAATACCCAATGAAAAAAAAGATTTGGCCCGGCCAATACTCAATTTATAATAAAAGACAACTTTTTTGCATATAAGTTAATCTGTGACGACCTATATAAATTTGTTAAAGTGTTGTAGTTTAGCAGAAAAAAGGTTAATAATAAAAACATGCGGGCCATCCTGCACCATGCAGTCTCTGGTATAAATAAAATAAAAGAAATCCCCATTTAGCACTCTTTTTAAAATAATCGAAATTTATATTTTAATATAGTAGAAGCCTGTCCAGCCAGCGCTTAGAGAAGAGCGAATTAAAAGTAATGCCTACATTAGATATCATGGTAAGAGATATGATCAAATCTATTAATAAAAACATTTTCTTCAGGAATTGGAAATTTATTGTAAATAATTATATTAAAATTTAGATTAAGATGAACCATAGATTAGTGACAATTGTAATATTCGTTATTACAACTATTTTAAAAGACTTTGAACTAAAAGTAAAAATAAAATTTTAAATCTTATATTAAAATTATAGTGAAATGAATCATAGAAAGGTGACAATTGTTATAATTGTTATTTTTAATCTTTTTCAAATTATTTTGACTCAAATGGATAAAAATATATATTGTAAATATGTTAAATTAGGATTTCAATGAAGATGTACCATAGAAAAGTTTATTTTATATTGGCAAATTGGTAAATATGTAATTTTTTTGGTCGATTTTATATAACTATCATATCCCAAAATTTTGAGCACAAATATGTCGAAATTTGGTGGAATATATTTATAATTTCCCGACATCTT
This sequence comes from Gordionus sp. m RMFG-2023, assembly GCF_954871325.1. Lineage (NCBI taxonomy): Eukaryota > Metazoa > Nematomorpha > Gordioida > Chordodea > Parachordodidae > Gordionus > Gordionus sp. m RMFG-2023. Next base: position 3,921,554 of record NC_088777.1, on the reverse strand, counting down.
TGCGACTGCGAATTTATGTTGGACGAGCTAAAAAATAAAAAACTCAATATTTTGCGATTAAACAATATAACTTTGTGAACGATTGGTTTTAAATTACCCTCAAGTTCATCACAAGCAATTTTAAAAGGCGTCAGAAATTTGATAAGGTTCTTAATCAATACATAATTTATATTTTCGAGCCTAATCAACTCTCCCTCTAGAACTGAGAATCTTCAATATTTCATTTATTTAATTAAAAATCGATTCAATCATCTTTAGTCTACTATTCTATCGAATCTCATCATTTAGTTAAATTTATAGGATTAAATTTGTTGTAGAAATAATTTAATGAACCTGCCGTTCAATTAGCTTACTCTTTCAAAATTTTTACAGGGATTACGACTTATTAGCGTGACCAATAAGAAGAGTTGTTTATTAAAATATTAATAGATAGTTCATGTTAAAATCATTGTTGCTAGCTAATCATAATCTATGTGAATAAGCATGAGAGAGAAAAGTTAGTGGTGGGTTTAGTTTTTTTTAATGATGCTATTTATTTACTCTTTAAGAATATTTAATCTTTTAATAATATATTACAATTTCACTCGACAAATACTACTTACTGATACCTTGAAATCCTGGATTCTACGCTGAATTCTGAGTTACAAATAAAAGATAAAAAATTCCTTTTATAGAATATTAATAATCGCAACGATGGAAGAACTAATAAAAATATTTTTTTGATAAGTAGCTAGTATTTTATTTTTAAAACAACTATTGCTCTCAAAATTTATACCACCATTATAAAAATTTTAAAGTTATGGCCAATAACAAAAACTGATAAACTTAGCAACGCAGGAGAAATAGCATGTGGAGAACTCTTATATACATCAAAGAAAACACAGTTTACATTTCAGATCGTGTATTGATTGAACGATAAGCCCAAATCCCTTCAATACATGAACCAACAGGAATTTTTAGATCCCATGGGAAGTGGTCTGGTGGAACCAGCGTTTATATGAGCGGGAGGGGTAGGAACAGTTTGCATCCTATTTTTTTGAGGGGTAGGGGTAGGATAAATTTTTGGGGGGATTATCTATTGAATTTTGAGATGAAATAGGACAAAATTTATTGCTGTAAAAATTAATACTATTATTATAGAACTATTATAATACAATTCATCGATTAAATCTATATATTGCAAACAATTATACATATTGTTTTCCAAATAAAACTTTCTGCTATCCTTTTAAATGGATATTTCAGCAAGCTCATAAAGTTATAATAATAAATTCATTGTAAATAGTGGAGGATTTAATTTGAATTTATTATCTAAAAAATCAATCCTTTAGAAAAAAATTTAGGGGGGTAGGCAAAGGTTTTTGAAGGGGGTTTGCAACCAATGAAAATCCTGTCATGTAGACGCTGGCAGAACCACTTATAGATTTGTGGCATTCTTTACATTCTGCAATAATTTTATTATCATGTTGAAGTACTTGAAAAAATTTCTCATTTAAAATACTAAATTTAAATTTATAGTTATATTTTTTTGTTGAAAAGAATCATCTGAAGACGAAGATAAACATATTATTCTTCCATTATTTTAAAATAGACGGATATAAAACGATTCAAATAAAATATGGTAGTTCTAATTGTTAGCAAATTACTACATGATGACCAACGCCATATATCATAAATTATCTTAAAATATCTAAATTCTGATTAAATTTTTCATTAAAATTTTAAAACAATATCATTTTAAATTTTTATACTATTTAAATTAACTAATATAATATTTTTAAAGTATCTGTATCCTTTTTGAATACAAAGTTGATTAAGATACAAATACTTTTAAATAATATATATCTTAGATACTGGATACAAGATACTTTCCAAAATTTAAAAAAAGATAATCTTGTATCTTAGATACCAATATCCGCGTTACTGCCAAACCCTTGGATATCGGGTATTATATTTGACCTAAACTAATTTTTCAGATATTTATATTAAAATATTTATTAAATTCTTCGAAATATTAATAGAATTTTTAATTACACCCACCTCCACGTTTCTCTAAAAAAGAGATTTTTGTGAGATATAATCCGAATATTTTTATTTGTTTAATTATTGCTCACATTATAATTTTGCACAATATATATATATATATATGTATTTAATAAAAACTATTCAAATTTATAGCTATTTACTTAAAACGTTTAATAAATGAAATAAATTATTTATAATTATTTAAAAATGAATTTTCTCCTAAAAACATTTCATTATATGGTGGTATTTTATCATTAGTATGCTGCATCATTTCTTTAGGCATTATCATTGAGTGATGTTTGAGGAAAGGTATTTCGCTATTAATGCCACCTAGAGAAACTAAAGATATATAATTATAAATAATAAGATACCTCTTATAACAAAATATTTGATTTAATTTTAATTTATCTGAAGATTTAATAATTCTTAACAGGGGTGTTCCTAAATACTGCCTCAAAACTTTTTAGATGGGCCAGCTGTTCTTGGCTAACACGAAATTCAAATCAATTTGTGAACCATGGATTATATTCTGAACACCTTTCGGTTTATTATTACTCTTTTATATTTTAAAAACATTATTATTTTTTTGTCCAATCATTAAAAAGTAATGTTGTAATCATCTGTTTTGTTAACGCGGATTTAGCACTGATATTTGTTTTTACATTCGCGTAATGTTTTGTTTTCGGATATATATTAATTTAATGATTAGCCCAATTATGAAAGTCTGAATTTCCTTTTTGTTTAAAGATTATATATTTGTTGTTATTCTGATTATTAGTATTTATGTAATTTTGGTATGTTTATAGTTTTTATATAGATTATATATTATATTATCTTTGATATTGTATGCCCCGCATAAAAGAGTGAAAAATTGTATTATATATTCACTAGTCTTTTTTTCCCCCTAAATGGTTTCTAGATTAGTGTTAACCATTACTTTAACTCTACTTTCTTAAGATGAAAAGGACCAAGGTGTAAAAACTAACATAAAATAATATGATAAATGGTTATGAGATAATATAATGAAAATAAATTTTGAAAATATTTTATATTCACATTATATTTTACATTTGATTTACAAATACATATAATTGAATATCCTATCTACCTAAAAAAAAATGATTGGTTTGCTTTAACCATAAGAAGAATTAAATTGGTGTGATATTATGGTGAAATATTTTTAAAGTCAGCTAGAGTTCGACTGAAAAAATATATAAATTATTTTATTCACGAAAATTAGATGTAAATTTCCTAGCTTGTAATAAGTCCTAAAAGTTAATTTACAATTTAAAAATTTAATAATAATATATCCATCATTAGTTGGTATAAATGTTGTTAAAGATAGCTAATTTTTTAAAAGGTTAGCTCAATATTTCAGCCAGAAAAATGTTGAAGCCTCAAGAAATCTATAATAAATGTTCACACTTTTGTGCCATCTGTGAGCATTAGGTAATTATTTAACTCTAGCCCACTTTAATATCACTAAGCCACGATGATAATTTAATATTTATTGTTCATTGTAACATTTACCTTAACAAGCTTTTAACGATACAGCAATATGATAATACAAGATAATTTAAATATTTTTTGATATATTTAAATTGTTTATATTTTAAAAGATTATGATAACTCATCTCACATTCATGTGCAAAAATACAAAAACTAATCATATTCAATAATTCTAAGCCTTATACGAATCTACGATAGATTATTGAGCTCTGAATTGTAAAGTCATAATTTTATAGCTTGAAACTTGTCAGTAGAAATCAACATATCCTCGGCTTGAAAAAATTTTTTTTGGTCGGGCAGATAATACCTATAGCCCGTTTTAATAATATTTCATATAGGTTCCAAATATTTTGCGAGCTAGATTGCTCAAATTTCTGCCCGAGAGTAGAATAATATTTTTATAACTCCACAAATGGTGTTACGGTTACGACTAAAATTTAAAATATTTTCTATTTTAACCCTAAATAAACCTTATTAAATGTTATTTATACTTTATGAATCTAACTCGTATTTAAAAGGCTTCTTCTCGTTTCAACTAATTTTAATATTATTATTGCATGGACAAAAATAAACATATTAATTCCTAAAAATGAATTATTAAAAATAAGGTATATTTATGAAAATGATTTTTGAATGGTTATCTTCTCCAACAATACAAATTTCGATAAATACGTTTTGGGAATGAGATAATAGGTCGATATGGGATTTATTTAAAAAAAACTTATTTAAATCCAGCAGTTAATAGTTTTGTAGGAACTAAACATTAGCGTGCTGTGTTTAAGGCTTTGTAAGATGTAATTACATCTTATTTTCAGTTTTGTTGCCAAGAAATTGAAACGGTTAAAAAAATTTAAATTTTTATATTCAACAAAAACGAAAACCTGCTAATTCGTCTTCTTTCTTTTGTCCTTTACACTATATACATAATAATAAATTTAAATTTAAGAAAAAAAGGAAGGAAATGGATGCTGGATTATGATAATATAATATAATATACTTTTAAAAAGTCCATGATATGCTGCAATCTCGCGTCATGATGCCCAATTTCTTCCAACTCAGTTAAATATACGTACAAGCTTTTCATACAATTATCATAGCCTAATTTACAGTAACCATCAAATATTGAGACCATATCATCACCGGATAAATTTTTGCCTATCATTATTATAGGTATATATAATATATATATAAATATACATGCATTATAATATTAATTTAATTTAATTGTCCTTGTTTTTACAAATCTATGGGACATTAAACTCCGAGATAAAATAAATAAAATTGTGATGTTTAATGATTAAATTTAGTCGATTTAGACATAACTCAATCGAGTTTTTGGTCTAAAAATTGACTCCAACCCAGAGAAATAAAATTGGTTCACCAATGAATCTTTTTATAATTTACTTCAAAAATTGAACCCGACCAAGGCCGACCCAAAATTTAAAAAATATTCTAGGCCTGGTCTAACTCAAACCAATTTTTTTTTAAATAGGCCGACACAGACTTACTTTTTGCAAAAATCTGATTCACCAAAAATAAATAAAAACAAATATTCTGTAAAATAATTAAATTAAATAAAAAATAAATTTATATCAAAAACAAAAAAAACTAAAAAGTTGTTAATTTTTAAACATTTAATTATAAGATATTGTTTTAAATTTAAAAATAAAAATTTTTTAAAAATAAATAAATTAATTATTATTATTTTTTTAAAAAAAATATTTATTCGATCAATTTAGTGGACCAACCCCAATTCGAGTTTATGGTGGGGTTATTCGACTTCCAACTTTTAGTCGTGTTGAACTCGATTGATTAACAACACTCAATAAAAATTATCAGAGAAATTCGGGTGTTCAATTAGACTTCTATGAGTGGCTGGCACTAATATTTCAACATTTAAACTTGGGAGGAAAAAAAGAAAATTAATAGGCTCACTCGAGCCTCCTGCTTCCTCTAATCTAACTATTGCCCCATTATTATCATCTTAATATTGTATTGTGCAATAAAACAACTGTCATTATTATTTGAATTGGACCCCTAAAAATGAAATTTATTTGAAATTTAAATACCATTTTATACAATAAATTTAAAATAAATAATAATGTAGCTATGTAATAAGAAAGAAGATCCCAGAGACGTTATAAAAGAACAATTTAAAAGAATTCATACAAATTTGGTGAACTTAATCGCCCCATCCATTTTTAACAATGGAAAAGAACTTTTATATAGGCAAAATATAAGAGAAATTGATAAGATTTAAAGTTTTTATTTTTGTAACTGCAAAACTCAATTCCATTTTTACTCCGGAGAGCAATTTGTACTAGATTATTAATTAACGAATTTATTGCTAACATCTTTTCCTAATGAGGCTCAAAAACATGAGTAATAAAAAATATATTGAAAAATTGTTTTTTTTATAGTCTATGCTCTTATCTTCCATATACGAGAATATTATATGAAATATTCACTTCTTTAAGAAATTAGAGATTGAAGAATAGTTTTATTTATGAAGCATAAGTAAAAGCTTTCCCGATAAGAAATTTTAACGGTATCCAAACTAGTGTTGTTAAAGGGCTCAGTATTTTTTAAAATGGTTCACAATATTTACGCCAAAAAATAATAGCAACCCCGGAAATTTTGCTATGGTAGAAAGGTTTGGACATCATCTACTAACAAAATCTTGAGGATTTCGCTGTATTTTTTGGCCAAAATATTGGGTTCGCCGTTTTTAGAATATTGAGTCGTTAACAGCACTTATCCAAGCAATATTTAAATAAAATTCCTTAGGCCCATTGAAGGATATGTCCTTGTGACTGAAGCTTTTCCAAAGTTAAGGTGGAAATTAGAATTTATTTATAAATGTTTAAATACATTTAGGCACAACCAATAGGGAATCAGAGGTGAGTTAAATACTTTGAATCGATCTTAAAGGGAAGATAAGGTGGGGTGAAAGTGTGATCTCTGCTGAAAATTTCAATGAACTTAAATTAATTATTAAAGGGATCTGCTAAAGTATCATCATCTGAATCCCACATATTGGGGGTTAAGGTTCGTTCTTACCTATTTTTTGATCATTTTATTTATCCCAATATAGAAGAAAGGGGGTTTTAATGGATTGCCTTAGGGAATTCTTACGTTATTTAGTCATTGATGAATTTAAAAAGGGGTGTGTAGACATAGCTAACTGAGCATAAACCTTGTATTCTCTGAGATTTAATGTAAGTTGAAACAGAAAGGCCCCTTGAGTTTATTGAATATATTTTTTTTATAATCCAGCTTCAGAATTTATGTTTCTGGGAGAGATTTTAGATAAATATCTTTGTGTTACCAGGACCTTGAAATAGCCTGATTGTTTAAAAATATGTTGGTTGTAGAGTGTAAACTAAATTTATGGGGTTTTAATGAATAATCTCATGTTCCATAGTATTTATTTATTTTAACTTAAATAAACACTTAATTTTTAAAAGCTAAGAATTTTGAGACAGATTCTAAAGATCATAGTTTACTTGTGAAGAAAATCTTTTCAAGTGAATATACAAAAAAATGGGACATGATGTAAATCTTGGAATAAAAGATAATTGTGGAAAATCGGAATGGATATAAAATCTGCCCAGGATATTCTATGAGAGATGGTAGAATTTGGCTTAAAGTTGGGAAAGAGGGCCTGAACAGGGAGTAAATATTGTTTAATTGCGGGTTGATAAATTTTCTAACGGGAGGGCGATGTTATTTTAGAAAGCTAGCTTTGACGACACGAAATTACTTATTGCGCTAAGGGCATGTACCTAAGAATAACAAAAATAATAAAATATTAATTGATTAAATCTTGCTAATAGAACCTTATTTTTTAAGTTTTTTTAGGCTTTTTTATTTTTGTATTTAAATTTTCAATCTAAGGAAATAATTTTCGAAACCATAAATACATAACTTTTATAATTTAATACCATAATGTATCAGATTCCGACTTCTAGCTTTAAGCTACATTTTTAAGAATGTGGTTAAAATTTGTGAAAAGCTTGGATATTATTGTAAAAGAAATTATGGAGGATTTTAGGGTTCTTTAAAAAAGGGTTTTGACTCTCTTATTTACCCCTTCACATTTGATGGAGGTAACATGCGATAGCGATATGCACTAAATATTGATTTAGTAACTCAAGCTTACTTAAGCCATTATATTACGGCATAAATTCTTAATATATCTTAATTAAGAAAGGTCTATTAATATGCCTCTCAAACTCAATCAACAAAATAATATACTTTCCAGAATGATCAATAAATTTTATTAAATGGATTAATTAAATCTAATCTTGTAAAATTAAAGAGTTATTTAAATAGATAATCATATATATTTTTTTTAAATCAAATTTTTTATATTTTTATATACTTTTTGGTAATTTTTTGGTTTGATAAGATACAGCTTTTACATATGCTAGAAGACCCTCAGCCACTTCGTTATCCGATATTTCATTATTTTCAGACTATAATACAAAAAATAATATATATATAAATTATAAACTAACGTCTAAAATATCGCTGATATCTGGGACGTATTTTCCAATATGCTTTAGTAAATTATGGATTTTTCGCGATCTTTCATTCTTGGTATCATCGTAACTCTGAAACGCATATTGGGCGTAGACAATTTAACAGATTAATATAATATATCATATTGTTATTTTTTTTTACCGTTTCTGAAGTGTTAACTACACTGGTTTCGTCCATACAGATGATATTTTTATTTAATATAATTTCATATATCTACAGATCCCGTCAAAATAATATTATAAGAATGGTAATTTCTAAAAAAAAAATAATAAAAAATAAATTTAAATCAATATAACGCTATATATTATTACTATAATACATGATTACCAATCTATTTTATGAAGATTACCTTATATCACGTGTTACAAATTTTTATCGCCATTAAAGTGTAAAAAAAAAATTTTAATTTTTTTTAAATATTTATTTTATATTGAATTCTTATAGGCATTCAACGGCTGATTCGTTTAATTCTTGTTGGGCTCCTGTTCCAAAATGTCCATTTGAGTGGTATGAGCTGAATAATGTCTGCTATTTTACTCCTAAATTTTCTTTAAACTACGAAGACTCAGTTAAACATTGCTTAAATATTAAACTCCGATCACATGAATTTACAATAATGTTATCCCTGAGAGCACAAATACAGACTGAATCAGTTTTAAAATACGTTATACCAAATATCAGCAGGAATATCTTTGGCGGAAGTGAAGAATTTTGGATTCTCGTAACTAAATATTCTTCTATCAAGTCTTTAATATTTGGGGAAAAAAGCAACGCAAATTTAAAATCGAGTTTAGAGGATACCAATAACCAGACCATAAATTGCAATTATATAAGGAGAGATAGTAATATAAGAAGTTACGTAGTTGATGATTCAGATTGTAGTGACTTAAAAAAATTTGTCTGTGAAAGTGGCAGAGGTGCTTCAGAAATATGTTCAGCCAACGCCGAATGCGTAACGCACGATAATGCGTCTTCTCTCATCAAACAATTCTATTGCGTGTGCAATAAAGGTTTTAAAGGTAAAATATTCTTTGTTGTTAAAACTATTCAGATAGAAACATAACTTTCCTTCTTTACCGCTGTCATTAATATTGATCATCTAAAAATTTATAGTATTTATAAAGATTATTATCAATATCATAATTACTATATTTTTAGTCATCCATTATGTAAAACTAAAGTTTTTCTTGAATTAGACATAAACAAACTCGTGTAAATATAGATATAAAAAGATTCAACCACTTAAAAAAAAGAGAAGAAGATTAATCTTTTTAAAAAATAATATTGGATTTATTAAATGTATCTTTAAATAGATACAGATTAAGCTAAAATTCTATCTATATACAAGTTATTTTTATAATAATATTTCTAAATACTATGAAAATAAAACAATTTTATACATAACAACTCTGCCAATCTACTGTCATTAGGTATAGAAAGAGGCGTAATACTAAAAAAAAAATAATCAAATCATTGTTATTCGTATTCAACTATTACATTGTAATAATTCCATTCATGATAATAATTTAAAAAATATTAATATACAGGTTTAATAAGCGTGACCAACTGTGTGTAATCATCAGCAAATAGCCCACTTTGTATATAATAAGATTTTTGCCTTTCCCTTTACTAATTGATAACATAGTTATTTAATTTAACATTGTCTATTAAGTGCCACGATGTCCTGCTATTTTCATCGTTGCCATAGACGGAATTATGACTATTCTTGATTTTTATCTTACAAGTATTCGTTTTTATTAAAACATAGATCATGTAGGCACTGCAAAGTACTAATCCAAAAAATTGATTCCTTTCTAAAAATTTCTTAATCTTCTCTAAAATCATTAATAGATGAAATACACAACTATGATATTTTTTTCAAATCAAAAAAACTTTAATCAGACAGAATATGATGATTCTATTTTTTTTTTCAATTTTATAAACCATCGAATAGAAATCTATATTAAAGAATTTAATGGTAATTATAGATCTACTTTACAAAAAGATATAATACATTCTCTAACATATAAAAATATCGTAAAAGTACCAATGAATTATCTTTGACATGAATGGCCTTATTGAATAACTAAGCAGGAATAGGCTCCATATGAGATTGGGAGAGAGTTGGCACGAAGATTGGAATTAATTCCCATTATTTCCTTCCTAATTCTTTATCAAACCTGTTTTATTTAATTTGTTCTTTATTCAAAATCTGTCATCATAAATTACTTTTTTTAAAAAAATCTTAAACTTTTAGCGAAGGTTTAAGAACTCGATTTATATTTTTTTGGCTATCAATTTGATTTAGACATTTGTCACAAATACTAAAATAATTGAATTCTGTCAATTTCATAGATTGATATATGGAATTTTTTTTAAATTAGGTGATGGGTTAACTTGCAGGCAGAATGAAGGCGGACTAACGAATCTAGAAATAGTTTTGTATACACTACTCATGTTTATCGGCGCAGTTCTTTTGGGAATACTCCTTTGGTTATTTACTCGAAACCTATTCAGTTGGAATCCTGAATTTTCTGATGAACAAAAAGATCATTTTTATAAGTATTTATTCTCTTATTTAAAAAAAAAAATTTTTTTTTGTGTATGTTTAGGATTTGATCATTTCATTTTGAGCGGAATGCGTGAGAATTTCTCAATTTTAAATCATTTACGATGACGATATTTAAAATTTTAGAACTTTATTTTGACCAGAAATGTATTCCAAACCGATATATATGAATCTTAGATCAATATTCCTATGGGGAAAATTGTTGGAAAATTTTTAGGGTAGGTAATATTTCCGGTAAATTTAAAAATGGTCTCCATAAATGATTTAAGATTGAGAGGTTCAAATATGATACCGGATAGATCGTTGTTCCATAAAAAACTTTATGACTACATATGGTTTTCATTTATTATATTTTAATCTAGAATTTTTAAATGATCAAAAAAATATAAAAAATTTGGAATAAGATAACACTATTAATAAGTTAATTACCCATATTTTACCATTATCGAATAAATTTTTTAAATTAAACATTTCAATATAATGCTATTCTTTTTTTTAACCCCCATAATTAAATTTAATTATTATAGGACTTTAAATTTACAGTCTGGCGACAAAACAAATCTTAATACTGCAGATAATTCCAAAGCAAAGTATAGCAAAATATTGATTTATATTAATTTAATACATATAGAATGTTACCTAGTAAGATATAATTTTAAAGTTGTAAAATATTATTTGAAATTTATTTAAATGAATTAAAAGTGATAGTAAAAACGTTTGAAAATAATACTTCGTAAATCGCCATAATTTTTAAAATATAACCATTAACTTATATCTCAAGAAATAATAAATATTAAGATTTGTTATTTTTATGGGAATATTATTACATTCTTATATATTATAAATTTAAAATAATTTGCTTGAGATATGGCAAAAATCTTTTGCAGCGTTTGTTTTTAATGGATGAGATTGTATTTTACAATTGACATTATACTTTATGAGTAAAATATATATATATGTATGTATACTTATATTATTTCACAAACATTTTTAAGCCTTTCGCGACCTCGCACTATTTTTGATATCGAGAAGCCAACTATCCCCGAAATGTTCAAAATCAAAGAAAATATTGTTAATTAATTTGCATTATTTTTTAATACATTATAATACATATATGTATAACGAAAAAACCCTATTTTAATAGGGCATTACATCTAAATAAAAATAATCTAAACAGCTATATCCAAGATCAACGTAACCGCGTATGATTGATATTCAGGTTTCTACATGACTCTGGGAGGGGGCCTGGTGCATACGCTTCCCATATATGCAGAAAAATATTTTTTGATAATCGAACTAAGATGGAGAAGAATTATAGATGAATACAGCTATTCGCTTTTTCATTTATTAATTAAAATCGTATATAAATAAAACCTATTAACCATCTCAAACACAGTCGAAAGAGTGAAGACATATCCGTATAATATACAATTAGTCGAAACTAAACTAAGTAGCACATGTTTAAAATATTTGAAGGCATAGCTTGATACTTTTTAAAAATAATACTGATAAAATTTTTAAATATTGCAATAGTAGATATTTTTTTTTAAACTATTGGGTTCATAAATATCATAATCATAACTATGTAAATTGAAATGCACGTATTTTTAATAGAAAAATAATAATATGACCAAAATATATTTGTAGAATTCCTTAAAGTTTTATAACTTCTGAAAGTTTAAAAACTCTTGAAATTTTAAAAATAGGTTTCGACTAATAGGACACGAAGTAGGGCTTAAAATATATTTTGAATGTGTTGTTTATTATAATAAAGAATATATTATCATAATATTTTCAAAGCATATATATTTCTTTATTTTTCTAAAATATGTGATAAAATAATATTTCTAATCTAAATTAATTTTAAATATATGAAAGAAATATCTAAATATCTTCTTCGTTTTATATTTTTATATTTTAATTCATCAATTTTCCCAATGCCTCTACCATATCTATAAAATTTATCAAATATTCTCTTTTTTTTTAATAGTTAATCATATTTTTATACTTGGATGAGTTGTAAAATTTGGTGGTCCATCTAAAATCATTAAAGCCAAAATTAATTTTTCATAAAATTTATAAGGTTACTATGAGTTTTCTTGCAAGTGACTTGAGATGCTTTGTCTATATATGTTTTTTTTAATGTTATACATTTCATTTTTATTCATATAAAATTAAAAATAGATCATACCCTCTTTCCAACATGCGTAATGAGATCCATCTGTCATATAAAAAATAGATTTTATAATAAGTTCTTATTTAAAGATTAAATTGATTTTATATTTACAAATAGTTATTATTATAAGTCAAAATAAAACCTCCAAAAATACATTAAAATTTTGTTTAATAATTTTATTTTAAAAATGATGCTTTTACTAATACTACCTCAGAATTTTAAATATCATATTAATATAAACATTTTCTAAGTGTATTTTCTATCAAGAAAACGTATTCTTATAATCTCTCTATACATGCAGTTGAATTTATTAGGGGATATTATAACAGGAAAAACTAAATTTTGCCCTTTTTTTAGTAAGAGAAGAAAAAAAAGTACCAACTAAGGATGACAAGCAACTTTTGTCAAGGGAAGGAAAAAAGATCATTGAAATTAAGTAGGATGTACAAAGGCGCTATTCCTTAGAATTAAATATAATGGGGATGGGGTAAATATCATTTGGATTTCCTATTTTTTGCTGCAAATTTTTTTAAATATTTTTTTCCCCTTTTTTGATGCTAATTTTAATTTGGCAGAGGGTATGAAATAATGAAATTATTATTATTATTATGGCTAAAGAAAGGGGTGGGGATTAGAGTGTTTTTTGCAAGAACCAGAAAATATACCTAATACAAATTCAACGATATTTTATGTTCCGAATAAATAAAATTTTATACGGAAAACATTTTAAAATAAAGTTGAAAAAAACAATCTTCTTTCAATAGTTTTCGTTGTATTTAGTCGATCCGATCCCACTTCTGATATAGTAAAATGGTAATATAGTTATAAAATTGGATTGTGAATTGAAAGTATAAATTTTTTTTTATAAAAATGTAATTTTTAATACCATACCTTCATTTTTGCCACTACATTTTTGGTATTCATCTATTTAAAACACATAATATTTTACTAATATATATATATGTAATGTAAGTATAACTCTCTAATCAAAAAAATTATTCAGTACATTCTGGAAATAATTAAATCTAAATGTAAAAACTTCGATACTTTTGGTATTCATAATTTTTAAAAAATATCTTAAATTATATTATATAGATAAACATGAAAAATAATTGACGATAAAATATGCCTTGATAAATGTATCGAAAATATCTTTTATATGTATTTAATCTTATTTGTTTTTTATTTAAGTGTATATTAAATTAAATTTATCAACATAAAAATTTTTTAATAAATTTACTTTCCATCTCTTCCTCTTTGCACTCTAATCTGAGAGTCAACAACATGAACAAAGCTACTATCATAAACAGTTTATTCATTGAATTGGTTAAAAAGGTTATTTTTCTTAAAATTTGAATTATAAAGGTAAGATCTTTTTTTATATAAATAGAATCATGACTTCTTACTTTTAGTGCTTAATAAGAATGACTTCGATTATATAATTTTTAAAATATAATTTTATATTTTTTTCAAAAACATTAAATTAAGCCGTGAGCCTAATATTTTAATAATCGATGATTATTAAAATCGTTTTTGATTTCTATTTATAATAATATTGGATCGATTCTAAAAAATATACTTTTCAAAAAAAAGATTTGTGTCGAACGCCTCAAATATAGAATAAAATAGAGTTGACTAGGAAATATAATAGATTATGAGTTGATTCGAAAACAGATTAGAATCGGCTTCACAAATATAGTTAAGGTTAGTGTTGTTAAACGGCTCGTTTTGAGCCGATTTTTAAAAACGGCAAACTCATTATTTCGTCCAGTAAAATATTATGCAAGCCTGAAGATTTTGGGTATAGAAGGAACAAAGGTCTTGACAAACATCATCGAAATCTCAAGGCTTAGGTAATATTATTCTGGTTACAATATTGAGTTAGCCGTTTCAAAAAATCGGCTCAAAATGAGCCGTTTAACAACACTAGTTAAGGTGGTCGACTCATTTAGCCGCGTGATGTGAAGTAAGTTTTTACAACTTAAATAAAAATTAGGCTGGTGTCTGAGTTGAATCGTCTCTGAGGTGTTTTTTTAAAAAAAAAAAATTTATCTAATATGGTGCTTCATAAACATCTGCTCACCCGCTAGCGAATTATTTATAGGGTTATTAATAAAAAATTTAACTGACCCTACATAAAATTATTTATATCATTTCATTATTATTTAACTAGTTTCAACAATCATTCGAAATTTTTAATATTAAACAAATGACTATTACATTAATTTGTACCAAATAACCCTTAAAAAAAATCTCCCATACACCAATTTTAACCAAAATTATATGTTAAACCGTTTGTGATGTATGTAAGGATACACAGATGAATAAAATATTTTTTTCCAAATATTTGGTATAACGCTCAAATATTAATATGCGTATTCGTTATTTTGTAAAACAGACATGCACCTGCGTGTAGTGAAATCACTCGCGGTTATTAACCCATGGGCCAATGAATGTAAGCAATCTTAAAACCACTTTTCCTACCTCTAATTTTTTTTTTTTAAATATTAAATTTCGAACAAAACAAAAAAGCATTTATCGTAAAGTTATTTTTATTTTCAATATTATTAAATGTGTGATTAAATTTAAAAAAATATAATGTAAAAAGATATTTATAGGAGGTATGGGGTAGAAGTGGCTGGCTCGCCATGATTTTTTTTTTTAAAGAAAATAGGATTTAAGAATAAAATCAAACAAATTTAATATCGATACCTACAAGAGATACCATTTGCATTATCCGCCCTAATTTTTCGAAAAAAAAATGTTTTTGGCCAAGCCCGGAGTTTATATTTTTGGGCTCGATCCGGTCTTTCTTTTAAAAAAACGGCCTGGCTTTGATTTTAAAAAAAATATTTTACATTTATTTTTAATTTTTATAACTAATAATAATGGTGATTTAAAATATTCGGCTTAAAATATACCAATCAAGTCCGACTCGGGTAGTTAAAAAAAAATTAAAATACACCCATCCCGGGTGCAGATCACAGATTTTGTCTATTCCTTAATCTATATAAAATTAAATTTGAAAATCAAAAATTTATAATAGTTTTTGATTTGATTAACTCGCAGAAAGTTTTTTTTTTTCGGGTCGGTCAATACTTGGTATATTTTGACTAGCAATATATATACTGTATTAACTGGTTAGTGTATAATGTTTTTAAAAATGTCACAATATAGAATATGTGTTATAAGGAACTGATATTTCTTAATTTAAATAGTCAACACATTTATTTATTTAGATTATGTGCATCTTGACCAATCTTTTAATATTTCAGACAATAAAGTGGGTTTGCCATTGCTTACAAATACAAACTCATATTATGAGAGGCAAAATTATTATAAACAAACATTTTTATATTTTGCTCTCATTCAATTCGAACAACACCATAAGAAAAAAATAAGAATAACTTCCCTATTTTTATCAGATTCTTTCGAACGAATTCCAATTTAAACCGAGCATTTATTAAACAATTTAATTTTTACATATTTAATAAAAAAATTATAAATAAATTTATTCGCCTAAATTAATTTTGTGCATAATTGCTCGTTTTAAATGGGAATTTGTTTGGAAAAAATGGGGTAAAAATAAAGGTATAATGACATTTATTTCTATTATGTTCGCATTAAATTATAAAAAAAAATGTTGCTTACTTATTTTGTTCTCTTATATAATAGCAGTTTCTGTTTAAAAACAACCTCAAACCCTATATTTGTCAAACCAAAGGAGTAGTGTTGTTAAATGGCTCATTTTAAGCCGATTTTAAAAACGGCTAACTCAATATTTTATCCAAAAATATTACGTAAGTCTGAAGATTCTGCTCATAGAAGAAACAAAGGTCTAGACATATATTAACCAAATCTCGAGCCTTAGGCAATATTTTTCTGGCTAAAATATTGAGTTAGCCGTTAAAAATCGGCTCAAAACGAGCCGTTTAACAACATTAGAAGGGAAAGAAAAGGAGAAGAAAAAAAACGAATAAAATAAATATGTATTTATTAATATTTACTTGTCAAAATGTAAAAAAAACAATTTCTAACAAATCACGTAATTTTCTTGAATATTGAGTTAGCCGTTAAAAATCGGCTCAAAACGAGCCGTTTAACAACATTACAAGGGAAAGAAAAGGAGAAGAAAAAAAACGAATAAAATGAATATGTATTTATTAATATTTTCTTGTCAAAATGTAAAAAAAACAATTTCTAACAAATCACGTAATTTTCTTGAATTCTATTAGTGAATCCTCGTATTACCTGCTTTCTTTCAGCTAATACGCTAATTGACTGTTTTTTTAAGTTTATATGCGAAAATAGGTGATTTAATTATACACTCAATATTTCTATTTAATGTTGAAAGTATTTTATTGAACATAAATATTTAATTTCGAGGTGAGTGTGCAACATCATTGTACTTTTCTCTTATTTTGACGGGGCTCTTTCCCCCCAAGTTTTTTTTTCTCCTAAGATATTTATTTTCGTGAATACCTTTTTTCCGAAAGTTTTTTTTTTCCGCCGTTATTTATTTTTCGAAATTTTTTCTTTTTAGAAAATCCAATTCTAAAATACATAAACTGCTCTCTCGTTTTTGATCTCGTGAAAATAATTTTAAAAAATATATAGATCCTTCGATTTTTAATGATCAGGAATAAGGTTGTTTTATTAATTGTCCCAAAATTTAATACTGAAAATTGTTATAGCTTTATGGTAAAAAAAAATGGATAAGATTAATAATATTTCATATATATTCAAAAACGAAAAATATATTTTTTATTATTATTAAAAAATGTTCATCCATTTACGAATACAAATAAAAAATTATTCGATTCGTATTATATGATATGATAATAAAAGTTAAGAATAATAATATTATTCATAATTTATTTTGTGTGTATATTTATACAAGTTTTTAAAAATTCTCATTCAGAGAGAAGATTAGTTTGGAATATTAGTGCATTGTTTCATATCTTGGATTAAAATATTTATTTATCAATGGTGAAATATATAATATTCTACTTTTAATTATACTATAAATTTTTTTATATAAATGATTCAATTATCTATGAAAATAACATCAATTTTTATTTTATTAACCTTGTATATAATATTTTATGAAATAAACTATAGGTCGATAGATTAAATGTGTATTTTCAGGGGCGTAGCTAGCCTTTACAATCTCAGGGGGCTCAACTAAAAAAATTTTATGGGGGCTTCGCCCCCAATGCCCCCCAATTTGCGCGCCTTAGGCCTGCTTTTGCCTGGCCTTCGGCCGGGTTTTATATTAATATATTATACTTTTTTAAAATTTACTAACCCTAAATTATTATTCTGAATGTCATTTATTATATTATGCATACAAAATAAACTAGTATATAAAAATAATGTTTTTTAATAGAAAATCTATTTATTACAATATAAAATATTTTCTATTGTTGATATGAAATGATTTTGCGTCTAAAGAATAATAAATGCTAAAAAAGGTTAATTAATTCATATATGCCTCAATTGATAATAGTTTGTAAAAACTACATAATATATTATAATTCTTAGCAACTTACATTGACAAAAGGTCATGAAACTAATATAACTCCCTATTACCATTTTAGACAATGTTTTATAGAATGGACTAATAAGAAAAAATTTATAGACCTTACTAAATCTACAATTCTTGAAGAAGAGAATATAAACGACATCCAAATCATAAAACTATATGGTGGTTAGAGCTTCCTCTTAGATGACATGATAGAACATAGATAATTAATCGAGAAAATTATTGTATGATATTAAATTTCTAAAAGATTATCTTCCATTTTCAATGTTATATAAACAACTACACAGTTGACCTATTGCTTATCTAAAATATGCGATTATATGCTCTCACTCTCAGCAGCTGTAGTAATAGTCCTATCCATGACACTCACGATGGTAACCCATCACAATTAATTCTGTTAGATAAATTGATACAAAAAAACATTAAAACCTTTAGAAGAAATTATGCAAATATATTGAAGCCTTGAGTTATTTACACGGCAAGGATGCCATATTAGAAATGAAACATTTTGTAACTACAAAATAAGAATCAGAGTGATATCATGAAAGCAATTAAGTTTTTATATAATATTGTCGCACCATCTCTAATTGGTATATCTTAAAATAATAGTAGTTTGTAATAATATCAAAAATATATTTGTATTAAAGATTTAACTCAAATCTTTTCGAAGAAGAAAAATATAGTTTCCTAAAAACACGTAAAAAAAGAGAAGAAAAGATATTTAATTTATTACATCTATTATGGGATGAATAATATTAATACGTTTAACTTTAATTAAATTTTAAATAAATAGATGGAGATAAATATTTGTAAGAAAATTGTTACTAATATTAATTATCAAAAGCATTTATTAGTAAAATTTTAAAAATATTAACTGTAATATATTATATAACTGTCAGATACGTCTGTAAAAGTGGCATTTACTTAATATTTTATAAAAAATTATATATAATAGAGGATTATATACTATATGTCTACATACTTTTTATTAATAAATCTCTTATATATATTTGGATTTGGACCTTGAAAATAATTTTAGGAAGAGACATGATAATTAAATTTAAAAATCAATAATATAGTTGATTAGTGATTTGAACTCGGCTAAAATATTTAATTATTAATTTTCAATTAATAAATGATTAAATTTATTAGGTTATATAATAATTTATATGATAAAAGTCAAATAAGCTTCAACTGTTTAAGCTAAATTAATATTTAATGAGTGATACTGTTATATTTTTAACACAGAATTTGATTGCAAGCTGACATAGTATAATTTATATGTAATAATCTAATCTATTAATTAAAATAGTATTCATATTTAATAAAAATTAAGATAGTCTTATTAATTTTTTAATAAAATGAAATCTATATATTACTCAATAGAATTATAAAAGAAATTATTCAGAGGGCAATTAAAAATTTATTTTTAGCTCAAGGAGATATTAAGGAGCCATTTAAAAAAAAATTTTTGTTTCAGGGGACTATTCAAACTTTTTAGGGGGCTCGAGCCCCTTCGTCCCCGCCCCCTAGCGTTGCCACTGTGTATTTTAATATCTGATTTTGAATCGCGATTCAATTGTTTGTCAGTTTCTGCATTCGTAAAAATTTCCTGGTTATTTTTGTAAGTATTTTATTTTTAAAAGATTATGGAAATCTGAATTACCATGATGTTTTCCTCTATATTTAAGATTTCTTAAAAATGATTAAAAGTTTATTTATAATTATCATATATATTTAGAATACGAAGAAAATAAGGTTCGCTTAGCAGAATCCAAAGTGATTGATTATTTTAGTATAAATACTTTTTATATATAAACCTTTATATAATTCATAAATTTTATAGTAATGTATTTTCTTTCTTATAGTCAATTACCATAAAACCAAAACAACAACTATAAAATTGATTTCTATATAATAATTAAAAATAAAATTTACAAAATAAATCGTGAAAATATAATTTTCAGTTAATATAGCACACTTTGATTAAGATTTTACTCATACTAACACCTAATATAACAATAATAAATATAAATTTTGATAAATTAATGGTTGAAAATGAATAACTTCTGTAGTATTCGTTTCAATATTACTTACAATTAATTTTTCGTTATGAATGATATAAATTTTAATTTAAAAGCTAATCGTGGAGATTAGATAGCATTTATTTGGTGGTCCAAAATACCCTCTCTACTCCAAAGTAAAATTGACAATTGTGGATTTGGAGCTTACAAACATAAAACGAAGGAACATTTTTTTGATAATTAATTATGAATAAATACAAATTCTTGATATATTTAAATTTTTTTTTACCATAATAACATTTTAAATAAATTTTACTTGGATCTTAATAATATAGTTTAATATATGAAAAATATTAGTACCCAAAAACATCTTCATTTATCCAATCTGATAAAATCGCGCTAAATTTAAAATCATGCGAAATTGTTTTTAACTCTAAACCGTAGATGACATCATCAACATCAATAATATATATGCCACATTTTGTAGACGAAAGTAAATTTATACACATAAAATTTTAAAATGATTAATAAATTTTAGATAATTTACTTAATGTAAACAAAACACCTCCACATATAATATATGAAGAGGATATTATATCTCCAAATGCAAATTTAAAGATGCTTGTAAGTGTTATGAGTCCTGAAATTAAATCCAAACGTGTTGAAAATGAAATTGATTACTATTATGATAAAGAAAATATTTTATTAAATGAAAATTCATACATTTCAAATAATGATAATTCGAGTAATTTGTTTTGTATTAGAAGCTCCAAATCTTTAAATATACTATGCCAAAAGTAGTATTAACCATGTTTAAACATTTATATATTAATGTTTAGATTTTTAGCTTTGTATCCTGATTACCCCAAAGATATTAAATATATAATACAATTAGATCAAGTTGCTAGCCAACTAAGTTATAATAAAATATATTGTTTAAATAAAGTTCTCTCCTATAGAGGTTGAAAGAAGAAGGATATATGATATCATGAATATATTGGAAAGTTTGGAAATGGCAACAAAATTAGGTAAAAATAAATATGACTGGCATGGAAGAACATTTCTTTTAAATTGCTTGTTACGGTTAAAAGTTATAACAATCAAAATTATTTAAAATTAATATTAAATTTAAGAAACATGCTGAAAGTTGTGGTATATTGAATCAGGATGCAAAAATTGATAAAGTGAAAAATGAAATCTCTACAAAAGTATATGGTAATGATTAAATTATATCCCTAAACTATATACTTATACTTTAGATATGAATGAAGGTAAAGGAAAAATCTTTGGGTTATACCGATTATCATTAGGAATATTATCACAGAAGTTTTTAATGGCTCTATTAATTAGTGATGTATATTTCTTAGTTGTATATTAATTATAATTTTTATCAATTAGACAAAAATGATTTTTATGGACCAAATGGCAAAGATTATTGATGAAGATGAGATATTTAATGAAAGCCTTGAATCTGAAATAAAAAAACCAAAAAGTATTTTTGTGTGGACCAACTAAATTATAATTATTTAAATTTTTAATGTTAGCAAGAGTTAGAAGATTGTATGACATTGCCAATGTATTATCCAGCTTAAAATTAGTGGAAAAAATTAGGATCAGAATAAATGATGGCACCAAAAAACCAGCTTTTATTTATGTAGGTCCTGACCTCGGTATTATTAATGTTGATCTTCCCACTAAAAGTACCTATTTTTTCCTTAACATTCTATAATTTTATTAAGATGTTGAATCTCACCCTTATAACATAGTCATCTATAATAGTCCTATTAAAACTCGTCATTCAATATTTAAACATGCAAGTTTTAGTTCTGTAACACCAAAGTTCTCAGGTAATAATTATTAATTTGTATATTCTGTAAATTTACTTCTACTTTAGATGATGATAAAACAGATCAAAAATTATATAAAACTCCGATATTAAGGAAAAACTTGTCTTTTAATGTCAGTGAAAATAATGTGTATAAATTTAAAAATAATTTTAATCATACACCCCCATCTGCTGCCTCTACTCCAAAAAATATATTACAAAAAATGCACCTAAATGATAACCACATTTTTAATATAAATAAAACATGCTTATCCACTCTTAATTCCTATGATAAAGACAAAATAGAGAACTCTTTATTTGTATCTCCAATAATTAAATATGAATCAACTTTCAATACAGATAGTGGTTTATATGACACTTCCACAACATCACTTAATAGTATGAATATGGATAAATCATCTACCAATGCTTTTCAACTCAATTTTAATGAAGAAATTGTGAAAAAAAATTTAATCAGCCCAATATATTTTGACAAAAATAAATGTTTGAATGACGATGTAAAGCATATACTGGAGCCAGATAATATAATTAACAATGCACCTTCAGCTAGCAAAAAATCTAAAATTGACACCTATATTCAAAAGCTAGCCCAAAAACGTTTAAATGAACCCTTGTCTATTGGGGCTAATAATTTTTATGAAATTAAGTCACTGAAAGATGATAAATCTACTCAAACAAATTTTGCACCATATTTTGTTATTGATAATAATTTTTTAAATGTATTTAATATGAGTAGTAAATGTGCTGTTTTAGAAGAAAATTCAAATGATTCATTTTCAGGTACAATTTTATAAAGTTTAATTCAATGTATCTATTTTATTTAAGGCTCATGTATCAATACTAATGAAAACAGATTACCCTTAGCAATAAAAAAAGGTAATGGAATAGATACTATTAAACCAAACATTTTGAATAAGAATAGATCACACACACTTTTAAAAAACATTACTTCTACTTTAAATTTACCATCAAAATCTCCAACAATATTATCCACGCAAAATTTAGAAAATAAGCTGAGACGTATATTTAATAAAAATGGTGACTGTAACAAAGAAAATTACAATTTATCATCAAAATCCAGTTTTATGAGCAAATCATTTTCAGGATTGACAGAAAAATCTAATGATTTGTTATTTCTTAAAAAAGCAGACTTGGCAGAACAATCTAATAATTTTTTAAATTAGAAATAATATATAATATAAAAATTATGATATTTATTAATTTAAAAAAAAAATTCCTATAAATTTACCATTATTTTTAAAAAGATTGTGGTAAAATTAAATGTAAATTTTTAAACATTATATTTTATTATTTTTTTAATGCTTATAATTTTATTTTTGGCCAAATTGTTTTCTTATGCTCTAAAATAATTTATAGGTGCTTGAATACGTAAAAATTTACTAGAATGACATATTTATATATATTTAAAAGACAACCATTTTATTAATATTCATATCATTTACAAATAAATAGACATGTACATATTGTTTAATTCAAAATTTACAAAGCATGAATTTTTTTCATCAATCTTTATTGATTTTTTTCTTCTTATAAAAAGTCAGCCATACTCCACAGTGGTTGGGAACACCTATTGCTTCAGAATTTTTTCACAATTTTTTTTTATTACATGGGTTAACTTAGCATTCAAGTTTTTAGATGATAAAATTACAATCTTTTACAAATGAAAATCTCAATAATTTTCAAAATTAAATAGTCGAATTTATTAATTGGTATTAACTCTCTTAATTATATGATTATGATATATTTCAATTTATGAGCTTAAGCTAAATATCTCATTGGTTTACTTACTCACTATAATAAATTACGATATAAAAGTAAAATATATTTTCCACCATTTGTACTGGAGGGCTTATAAAATTTATTCAAAGCCAGGATGGTTCTTGACTGGTCTAATTTGGATACTTATTCATTTTAGTGTAGACTAGAGAGGATTTGAACAAGGACATCCCATTTTAGTTGTTTTAAGAACTTGGTGGCATTGTTTTTACGTATTTAATTTGTTTTTTTAATAGTTTTTTAAAATTCTTTCTATAGCTATTTAGCCTATACTTAATAACGCTATTTAACCGACCTAGGACATGGCCTTTGCGTTTTTTGCTAAAAAAATTGGAAATATCGCTGATATCTAAAAAATTTTAAAAGAATATCGGAAATATTAATAGATGCTAGGGAAGTTAAACACTTTGTATTTATATTGTGTTTTTTAAAATATCTAAAAATAATATAAATTGGCAATTTCTTTTGGGGAATTTTTATATTTTCCACTATTTTTAACGATATAAAATAAAAGACTCAAATACAAGTGTTTACCTCTCTAGTATCTATTAATTAAAGATCTGCATCGGGCCTAATTTTTTAAGCCCAGTTCGAAATTTTTTTAAAAAAGTTTTATGGAACCCGAAATTTTTTTAAGAAAATTTATCGGCCTGCCTGAACTAATATAAATATAGAAATTGATTTTTATAATTACTCAAAATAAAAGACATATGTTATATGACATCTAGTTTATATAAATTAAATCAAATATTTTTATTTTACATAAAAAATTCAATATAAAATTGATAAATTTAGATATATATAAAAAAAATTTCCAAGGCCCGACCCGAACCCGATTTTTTAGAAGTAAATAGGCCCGGCCCGTATCCCGTTTGGGCCGGGCCTACTTTTGCAGATCTCTACTATCAATATTATCTCTTTTTTAGCGATTTAGAAAGAGTCTTGTAATATATTCCTAGTCTCTTATCAGAGTTGGGCAGTTACGCGAATACTTGTATCTAAGATACAAGATCCTTTTGTATCTTGTACTCAGTATCTTATTGGCATTTTTAATAAGATACTAGTATCTGTATCTAAGATCCTTTATTTTGAAAAGAATCTTGTATCTTTTTCATTTTTTTAAAAAAGATACAGATACAGATTCTTTTTAATACTCTTGTTTAAAACATTTACATATCACACAATGTAACTTTATTTTCTTCGTGAAATCTTGTATTATTTTCTTTATTTTTTCCCGCTATATTATAAATATATTGATTACCAAAATTAGTTGAAAATGGAATAGGTCACAAAGATAGATAGATAAAAAATAACAACATCAAAACTAAATAAGAGAAGGATATATTTTATATGTAATATTTTTTAATGTGTAAAATGTTTAACAATCATAGTAAGATGAAATTATGGAGATGGGTTTTCCTGAATCAAATCCGAATCTTAAAATTCTAGATGGAAAATTTTATAAAGTAATTCATGTCAAAATTGCACAAGTAAAAAAGTTAATAAAGGTTCAACAAACTCCTTTACAAACTTTTTTAAACATATTAAAGTATATTATATATTTATTTTATAATTATCAACTTAATAATACCTATACTTAAGTCCCTCTTAGATAATTGTTATTAAAATTTTTTATAGAAGATGGTTGATTACAAATTAAAATCATTTTGGATATATATTTTTTAGGGGTGTGTCGATACTACTTTTTGGAGGCCAATCCGATATTCCCGATATTAAATTTATATCGGCCGATTACCGATCCGATATCATATCTAATTTTGTATTCTCTAAAGGTACCAATGCTTTTAATTTTTAATATACTTTATTAGAATAATATCTATAATTTAACTATACCATAACTTATGTCATTTAAATATGATGAGTTATAGTTTATATTCATTTTAATTGCAATTCTAAAGGTATATAAAATATTTTTATTATTAAATCACTTTTATATAATAAATAATAAAATCAATTACATAATAAGTAATAAACAATTATATTATGAAATTTGAAATAAATATTTAACATTAATATAACGAAGATTTCTTTTTAGAAATACCAATATTTCCAATTTATCAGAGGTCAACTTGCGGCGATAATAACTGTCAATATAACCAGCTTCACTAAAAACAGATTCTGAAGAGAATCTCGCACACCTTTATAAACAGATTCTGAAGAGAATCTCGCACACCTTTATAAACAGAATGCGCAAAAAAATAAAAATATGGCAGAATATTTATTAATTAATTATTAAACATAATAATTTTCTTTAATGCATTTTAAATTGATTAAATTTTGTAAATAAATACTGTAATGTAATTTTACTTATATCATAAATAAATAAAAGTAACTAATAAAGTTAAATTCTACCTTATTATAATTATTTTATTAAAAGCCATCTAAAATTATCTAATATTTTTATATATCAATTGTAGCTTAAATATTTTCTCTAATAAGAATTTGATAAAATAATTATATATAAAATATATTAGGGATGTGCCGATTTTTTTATCGGATCGGACCGGTTTCACCCATTTTAAAATATCGGTTATCCGCCAATATTATAAAATTTGATCCGATAGGCCTCTTTAACAAAAATAAAATTTTTAAAAAATTATATATAAAATCATTTATTTTTATAAATAAAATCGAAATCCATTTTTATTTATATTTTTTTAATAATAATTATAATATAAAGTTGTACATTATTATGATATTTTTTATATATAATTAATGATTTTGCAAGAAATATATAAAAAAAATTTGAAAAGAGATTTAAATGATATTAATATATATGATATTACAAACGCAAGAATTAATAAGTCATATTAGAAAATAAACTAATTTAAATAATACATAAAAATCACAAATAAGTAATGAAAAATACTTATTAAAGATTGAATAAAATAAAACTAGTATATTTTTTTAGAGATGCCATTTATCCATATACTCCGAATATAAGCTATATTTAAAAAAACACAGAAAATAACCTGCAAATTCTAATAAATCATTTGATTTAATTTTTTTTTCTTATTTGCAAATTTTTAACTCCCATTAAATATACTCCTCTCCCTTCCTTGTTTAAGCTATTAATGGGCAAAAATTAATATTAAAATCCCTGGTTATTATAATTAATTTATTAATAAATATTTTATTAATTATTGCAAATATTCATTCTTATATGTGTATGCTATGTTCTTCATAAATAAATAATAAAAACTGTATTTTATAAACTATTATAATTTAATTGGTATTTATAATTTAAAAGTATCTTGTATTTAAGGTACCCTAATTTAGTAAAAGATACAAGTATCTTTTATCTTGTATCTTTTTGATATTTTGAAAAAGATACAAGTATCTGTATCTAAGATTCATTTTTTTATAAAGAATCTGTATCTGTATCTAGATTCTTTTTCTGGAGGACCTGCCCAACTCTGTCTCTTATTCGAATTATTTTAATAAAACGATATTAATTCTAGTATTGTTAAAAATCTCGAGTGGGGTCTAATTTTAAAAACAGCCCCTATTAAGGTTATGACCAAAATAATGATATTATTAAACGGCTCGTTTTGAACCGATTTTTAAAAACGGCTAACTCAATATTTTAGCCAGAAAAATTATGCCTAAGCCTAGAGATTTCGTTAATAGATGTCCAAACCTTTATTCCTTCTACAAACAGGCTTACTTAATTTTATATTTGAATATCGTATTTATTCAAAAGGTTACGTTATATATTTTAAAAGGACGTTATTTGTGTATTATATAATTATAACTACATGTAATATATTATCGAGGTTAATCAAATTGCATATTATTAGAAGTTAAATTGGATAAATATAAATGTATATATACAAAAGAATTACAAATAAAATTCATTATTGTTTTTAAAACATAATCGATTTAATATTTGGCGACGAGGTAAAAAAGTCGCGCGGTCTTCGGTCAAGTTAAATGTTATATAGAATTATAAATTTTTCTTTCTTTTTATAAATAAAATAATAGATTTGTTTAGAAATTATGGATAAAAGATGAATGAGATAAATGGGCTATTGACGAGACACATAAAATATACTCAAAATTTTCTATTGACAGACACAAAAAAAAATATTCCTCAAATTGACGTCACTTTGAAAAATTATTTATAGTTTATGGAGGAATAAATATTAACTAATATAAAAAAGAATTACTCTTCCCAAGAAAATATGGGCAGATATATACAAAATTGCAAAACAACTTATAAAGATAAAACAACCGTTCTAGCATCTAGAATTGAATTCATTAGATTAAGTCGCGGGCCTACAGAATCCGTATTGAGTTATTTAAAAGCTATAAAGGAGCTAGCCCGAAGATGCGAATTTGAAGATAATGTAGAACTAAGAATTAGCGATCTTTTAATCGACAGAGAACTATGTTTACGATACCCAGATACTAAAGACGAAGACCAACCGTTAAACTTAAACAAAGTTATAGAATTTTTGATAAAAGGGCACGATGCAGTCTATTTAGATTTCCATGGATTATAGAATTTATAATAATGATAAAGGGCACTATCAAAATGATTGATGCAGCCTATTTAGATTTCCATTGAATATAGAATTTATGATAATGATATAGGGCACGATTCAGCCTATTTAGATTTCAGTGGATTATAGAATTTATGATAATGATAAAGGGCACTATGATTGATGCAGCCTATTTAGATCTCCGTGGATTATAGAATTTGACACAGCCTATTTGGATTTCCGTGGATTATAGAATTTGACACAGGCTATTTGGATTTCCAGGGATTATAGAATTTGACATATCGTTACCAACATATGAAGAAATTAACATGATCTACAATAAATATAATGATAATGGTAACGTGAATATTGACCAACTATTTAAAGAATTTACAGTGTTTGATAATAAATTAGGATTAATAAAAAATGTCGCAGGAAAACTACAATTGGAAGAAAATACAAAACCAATTGCAATGCGATTACCGTTATTAAAAATGAACTGAAACGTTTGGAAGAAGATAATATAATAAAGAAAATATATCCATCAATAACAAGAGTAACCTGGAGTACTCCAATGGTAGTGGTACGTAAAACTTTAGGTAAACTACGATTATGTGGAGAATAATTCTACCAACGTTTGATGAATTAAACTGAACATATAGAGAATATAAAACAAGTTGCATCAAACCAAAGATTATTACGTAGGGCTTATAAATTATCTGCATATGATTATGATAATGTACAAGAATGGCGCTAATAATATAATTGCAGATGTTTTATCGCGAAACCCAATACAGATAAATGATGTTAAAATAACAAGCGAAAATAAAACAGTAATGGTGGGAACAATGAGATAAAGATGTCGAAAACTAGAATCGCCATCACAATCCTGGAAAAGGGAAGAAGAAAAAAATAATCGTACAAAACCGTATTAAAAATAATCGTACAAAACCGTATTAAAACATCACGACCAATTACGAATAGGGAAGAACCAGACGAAATCAAATTAATAATAACAATGGAACCAAGTCAAAAAGGAAGGCAAACGGGTTATCCAACAAGGGAACGAAAGCCAACAAAAAGATTAATAGATTAACTTGAACTTGGGTAAATAAAAAGATAGGTAGATGATCTTAACTTGGTGGGAAAGAAGATATGTTATATTTGAATATCGTATTTATTCAAAAGGTTACGTTATTGTTATATATTTTAAAAGGATGTTATATATTTTAAAAGGATGTTATTTGTGTATTATATTATTATAACTTTCCCACATGTAATATTATATTATCGAGGTTAATCAAATTGCATATTATTAGAAATTAAATTGGATAATTATATAAATTTATATATACAAAAGAATTACAAATAAAATTCATTATTGTATAAAACATAATCGATTTAATACTTAATACTATTCTATGATGAAATAATGCGTTTTTAAAAATCAGCACACAACGAGCCGTTTAACAACACTAGCTGGCAGTAAGGCTTGGGCAATTTGCTAAATTTTGACTCATACTTAATATTATTTTGTATCGGGCCGGTTTTGAAAATCAACCCAAATGGGGCTTTATAAGAACAACTAATCGATACTCAGCAAAGTTGCAATTGATATGTATACCAATCATAGGCGTAGCCAGAATTTTCCTAAGAGGAGGGAATTAAAAAATTACTCGGAACTTCGCCCCCAGAGCCCCTCTGGGGTGGACCTTCTGCCCGCTTTTGCATGGCCTTCGGCCGGGTTACCTTAGTCTACATATAGTCATAAAATATTTTTACAATATAGGAGGTTAATTTTAATAAAAAAAATACAAATATGAAATTATAATAAATTACTTGTACATATATACATTAATATAAAAGCATGGTAATAATTTATTCCAAACAAGTATAAGAAATTTATTTATAAAAGTAAGTAGACATATAGTTGATATTCCTCTATTATATAGAATTAATTACAAAATACTAGGTAAAATTTCACTTTTACATACATATTTGACAGTTAGAGAATATATTACAGTTAATATTTTAACAAATTTTACTAATCAATGCTCTTTATAATAAACATAGCAACAATTTGCATTCAATTATTTAATGCCATCTATTTATTTTAAATAAAAAAGATATTAAAGATTAATCTTTTTCATCCCACAATGTCTTTAAAAGATATTTTCTGATGTCCTTATCAATATTTTATAGTTTTCTGTAAAATATATAATACGCTAAATTGGTAAAAATTACTGATTGTCATATGATAATTGATAAAATTATATATACTGTAAATCTACGACATATAATATTCCACTGTTTGTATTGTGCTTTAATTTTTTTATTTAATTTATGATTTAATTTTATCAATAGTTTTATAATTGTATTACTTTTATTAAGATTAATAAATTAAAATTACTTATTATATTTGATATATTATATTATTTAGTAATTTATGGATATATTATAATATATTTCACTTTTGTCTTAAGACTTATCTTTGGGTTATATTCCATTTCTTAAAAAACAATTTTGGTTCACTTTTTTTATATATAAATGCTTTTTTTCAAAAATGTATAAATTATGATGAATAGTTTTTAAAAAAAATATCAACTTTTTTATTCTTTCTTTCAAATTATTGTTTAAATTATATACATACATTTTTAGAGGTCAGGGAGTGGGGGGAGGACTAAGTAGGATACTTTTTATTAGCTTAAATAATATTCACAAAATGTGATTTCTAAAGTAGGGGGGGGGGGGATTTCCCCTTGACCCTCCTCTGGCTACGCCTATGATACCAATCTTTTCCAAATCCCCATTTATTTCTTCCATAAAAAAATATTTTTTTTATAAGTAATTCGTAATTTATTTTGTCAATGTTAATTTTGAAAGTGAAAAATTGAATTAGGATTGTTCTTATATCGGATCGAAAAACACATCTTCGCGATTTTCGATTAAAAAATTGAACCGACCGATTAATCTAAAAAACCTTGCACTGCCAAACACTGTCAACGCGATTTCGAGGCGAAGTATAAAATGAAATATAACATTTATTTACCGCCAACTCGCACTAACTGATTGCAGGGTTACCCGATTTTATTTTAAAATACTAAAATAATCATGTAATAAACTATTTTTAATTTTTTTATCGCGCATCCATTTTTATTAAATTTTAATGTATTTTCATTATATTTTTTATAAGAATGAGTCTAGGGGGAGGGAGTGGAAAAAACACAGAAACTTGCTATTTTTTATATTGTGTGATTTTAGTGTTTTTTAATGTAATTTTTGAATTTTGGCCAATAATTTAACATTTTGAAAAATGTAACTTTAGCCAGATTTTCTTCTGGTATAATTTTAAAATTATTTCAAACAAAAAAATTGTATTCGAAGATGTTTATAATTATCCAATTTATGCGGAAAGCCTTTAAATAGAAAAGCAAAAAATAAGTTTGAAAATTCTCCACAGTAAACAAAATGGTAGCTTGATCCTGATTAAACTCAAACGCAGTTTAAAACTAATAAATACAGCAAAATTAATTAAGAAAATGTAATGTTATTAGTAATATTCAACTGTAGATAATGACGATTTTAGATAGATGTTGTCGAACGAACTCCAAATCTCAAAAATTATAACTAAATGTTTATAAAAATTTAAATATTCCCCAATAGTAACTTTTGATATAATAATTTTTCCATCTAAAGGTAATTTTAATAAGTAGTAGTAGTAAGAAAAATAAGCATAATAATTTTGGAAGAATTTGAGGGAAATAAAATAACATTAGGTTTTCATATAATCTACACCATATTTAAAATATGTTTAAAAAAAATACACATAAAAATTTAACGTTGTTTTTAATTAGCAATTGGTGGAGAATTTGTAATTATTTTTT
Source organism: Gordionus sp. m RMFG-2023 (assembly GCF_954871325.1). NCBI lineage: Eukaryota > Metazoa > Nematomorpha > Gordioida > Chordodea > Parachordodidae > Gordionus > Gordionus sp. m RMFG-2023. Next base: position 3,889,129 of record NC_088777.1, on the reverse strand, counting down.
AATAGACACATTCCTAGATATCCGATTAAACTATAAATAAAAACACAAAATTCTTTATTAGGAATACAATCAAAATTACCCAATTATTATAAAAAACTAATAATTATCATAATAAAAATAAATCCAAATTCTAAGCTTGATCAATTTAAAATAGGATAAAAGTATGAACTTTATTGCATCAATTTTATTTTTATCTCAAAAGAACGGTATGAAATAATAATAATACCTTTCTAAAAGTTCATAAAATTTTTTTGCCCAATTAATTTGAATAAAAAAAAACAATATCTAACAAATTAAACCTTAAAATATATTAATTAAAATAAAAATTTTAAAAATTATAGAAAACTGATTATAAGAATTAATTTTAATATCTTCTGGTTATGTTCATATTGATTCCTTTATCAAATTTAATAAATAAAATATTATATATAGATATAATGTGTGAAGTTTTGTTTTGGTTTAATGTGGTTATGCATTGTGAATTTAATTTACGAAATATAACTAATAAGATTATATTTTGTAAAATATATATATAGTTAGCCAACCTAAAACAAATTTAAATATCTAAAAATCTAATTAAAATATAAATGTCGTTTTATGGCTAATGATAAAGACCGTTTAAATGAGCATATAGCAATTTACTAATAAATATTAAATTTTTCAAAACATTGTTAGAATTTTATAAGATTGAATCTTCTTTTTAGAAAAAATAACTATAAAGTCAAAATTAAACAGTGACTAAGGAAATTTATATAAAATTTAATAAATTGAATATATACTAATAACTAAAAAAATTCTCTTTATACAAGAAATATAGAAATTATATAAGTGAAATACCATTATGCTGTAGTATGTATGGTTTGTAGTCTAAATTAGTTCAATAAAGCCAATATAATATTTTTTTAAAATAATTTGTGTACCTCTTCTAAGGTTTCTAATGTAGACGAACATGGAGACTAATAGTATTTTTTTTAAATTGATTAAAAATCTTACATTACATAGATTTTTGTATATAACCTGGTTGCCGATATATTTCGGTTGTTCCTAAGAGAACGAAAGTTAAAGTACAAATTTATAGTATTAATTACGATATTGTCCTCAATAGCGATGAGAGTTACATCACTATGAAGAGTTTCCAAAAAATTTAATTCGCTAATCAAATTTATAAAATTTTTAATTTTCTCTTTATTAATATTATTTTTTTTTGAATTACATAAAGATAATAACAATATTAAACAAATCTCAAGAAATTCTTTAATAATTAGATCAATTTTTATTTATTTATTATCGATTATTTTTGAATTAAAGATATTTATTATTATTAAAGAAATCATTAATAGAATTTTATAAATTAGCTAAGCTGTTAAATGACTTAGCATCGCGCTTATTATAAATTCAACCTTAGGGATTCTATAATTTATTTAAATTCTAAATAAATCTAAATATGAAAATTATTTATATGAACTTAATATAATTACCAATAGATATTATTAGGGTGCCAAATGTACTTACTAGATTTAATTAACATCAATAAAATCCTTGATTTAGAAAATATTGAATCTCTTTTTTTAATGTCTATTTAGGCTATCTCCTTAAACTACGATTTTTTTAACAATATTTTAAAACTTAATCTTTTTAAAAAATTTTAACTAAAAAATATTGTCGAATTGTTAACATTTCTAAAAATAGGTTTTTAGATTAATTCAATTTTTTTTCCAAGTTTTGAATTGAACATAATCTTATGCACAAAATCAAAATTAATTCAAATTTGTCTAAGTTCAGTATACCTATTTCATCTACTATCACAGCTTTATCGAAACAATTCAAAAAATATAAAATCATATTAATTTATTTTATAATATATTTGTTACATTCATGTTATTAATACGAATATAAGGTGATAATTCATTTATTAAAAGAGTACAAAGCTAGCTGTGGTATCTGGCTGTAATAGAAAACTTTGAAAGGTATTTTTTATAAATACTTTCTAATTTTGTCTAAATGACTCTCAGTGGCGGGCCTATGAATGACAGGGAAGCATTTGTAACACACTATTAATATACATATATCTGTATGGCATATCTATTCGAATGAAGAAGGTTATAATTTTTTATATCAGTAATGAATCTTAAAAAATATTTAGTAGATATATTAAAAAATAATAGTAATAAAACAATAGGTAATTTTAAGATCCATCATTCGAAAATTATTAAGTGTCAATTTCCCATAAAATAACAATATCTCATAAAGAAGAATAATAACACCGTAAGGAAAATGATTACAAAAAATATAAATTTAGTAAATAGATTTAGATCAGAAAATTTTAATTTTTTGATAAATCCACTAATGTAGAATAAAAAAATATCTTATTTTTTATTGCCATCTCTAAATATTTTTTTTCGAAATGTTTATCGGTCAAAAATTTTTAGCTCCTAGATGATACCCAAATTATATTATTCGCATAGATTGTACAAAACTATGCTGGGTGTACAAATAAGGCCAGGAAATAGTGGGGGTAAGAAATTCAATAATTTTAACAACTGATATCCCAAAATTATTTTCGTCATTCACTCAAATAAAAAAATAATCTGAACAAAGATACTGGGACAATGTATATAAATACAAATAAGGAAATAATATAGTTATTTTTAGATATAAAGCAAATTAAAATTTTATTTCAGTTCCAAGTTTCTAATAAATTTTTTAACAAAAAATTAGGTGAAAACAATTAATAAATTACATCTAAAAAATAAAAAGGCTCGATTTTCCAAAAAGAATTGGCAATAATGATTTTTAATGAATAAAAATAAATTTTTAAATCTTATCGTATAAATCTGAAAAAATTGGCCTGAAAACTTTATATTTTAAATATATTACATTATTAATGATATGTTATATGCAATTCATACTTACAGTATTTATTAAGTTCTATGAAAGACAAATTAATGTGTAATAAAAATCGTTATATATAAATGTAATTTAGTTCCTCATAACGTGATTTTAAAATATTTTAGTTTCACTTATATTTTTTATTATTTTAACACTTCACTTAAATTTGGTTTATATCATTGTTTAAATTACCTTTTATTTTATTAAAGCGTAACTTAGATGATAAATTATTATTTACTTACTATTTTTATATCGATTTATTGTGATAAGCAGAAGGAAAAATGTTTTTGAATTTGAGTTAGATATATATTTTGAAATGTGATTTATGATACTACTACGATAAATTTGTAGAAAAATATATGATTATGATTCAAAAAGATATGATACATAATATTATTCACTCCTTCTATTACATATTAAATAAAAATAAATATTAACGTGCGCTCAATTATAAAATGTTGGCCTTCGAAAAATTGGCATTAGCCTCCCATAATAGAAAGGTTTAATTTTTAATTCCTTTAAATATCCCAAGATTATAAATATAGAAAACAAATAAAAATTATTAAAAATTATTTTCGATGGAAAATTTTATATTCTTCATTTTAAAAAGGTATTAATAATATTAAATAGTTGCAAAATAACACAGAATTTTTATTCATAACATAGAAATAAATAATCTACTACACCAATATAAAAATGTTAGTTTATGTCGATGAATTTCGGTACTTAATTATAAATTAGTATTAGTCTACTTGAATTGAATTCAAATTTTGTTAGGGCTACTATAATAAAAATAAATAAACTATTTTAAGTGCGTTTGAAGATAAATTATAGTCTACTAAAAAAGTATGAAACCAAAATTTATTAGTTTTATTAATCCTATAAATTTCGATTGTTTTTATCCATAAGAAATATAATTTAATTGAAATTGACATAATTTGCATTATATTATAATATATATCAGGGCTTGATATAAATTTTATTGTAAATCATTAAAATAAAGTATGAATCCTTATCTTTAGTGTTGAAGCCAAATATCTATTATTCTCAAAGAAGCAAAATTAGAAAAGACTAGTTTTAAACAGGAATGTGAACCCTTTAAGATAAAGTAAGGTTCGGTTCAGAGTTAAAATTAAAGAAAAAATTATGGTTCAGGGTTAAGAGAGCATAAAGAAATTTTGATTAATTATTAATAAAATAAATTTTTTTTATTTTTTTATTCTACTACATAATCAACATAACTTAATAGAATAAAAAGATTTTAGATAATTTATTTTACAATCATTTTTACTTTTTTATATTATTTAAATCCAAAAATGATTCACCAAATAAAATTACATACCAAAACTATAACATTATTTTAGATAATTGCTTCTATTTTAGTTAAATTAAATTTAAAAATTGAAATATCTAGAAATATTGGATTTTATTTTTCTTTCTTGATTTTATGATCTTGGACAAATATTATACTTTCTAAAATTAATAAAGCAAGATAAGCAACCTATTCCTTTTATATTATTAGCATATCAAATTATCATTTAAAATAAATTTTACTTTTTATTAAATTTCTTTAGATAATTTATTATTTTAAGAAATATTTTTAAATATTTCATTTTATTTTGATGCTCCGAACCCTTATTAAGGGGTGGGGGGGATTCTGGTTTAGCTAAAAACGAATTACAAAAGTCTATGCTATAGTAAAACTGCATACCGATGGGTGTATTTTCTTGTACTAATATTAAAACTATGTATCAAGATTTATTTTTTAAGAGTACCTAAGTTAATAGTAAGGTTTTCATTCGATCCTATTCCTAATATATTTAATTTTATTGTTATATTTATTGAATAAATTACTTATTCCCATCCACAAATTTGGACCTTGAAAATATTTTTAAACAATAAATATCACAACGAAAATATGCTTAGTTTATATAGTAATAATATACTTTCGATGTAATATTCCATATTATTTATGTATTCTTAAATATAAATTTTTATTAATAAAAATTACAAAATATAAAAAAAACATACCAGTTAAATGTATGAATTTTAAAACATTTTCTATAATTATAAAAAATAGGATAATTATGGTTAATTATTTTAACGAATGCTAAAAACAAAATTTTTTAAAATGAATTATAATCAACAAACAAACAGATATAATCTCGGGTAATTAATTATACTTCTTCTTATTATTGTGAGATTGCCATCTATAAATATAATATAATTATACGTTTGTAGTATAAAATTTCTATCTTTATTCAGTACTTTCGTTTATGCAAGTGATATTGGCTAAAATAATTATTTGTAATTATTTTTTTTAAATATCAAGCAATATAAATTAAAAGTAATTTACTTGTAGAATTCCTACTGCTACAAATCATGATTTTACGCACTAAGCATGTTTTATTGAATAAAATAAAATTATACAAATATACTAAACTTAAATTATAGGTTTTAGTGCAAAAGATTTCCATTCTGATATTAAAGGATTTCAAAAAGTCATTTTTATTGATTAGAGATAATATTTCGATAGAAAAACAAATTATAATAAAAAATATTTAAACTAATGTGAGTTCATTAATGTCAAAAATTATGTAGTTGTTAAAAAAAAATATACGAGCTTAAAATATTTAAATAAAATAACAAATAGACCAAAGAAAATTAAATTTTAACACACATATGAATTCCCAAAACTAATTCAAATATTAAAATTACTAATATGAAAGAGTTCAAAAAAAATAAATAATATAGTATAAATAATTTTTAAAAAAATAAGTATTTTAACAGTTAACAAAGAACTTAATTATTTGTTAAAAACCACAAATTTGACCAATAATATAACTATTTTAAATAATATCATCGTGGTCATAAATTCCTCATATAATAAAGTAGGGTTTATGAATAATGAATAATCTAAATTTTTCAAAAGGTTTATTTAAATTATTTATATATTTTGATCTAATTTATTAAGTACCAATATATTTTAAATTATTTCTAAAAATGCATCCCACATTTTTATTTTTTTTAGGGGTTGGAAAAGTAATTTGAACAGATTAATATACCTGTATGCTTTAAAAATTAAATTTTGTTAATTACAGTAGCCGAATGAAACATCTTGCCAAACAACCTATCTTAAGCAACCTATTTTTGCTTATTCAACACAATGGCAAAAGTTAATAATCATTAACTCGTACTAAATCAAATAAAACCACATTAAAGATCTCAAAAATAGGTTAATAAGATGGGCTAACTTTTATTAAGACTGGACTTAAAAAGAGTGGTTATCTAGAATTTTTCTTAGATAAAATCCAAAATAAAAATTTAATGTATGGGTCATAAGGGCTTCATTGGACCATTTATAAACTCATCACGTTACAAATTATTATAACAATTAGCGTTAATAAGTTAAAATCCACTTTTATCCAAATTTAATTATTTTCCCTTTATTTTATATTACTTATGCTATTGAAAGATTGGAATACATTTTAATTTATTTTTTGTTTTGCCAAATAAATATTTCAGTAAAATATTATTTTTAAAACGACTTTAAATTTACAATGAGATATTACATATAAACTAAGTATAATACTTTGAAGATATTCTAACAAATTAAGTTTTACAAATTTTAAAGTAAATAATTTCATCTTTATTGTTTCCTAAAAAATTTCGAAAGTAATTATTTTATTAAAACTTAAAATTTTATATCATCAAATAAAATTTTGGGTCCAATCTATATATATATATATAATCTCAGGGATGACTAATAAACTATATCTGATAATTGTAATGTCATATTAAAAAATTTATATATATTTTTCTTGGATTCTATTATTTTTTTTCATACTTATTTTAATTTTTTAATCCAAAGTGTATAATTTTTTGAGAGATTTCACATTGAACGAGTAAGATAAAAAAAAAATTTAATGGATTAAATTTTTTAAATATAATAAATCAAAAAAAAATATTCTTTATAGAAGGAACTTACTTTAGTATTCAATTATCATATTTAAAAACTCCCTCGACAACTACTGTAGATAGAAAGCCCGAAATCCCAACCTCGTAGGATTCCAAACATTTTATTAAGAAATTCTTTATATAAATGTATCATAATATTGTTTTTAAATGATATCCTTAACCTGATTCAGAAATTTTATCATATTTCATAATGTGACTTTAAATCATACTATTAACTTGCATTTAAATTACCTTTTAAGAAAAATATTGTAAAACTTTATATCCGACATCCCCTCCCATAGAAACAGCTGCAGGGGAAAGAAATTTATTATTTCTCAAAAGGAATATTCAGCTTTTATTTAAATATATAATTTTTTTTTAAATTAACTTGTTTAGAATTATTTAAAAAACACAGACTCGTTTCATAGAAGAGCTCTATATTTGAGTAAGCTTTTCTATCTCATGTGGGATGGAAGATTTTCTTTTTTTCCAAGTCTACAGCAGGAATCACTTAATAGCCTTACTAAACAATCGCTCAAAACTAAATTGGTTGTTTAATTGTATAAACTTATATTTAATGACTCCTAGACAGAAATATTTTGGACAAATACATCACATCCCATTTTGAAAATTTTTTTAGCACTTCTCCTATAGGTCTCAGGATTTATAATATATAGCAAATTTTTAATGTTCATATTATAATTCTTCGTTTTTAAAAATAAAAATAATTTTTTTTGAGTTAAAAATAACATCAACAAATTTACCAAAATTCATAAAATCCTCACCTAAAAATAAATGTATAAAGACAAATATAAAGGTTACCCAAAATACATTCTAATGTTAAAATGTGTTTTATTTATGACGAATTTCATTTTTAAACTTTACTGCACAAAATAAAATATAAATTCAAAATCTAAAATACAAATAATAATAAGAAGACGGAGTTGTGATAAAGGAAAAAAATAGATAAAAATGAGTGGAGTGCCTCGTAGTTTAATCTCGTATACCTTAAAATTTTATTAAATATTGATAAGTTTTAGGATAATGCTATATTGATTTTTTGCTTAGGTGTATAAATACCCACTTTCTAATTTTTTATTAAGGACCTTATTAAAATGATTAGATTAAATATTATATTGAATATGAAATTTATTCTCGGTAACTTTAGAAAAATCTTTAAAATCTAAAGCGTAAACTACCCTGAAATTAACTTTAATTTCAATATATAAATTAAAAATAGCTTAAAAATAGTTTAAGCTTTAAAATTTATTGGATAGGTGTTTTAGACATATATAATAGAATACATTTTTGGCAAAATCAGATTTAAAAAAATGTGCTCTTTATAAGAATTCATATTGCCTGATTACACGCATTGCTGTTAACATTGTATAAATAACAATAAATTATATTATTTGTGTACCGTTAATTTGTAGAATATATGATTTATCTGATAAAACAAAAAAATTAAATATATTCTATTTCACATTTTTTTATAATTTTTATACTTCTAACTGATGTAATTGTCATATCTCCAAAAGCTAACATATAATAAGACATTCCCCCTAGGAGAAAAATAAAAATATATTACAATTGATTTAATATTTAATGATGTACAATAATATGAGTTATAGCGTGTTTAGTATTTTAATTAGTCATATAGTGTCTTTTTTTTCATAAGCATTATGTGTTTTTTTTTCTTTCTTTCTTTCTTTCTTTCTTTCTTTTGGAAAAGGGTGTTTTTAAAAAATTTTGCTATAATTTATCTAACAATATATATATAGTCAATTACACTGCAAAACATATATGTGATTATTTTAACATTGTCGGGAAAGACATGAATATTATTTTAAAATGATTGTTGATTTGATAAAAAAAATTATTTTTCTTGTTTATTTTATGTAAATCAATTAACTTAAAATAAATTTTGCCTTTTATTATTATTATGGTAATTTAATGTTATATTATATTTCATCATTTTAGTATCCATTAACTATAAAATAACTTATACCTATTATGATTTTTTTACTAATTTAAAGTTAAATGATTTTTTAATTATTTCTTTTATGTATATATCTATTAACTTAATATTATACTTTATATTTTTTAACAATTAAATAACGTCAGATTAAAATTAACTTTCTTTTATTGTAAATTGATTTTATCCATTATTATGTATATATATATATATATATATATAGAAAAATTTTCTATTTTACAAAGAGAAATAATACCTTTTTAAATTCAATAAATCTTATATATTAACTTTATATATCTCAGTCTCAACTTTTTTCATAAAATATATTTGAAATATAAACATTTTGGAGGTGGTTTTCTGTTTTAAGTTAGGTTTCTAATAAATATTAAATACAAGACCTTAAACACATCTCTGAAAGAAAAAACAGTTTGAAATAAATATAATATATTAAGTTTTGCAGTATTACTGACAAACGATAAATTAAGTGTATTACGTATTGTTAATTTATATACGATATAATATATACACCTTATATCTAGAAAATAGGCTAATATTTTAAGATTGATTACGTATATTATTTCGATAATAAATTATAAAAATATAAGATCTGAGTATAATATATATGAATGATTTTAAAACAATTAATACACACTTTTTTTTTATCATAAACAATTGAATATAAACTTATAATATAGTAATGAAATTGATATAGCATGATTATTACCTATAATAACGTCTAGGGATCCATTTACAGATTCTGAAGGGAAATTAGAAAATATTCATACAATTGTTAAATAAGTAAAAAAAAGATTTAAAATTTTATTTTTGTTTATACTTTCGGCGAGATTATTTTTAGTTTATATTAACGTTTTATTTTATCGTTGCAATTTATGCTTGTTCTTAACTTTAAAATCAATTAATTTTGACAATTTATATTTTTTTTTGATATTAAGTTAAATTCAATTTTAAATGAACATTTACATTTTATATTTGGTTATTATGATTTATTTATTTTTAAAAAAATATATAAAAGGAACATTTTTTTGGTTAAAAAAAGGAACTAAAAAATGTAATTTAAATAATATTGAATATAAAATTGTTATTATAATAATATAAAGAATAAAAATATAATTATATGATGATATTAACAAACTATTAATGATAATTCTTCACCAATTTATATAAAATAAAATATTTCAAATAGATTCCAAAATTGATTAATTAAATTAAATAAAATTACTATATGCTCATGATTATATCAAGGATGTAAATCCGAATCCTGACCCTAAATCCTCCTGAATCCTCATGTTTTTTTCTGTACCTAAAACCGGAACCTTAAAGGAGGATGATTTGAGAGTTTCAGATGTCAAAATATTAATTTTTTAATTAAATTAAAATTAAAAAAAATTCTTTTCTTAGCATTTTTTTAATTTTTATATTTCCATTTTTTTATTATAAATGATACTTTAGATTATTAAATAATAAGAATGCGGTGTAATTTAATTTAATTTCCATTTAAAATGATACGGGAATTTTGTAGTATGGGTAATAATATATTATTATCAACGATATTAAGACTAAGATTATTTAGAGCAGTAAATTAATCAAAATAGGCAGTGTTTTAAGTTATAAAATTAATGCTTTGAGCAATATTTATAAAATATTGATTACCAGCAAAATTAAATAAATTGAGTTATAATATAAACTAAACTTTTAGTGTTTATAAAATCATTTAGTATTTTACTAAAATATTATATCTTTTGTTACAAGTTATTTATTATATTATTTAAATCATTAAATCAAATAATAAATTCATTTAACTGAAGATTTTATTGCACATTGTGCAAATCATTATTGAGTAATTATTTTTGGAAATTAGTGTAAGACATAAATCATTTTTACTATTATGCCTTAGATACAAATTCATTTTTTATGTTGGGGTTCATTAAAATTAAAAACTGCTCATCTTAATAAAAAAAAGTCTAAAAATATTTATTATTACTGTCCATAAATTTTAGAAGGGTTATAGAGTCAATATTTTTTTATGTTCTCCAATAAACGTAGATATGAACTATTTTTGAGATCTTTACTATACCCTGACTATTTCATTTTGGTCGAAGGATTTGCATACACGTATTATTACAATTTTTATTGTGTTTAAAATTAGTATTATTATATATAAAAATTTTTAAAATTAATTCCATGTTTCTATACAAATAAATAAAATAAATAATATACCTATTCGTCTTACCATCAAGTCTTTATTTAACAAAATTTTATATAAATTTACCATTAATTTTTTTTAATAAAACCAAAATAATAAATTATTTTAATATCTTGGGCTAAATGTAAATTTTCCATAAAACCTCAGTTAGGAAATATTTAAAGGATAATAACGGCTAATTAATTGAATTTTAATAAGTGAAAAATAAAGTATATTAAATTTTAGTTTAAATAAATAAAGAAAAAAAATGAAGATTATTTAATAAATTTAGATATTAGCACAAAAAATTTTAAGGGATAAAAAAAAAGTTGAAGTTTCACTTATATAATATTATATTATATCAGAGTCTGATTATAGATATTTCTTTTCAAATATTGTCATTATAAAAAATATAAACAATATTCCCTTTTGATAACCTAAATTATCAGAGAACTGAGTTATTAAAAGATACTTCAATCTATATTCTGATACACTGGATTAAAAAAATGCATCTTTATAGTTACATTATAAAACTAAAATTGTGAATTTAACCAAACACTTTATGTTAGGTTTGATATATGAATTGCATTTATTTATTTATATAATTAAATCATTATAAAATATTATTGTTATCTATTATTAATAAACTATTTTCATGGTTTTTACTATATACGTGTCAATCCTAATTTTTTAGCTGAGCTATAAATATTTCAACTCGTGCGCTGGAATATTTGGGTGTGATTATTTATGTTTTATTAATAACATTATTATTGGAACAATCTTTAAATTTAAAATCAAGACACTTTTTATAATCATTCAACATTTGATTGGTGGTAAATATTTTCTTATTCATATTCCTCTTATTGGAGAAACTGGAGGGGAGAGGTTGATAAAATTACAATATTATATCTATCAATTTCTTTTTCTCGATTTTCTCGAATCATTTAGAAACTTAAATACAAAAACTAAGATCAATTTGAATATTTTTATATAATAAAAAACTAAAATAAAATCGAATCAAAATTTATCTACGAATAGATACCGATACACCTAAAAATATATGCAGATACATATAGAGATTCTTAATTTTATCGTCTAGATACCTAAATGAGCATTATATTTAATTATTTATTGGAAAAGACACATTATAATACACACTGATTTTCGAAAGAAAGTGATAGTCTTTATAAATATTCCATTTATAAAATTGAAATATTGAGAAAATTCCTAGATAAAAGATATTGTTTCACTTATGAATTTACCAGTACATTTGCACATATTAACATCTCTACCCTTAAAATTCCTCTTTAGAGCAGCAAATTTTATTTTTTTACATGAATGGAATACTCATTTTAGTTAATTATACTTGAATTCACTGGAGATATGGTATCAGATACTACAGTTAGTATATAAAAAGTATTTGGAAAGTTTTACAAATATTTTAAATAAATTTAAAATTTACTATAAATTTATAAAATAAACAAAAAATATCACCTAAAATATAGTTATTAATTGATAGAATTATAAGCTTTTTTTAGAATTTCTCTAGTTAAACAAAATATAAGATAACACTATAATCAAAAAGACGCCTAAATTTTTTTCATTAAATTTTAATTCAAATTTTATTTTGGCCTAAATACATGGGTTAGTATAATATTATTATTTCTTTCTAAATTAATTTTTTGAATAATTATTTAAGAACCATATTTATATGGGCAATAATTGTAACTATAAATATTTAAACATAATATTATAAAATTTCTTTCCTACGAAAATAGAATATATTTTACTAATGGGTATATCTGTTTGTTCTATATTAAATAATTTTTATATAAAATTATTTTCTCAAAATTTCTACCTAATTTAATAACGAAATTTTCATTTCCCAATCCTAAATTATTCAATTTAATTATTATCATATAAAATTTATTTATTTTTTCTTTAATTTACTTATTCCCATCCATTTTGTAGAAACTTGAATATTAACACAATGAATAATTAGATGTTGTTATTATAAATACATAAATAATTTTTATACTTTCAATGTAATGGTCCGTATTATTTAAGTAATCTATAATTCAGAATATTTAATTAATAAGATTCTTATATGTAAAGACCTACCATATATAATGGTTGGAACATTTTCTATTATAACATAATATTTAATAAAAATGGGATAAATATTAATTTGGCATATCAATAAAAATGAATACAATTCTACAATTATTATTAATAGTATAATTTTCAATAGAATTATTTTAAATCAATAAACCTAGTGTGGTGTATATTAAAGTGTCATCTGAATACAAAGTCAAATGGATTGTTATTAAAATTTAAGTTATATTTTTAATAACTACCTTCTCGTTCACATATTAAATTGGCTAAGATAAATTTAAAAAAATGCATCAATAAATTAAAAATAGCTTACTACTCCCAAAATCCAAACAAATAATTATCCTTGTGGCTAAACAAAATATTTTATTTAAAATTAACATTGAATCAAAATTACAAAAAAATTTATTGAATTTAATTTTGCAGTTTCCTTTATTATTAGAGTTAGCATTAACAATTAAGGGCAATTTTCCCTATTTATTTTATTATTTATATTTTACATTTTAAGCATTTACTTTGTTAACTTTTTTGGCCTTATTACATAGTTTTTCCAATCATATTATATTCTGCCATAATTATCAATTAAGATTTTTTTCTATAAAGCTTAAGTCAATTCACGTAATTTTCCTAAAATTTTAGGAAATTACACCATTTCCCGCTTGGTATTTTAGTCAATTTATTAACTGATTATATGAATTGACTGTAACTTATATTTATAAAAATATAGAGTATTTGAAAAGATGAAATCTAAAAAGAAAAACTTGTCGAGCTTATTTTTTTTAATAGAATTTTACATCGACAATCTTGAATTATTAGCATTAAATTTAAACATCTGTACATTATTAAAATTTTAAGCGAACTTTATTTAACTAATTATTGAAACCTTATTTTAAAATTATAATGAAAATTATATATAATAAAATTAATTAAAAACTATTTATACTTGAATTGGCTTCCAGGACTAATAAAATAAAACAAAATTTTTAAATAAATGTTAAAATTTAAATGTAAGGACTATTAATTACTTTCTATACACTCAAAAGCTAAAACAAGAGTTATTAGAAAAGGAAAAAAAATATTCATTTTTTTAGATATTTTTAATATAAAATTTTTAACAAAATAATGAAGAATTTTTTATTTTAAGATTGTTTTGAAATTTAATTATATTGCTGATAGTTGTTATATACATTTAATCGCAAGTTGAAAAAACTTTTAAATTAATTTGTTTTTAATATTTATTCTATAAAAAGTTTGGATAATAAATCTAATTAATATATATTTAAAATAAAATATCAAGGTTATTAATTATAATAAAAAATTATATTAAAGAATAAAACTAAAATGTGGGCAAAATATTTGAAATAGACCAATGTGATTAATATTTTTAATAGAGAAAAGAAATAATATTTTTAAATAATTGCCATTAACAGAAAGAGTCATAAAATTTAAGTAGTAGAATAAGGAACCCCATCCGGGAAAAAATGAATCTGGGACTATACGCAATAGGCAGGGAAAATAAACCAATATTTTTAATATAAGAAATACATTTCGTATTTTATAAACCTTTTAATGGCGGACTTCAATATATGCATTACTTTTTAATGAATGAACCATCAACCTAGGTTAGAATTAATGTCATTTATCTCAATTCACTTTAGTTTCATATTAAAATATCTTTAAAATCGAATAAAAATGGAAGTAATGCATATTAGCTTAAGATATATAAATTATAATATATAATGATGATTAATTTAATTTTGGTTAAGCGCAAGTCAGACTCCGTCTAGTTGTGACTTGAGTCGAGTTCTGAGACGATTAGTACACTCATTATTTTGACTCGACTAATCATTATTTTCATTGATAAAGTAAAAAAATAAAGAAATAATTTATATTTTAACGTTCCTTTGTTTATTTTCTAATTATGATTTTTTATTAAATTAATGATTCATTTTATATTCTTAATTATTTTATTTAAAATTTTAATTATTATTTATTACAAATCCAATAATAAACTATAAAACTTGTCTCACAATGGTAACTTATCAATAATAGATCAGATTAAGGTTTTGGAAATATAGAATAGACATGCTGTAATGTGAATTGAAAAAAAAGGATTTTATAAATGGATAAGTAAGGATAAGAAGAGATTGCTATGGCAATAAAGATTTTTTTACAGTTATTAAAAATAACTATAAAAGGTTACAGATAATTTACTAAGAGAATATCTGGAAAATTTTCAGTAACATATCAATAAATAGGAGATTAAACATTTTGAATATCTAAAAAGAAAATATGCTTGATTTGCAAAAGGAAGAAATGATTAAATATTTAAGAAATAAAAATATTCCAAGAGAATTTTAATAGAACATAAGGATCTAATATAATATTTAGGAAGAGCACTAATTTTAAGAAATAATAAAAATTTTTTATGACATTCAAATTATATTGGAATTTTTGTTGATTGCTGATATAAAGGTTTGTGCTTATATCAAGAGATAATTTATAAAAATATCAGTTATATTCTAGTCAATGTTTTTGGTTAACTTTAAAATCAATAGAGAAATATTTTTAACTTATAAATCAATAGAAGTTTTGGACGAATTCAGATAAAGTTTTTTTTTATTAAATCCTAGATCATTATAGATAACTGTAACAAATTAAATGGAAGACATAATTTTTTTGTGGTGCCGCTACTGAGATATTATGAATGTATTGAAGAGAAAATAAAAAGTTGATTTTTAATAAGTGGAGACTATTTAATCTTTAAGGTGTGTAAGCATATCTGAATTTGTTTAAATATTATGTAAATTGAAAAATAGAGCTCGAGATATCTCGACCAAGTAAAAAGAAAATAAGATATTTTTTCTTGAAAAACGTGCGATTAAATTATAAAAGGAATAATATTTTGGTATTTGAAAAAATGTGCTCATAAATGGTCAATGGCGTATAATTAATTATAATAATCAAGCGAAAAAATCTTTGGAACTTAGAATTTTTTTTATATTTTTGAATTCAATTGTAGGCGATTTCATTTCTATAATCTTTTTATTTATAGGGCAATAAAGGAAGTGAAGAAGATGCAAATAAAAAAAAATTTTTTTTTAAATGTTAAAGTACCTTACTTTAAAAATTGAATTATATTATATTTAAGCAAATTTTTTTAAAAATATTAACCCGACCAATCACCCTCTAAAGTTTATTTAAAAACGAGCTGTTATTTCTAATTTATGAGGCTGTGCGATTTTAATTTTATAATTATTTCTACTTATAAAAAAATTATCTGAAGTGTTGAGTATGACCTAATAACCGCCCCCCTCCATCACACACATATTTGGCTACATCTATTTAATAAGGTAACATATATTATAATTACTTATGTATAATTTTAATTGATGATATAAAAGGGAACATAATCCAAAAAAATATAATTATATGCCTTTAAAAATTTTTTCTTTCAATAAATAAATATTTGCGGGAATTAAATAACAAACAAGACTTATTTTAAACTTTAATTTTATTTTTAATAAGCACATTCAAATAAGTAAGTTAATAATGAGCATATTAGTTTTGGAAGAATTAGAAGAAAATATAGGATATAATATAGTCTACATATTAAAAATATAAAAAAATACACATAAAAATTTAAAATTATTAATTGGTGTGAAATTTGTAATTATTTTTTAGACACATTTCTAGACATCCGCTTAAACTATAAATGAAAACATAAATACAAAATTCTATTAAGAACACAATAAAAATTTACCATGATTAATTAATATAAAAACTAATAATTATCACAAATCCAAATCCCAAACTTAATCAATTTAAAATATGATTATTATAAAGGTGTGGACTTTATTATAATATAACAACCTTTATTGCATCATTATTTTATCTCAAAAGAACGATATGTAATAATGAAAATAATACTTTTCTATAAGCATATAAAATTTTTTCCATAATTAATTTGAATGCAAGAAAAACTATGTCAAACAAATTAAACGTTAAAATATACAAATTGAAATAGTAAATAATATAAAAATTAAAATAATAATGATCAAATTAAATTCAAAATTATAATATTAATAATTCAAATATTTATTTTGTTTTAGATAACAGATTATAATAATTAATTTTAATATCTTCTGGTTATGTTCATATTGATTCCTTAATCAAATATAATAAATAATATATATAGATATATGTATGCAATTTTATTTTGGTTTTGTGAATTTAATTTTCTAAAGATTATATATTGTAAAATATATTTATATAGTTAGCCAACCTAAACAAATTTATACAAATCTAATTAAAATACAAGTTTATTATAAAAATATTATTTTGATATTAAAGCCGATTTATGGCTAATGATAAAGGCGGTTAGGTGACCATAGAGCAATTTACTAAAAAAAAGACATTTATCAAAATATTAATTGTCAAAAAATAAAACAGATCCACGCGAGTTTCAATCAATCTAATAAAATGTAACGTTAAAATAATATAAGAAACATATTTTTCATATATATATTAACTATAAGAAATATGCCTAAATTACTATTCAAATAATATTTTTAGATCATGAATATAATTTAAAATTTTTTTAAAAAACCATTTAACAATAACTATGAGAAATTTGTAAAAATACGACAGAATTCACAATTGGCCTCTATCATTAGTCGTTTTAGGGTGATAAATGTTTTTATAAGTATACAGGTCTCCTATATTAACTAATAAATGAATTGATAAAAGCCTACTATGCAAAAATATTTAGAACATAGTTAAATCTTCATTTAAAAAACAACACAAAGTTAATAAATTAAGCATTGACTCAGGAACTTAAAATTTAAAAAATTAACTATATACCTGAAAGTAAAAATATAATAAAAAAATTCTCTTAAAATTGTATAAGTGAAATACCATTATGTTGCAGAAAGTATGGTTTATAGTCTAAATTAGTTCAATAAAGCTAATCTTGTATTATTTTTAAAATAATTTGTATACCTCTTCTATAGTTTCTAATGTAGATGAACACTGAGACTAATAGTATTTTTTGAAATTGATTAACAATCATTACATAAATTTATAGAAACCTGGCTGCCGATATATTTCGGTTGTTCCTAAAAGAATGAAAGATAAACAATTATTTAGTTTTATATTCGAAGGCTATAGTTTTTATAGTAGGATATTGTCTTCCATATTGATGAGAGTTACATCACTATAAAGAGATACAAAAATTTTTACAGCTAATCAAATTCGTAAAATTTTTAATTTTCCTTTATTATTAATTATTTCTGAATTACTTATAACATCAATATTAAACAAATCTCGAAATTCTTTAATTAGATCAATTTTCATTTATTATTATCAATTATCTTTGAATTAAAGATATTTGTTATTATTATATAAATCATTAAAGATTTTATAAACTCGCTCAGATATTAAATCGTTTAGCATCGCGCTTATTATAAATTCAACCTTAGGGATTCTATAATTTATTTAATTACTAAATAGATCTAAATATAAAAATTATTTATATGAACTAAATATAATTACCAATAGATATTATTAGGGTGCCATTTATACTTACTAGATTTAATTAACATTAATAATATCATTGAATAAATTCTATCATAAAATATTGAATCTTTTTTGAATGTCTATTTAGGCTATCTCCTTAAAGTACGATTTTTTTGCCAAATGTTTTGAAACTTAATTTTTATTTTTGAATTTTAAAAATTCTCTAAAAATATTTTTTTCAGATGTTTTTATTTTTAGATTATATAAATTAATTTATTTATTTTAAATTTAAGAATAATTTTTTTTAAAGTTTTAAATACAACCTTAGGCACAAAATCATCATTCGATATATAACGGCCCTAAGCCCGGCCCGTGAAATTAATTCATATTTATCTAAGTTTAGTATACCTAAGTCATCTATTATCATAACTTTATCGAAACAATTCAAAAAATATAAAATGATAATTATTTTTTTATAATATATTTGTTACTTTAATGTTATTAATACTAATCAAGACTGATTTTTTTAGAAGCATTGAAGCCAGTTGTGGTCAATATCGTTGCAGTAGAAGACTTTGAGGAGTATTTCTTATAAATGCTGTCTAATTTTTTCTAAATGACTTTCAATGGTGGACTTAAGTATGATGGGAATCATTCGTATTGGCATATATATTTATGTAACAAACATAAAATTTTCGCTAAAAATCTCATTCGAATTTGCCATGGCAAATCTAATTGAATGAGGAATAATTTTTTATATCAGTAATGAATTATGAAAAATATAAAGTATTAAAACAATTGGTATTTCCGAGAATCATCTTTCGTAAATTATTAATAATGTGAATTTCCAATAAAATAACCTAATCTCATAGAGAAAAAAAAAATATTATATAACAACATGAAGAAAAATGATTACAAAAAAATATTAAGTATATATATTCAATTCAGAAAATCCATTAAAGACGAATGAGAAAATATCTTATTTTTCATCCTGAATATATTTTCGAAATATTCTCCTGTCAAAGATTTTAGTTTCCAGGTGATACCCAAACAATATTATTCGCATAAATAAAATATGAACCCGTCTTCCGATTAAGTTATGATGGGTGTACAAATAAGGCAGGGAAAAAACAACTCATACTACAAAATTTCGTCACTCACTCAAGTAATAAATAACCTGAACAAAAACACTCGGACATATTGTATAGAAATAAATAAGGTAATGATGTAGATATTTTTAGATATAACGCAAATTAAAATTTTATTTCAATTGCTGTTAGTTTCTAATAAACTTTTTGCGAAAAAAAATATAAATTACTTTTAATAAAATAAAGTTCGGAAGAATAAAAATGCTCGATTTCTCATTAATGCCAAAAGAATTGGAAAAAATGATCCTTAATGAATAAAAAATAATTGATATATCTGAAAAATTGGCCTGAAAATTTTATATTTTAAATATATTTTATAAGAAAAGAACAATTATATTATTATTGATAGGTTATATGCAATTCATACTTACAGTATTTATTATGTTCTATGAAAGACAAATATATTGTGTAATATTAATTAAAAACTAAAAGAAATTGTTATTTATAAATATTTATTAGTTTTATGCCTCATGGCGTGATTTTAAAACATTTTAATTTTATTTATATTTTATCGCTTTATTTATTTATTTATTTTTTTTTTTCGCTTTATGTTTTTGTATGATACTTATAATATTTTATGATACAACTTTAATATGAATAAATTTATAGAAAAATATATTATTATGACTCATAAAATTGATACACAATATTATCTCGAACACTTCAATCTCCTATTAAATAACAGAAATAAATATTAAAATAAGCCTATTTTCCCTAGCTCTGCTTAATTATAGAAAATTGGATTCAGCCCCTCTCCCCAAAGAATTAAATTTTTATATTTTTAACTTTTATTAATAATCTAAAAAAATAAAGTATCCATAGAAACAAATAAAAATTATTTTCGAGGGAAAATCATACATCCTTCATTTAAAAAAATGTAATGCAAAATAACACAGAATTAAATATAAAGCATTCTTATTTAAAACATTGAAAAATAAATCTTCTACTACCTATATAAAAGCATTAGTTATGTCGATGAATTTCAGTACTTAATTATAAATTAATAAAAATCTACCTAAACTGTATTCATATTTTGTTAGGACTACTATAATAAAAAAAAAACTATTTTAAGCGCGTTTCAATATTAATTATAGTCTACTAAAAAAATATGAAACCAATTTATTAGTTTTATTAGACTTAGACTATATTAATATATACTATGAATTTAGATTGTTTTTATCAATAAGAAATAAAATCTAATAAAAAATGACATAATTTCCTTTTGAATATAGGTTCGGTTCAGAGTTAAAATTAAAGAAAAGTTAGGGTTCAGGGTTAGGAGAGCATAAAGAAATATATTAATTAATTATTAATATAATAAAAAAAATTTTATTTTTTATTCCACTACATATAAACATAACTTAGTAGAATAAAAAGATTTTAATTTATTTATTTACAATCATTTTTATATTATTCAAATCCAAAATTTATTCACCAAATAAAATTACATACTAAAACTATAACGTTTTATGTAAGATATTTGCTTATATTTTAGTTAAATTAAATTTACAAATTGGATATCTAAAAATTTTGAATTTTTTTTGATTTTGTGTTTTTGTCCCAATATTTTACTTTCTAAAATTGATATAAAAGTAAGATAAGTAATTTATTGCCATTATATTATTAGAATATCAAATTATTAAATAATATTTTATCCAAGAAAATGCAAGCAAAAAAATTTAAAATTTTGAAAAATACGAAGAATGATGATGCCAAAGAGAGATCTCTTTATTTATCTTTCGGGATAGTTTATTATTTTAAGAAATAATCAAGATTTTATTTTAATAACCTTGAGCCCTCATCTGTGTAATAGGGTTAGGGTTCTGGTTCAACAAACATGAGAATTCGTCTTCAGTATTCGGGTACACATCCCTGATATTTAATAAAATATCTAATATTATTTCTAAAATTTACAGATTTCTTTCACATTCTGAATACCTGTCCTACACGTAATTTTTTCATTCACCAAGTTCTTCTTTAAGTTTAAATTCCGTTGTTCTTTGACAATCACATCTATTATTTGAGTATTCTCATTTATGTTTCCACCTAACTTCAGGTCTCGCCTTTTATTTTCCAATAAATTGCATATCTACCCTTTCGACTTAAAAAGAAATCAGAGTAAGCGATTGCGTCTTAGCATGAATTGGAGTGAAGATCAATTTTTTCTATAATGACTCTTTATACATGTTTAATCAGCCTTTCATTTAAGTTATATTCATAACATTTGATTTTTTTACAGCCTAGAATTTACTGATACACAATAAAGCCGGTTATATTTTGCTCTTAATGTCTGGTTTCATAATTTAATCTTATCTAACGAATTTTAGTTCTTTCAATCTATTTAGTTATCACTCTAACAATTTCTACTCTAAATATGTAAAAGATTCTACCCTTCTTTTTTCTAATCACCAATTGAGGTTATTCTGCTTTATACACAAAATAAAATAACTAAAATAAACAACTAATCAAAAATTTGGTCCTATTTGTTGAACATTACACTCTATCAAAAGAAATATATTTTCAGGCTTTTGCTGATGATCTCTCTATTCCGTTAAGGAATATATAGATAGGAGATTGGAATCAAATTATTTATATACATTTTCATATTAATATAATTTCAAAAAACTATTATAGCTAGTATTATTTTCATTGTAAAAGAATTATAAATGTCTATGCTATAAAATTTCTAAAACTGCATGAATATACCGGTGGGTGTATTTTCTTGTACTAATATTAAAATTTTCCGTCAAAATTTATTTCTTAAGATTTTTGTACCTATGTTAATAGTAAGGCTTTCATTTGATCCTATTCCTAATATTTTTTTTATATTATTGTTATATTTAATTTTTGTTTTAATAAATTACTGATTCCGATCCACAAATTTGCACCTTGAAGATATATTTTTAAACAATAAATATGATGACGAAAATATGCTTAGTTTATATAGTAACAATATACTTTCGATGTAATATTCCATATTATTTATGTATTCTTTAAAATAAATATTTTATTAATAAAAATTTCAAAATAAAAAAAAATATACCAGTTAGATGTATAAAAGTTATTACGTTTGCTATAATTATAGAAAATAATGCGTAATTATGGTCTATTATTTTAATGAATGCTAAAAACAAATTTTTTGTATAATTTACAATTTCAAGTGAAATTAATTATACTTCTTCTTATTTTTATTAGATCGCCATCTATAAATAAAATAAAAATATTCGTATGCAGTATAAAATTTCCATCTTTATTTAATACTTTCTTTAATGCAAGTGATATTGCCTAAAATAATTATTTGTAATTAATATTTTTTAAATATCAAGCAATATAAATTAAAGGTAACGTACTTATAAAATTCCTACTGCTACAAATCATGATTTTACGCACTAGGCATGTTTCATGATTTAATAAAATAAAATTATACCAATATATTAAACTTAAATATAGTTTTCAGTCTAAGAGATTTCCATTCTGATATAAAAAGATTTTAAAAAGCCATTTTCATTGATTAGAGATAATCTATTATAATAGGAAATATTTGAACTAGTATGAGTTCATTAATGTCAAAAATTATGTAGTTGTTGCAAAAAATATACGAGATTAAAATTGTAATAAAAATAGAGCAAAGAAAATTAAATTTTAGCATACAGATAAATTCCAAAACTTAATTCAATTTTAAGATTACTAATATAAATAGTTAAGAGAAAATGTTAGTTATACAAATAATATAATATAAATATTTTAAATAAATAAGTTTTTTAACAATTAATAAAGAGCTTAATTATATGTTAAAACCCAAAAAATTGATAAACAATATAAATTTTTTACATGTAATTAACAGCTTAGAAATTGGTCATAAAATCCTCTTATATTAAAATAGGGTTTATGAATAAGGAATACTCTAAACTTTTCAAAATGATTTCTTCAAATTATTTAAATATTTTGTATATTTTATATTAAATATTTCTGCAATGCACCCTACATTTTTATTTAACTACTAGGGGTTGGAAAAGTGATTTAAACAGATTAATATATCTATATGCTTTAAAAAATAAATTTTGTTAATTAGAGTAGCCGAATAAGGCATCCTGCTAAACAACCTATTTTAAGTAACCTATCTTTGTTATTCATCATAAAGGCAAGGGCTGATAATTATTAACTCTTTATACTAAGTCAAATAAAACAATGATCTAAAAAAATATAGATTTATAAGGTGGGCTAATTCTTATCAAAACTGGATTTAAAGTTTTTTCCTAGATATTTAGATGAACCAAAATTTTAAAATATTATTGTATTATATATATCAACTAATGATGTTACAAAGCCAATAAGTTAAAATCAGCGAATGTAAAAATATTATTGTAATTGCTTAACATATCATGCATATCCCTATAGAAAATAGGCATGAAAAGATTAATTCATTTATATATTTTTCATATTTCTTATTTTATATCTTTCTCTGTATTTATCCTTAATTTGACTATTTTTCTTTGACTTCATTATTACTAATGCTAGATTGGAATAAATTTTAATTTTTATAGTTTATTTTGTCAAATAAATTTTTTAATAAAATATTATAATGCATTTTTAAAACCACTTTAAATTTACAATGATATCTTACATATTTATTAAGTATAATACTTTGAAGATATTTAAACAAATTAAGTTTTACAAATTTTAAATTTATAGTTTCCTAAAAACTTCGAAAATTAATTATTTTAGTACAAATACCCTATTTAAACTTTTATATCATGGAATATTATAAGTTTGGGTCAAATCTATCTATATATAAATTATCTCAGGGCTGACCATAAATTAACTATATTTGATATTGTAATGCCATTAAATTAATTTACATTTTTCCTACATTGTTTGAATTCTAATTATTTCTTTTCATACTATTTTTTTTTAAAATCCAAAGTCTGTAATTTTTTGATAGATTTCATTTTGTATGAGTAATTTTAAAAATATTGATATAGTATTATTTGAAATAAAACAAAAAAATTTAATTGATACATTAAATATAAAAAATTTTTTAATATTTTTTAGAAGGAAATTACTTTACTATTCAATTACCATATTTAAAAACTCCCTCGACAAATACTGCAGATAGAAACCCCGAAGCTCTTATTTCCCAACCTCATTTTCCATATTTAATTATGAAATTTATCAAATAATATATAAAATGCGTGAGATTTAAATGTATTGTATCAAGGTTGAATAGTATCTAACTTAATGTACAATAGTATTTTAAAAATTATTTTTTTTTATATTCTCAAATGAATTACTTTTTTAAAGTAAGGAGATAATTTTATTGTTATTAAGAGTAAATTTTTGTGTATTTGCTAAGATAAATACTTTATACAAATAGATCATAATGTGGTTTTTAAATGATATCATTAACCTGATTTAGAAATTTTGTTATATTTCATAATGGCGTTTCAAATCATAGTTTTAATGTATTTAATGTGTGATAAACTAAATTGCCTTTTAAGAAAAATATTGTAAAACTTTATATCCGGCAATCCCTTCCTATAAAGACGGCTTATGCTGGAGAGAATTGTTTCTCAAAAGGAATATATATTTTTTAATAAAATATTTATTTATTTTAAAATTAACTTGTTTTAATTATTTTTAAAAAAATGCAATACTTATTTTTTTGAAAGGGTGCTTTAATTTCAATACTGGTTTCAAGTGGGAGCTATATCTGAACGTTTCTATCTCGTGTGGGATAAAAAATTTTCCTTTTTTCAAGTCTACTATTGGAATCACTTAATTTAATTTTGCCTTACTAAATAATCGCTTAACACTAAAAAGTTTGAGATTAATTGTGTTATTTAATGTTATGGTTTTGGGAAAAGTTTTAAATAAAAAATTTTAACACTTTTCTTTTCGGTTCAAGGATTTATAATATACAGTTGAGAATATTCTGTTATAATTCTTCATTATTTTTAAATAATATAAATTTTTCTAAGTTTAAATCCATAAATTTACCTAAATTCATGTAATCCACACCTAAAAATGGTATATAAAGATCTTAAATACATTCTAAAGTCAAAATGTGTTTAATTTATGACTAATTTTATTTTCAAACTTACTGCACAAAATAAAATATAAATTAAAGATCTAAAAATAAAAACAATACAAATAAGAAGACGGAGTTGCGATAGAGAAAAAAAAATAGATAAAATTTAGTAGCAGGCATAGAATTTTTGTTAGAGCCCGAAATTTAATCTCGTATATCTCAAAATATTCTAAATATTATCAAGTTTTAGAATAATGCTATATTGAAGAGCGCTTTTTTGTTTATCTATATAAATACCAACTTTCTAGTTTTTGTTAAGGACCTTATTAATAGGATTAAATATCACATTGATTATTAAAACTTTTATATAAAGTTTCTTCTCGATAACCTTAGAAAAATTTTAAAAATCTATAGCATAAACTACCCGTGAAATTTTATTTTTAGTTTTAGTAAATAAATTTAAAATAGGTCAAGAGTTTATGAATAAATATAAAATTTATTGGATAGGTATTTTAGATACGAATATATTTTCAGTAAAATCAGATATTTAAAAAATAATATGCTCCTTTATAAGACATTTTATTCATATTGCTTGATTACACACATTACTGTTAGTATTATATAAATAATATTATTCGTGTACCGTTAATTTGTAGAACATATGGTTTACCTGATAAGATAAAAAAATTAAATATATGCTAATTCCCATCTTATTATATCTTTTATACTTCTAACTGATGTAATTGTCATATCGCCGAAGGCGAACATATAATAAGACATTCCCCCTAAGAGAGAAAAATATAATATAATTTATATGATATTAATAATAGACAGTAAAGTTATAGCTTGTTTATTATTTAGTTAATCTAATGGTGACTTTTGACTTTTTCGAAATCATTAATTTTTTTAAAAAATATTATGTTTTTCCAGTTTACATAGATTGAAAAAGGATATGTTTTTGAAAAATTTAACTATAATTTATCTAAAAATATATATAATAGTCAATTACACTGCAAAACGTATGTTATATTTTCAATGTCCGGAAAGACATAAATATTATTATTTTATATGATTTATAAAAAAATATGTTTCTTGATAATATTATGTAAATCAATTAACATAAAATAATTTTTGCCTTTTATCATTATTTTGGTATAAAGTTATATTATTTTTCATCATTTTATCCATTAACTAAGAATAACTTTTACCTTTTATGAATTTTTACTAAAAAGTTAAATAATTTTTTTTTATTATTTCTTTTAGTTTAAAACTATACTTTATATTTTAAACAATTAAAACGTCAGATTAATTTCTTTTACTCTAAATTGATTTATTTATCCATTAATATATATACAGAAAGACAATCTATTTTACAAGAACAAATTAGGATATTAATGCTTTTTCAATTACAATAAATCGAAATATTATATGAAAGTCTACTTATAATTCTATATCTCAGCCTCATAACTTTTTTAAAATATATTAATAATTATTTGATATTTTGAAGATGATAGAGGACCTGAATAAACACATTTCTACAAAAAAAACGTAGTTTAAAATAAATGTAATATGAAGTTTTTGCAGTGTGACTGACAAACGATATATTAAGTGTATTATATAATGTTAATTTAAATACGGGATAATATATAAATCTTATATTTAAAAAATAGGCTAATATTCTAAGATTGAATATATATATTAATTTGATAATAAGAGTATAATATATATGATTGATTTTATTTTTTTATTTAAAAAAATTATAATATAAAGTAAACAATGAATATAAAAATATAATATAGTAATGAAATTGATTTAACATGATGAATACCAATAATAACTTCTAGGGATCCATTTACAGATTCTGAAGGGGAAAATTATAAATATTTGATATTTAAGTTTCCTAATTTATAAATACAATTTGAAATTTTTAAAACCTTATACATCTAAATTTGATTAACAAAATTAAATTATATCTAATACTATATGCTCATGATTATATCAGAGATGTGAATTCGAACCCTCACCCTGAATCCCCCTACCATCATGTTTTTTCTGAACCCAAATCTGGACCCTTTTTAAAAGTGGATTGTCAAAAGAGTTCCAGATGTCAAAAAGAAATTAAAAAATTATAATTAAATTAAATAAATTGTAAATTCGTAGAATTATTCTTTTCCTTGCATATTGCAATATTTTTTTAATTTTTATACTTCCATTATTTTATTATTGATACTTTATGTTAATGATATAATAAGAATACCTTGCCAATTTTGTTTTAATTTATATCAATTTTAGAAAAGTAATATGAGGATTTTGTAGTGTAGGTAATAATATTTTATTATTAAAGATATTAATGCTATGATTTAAATTAATCAAAATAGCAGTGTTTTAGTTATAAAAAAATTTAATGTTTTAAGCAGAATTTATAAAATATTGATCAACAGCAATTAAAATAAACTGAGTCATAATACAAACTTGAAATGTTATTTAAAAATCATTTAGTATTTTATTCAAATATTATTTCTTTATCAATTATATTATATAAATCATCAAATCAAAAAATTAATTTATTTAACTGAAGGTTTTATTGCATATAACTTATTATTAAGCAAATTTGCCATCAATTAGTTTTGAAAATTGATGTAAGACATACCATTTTTCTCTTTGCCTTTGTTTTTTTTGCATCGATAATATTTTTTTAATTTCTTCGTTTTTTTATTTTCAAGTTTAAGTTCCCAATTGTTTTACAGTTTTCATTTCAAGACTTTACTTTGTTTAATATTAACTTAATGATATTTTAATTATGAACTTTGGTTATGAAATTTTTTGGAATTTGAGGGAATAAGGGGCAGAAATCTGGATGTGAGCCTGGCAAAAATACCCTAGGCACAAACATTGGTTAAAAATAACCGCGGACAATTAGACATCGGACAAAAATATCCCAATTTTCAAATAAGTAAATATTATAAATATGAGTATATTTTCAAGATTTAATTCCCAATTATATTTTATTTTGTTTATTATTATCTTCATTATATATTAAAATATAATTTTTTTTAAATAAAATTATCATATGGAATTATGAATAAAGGAAAGACAAAATATATAACATTTTTTTTTCAAGATTTAATTCTCAATTATTGTTTTACAGTTTTCATTTCAAGATTTTAGTTTGTTGATTATTATTGTATTTGAGGGATGTTGTTAAATATTAAAGAACGGCTAATTGTTAGAATATTAAAAACAAAATTTTTAATTTTATTTACTTGTAATAACTTATGTATGTATAATTTATATGGAGTATAAAAATAAATAATTGGAAAAGAATAATTATAGAGTCAATAATTCTTTCTCCAATAAACCTATAAATAAAAAGTTTTTTAAAATGTTTTCTGTACCCAGCCCCCTTTTGCCGAAGGATTTGCATACCTGGATTATTACAATTTTAATTGTGTTTAAAATTGTATTATTATATATAAAAAATTTAATTAAATTCATATTTTTTTCAAAATAAATAAAATAAATAATATACCTAATCGTCTTACACTTAAATCTTTATATAACAAAATTTTTAATTTTAATTATCTTTAAATATTTACATTTTTCATCACAAGATACATAAATAATATATATTAGTTTTATTATAAATAAAGAAATAATAACCCTAAATTTCAGTTTTTTTGTAAAACTATATTAAATTAACAATAGAAAAAACCAAGATATTTTAATAAGCTTAAATATTAAAATTATGCACTAAAAATTTAATATAAGACCAAAATTAAAAATACATGTCAAAACTCAAATTGTATATTTAACCATTTATGTTTGGTTTGATATTTTTTTATTTATATATTTTTATAATTAAATCATTATAAAATGTTTTTGTTATCTATTATTAATTAATTATTTTCATTGTTTTCACTATGTACCTCTCCAAACCTATAATTTAGCAGTGCTAAGAAATTTCTACTCTTGCGCTAGAAGATTTGGGAGTGTATTTATGTTTTATAAATAACATCTTTATATTGAGAAAATGTTTAAATATAGTAATTATTTTAAATCATTTAAAATTTGATTGGTGATATCCATATTTCTTTTATATTGAGAAAGAGAAAGGGGTGGAAGGAGGGGGCGAGGGGATTGATAAAATTACAATATTATGATTTTTCTGTGATTTTCTTATCATATGGAAACTTCAATACAAAAACTAGGATTAATATGAATTATATAAAAAAAAACTAAAATAAAATAGGATCAAAATTTATTTAAGAATAGATGACTATACATCTAAAAATGTATCCAGATACAGATATATTTAATTTTTTCATCTAGATACCTTAATAAATTTATCTATTTTTAAAATTGGAAAATACAGATAGTATTAATATAAATTTTATTTTATTTAAAATATTCAGAAAGTTCCTACAGAAAAAGATAATATTCCTCTTAGGAATTTACCAGTAAATTTGCCCTTATTTAGAGACTTAAAATTTCTCTTTTTAGCATAATTTTCTACTGAAAGATATACTTAAAGAAGTTAAATAAACTTGAATTCAATGTAGATATGGAATCAGATACTATAGTATATTTAAAAATTAAAATGGTTGAAAAGTGTATAATGGAAATTAAAATTTATTATTTGTTGATAAAATTATAAGATTTCTTTCTAATTTCTCTAGTCAAAACAATATAAAAAATAACACCAAAATAAAAATGCATTAAAATTGAAATTTTGGACGCCTAAATTTTTTCATTAAATTTAAATTTTTTTAAGCCCAATACACGGATTAATAAAAAATATTATTAATTCTTTCTAAATTTATTTTTTGAATAATAACTTAAGAAATATATTTATTATATGGACGATAATCGTAACTATTAATATTTATTATAAAATTTCTTTGCTACAAAAAATAAATGTTACTAATGGGCATATCTGTTTGTTCTATATTAAAATTATTTTATATAAAATTATTTACTTAAAATAATTCTACCTAGTTTCATAATGAAATTTTCATTTCCCAATCCTAAATCATTCAATTTAATCATTGTCATATTTTTTTTTTCTTCTTTAATTTACTTATTCCCATCCATATTGCAGAAACTTGAATTATTTTTTAACACAGTGAATATATAGGTGAAGTTATTACAAAGAAATAAATAATTTATATACTTTCAATGTAATGGTGCATATTATTTAAGTAATCTATAATTCAGAATATTTAATTAATAGGAATTCCTATATGTAAAAACCTACCATGCATAATCGTTGGAACATTTTCTATTATATCATTTAATTTAATAAAAATTGGATAAATATTAATTGGGCATAACATATAAATTTTCATTAAAAATAAATACAATAATTATGTTTAAAATCAATAAACCCGTTGTGGTATCTATTATAGTGCCATCTATAAATGATTATCAAATGGATTGTTAAATTTTAAGTTATTCAATAATTACCTTCTCGTTCACATACTATATTGGCTAAAATAAAATAAATATTTTAAAAAATTCATCAATAAATTAATAATATCTTACTATTCCCAAAACCCAAACAAAATAGTATTCTTGCGGCTAAACAAAAGATTTTTAAAATTAACATTTAAATCAATATTACAAAAATATTCATTGAATTTAATTTTGTAGTTTATTTTAAAATCTCAGGAAAAATTTATTATTATTTTAGTAATTAAGTGCAATTTTCCCCGCTTTTATATTATTTATATTCCATTTTAAGCATTTACTCTTTTTTTCGCTTTATTAAATATTGGATTCTTATTCTGTCATAATTAAATATAATTTTCTATATATGTTAAACACACTTACAATCAATAGCGCAATGATTTAAATTTTTGTTAATTATATTTACAGAATTCATAAAACGAATTAAAAAGTTCATGATTAAATTATCTATAATTTAGAGGATGGATATTATATCATTATTGGAATAAATTATTGGCACTAGTGTTGCGTAATCGGCTAAAAACTACGCCTTAGCCTAATAAGGCTAAGCCTAATTAGGTTAAGCCTAAAAATCGGCTAAGCCTAAAAATCGTCTAACTAAGCCTATATAAACCTGCTAAAATAAAATTAGTCAAAATTCTGCATCGATGCTTAGTATTAATTATTATTTATTTATTTTAGTAAAATAATTTATTTTATTTATATTTAATGTAAATATTTTATTATTATCAACAAATAAACATGATATGATTTAATATTTTTTATTTATATTATTATATTTTGAAATGAAAATAAATTTATTTATTTGATGTCATTTTAATAAAAAAAATAATATGCTGCTATATTATAAATATGTAATATTCTTTTTAATATAATTTATTAGTGATTTTCACAATCTTCTTTGTAAATACATCTTTTATTGAGGAATTATATTGTAAATTTTATTAGATAAATTAACAATCTTTTAGGTGAAATCTTTTATAATTTTTTTTAATTTTTTTAAAATTATCTATTTTTTATTAAATGAGGTGGATTTTATGAAACTTTTTTGATGATTTTATATGATCTTTTTAAGGATAATATTTTAATGTGACAATTGTCATAATCGTTATTTTAAAAGTTTTTTGAATTTTTTTGAAGAAAATATGTTAAAATAAGTATTAATAACATGTGTAAATATATATTTAGTGAAGATGTACCAATGAAAAGTGACTGTCATAATCGTTATTTTTAAAGTTTTTTGAATTTTTTTGACGACAATATGTTAAAATAAGTATTAATAACATGTTTAAATAAAAATTTAGTGAAGATGTACCATAGAAAATTGACAATTGTCATAATCGTTATTTTATAAGTTTTTTGAATTTTTTTGAAGAAAATATGTTAAAATAAATATTGATAACATGTTTAAATAAAATTTAGTGAAGATGTACCATAGAAAAGTTACAATTGTCATAAACGTTATTTTATAAGTTTTTGAAGAAATTATGTTAAAATAAGTATTAAAAACATCTTTAAATAAAAATTTAGTGAATATGTACCATAGAAAATTGACAATTGTCATAATCGTTATTTTTAAAATTTCTTTGATGTAAATGGGTAAAAATATAGATTGTAAAATTAAAATTGCATGAGTATATGATATAGAAAAAACATATGGTAATAATAGATTCTTCCCCAAAAACAGAAGCAAATTGGCATTTTAATACATCCGTTCATCGGGTCAGAAATTAATATGCAAAATTTATATCATAATATCCTAAGTTAGAAATTATTATTTTTTTGCCAATTTTAACCAGACAATTTTGTTTAAAATTTAAGTAAACATTTTTTTCTATTTTAAAATCAATATCGATGCAAGTTAACTATTTTCGTCAAATAAAATTAAAAAACTTTAAAAATAACGATTATGACAATTGTCGCTTATATAGAGTACATCTTCACTAAATTTTTATTTAAACATGTTATCAATACTTATTTTAAATATCTTTGTCAATAAAATTCAAAAAACTTTAAAAATAACGATTATGACAATTGTCTATTTCTACGGTACATCTTCACTAAATTTTTATTTACATATGTTAATAATATTTATTTTAACATATTGTCGTCAAAAAACTTTAAAAATAACGATTATAATTGTCACTTTTCATTGGTACATCTTCACTAAATTTATATTTACACATGTTATTAATACTTATTTTAACATATTTTGGTCAAAAAAATTCAAAAAACTTTAAAAATAACGATTATGACAATTGTCACTTTTCATTGGTACATCTTCACTAAATTTATATTTACATATGTTATTAATATTTATTTTAACATATTGTCATCAAAAAACTTTAAAAATAACGATTATAATTGTCACTTTTCATTGGTACATCTTCACTAAATTTATATTTACACATGTTATTAATACTTATTTTAACATACTTTCTTCAAAAAAATTTAAAATGACAATTGTCACATAAAAATATTATCCTTAAAAAGATCATATAAAATAACATTAAAAAAGTTTCATAAAATCCACCTCATTTAATAATAAATAGATAATTTTAAAAAAATGATAAAAGATTTTACCTAAAAGATTGTTTATTTATCTTATAAAATTTGCAATATAATTCCTCAATAAAAGATGTATTTACAAAGAAGATTGTGAAAATCATTAATAAATTATATTAAAAAGAATATTACATTTTTACAATATAGCAGCATATTATTTTTATTAAAAAAACATCAAATAAATAAATTTATTTTCATTTCAAAATATAATAATATAAATAAAAAATATTAAATCATATCATGTTTATTGTTGATAATAATAAAATATTTACATTAAATATAAATAAAATAAATTATTTTACTAAAATAAATAAATAATAATTAATGCTAAAGCATCGATGCAGAATTTTGACTAATTTATTTTAGCCAATTTTTAGGCTTAGCCGATTTTTAAGCTTAGCCTAATTAGGTTAAGCCGATTTTTAGGCTTAGCCTAATTAGGTTTATTTTTAGGCTTTACCTAATTAGGCTTAGCCGTTTTTCACCTAAAATCTCGACTAAGCCGTTTTATAGTCGGCTAAAATTAGCCGATTACGCAACACTAACTGGCACAAAATTTAAAATGTAAACTCTGAAAATTTTTTATATGTTTTACTGATAACTATAGACTAATTTTATTAATTTAAGCTTATTAATTATACTTATCTGCATTGAAGATTGGGTTAACTCTATCAAGCTAGTAATTCTTAATATATTTCGCTATATTATAATCTTGTGCATTGTCTCAATCGTCGACAATTGGTTATATGATTCGCTAGTATAAAAAGGTATAAAAAGATAATTTTAAAATGTTCTTAGATAAAATATACCCTATTTATTGCCTCTCAAGACATAATTTTGCCTAGTGTTTTTGCTGGGAAGCATTAGCTTTTGGAAACAAAAAATGTGTTTGTACAGATTATTTTGCTTTAGGTATAAAATTATTGGTATGGCAAATAAAATTGTCAGTATTCGTCGTTATGATTTAAATTTTGTCAAAATATTTTAATCAAGGACTCTTAACTGAAAAATGAGAAATCATTTAGGTAAAGCATGGAAAGTTATAATAGATTATAAGTTAAAGGTTTCAACTAATATTGTAAATAATATGCATTAAATTTTAATCGGGAAAAATATTTTCTCCTTTATTACGATTCTAATAATAATAAAAACTAAAATAACAATTCTTAATTAGAAGGGAATGGGGAAACCTTTGAATTATTATTTTAGGCCACTAAGGCAGCATGTTTTTGGACAGTTACATTAAAAAATTATTTTGGGTAGTAGAGTTAAAATTTAATTTCGATATTTAGTAGTTTATAGTTAAAACATATTATAACATTAAAATTAGTTATACGAGATTATATATAATAAAATTAATCAATAATTAATTATACTTGAATTGGCTTCCAGAACTAATAAAATAACAAAATTTTTAAATAAATGTAAAATGAAAATGTATAGGACTATTAATTACTTTCTATGCAGTCAAAAGCTAAAACAAGAGTTATTAGAAATGGAATAAAATTATTCATTTTCTTCTAGAAATTTTTAGTTTTAAATTTTTTTTATAAAATTATAATGAACTTTTTTATTTTTACAAAGATTATTTTTAAATTTAATTAAGTTGCTGATAGTTGTTATGTACATTTAATTGTAAGTTGAAAGAACTTTTTAAATTAATTAATTTTTTTTATATAATATTTATTCTGTAAAAGAAGTTTAAATTTAATTAATATATATTTATAAAATAACAAAGTTATTATTAAATTAAAAAATTATATGAAAGAATAAAATTAAAATTGAGGCAAAATATTTGAAATAGACAATATGAGAAATATTATTAATAGAGAAAGAATAAATAATGGGTTCATTCGTATCCTATATAATATAATAATATAATAATCAGAAACGCTAAATTGATTAAATATCCAGCAAACAAATGTATTTAATAAATTATTGAGTCTAAGAAATGTTTTTAAAGTCATACTAATTGAATGGGTTTCTTATTTTTTATTTTACCTATTCTATAATTTCCAATGTAGGTAAACATGGAACTAAACGAATATAAATTTATCATGGTTATTATTAATTTGTTAGCATTTTTTTTAAAATTTACTTTTATTACACTATAATATAATTAGACGCAAACTTAGCTGGATAGTTACATCTTAATATGTTATTACTTTCTAAAAGTAAAAGTTTAAAAAAGGCTTTGGGGATTTCCCTATATTACTTTTATTGTATACCTTGTTCATTAAATATTTCAGTTGATCTTAAATTGAGAGATGGCTAAATATAATATTGGCTTATCTTAATATTTCCGGGTTGGCATTATGTGTTAAACCCATTTACACAATATTTGGTCATTTAAAGATGGAGTTTATATAATCTATTAAAGAAATAATTTCTTTACTATTAATATAATATTGATATTCTTAAATAATTATCATGAGTAATTAAAAATAGTTAAAATAATAATAAAATTAATTAAGTCTCAATTATTTTTATAAACCTATTTAATTTAGTTTAATAATCATATGATTTTCTAATCACCAAATTAGTATCAATTTAATTTAAAAAAATTATTTGATAAACTAAATATGATTATACCTATACTTATTATTAATGTGCCATCTACATGCTCTAAATTTGATAAAACATTCCAATTAAAACATTTTTTATTTTACCATATGAGCAATAATTGAATTTGTCTTATTTTTTTTATAACAGAAAATTTAATTAATATAGAAATTTTTTTTTCTCTTTAGCTTTCACCATTTTCTGGTGGTAAGCTCCTTCAATAACTCTCTCCACTTTATATTATTCATTCTATCTCGTTTATCTAATTTATAATTCTTCATATTGGCTCTAACTTTATGGCCCCATTAAAGTTTTGGCCTTCCTCTTTTAAGTTTTCACATCACTTCCAAACTCTCAACCTTATTTCCTATGTAAGTTCATAGGCCTTCTCATTGTATGCTCATACCATCTAAGTCTGTTTACCATTTTCTTAGTCTTAATGGGCACTACCTTTAAACTTCCTAGTATTCTTGTAATTAGCACCTTATTCTTTCTTGTTACCCCAGCAATCATCCTCAGCATTCTCATCTCCATAGTTTGTAGACTTCTCTCGTCTGTATCTTTGGTTGGCCATGTTTCCGAACTATATAGAATAGTTGGTTGTACTATGGAACTGGTAATTTTTCCCTTCAATTTGTATGAGATTCTTTTGTCATAGAGCACTCCAGATAAAGATCTCCACTTTAACCACCCTTGATAAATTTTACTTTTTATCTCTTTCTCAATTGTGCCGTTATTGCCGATATCTGCCATTCATTTATATCAATGCTCTCTGTTTCATCTCATCCTATCACCGTATACTCCGTCTTTTCTCTATTTACTTTTAGTCCGTGTTTTTCTGGGATAATTATCCAGCTCACTAATCTTTCTTTTATTTAATCCTTGGGTTCGGTAGGTATCACAATATCATCTGAAATATCATATTCCACAGGACTGTTTGTGGTATAGACTGTGTTAATACAACTATTACTGTTATGAAAAAAAGTGGGCTAGCCGACCCTTGATGAACTCTCTCGGCTATTGTGAGGCCTGTTGAAGTACCAGTTGTGCTATTGACCATTGTTGTTTGGCCCATGTACATATCCTGTATTATTCTTATATATTTTTCTGGAATCTTTTTGTGGCGTAGCGCCCACCAGATAAGTTTTATTGCGATTCTATCAAAGGCCTTTTCTATAGATCGAGAAAGACCATGAGTAGCTTTTTGTTATTTTCTCTGTATTTTTTGCTCATTTGCCTTATTGCGTGAATTGCATCAGTTGTTTTTCTTCCAGGCCTAAAGCCAAACTGAGTCTTTCTTATTTCGATTATGTCTCTTAACCTTTTTTCTATTATTTTTTCCTAGAGCTTAAGACAGTGTAACATTAGTTTTATGCCACTGTAATTTTGGCAATTGTGTGGATTCCCTTTATTTTTGAAGATAGGAACTAGATAGCTCTGCTTCCATTTTTGAGGGATCTCTTCATTTTTCCCTGTATTTTATTTTACAAATTTGTGAGGAGATGTATTCCATCATCTCCTAATGCTTTAAGGCTTTCTATTGGAATATCATTTGGACCCCTAGCTTTTTTGTTTTTCATATGCTTGAGGCATGTGATTATTTCTTGTTCTGTTATTGGTTGTACAAGGTTTTGACATGAGGAGTGTTCATCTAGATGTTGTACGTGTAGATTAAAGTTGAGAAGCTCCTAAAAATATTCTTTATCTATTCATTATTTCTTTTTTCTTTATTATCAATTTCCCATCTTTTTATTTGATTACTTTAGGAGCTCCGTTTATATCCCTAGAATTCTTTTCTTGTTTGGCTAATCTGTATATTTTATTTTGCACTTCTTGGTATGTAGTTCTTCATACATATCATCTTATGTCATAGTTTTGGCCCTAGCCACCGCCTTTGTAACTATTCTCTTGAATTTTTTGTAATTTGTCTTGTCATCTGGGTTTTAGGATTTGTACCCTATTTTGAATAGGGCTTATTTCTCCTTTATAGTGGTTTGTACCTCTTCATTCCACCACCATAGTTCTTTGTATAATTTGTTGCCTCCCCTTGTTAACCTAGTGTCGATTTGGCAGTGTCTATAAATCTGGATGAAAGGTCTGTCCACATTTTTTCACTGACTTGTGAGGAATCTATTGTTTCAATGTTTGCATTGATTGCAAAGGCATCTGTCATTATTTTTAATTTGCCCCATTTGATGCATGGTTCAAGTTTTATCTTATTTTGAGTGGATTTATTTGAGGTGTGTAAATCCATGACTAGTAGCCTGTTTGTACAGCGATATCTTCTCCTGGGATGACTTTGCTGTCTATTACATCTTTTAATCTTATGCGAGAGATTAGCATGTAATCTATCTGTGTTTTCCTTGTACCACTTTCTTATGTTATTAAATTACTGTCTTTATTCTATAGTAGGTGTTGGTTAAGGCAAGGTCGAAGGCTTGCGCAAATTTCAGTACGTGTTCTCCTTCATCATTTCTTTCTCCGTATTCAAAACCACTATGATTTGTAGCATTCTCTTTCCCACAGGCGCATTTAAGTCACCACCTATTATGACTAAGTCATCCTTAGAAATTTACATTAGAGCTTCATCAAGAATAGCTCTTAACCTCTTTATTGCAACCCGTTTGAGGAGCATATATTGAAAGGATGTGTAGTATTGATTGACCAATGCAGAGTTTTATCTTCATTAGTCAGAGATCCTGTTGACTTCTACTACTGAGGAGATTAGATCTTAACTGAGGATGATGCCCACACCGTTCCTATTGCTAAAAATTAAATTATAGTACAATTTATATCCATCTCCAATCATTAAAGTCTTTTGACTTTTCCATTTCGTCTCTTGAATGCACGCTATATCAACTTTTCTCTTGTTCAACATTGATATCAATTCTCTCGTTTTACCTTTAAGTGTCCTAATATTCAAACTTGCTACTCTTGTCTTCTTTACTTTGATCTTTATTTTACTTTTCGAAGCATGAAGGTCTACACCCTGCGCGTCGCTTGGAGAGAACGCCCTAGCTATTCATATTTTTATTTGTGTCCATCATTTTTGTTTATTAAACAAATATCCTCAGCACCCGGCTGTCCTAACCTGTAGGTGACCGGGATGTCATTTCTAAGCTCCGAAATTTATCCTACCATATGTCTTTACACATCAATCATCGAAGAAAAACCGGAAAATTTTTACGTTCCTTTCCAGGATCGAACCTGGGACCTCTGTTTCCAAGCCTACATCATAACCCACTATGCTAACCCTGCGATTAATTAATATAGAAAATAAATATATAAATTTATTTCATCTACCATCACATCTTTATAGTATAAATAAAAATGCCACATTTTTGCTAAGTTACATGTAAAAAATTTCTAACTTACAATATGTTTCTATAACTAATATTTAATATTAATACGTTTATATTTTTTTACTCTTCGGCAATTACAGATAGATGGAGGGTAAATATACATTAGATATAAGTTCAAAACAGGTGCGTAGAGATTGTAGAGGAATTCCTCCACCCCCTCTCACCCAGGTAGCAAAGATTTTTGAAAAATATAAATGTTTGTCCTTGTATATTAAATATTATCTCACGAAAATTAAAGTTTTTCTTTTTAACACTGATGGATATAAGAAAATTTTACAAAAAAAAATTCTTTAATTAATCTCTACTAATAACTAGGATAAAAAAATTTCTAGAGGATATAAAATGTTCAGATTTCCAATTATACAGAATTTGCTGAATATAATTATTTCCTAGACCTCTTGTGCTACAGGAAGAAAGAAACTGCAAATAGCATGACAAGATGTAACTTCGACATCAAGATGTTACAGCATTTTTTTTTATTATCTATTCTCAGTGCCCTTGGAGATATCAAAATGGCCTGAAATAGATCAACTGGCTGAGAAAATATTAAATTTAATTACTGCCAAATTTTTTTATTGGAATAATTAATAAATTATTAATTAAACAACAATTTTATTCATTATTTTTAAAAAAAGTGATATGTGGCTGAAGTTATGAGAAACACGAATATTATATTACAACTTAGAATGCTAAGGGATAATATTCGGCATCTTACGATTTTTATAATTTATTATTATGATATGTTTAGAAAATAATCTTATAATAAGCGATAATATTTTATTTTTATTAAATTTTAGTTTTCATTAAAATATTAGTTAAGGTGATTAAAGAAAACAGAAAAATAATATTTTCCCCAATCCTTCTCATCTAAACTATATTCAAGCTATTCTTCTCTAGTCTAGATGTAGCCAATAAAATCATTAGAAAGAATATAAATTTGTAAAATTTTTTAAATTAATTTAATGTATGTTTTAATTGACCACTATCAGATGGAACAAAATATATATTTACTTTTCTTTAAGACCCCCCCCCCCCCCTCACCCTTTTTCCTTCTCATGGATAAATATTAAACTATAAATGATAACTTGAATGATAAATTTTTTATTAATAATATAATCAAAGCAAAACCAAATATTAATTAATTTCAATATAAAGTGAATTATTAATTATCACCATAATAATAAATCTGAACCACAAATTTAATAAAATTGAATCGTAATTTTTTTTCTTCTGATTATATGACCATATTGATTCCTTTAATAATAAATATAAATATCTATTTTATATTAGGGAATAATGTGATAGGTAAATTTGTATAAATATTATAAATAAATTTAATTATTATTTTGCCTTTATAAACGAATAATAAAGTCAATAAATAAACATTGAATTGGGTGTATAACCAGAAAATTACATAAAACTAGAGAGGAATCTATATTATACTCTATTAAATTATTCAATCATATAAAAAAAAAATTCTTTTTCTTAACAAATGCAGATAAAACCATTGAAAATTTTTATTTTTATAAACAAACATATATTTTATTTTATTGATATACCGTTATGCTGTAATATGTATTGTCTTAAGTCTAAAATAAATTATCATTTAAATTTATGCTAATGATATTTTAATTTTTTTTTACCTATTCTATAGTTTCTAACGTAGATAAATATGGAGACTTAAATTAATAATGAATTAAGAATTCTATTAATTTAATTCTTTTATATACTTGGTCCACGGAATATTTCTGTTGCTCCTAAAGAAGGCAGTTAAATATAAAAAAGGTAGGGTTGATAATTTATCGGGGTAATGCATCTTTTAATGAAATCATTTTTCCTTTTTAATAATTATTCTTAACATGCGTGGAATTAATTGTATCATTTATCATATTAATAAATATCGTTTTAATTATAATTAAAAATATAAGATACCTATAGATATTATTAGGATGCCATTTAAACGGTCTGCATTTTGATTCAATAAAAACATATTTTAAAATACAATCTATAAAAATTCTGCCCGAATTAAACTATATGTATATGTTCACTTTAGATTTATGTTAGAAATTAATTCATATTTTTTTTCTTAGAAAATTTATATTACTTAAATGAGTAAGTTCCACAACTTTATCAATTTAAAGTAGGTACATAAGTAATAAGAAATTTTTGGAAGGATTTTTTACAGATAAAATAGGGTTGAGAGAAAGAGCTCTGACAGAAAAAATTAATTAGAGATGAAACAGGGCGGGTAATCAATTAATGAGATGAACTCTAGTTCACATTTTCTAATTATTTCTTTAATTTTATAATAATCTAATTTCACTAGTCTAAAATAGAAAGTTTCCCTTAATTTTTTAATAATTATAACTTAAAATTGGGGCGCATATTAAATATTTACCTTTTACAAACATATTTTTTATAATTATTTCAATAAAAATTTAAATTAAAATTAATTATCCCCAACAAAACATTAAATAGAGTGATAAAAGATCATTCCATATTTTAAGACTTTATTCGTAATATCTTAAGATAAAATTTTTAGAAGAGAGAGTGCGTGCTATCTATGTCTCCTTACATTATTATTATATTATGACTGCTAAACTTATAATATCTTTATCCTATTTTTATAATATATGTAGATTGATCTATTAAAAAAATAGAT
Source organism: Gordionus sp. m RMFG-2023 (assembly GCF_954871325.1). NCBI lineage: Eukaryota > Metazoa > Nematomorpha > Gordioida > Chordodea > Parachordodidae > Gordionus > Gordionus sp. m RMFG-2023. The sequence continues at coordinate 3,846,683 of NC_088777.1, read as the reverse complement.
ACTTTTTCTCAGGTTTTTAATTCTAATTTTTAATTTATTGTATAAATTAATTTTATAAATCATTCGATAAAATTTTCAGTTTAAGAGCCTATATCCTGCTCATAAGTTAGTGTTCAATATCAAATTTTACTTTTCCTTTACCCATATTGTCAATGCAAATATTTTCTTTTAATTTCTAAAAAATTTATTTATAAAGGAAATGCACCAATAACTTATAGTATCGACACACAGCCTTATATATTTTATATCTACCATATAAGCATAATGGTATTGTTGTGATCATATCAAACTACATTACCTCATTTTTTCCCACAAAAGGTATTAACGCATTACCACGAAGTTTTATATTGCGAATATTTTACCACGAACGGATTTCCACGAATGGATTAGAACAAAAACACAATTTCAAAAAAAAACTAGAATTCTATTTATTTTTATTGGCAGGCTTGGAACATTCCTTTTTTCTGAAATACAACTTTTGGGTGTGTTAAAAGTGAGCGTAAATGTTTAAATATATGGAGTGTTGGAAGAAAGGGATGGGAGGGCTAGGGTGTATTTTTATTTAAAATCGATAATTGCTATTCTATGGTTTATCAATTGTCATATATTACTAATCATTTCCTAAGGTCCTCAAAATCTATTAATAAACGTTTTAATATAACTGAAATTAGAAATGGAAAGACACTTTTTTTGAGGATATATAAGCAGAAATATATTCGTGGTAATAATTTCGAGACAATATATTCTTATAAATGCATTCCTTGAATAACATTTATAATTTATATTGGCGGCAATTGGTAATGTCTTGCGCTTAAAGAAAATCTGTAATGACATGTAACTGCAATTTATACTTACATGATTTATTAAGTTCTATGAATACGAATATTTTGTATATTTTTTATATAATCAATAAAATATCCCGATAATGTTTTATATTTGAGCCCAAATATAGTATCAAGTATTAGAAATTAACATTAAAGTTCAAAAATTCTTAAGGAATAAACATTTTACTTTTTCTACACATTTTTTAATATTAAAATAATCAACAATATTATATTTAAATTAATCTTTTACAGATATTTTGTAATCTTTGGCTACACCATAAACTTTATTATAATTAATAATTAAGTACCTGGAATAAATTGGTTTTGTGTAAAAAGTACTATATAATTTAAAGATTAAACAACATTTTAATAGAATATGGAATTATGAATATAATACAAATTGATAAGTCTAACCATTTTAATAAGAATAACCAGAATTAATGGATTATATTCTATCACTTTCTAATCGTTTTCTTTTCTATTAGATTATACATATCATACATTATTTGGTAAAGTATAACTTAAAGTTTATTATTTCAAACGTGTTTAAGCATCATCTTAATTGTATTTTATTTATTAATACTTGCTAAGTTTGAAATAATACTTTCTAGGTATACTTCACTATTTAAAATGCTAGATTTATATTTTTTTTAATTTCATTTGATAATGGATATACCGAATAGCTCAAAAAAAATACCACACTTTGAAATCTTTACAACTTAAAAGGCGTCAATTGTTATTTTTTAAATAAAATTTTCTATTTTATTAAAGAAATATATGTAACTTAATATTCAAAATTTTTAGAACTTGATCAAGTCTGTTGCTAAATTTGATTTAAAAATAACTCAGGACCCTAACTTTCTTTTCGAAAATGAGCTAGATGGATTCGTATTATGTTGAACTATATCAGGACATTTGTCTTTTTTCAAAATATTTTACTAATCAATACAAAATATTTATGTAATATTATAAAGATTATTATTAAATCTTTTTTTTCTTAACCCCACCTCAGAAAAATATATATATTAATAAAATTATGTCACGAAAAGATAAATTAATGTTGATTTCCACAATCCTTTAATTTAAACGAGCTTTAAATTAAATCTGAAATACGAGATATATATTTCGATAACATGACTCATTAGTTAAAGCTACTGTGTTATCAAGTGTCAAACGAATTAAAGACTATAGTTTATAAAAATAGATTAGAGCCTTTTTGGATGCCAAAATAAATTTGAAAGAAAAATGTGAGAGTCTGGCCTAATGTTGCTAAACGGCTCGATTTAAGCCAATTTTTAAAAATGGCTAACTCAATATTTTACCCAGAAAAATATTACGCAAAGCTGATGATTTTGGTAATAGATGGTTGAAAATTTTAAACATCTATTAGCAAAATCTTGAGGCATAGCAAATATTATTTTGGCTAAAATATTGAGTTAGCCGTTTTTAAAAATGGGCTATCGAGTTTATCAACATCAGGTCTGGCCCTTAATTTCTCAAAAAACAATATTCAAATTAGCATTATATAAATTGAAGAGTTATATATATTTATTTAGTTGTTTTTTTTTGCATTATGATTAATAAAATATTTTGATATGTTATTAGATTGGTTCAATTTCTAAAAAATGGATAACACAATATTTTAACCAATAATATAAGGCCTGTAGATTTTTCTCATGAGAGATTTAGACATCTATAAAATCCCGATGCGCGCGCTACATTATCTTGGCTAAAATTTTAAATTAAAATCTGTTAAATCAAACTGTATAACAACACTATATAAATAAAATATAATGAGAACTCATGCAACCTTTTGTTTGAAAAAAAAATAATTGAGAGTCTTAAATTATATTTTCCTCCAAATTTTAGCATTTTTATCCCAATTTTCAAAAAAAAAATACGACCAAAATCAAATTCTAAAAAATTCGTGTTTTTTTTAATAAAATATTAAATTTCATAAAAATAAAATGATGCATGTTTTAAAATTTCATTCAAAAAAAAATTCTATATGTTACTCCTGGGGGTATCTTCTTGAACTATAATAACAAGTATCTGTTAAAGTCATTTATTAAGGTTTTTCAACCTAGGTTCATAGTAAGGCTTTCATTTTTGGATCCCACTCCTAATATTTATTTTTATATTATTGTTAATATTTTTTTAAAAATCTTTTATATACTTATTCCGATCCACAAATTTGTACCTTGTAAATAAGAAATATTAAATCAATTTTTTTTAGTATATATAATGAAATAATATACTTTCGACATAATATTCCATATTTACTACGTGGGCTAAAAGAAACAGGAAAATTTTATTTGAAAGAAGTCTAACTATAAAAGTTATACATAATAAAAATACAGCATGTATGTCTTCTTCTATAATTATAAAATATTTCAATATTGTATGCAATTATATTATTGAATCTTTGATAAAAACTTTTAAATAATAATTTGAAATGAATATAAAACTGGCATATAAAATTTCCAAGCCGGATAAATTAAACCTCTTCCTATTATTATTGTATCGCCATCTATAAATACGATATATTTAAAATAAAATTTTTTTATTTCAATAAATTACCTTCGTTCGTGCAATTGATACACACTAAATAAATATTTTCAATTATTATTTTATATATCAAAAAATACAGTTAACTTACTCAAATACCTACAAATCATAAATTTTTGATCTAAAATAGTTTTATAATTTATATTGTTCAGAATTTATAATATATAGAAAATTTTTCAAAATGTTCATATTATAATGAAAATAGTTTTAAGTTCAAATTAACATCCATAAATTTACCTAAATTCATAAAATCCACACCTAAAATAGTTATATAAATATAAAGGTTACCTAAAATACTCTAAAGATAAAATAGGTTTTATTTATGACTAATTTTATTTTCAAAATTACTGCCCAAAATAAAATAGAAATTAAAAATCTAAAAATAAATACAATATGAATAAGAAACGGAGTAGTGATAAAGAAAAAAAATAGATAAAAGTTGGCATATAATCTTTGTTGTATCGTAAATTTTTTTAAATATCATCAAGTGTTTTAAAATAATGCTATATTGAAGACAGTTTTTTGTTTATCTAATTATCAACTTTCTAATTTTTGTTAAGGACCTTATTAAAAGGATTAAATATTACATTGAATTATATTGAAACTCTATATGAAATTTCTTCTCGATAACCATAGAAAATTCTTTAAAATCTGAAGCGTAAACTACCCAATGGAATTTTATTTTTAATTTTAGTATATAAATTAAAAATAGCTCAAAAGATTATCAATAAATTTGAAATTTATTGGATAGGTGTTTTAAATATATATAATAGAATACATTTTCGGTAAAATCAGATATTTAAAAAATAATAATGTGCTCCTTTATAAGACATTATTCATATTGCTGTTAACAATGTATATAATAATAAATGATATTATTTATGTACCGTTAATTTGTAAAGCATACGATTTATCTGATAAGACAAAAATAATATATATATTTTTATTTCCCATCTTATTAAAATTTTTATACTTCTAACTGATGTAATTGTCATATCTCCCAAAGCGAACATGTAATAAGACATCCCTCCTGGTAGAAAAAGAAAAATATCTTATTATTGATATTATATTTATATTTAATGATAGACAATAATATGAGTTATAGCTTGCTTAGTATTTTAGTTAGTCTAATTGATGACTTTTTCGAAATCAATAATTTTTTTCAAAACATGTTTATCCTGTTTGTTTAGAGTGAAAAGGGTATATTTTTAAAAAATTTTTCTAGAAATAATTTAATATATATATATTTATATATAAATATATAAATAGTCGATTACACTGCAAAACGTATGATATGTCATTTTTTTAACATTGTCAGGAATGTCGAAAAATATTATGTTTAAATGATTTTTAGATAATTTAAACATCATTTGATAAAAAAATATGTTTATGTTTATATTATGTAAATAATTTAACTTAAAATAATTTTTATCTTTTATCATTATTTTGTTAACTTAAAGTTATATTATTTTTCATCATTTTAGTATCCATTAACTAAAAATAACTTTTATTTTTTTATAAAGTTAAAACAAAATTATTTCTTTTATGATATAAATTAACTTGAAATAATACTATTTTTAACAATTAAATTTAACGTCAGAATTACTTCTTATATTGTAAATTGATTTATTTATCCATTATTATGTATATATAGAGAAAGACATTCTATTTTACAAAAAATTAGTAATATTAGTATCTTTTTGAATTACAATATATCGAAATATCCTATGAAAGTCTATTTATTAATATATATCTTAACCTATGACTTTTTTTTATAAAATATATTAGAAATATAAACATTTTTGGAGGTGGTTTTCTGTATAACAGTGTTTAAAAATTATATTTCTAATAATTTTGCGGTGTGACTAATATAAATACGGGATAATATATAAATCTTATATTTAGAAAATAGGCTAATATTCTAAGATTGTTTATATGTATATTAATTCGATAATAAGTTCAATTTAAGTAAGATGTGGGTATATTATATATGATTTTTTTTTTCTATTTAAAATAAATTTATAATATAAAGCAAACAATGAATATACACTTTTTTTATATTATAAACAATTGAATATAAACTTATAATATAATAATGAAATTCATTTCATGATGATTACCTATAATAACTTCTAGGGATCCATTTACAGATTCTGAAGGGGAAAATTAGAAATATGAGTTACACAAATTTTTTATTCCAAATTTGATTAACAAAATTAAATTATATCCAATACTATAATGATCATATAGAATGTAAATCCGAATCCTCATCGTGAATCCTCCTGAACCCTCATGTTTCTGATTTAAAAGTGCATTGTTTAAGGGTTCCAGATGTCAAAAATAGAATTAAAATTAAATAAATTAAAAAAGATTTTTTCATTGAAATCATTTTTTCTTTGCATTTTTCGATATTTTTTCTTTATACTTCCAATTTGTAATATTTTATTATGAATAAAATTTTATGATAATAAAACAATAGGAATACATTAATTTAATTTATATAAATTTTAGAAAGCGATATGGGAATTTTATAGGGCATAATATTTATTAATAAATTAAAGCTATGATTATATTGGGCAGTAAATTAATCAAAATAGGCAGTGTATATTTTGTAAAAAAATACAAGTTTTGGGTAGTATTTATAATATATTGACCAGCAACAAAATTAAATAAAGTTAATTTATAATAATACAAACTTGAAATGTCCGGTGTTTATTTGAAAATCATTTAATATCTTATTCAAATAGCCTTGTTTTTATGTTAACCTCGTATTTTATTATTTTGTATTGATTTTTGGTGCCTCGATAATATTTTTTATTTTTATCGAAATTATATAAAGTTTTAGTTCCAAATTATTTTTATTTTACTGTTTATATTTAAAGATTTTATTTTGTTTTTTTATTATTTTCATGATGTTTTTAAAAATGAATTTTGGTTATAAAATTATCATATGGAATTTAATGGAAAGATTTAAAATGTATTCAACAATTTTGGAAGTAGACTCTCTTACAAAGTCTAGCATCAAATCTCAATACACTTGAAAAGAAAAATAAAAATAATATTGAATATTGTTTTAAAAAACGTATTCATATTGAAATATCCGAGGAGAGAATAAATTAATTTCTTTAAAGATTGATTAAGCCGAAAGTTTGAGAAGAAATATTTTAGGAATAAATATATAAAGATATTTAAATAATATTTAAATATTTATATATGGTGGTTAAAGAGAATGCAACATATTAATGTATTAGAAGAATAATATTATAAAGATTTAATAAATTTTATATTACTTTAAGCCATAGATATACAATTACGACAGGTAATAATGTGAATCTTATAAAATCAATTAAATTATTGAAAGGAAGAGAGATGTTTATAATAAATATGATGGCAATGAAGATGCAAATAGGTGATTGAGAATTTATTCAATGCTGCCCATACTTTCTAATTAGCTTTTAATAAGAATTAACAGCCAATGGGGGTTGAGCAACACTCTGGTCCTCAAGTAGGATGTTAGAAAGATTATTGAGTTTGAAATATTTCTGTATAGATATAGATTGTATAAGTATATGTGAAGTTGTATTGTCTGAATATGATTGAAATTAAAAAAAAAAAGACTTTAGTGTATTCGAAGCTCTATAATAACAACACTTAGATTGCTATCAGAAGAATTGTGTTTAACTGATTATTATGGTAGGATACTAGTTAAATTTTATATGAAAAGTTAGAAAACATGCAAATTCGTGAGCAACACTTTATGCAAAAGAATCAATTGTATAAGCATCATTTGAGTTTTTTTACAATATATTGGGTATTTATGATGATGTTGATGACTTTAAAAATTTACTTTCAGTTAAAGAAAAATAAAATTATCACCACACCTTATAAAAAGGATTAACCACAAATTTCTATCAAATCTTTGATCAAAAAGTTCTCACAGATTATGAGAATAAATAAGAATGTAAAATATTTTAAAATTCTGGGAAGAAAATTTGTCATTATATTCAGAAATAGATATCTTATTATTGTCATGAATGCATCAGCGACGCAAGTAAAATAATTTATAATGTATTATAAAAATATCTGTTTATTTTAGGTCAGCGTAGTACGTACCTTTTTTTTTATTTGAAATACATATTGTCAAATTTTCGAATCTCAAAGTTAAAGATAATATTTTAGAAGATGTTATGATTGTGGGAATAAAGAAAATGTATAAATTATAAATTAATTTTCAAATTTTTTTACTAGTAAATTATGCATGTATAATTTATATATGAAGTATAAAAATAAATAAATGGAAAAAAGAAAAATTATGTTATTGAGTCAATATTTATTTATGTTCTCTAATAAACCAAGATATGAACTCTTTTTTAAGATTATTTTCAATCCCTTTAATTGGTTAGAGAATTTGCACATCTGGATTATTACAATTTAAATTGTGTTTAAAATTGTATTATTATATAATTAAAATCATGATTTTCTCACAAATAAATAATATAAATAATACCTAGTCGTTTTACAATCAAATCTTTATTATAACAATATATATAAATTTACCACTAATATTTACAATAAAGCCAAATTTATAAATTATTTTGATCTCTTGAACTGAAAAATGTAAATTTTCCTGAATACTGTCAGGAAATTTTTAAGGATAATTACGGCATATAAATAGGAAATGTTGATAAGTGGAAAAAAAAAATAATAACTCTATTAAAATATTGTTTTTTTTTCATGTATAACTATATTAAATTTAGAAAAATAGAAAAAAAAGTAACTTATATATTAAAAATTATTAAATTATACATTAGAAATATTAAGGGGTGAAATTTCTCTTATATATTATTATATTATGTCACTTTAATTTCAAATTTTGTCATCAAAAAAAGTTATAATCAGTTTTTTCATTTTTTACCCTAAAATTATTAGAGAACTGAGTTATTAATAAGAGATATTTCAATGTATCCATATAAAAATACATGAGATTAAAAAATTCATCTTTATAATTATATTTTAAGATATTTCTTATCTTGAACATGTAAAATGTATATAAGACCAAATTTGAAAATCTATGTTAAAACTTATATTGTGAATTTAACCAAACATTTTATCTTTGGTTCAATATTTTATTTTTATTATATATTTAAATAAGTTAAAATAATTATGAAATGTTATTGTTATCTATTATTAATAAATTTTTCGTATTGTTTTCACAAGGCATTTGTCAAGATATATTTTTTAGCCCTGCTAAAAATATTTCAACACGTGCACTATACGGTTTGGGAGTGTGATTATTCATTTAATATGCATCTTTATATAAGGATAAATTTAGTAAAATCATGAAATGTTTTAATCATTCAAAGTTTGATTCTTATATGGAGAAACAGAAGAAGATGGGGGGGGGGGGGGGAGTTATAAAATATAATATTACATCTTTTGATTATTTTTTCTGTGATTTTCTCCTATCATTTGGAAACTTCAATACAAAATTAGGATTAATATGAATATTTTTATATTAAAACTAAAATAAACTAGAATATAAATTTATCTATGAATACATATAGATACATTTAAAAATATATCCAGATACAGATAGAGATTATATTTGTCCAGATAACTTAATAAATTTATTATAGTTAATTTTTTATATGGAAATAAAGGTAGTATTCATAAATATTTTATTTTATTTGATTGAAAAATTTCCTATAGATAATTAAATTATTTCTCTTAGGAATTTACCAGTAAATTTGTCTTTATTTACATCTACACTTAAAATTCCTCCTTAGAGCAAATTTTATTTTTTTTTAAATTAAGAGAATATTCATTGAAGTTAATTATACTTGAATTCAATGGAGATATGGCAACAGATACTATAGTATATTTAAAAATTGCAGTGTATTAAAAGTGTATAATTTGTAAAGTATAATTTATAATTAACAAATGATTATATACTTCAAAATTAAGAAATACCACCTAAATTATCGATTAATAAAATAAGTTTTTTTTCTAATTTCTCTTATCAAAAAATATACAAGTTAACACTATAAGAAAAATATATTAAAAGTCAAAGTTTTGACCTAAATCAAGTCTAATTTTAATCCAAATTTTTTTTTTCGGCCCAAATACATGGGTAAAAAAAAATATTATTATTTTCTAAATTTATTTTTTAAATAATAATTAAAAAAGCGTATTTATTATATGGGCGATAATCATAATTATATTATAAAATATGTATCATAAAATTTCTTTCTTACGAAAAAATAATATATTTTACTATTGGGTTTATCTGTTTGTTCTATAATATAATTATTTTAAATCAAATATTTTTCTTAAAATAATTCTACCTAGTTTAATAACCAAATTTTCATTTCCCAATCCTAAAGCATTCAATTTAATTATTGTCATGTAAAATTTATCTTTTTTTTTCATAATTACTTATTCCCATCCAGATTGCTGAAACTTAAAATATTTTTTAACACAGTGAATATTTAGGTGAAGTTATTATAAATAAATAAATAATTTATAATATACTTTCAAAGTAAAGGTCCGTATTATTTAAGTTTTCTATAATTTTGATTATTTAATTAATAGGAATTCTTATATGTAAAAACCTACCATACATAATAGTTGGAACATTTTCTATTATAGCATATTGGTAATAAAAATTGGATAAATATTAATTGGGCATAACAGATAATTTACAATAAAAATAGATAATTTTCTATAATTATTATTAATACATAATTTATAATCGTAATTATTTAAAATCAATAAACCTGGTGTAGTGTATATTATAGTGCCATCTATAAATGAATATCAAATGGATTGTTATAAAAATTTAAAGTTTTTCAATAACTACCTTCTCGTTCACATACTATATTGGCTAAAAATTAATTAAAAATTTTTTTTAAAAATTACATCAATAAATTAATAATATCTTACTACTCCCAAAACCCAAACAAAACATTATCCTTGTGGCTAAACAATAGATTTTATTTAAAATTAACATTTAAATCAATATTACAAAAATATTTATTGAATTTAATTTTGTAGTTTCCTTTAAAATCTCAGGAAAAATTTATTATTATATTAGTAATTAAGTGTAATTTCCCCCTTTTTTATTATTTATATTCCATTTTAATCATTTACTTTGTTAACTTTTTTTCGCTTTATTACAAAGTTTTTTGCATTCATATTATTCTGTCATAATTAAATATCATTTTCTATATATGTCAAACACACTTACAATCAATAGCGTAATGATTTAAATTTTTGTTAATTATATTTACAGAATTCTTAAAACGAATTAAAATTCATGATCAAATTATCTATAATATATAGGGTAGATATTATATGATTATTGGAATACATTATTGGCACAATCAAATTAAATGTAAAACTCTGAAATTTTTTTTATATGTTTTATTGAATAACTATAGACTAAATTTTACTGAATAACTATAGACTAATTTTTATTAATTTAAGCGTATTATTTATATTTATCTAGCATTGTAAATTGGGTTATTTTCACATAAACCTTATCAAGCTAGTAATTCTTAATATATTTAGCTATATTATAATATTGTGCATTGTCTCAATCATCGACAATTTATTTTATATGATTCGCTAGTATAAAAAGATAATTTTAAAATGTTCTTAGATAAAATATAATCTATTTATTGCCTGTCTAACCATAATTTAGACTAGAGTTCTTGCTGGGAAGCATTAGCTTCTGGAAGCAAAAAAATGTGTTTGTACAGATTATTTTGCCTTTCTATTACCTCTTTTAGGTATAACAATTATTGGTATGGTAACTATGGCAGTATACGGCATTTTTATTTAAATTGCATTTGCCAAATTATTTTAATCAAGTACTCTTAACTGAAAGATTACAAATCATTTAGGAAACTCAATTAAAGATTTCAACCAATATTGAAAATGAAATGCATTCCGTTTTAATCAGAAAAAGTTTTTCTTCATTAAGATTCTAGTAATCAAAAAAATTAAAATTTCAACTCTAAAGTAGAAGGGATGGATGAACTTTTAAATAATTTTTTTAGATTTTAGACAGCTAAATAAAACAGGTCTTTGGACACTTACATTATAAAATTATTTTGGGTTTTTAAATTTGTTTCTAAAATTTAGAATTATGGTAATTATCTAAATAAATAAAAATTTATTTTATTTTTTTTGACTAGTTAACAAATAGTTTTAAAAATTCAGGATAGACTATCTAGCACAGATTTATTATATCGAGTTTCAAAACAAATGAGCTATGATATAGAGCAATATCTATTAAGATTTTCTTTTATAAAAATTCGATTCAATTCACGTAATTATCTTAAAATTTTAGGAAATTACACCTATTACCGGTTGTTATTTATGGTCTACGCATAACTGATTATATGAATTGTCTATAACATAATTTTATAAAATATAAGAGTAGTTATGAAAGGATGAAATAACCTAACAAGTTCGAAATTTGTATATAGATAGGGATAATAAAATATAATATCCAAAATTTAAGCAAAAAAAATCCATAACTAATTAGTTGAGCTAGAACAAGATAATAATATGATATTTAAATCTTAAATTTAATTTTAGTAAAATAGCGTATTTATATCTGTAAAATTACGTGTTTGCCTAAAAAATAAAAGCCTCATCATTTTATATAAACAAAGCCTGTATATATAATTAAAGATTTTTTTTTCAATTATATAATATCAATTTTTTAGAGAGATTATAGAAAAATTTTGTAGAGTTAAGATTCAATTTCGATAATTGGTAGTTTTTAGTTAAAACATTTTGTAACATTAAGATTAATTTTGTAATTAGAATGGAAATAAAATTAATTTAAAACTAATTATACTTGAATTGGCTTCCAGGACTAATAAAGGAAAACAAAATTTTTATATAAATGTTAAAATTAAAATGTAAGGACTATTAATTACTTTCTATACGCTCAAAAGCTAAAACAAGAGTTATTAGAAAAGGAAAAAAATTATTCATTTTTTTGAGATATTTTTATTTTTTATATTTTCAATAAAATTATAATAAATTTTTTTATTTTCAGGAAGGTTATTTTTAAATTTACTATATTGCTGATAGTTGTTTATGTACATTTAATTGTTAGTAGAAAAACTTTTAAAATTAATTTGTTTTTTTATCAAATATTTATTCTATAATAGAAATTTGTATTTTAAATCTAATTAATATATATTTCAAATAAAATCTCAAGGTTTTTAATAATTAAATATATAATTAAGGAATGAAAGTTAAATAAAGGCAAAATATTTGAAATAGAACAATATGAGAAATATTTTTAATAAAGAAAGGATAAATAATAAGTTCTATATTTTAAAAAATTGCCATTGACAGAAAAGAGTCATAGAATTTATGTAGTAGAATAAGAACCCAGGATCATAAGCATTACAGGCGGGGACCAATATATTCCTTATTCTTTATTAAAAAATATATTTTTCAGATTTTATATGCCGTTTGGCGGACTTTAATTTATGCTTACTTTTTAATGAATGAAACAACAATCTAGGTTAGAATTAATGTCATTTATCTCAATTCAATTTAGTCTTATAATAATATAAAAATATTTTTATAATCGAATAAAAATAGAAGTAATACATATTACTTTACGATATGATTGAATTTAATGTTGTTAAGCACGAATAAGCCGAATCCGCCTGGTTGAGACTTCAAATTTTTATTCAAAACTCAAGTCAAGTTCTGGATCGAAATAATTTCTCCCAAATACAAGTTTCATTATGGAAAATGGACAATTTAACATAAAAACGATATATATATATTTCAGTCAACAAATAAATTTCCTTCCGATGAACATTGCTGTGAGCTATTATTTGTATTATCGAAAATGAACCTACAACCAAGAAGAAAAAATATTTTTCTAAAATATGATATATTTTATCAAAAAAACATAAAATAAAAATTGGCAAAATTATAGGGGAAATTTTGAAGTTTCCTGCTAATTGCCCAGGGTAATTTTCTCTATGTTACATCCTCAGTTATATTATATATCAATGATGGCGAAAAACTAGTAATATTTCTTATATATATGCTAGAAAATCTTAAAAATAATATTGATAGATTCCATTGAATGAAATTCTTAAATTTTATGTGAGTTTTTTTTAAAAATCGCTAAAAATGAAGATTTCTTATATATATATTCTTAATTAATATTTCTAAAATATTTATGAATGCTCTTTTATTTTTAAGATATTAATCAGAATTATTTCGAGATTTGCAAGGATATATACGAAATTGTTTATTAATATTCTAAATTTTTATCTTTTTTAATTTCGCGTTTTCTATTTCACACAAAAACTTTAAGTATATTTTCTTAATTTTATATTTATTTTTTATAACTATTTTATTATTAATTTTTTAAAAATATTTTTCATTATATTTTACGGTGCATTTTGTTAAATTAAAATTTTCAGTAATATATATGTGTACTCAGATAAATATATTAGGTTCGATAAATATCAATAAGTTTCGCGAAAAAAATGATTTAAATTTATTTTTAAACAAATTCCCGTGTTGTTCCCGTAACATTTTGTTTTTTCTTAAGTTAAGTCGAATTTGTGTATGTCCTTTTAAAAATAATTAAATATAAAATAAATAAATATTTGGTTATTTTCCTTTAGCCGATAATAAAATATAATACCGATTTTCTAAAATCCTAAAAACAAAATTATTAACAAAAAATTATTATAGAAATAATCTTCTTTCGATAACCATTTTCATATAGTATTATTTAAAACTTAAATTTTATAAACTCAGACTTATTAGAATAGTATAAGAATAAAACCTAATTCATTATACTAACCTGGAGCACTTAGATTACGTTCAAAATCTTTGAACATATAGTAGTAATTTATGAGTAAAACTAAAATTAGAATTTTTTTTTCAAAATTTAAAATATTTAATTCTAAGGTTGCTTCCCTATTATAGTAAATTTTTTGCCTTAATTCACTTATATTAAGAAAAGTAGCTTGTACACCATTTTAGAGGGTATTTGAAAATATAGATTCTGACGTGATTTTGTAAAATAATAATCTGGCAATCTTTAATATCCAAGTCAAATTTTAAATAGTTGGTTATATTTTAAAAAATAATAATAATCTGATATGAAAATTTGTAATTATTATTGGTCATTAGTAAATAAAATTGTACTTTATAAATTAAGAAATACCAATAGGTTAGGATTGGGCACTTAGTGGGCATGATTGGGCACTTTGTGTTAAATTCAAAAGTTTGACTTTTAAACCAAATCAAAGTAAACAAAATCATTCTAAATTCCATAAAAACTACATAATTTAAATACTTTATATAAATATTTTAATATTTTTTGGAACAATGTCAAGAAAAAAAATAGTATGCTAGTCCAAAAAAAAAGTAAGGTCTAAATATATAAAATTCAATTTGTTTTTGATATTGTTATATGACTAGAGGCTTGGTAAATATAATAATAAGCAATGAATAAGTAAATAAATAAATAAAATTTCCGATATGAATATTATTTATATTTAAAAAGAGCATGCATATTAATTATTAAAAAAAACATAATATAATATAAACAATAAGTAAAATAAGATTAAAATATATTTATATATATATTTTAAAAAAAATATATATATAACACAAGAGGGTGACTCTAACTAATGAAAAAAGAAGGAAAGAAAGTTTCTGAAAAAAAAAATTTAATAACAATCCTGGCGGGGCAAAAGCAGGTCTCTGAGTTTTTTGACTTCCTTTAACCATTGAATTGTAATCTAAAGAAAGTCTCAAATTGATTGACATATGTTTGTATTCCCAGGTTTTTGGGCTAGTTCATTCCATTTATTGAATATCATTCTATCTAGCCTAATATTGTAATAGAAATTAGGCCCTGCGAGTTCTATAGTAGATGATTGGCAGAATGAAAAGCTCTAAAAAAATAATCACATTTATATCTTGGTGGAGTGAATGGCTTTATGTAAAAGAGCAATGCAAAGGAAAATAACGAAGAATGTGATAGGGGAGCTGGCAAGAGTTTATAAGATGAGGGTGTTACAATATCACAGCCTAAATAAAGGCCTACTACTATACGAAGTTCTTCGTTTTGCAAACCAAGAGTGGCTCAAAATGGTTTCTGAGATGTAACATTGAGAAGTTGATGGAGAATCCATAACATATTAATTATATAAGCAATATAGATGTGTGAGGGTTTAACAAAAATCTTCAAATGAATTAAAGAGATCAAAAAATTGAAGATTTTTTCTTAAAAAAATTTTGAGCAAAATAAGGATGATAAAATCTTAATCTTCTATGATTTATCTTTTAATATTTTTTTTAAATAAAAAAATAATAAAGTCCCAGATGTTTTTTTTAAAAATAAAAATAGCTAATACATATTTTTATTCTGTTTAATAATCTTCTTTGAGCAGGCTCAAAATTTTTTTGATCTTCAAAAGAGCAAAATCTTGAAAATTTTTGAATTTTGAGAAAATTTTAAACCATGGTTTAAATATCACCTTAAAAATTTTGTAAAAAAATAAATAATATAATCCTTTAATATTTTAATAATTATTTATTAAAATCCTGAGATCTTTTTGGGGGTTTAAGATTTATATCTAGAAGCAGGAGAAATCTGGTCGTAGATAAACTTGTTTACACTTTAGAATACTATGATATAGTTTAAAGAGTGAATTTCAGTTGCAATGATAGATAATTATGATGCAAGTGTATGAAATAATTAATCTCTATATAAGCACTATGGTCGAATATATATCATTCATATTCGATTCTTTTTAAAGTAATTTACTATTCATATTCGTATGAATAATAAAATTAAAAAATCTGGTATATATTGACAATTTTTTTTATTATCATTATTGCATATAATTTTAAATAGAAAAAATTGCCATTAAAATCTCAAAGTGTTAAAAAAAACTTTTTAAATTTTTTTTCAAATTTTTTTTTTTTTTTAAAGCTAATATTTAAAATTGCCTTTTTATTTTATTTTTAGTGGGATAAAAACAAAAATTCTTAATTTTTAGGGAATTTTTAAAATTTTTCAGGGGGCTCGAGCACCTTTGCCCCCCCCCCTTTTCCTCTAGCGACGCTACTGAAAAAATTATTATAATCATCTGAATACATAATAGACGCTATTAATTTTCGAGGCAAAGAGTTCTTCTTATTGTTTCTAATTTATATGACCTATGATTTTTTGACAGAAAATTAGTTCTAAAAAGTTTTTAAAAAGGATATATCATGATAGGTGATCAATATTATTGTTGTTAAACGGCTCATTTTGAGCCGATTTTTAAAAACGGCCACCTCAATATTTTATCTAGAAAAATATTGCCTAAGTCTCGAGATTTCGCTAATAGATGTCCAAACCCGTGTTCATTCTACAAACAAAATCTCCAGGCTTGCGTAATATTATTCTGGATGAAATATTGAATTAGCCGTTTTTAAAAATCGGCCTCAAAATGAGCCGTTTAACAACGCTAATCAATATAAATGATTAAATTATATTTAAAAACAATATTAATAATTATTCCGAAAAAAAATTAAATCAAAATTATTCTGTTCAAATCGAAAAAATATTATTCGTATTCGCACAAAACGAATAATTTACATTTTTTGTATTTGTTAACAATTGATTTGAATTAATAAAATTAATTCGAATATTTAATCAAATAGGGCAAATAGAAAACGATAGTTATTATTGGTTTTCTTACTATTTCATTTTCAAGGAGGAATTTGTAATTTTATTTATTTTATGACTTTTGGCTGAACATTTATTTAGATGTAAAGCGAATTTATATATAATTTTATATTTATAATTTGATAGATTTATTTGATTTGGCATTATATTATAACTTTTGGATTTATTAATAGGGTATATATTGAACAAGGTGATTAAGTATTTTATAATCTAGTAATTATTTTTTAAAGATTAACATTTATATAAACCATAATAATCAATGTTTTTTGGCCAAAGTTTTACTATTTTATATATGGTTTATCTTGTATTGACATAACTAGCTTTATTATATTTTAACAGAGTTGTTAAAGTATCTAGATACAAGTATCTAGATACTGTATCTAGATATAAAAATGTAGTATCTGTATCTGTATCTAGATAGATTTTTTAGAAAGATATCTGTATCTAGATATTATTTTAGAGGTATCTGTATCTGTTTTTAGATACTTTTTCAGATACATTTTATATACCCCTTTTTTTATTATAAATAAAAATATTTGACTGTAAAATTTATTTTATTTCATATGAGCTTATGAAATAAATATATATATATATATATTATATATTAATATTTATTAATATTATAATAAAGAATTATATATACATAAAATATTAAAACTTATATATAAAAAATATATATAAATATTCATTAATTTAAATATTATTTCCGAGTTTATCAATAAACCATACAAATTTTAATATTACAATATGGAAATGGTAAATTTTATTTTATAACTAAATTTTTAAGTTTATATATTTATTTAGATCTATATCGATGAAGAAGAGGAAGCAACAAGTTCTATTGCTTTACCATGGCCAATTTATAGAGAATATTTTAAAATAATATCTCAAAACAAAGAAAACAATTCTCTAATGGTAAAATGTTTGCCGTGTCTACCTAAAAATACAAAAATATCCGTCAGTAAGACTTCAACGTGCAATATCTTGAAGCACATAAGGGTATAGATATTATATATTTAAAATTCTAATTTAAATTTTAAGAGAAAACATCCAACCTTGTTAACAAAAATAAAAAAGGGGAAGGAAAATAAAACTACCAAAGAAAATACTGGACAAGGCTCATCCTCCATCAATATTTTTGCTAAAAGACCTTTGACTTTAACTCAAGGCACTTTAGATGATTTAATTATTGCTTTTATTATAGATGGCATGCAGCCATTTTCAATTGTTGAAAATCCTTCTTTTAAAAAAATGATCAACACTTTGGCTCCACACAAAAATATAATTTGCCGACAGACAGTTGTTGGTAGAATTTCCCAAAGATGGGAAAATGAAAAGAAAGAAATAATTAAAAGTCTTATAGAACCATCATTAATATGCACAACAGCAGATTGTTGGAGTGCCTATCGCCGGTATAGTTAACATTTCAATTTGTATAATAATTAATTAAGAATAATTAATTCAGCAATTTTAATAAATTTTAATTTCTAGTTCATATATAGGAGTAACCGCTCATTATATAAATCCAATAAGTTTGGAAAGAAAAAATGTAGCGTTGGCTTGTAAAAGAATGACTGGTAGTCATACATATGATAAAATAGCAAAAAATTTACAAGATATAGCTAAGGATTATTGCATTCAAAATAAAATTTCAAAGACCATTACAGATAATGCCAAAAATTTTAAAAAATGTTTTAGGTTTATTTTATTATAAATAAATATAAACATAATATATGATTGATTACTTAATTTATTAAAGAGTTTTCAAGCCAATTGAAAATAATACAAGTGAATCAATTGATGATCTGGAAGATGAAGCAGTTGTGCCAATTTCTATATCAAATCTTTATAATACTGCACAGGATTCTGAATTATCAGAATCATTTAGTTTACCTCATCACCAATGTTGTGCCAGTCACACATTGAATCTTATAGCCACTGTGGATGCCAATAGAGCCATGCAGTGTAAACAATATCAGAGGGTAAAACTAATTTTAATTAAATAAGTAATATTTTCTTCATTAGATATATAGCACAACACTACTTAAATGCCAAAATATATGGAATAGGCAAAATAAGTCTCCTATTTCATCTGAGATTATTAAGGAATATATTGGTCGTTATTTTATATGTCCTAATATAACTAGATGGAACTCCACCTATAATGCCTTACAATTAATGTCAGAAATTATAAAAGATAAATCTGACAAAGTAGACAAGATATGTGATGGAATAAAACTACCTAGGTTTTTACCTAATGAATGTGATTTTATTCATGAATATTGTTTAGTAAGTTATAAATAATATTTATATATATAGCATTATTTTAAATTAGCTAATGAAGCCAATAGCTAATTCCCTTGATATTTTGCAGGGAGATAAGTATATGTACACAGCTTATTACTGTGCAACTATTTCACAACTTATTATCAAATTAAAGAATTTTAAAGAAATGAACCTGAGATTCTGTTTACCACTCTTAGATGCCTTACTTAAAGGGATTGAGGATAGGTAAATTAATATAATAAATTAAAAATATTTAATAATTCTAGGTTTATTGTGACCTTATTTGAAGATGATAATATTATAGCAACCATGCTCCACCCTTTTTTTAAACTTGATTGGACATGGTTGCAAATGGAAGAAAATCTTAATAAAAGAAAACAATTAATACAAAGATTAGCTGGTGAATTATCAAAGTCATCAACTGACTGCAAGCAAATAACCTGCCAAAAAAAAACAAATAATTTAATTTCAGATTTTTTTCAGTACCCTACAGCAGATATAATTTCTAATAATGATTTAAATTTTGATAATCAACAAATTTTAAATAATTTTTTCAAAAATGAATGTAGAGATTTTAGCATTTTTAAAGAATACCCTGATATAAAATTGTTATTTATTAAATATAACACTACAATTCCTTCAAGCGCCCCTGTGGAAAGACTATTTAGTGTTGCTAAAAATGTCTTTACAGATAAACGAGGATGCCTAAATGATCAAAATTTTGAAAATGTTTTATTACTGAAATCTAATAATTATTTATAATTATTTAATCATATATTATCATATATTATATTAAAATCATTATTTTAGTTATATTCTGATAAATGTAATATCGCGTCAATAAATTTTTTAGCTCATTTCATGAATTTTCACAATATAATATTAATTTAGGTTTATGCAAACCTATAAGAGCATAATAAAAAATGTATCTGTATACAGATACATTTAAAAATTGTATCTGTATCTTGATAACTTTTTAGACGCTGTATCTGTATCTGTATCTAGATAACTTTTGAGACTATGTATCTGTATCTGTATCTAGATCCATTTAAAAAGTATCTTTTAACAACTCTGTATTTTAATAAAAAAAATTTTCTCTCTTTAGCTTTCTACTTTTCTGGTGGTAATCTCCTTCAACATCTCTCTCCACTTTATGTTATTCGTACAATCTCTTTTATCTAATTTATACTTCTTTATATTGGCTCTAACTTTATGGCCCCATTAAAGTTTTCCTCTTTTACGTTTGCTCATCACTTCCAAACTTTCAACTTTATTTCCTATGTAGTTCATAGGCCTTCTCATTGTGCTCCCATACCCCCTAAGTCTGTTTACCATTAACTTAATGGGCACTAAAGCAGAATAATAACTTTAAAGGTTTATATATTTCGATAGCTGAAGCTACGCGGCCATAAGCATTAAATAATTTTTAAAATCTCGAACAACGAACTATAAAAGATTTTTCCTTTCCCGATGAAGCCATTTGCATTAAAATTATTCTTGCTAGCCAAATTTTAGAAATGTCGGACCTTAAAGAATTAATAAATTATTATGTAAACTTAGACCATGACCAAATTTTAAATAATCAGGATCTATAAGGGCTGAATAAGACTTGAGATGGGTAATTCTGCATTAAATCATTTATTTATCACCTACCTTCAATTTATAACAATATTCCTAAACTTAATCGTTGATATCATTCAATCATGTCTTCAAAAATTTAAAATTGGATTCTGAAATATTATTGTCTTTATGAGAAATGAAATGTTTTTGGAGCAATAAAATTATAAATTAATCGACATTTCTGAAAATTTTATTTCTATAGATTATCCCTTAATTTCGTTAATACGTTTAAAAATTTATTTCTTCCAATTTACTAGATTTGTATAGCCGCGATGTGCGATTGTATTACGAAAATATGCAACAATCTTCCTAATAACTGCAAATGGGATGTTGTAATGCATGCTTGTAATTATTATCCAACACGCGCCTAAGGTAAATAAAAAAAAAATTTTGATTTACACAATAACAAAGTGGCCGACTATATTTATCAGGCATTTTGTGAAAACATATTGCTTACACTATTAAAATATTCAAGAAGACGTAATATTTATTTTAAAAAAATAGGCGTGCTTACACCTTATATATATATAATTATATAAAATTGTTGGCATGAATAGGTTGAAGGAGTAAATTGCGGTGGGATACATTTCTCACTGGAAAAGAATGGTGGAAGTGCAAGTTCATAAAAAAAGATCCCCATATTTAGGTGGGATATACATACCCTAATTCGCAAGAGTCTATCTATATATTTAAAATGAATAATATTAAAAGAATTTTAGCAGTAATCGGCTTTTGATCGATTTTTCTGATATTAAAAAAATCTTATATTTTTTTTTTTGCTAGTTTAAAAATTTACAGGAAAAAGTTAAACATTCAATTTATTAGAACAAGCATAAATTATAATTTTAATTTCGAAGAAATTTTTTTTTAAGCTAACTTTTGAAAATTGGAGGTAGCCCAAATGATTGATATATAAGTTTTAGAATGAGTGTTCTAGTTTTGTCATAAAAATATTTTATTTTTGGGCAAATAAATGGAAAGGATAGAATCTTTTAAAAAGAAAACTAATATAGTGCTTCTTGCTATATCTCGACCTATCATTTTATTCAGCTTGATTAGTTGAATAAATGGAAATAATAATTTAAAATTAAATATTATAATAAAATATTATAATAAAATATTATAATAAAATATTATAATAAAATATTATAATAAAATATTATAATAAAATATTATAATAAAATATTATAATAAAATATTATAATAAAATATTATAATAAAATATTATAATAAAATATTATAATAAAATATTATAATAAAATATTATAACAAAATATAAAAATATTTATTGCAGTAAGATAGATTAAATAATGTGGGTAGGTATACTATTAGATTTTCGTCTTAACACGAATAAGAGGCTTCCTTGTTACTCATGAAATTTATATTTTCTTAAAGGTCAATTTATATTTTCTTAAAGGTCTTATATTTATTTATCATGTCTTATCTTTTACAAATATTATATATATAGAAATTAATTACATATTATTATGATCGAACGAAATTTGAAATATTTTCTAATGAATAAAAAAACTCCAAATAAGCCAAGATCAGTTTTCATTAAGCCGGATTATTTCCAGGAGATGGCCTTATTTTAGTATCTTTATTGTAAATTATAAGACAAATTATTTAGTTTATCATACAAATCTAATTATAAAGTCCTTTATTTACATTACACCAAGCAAATCAAATTAAGAATGCAATTATGAATAGGAAAATTAAAATGAATTATCGCTAATTCTTTAGTAAATTATTTAAATATTCGCGTAGTTCAATGAGAAAGATACTTCAAGAAACTGTATCAATATTCCAAAGAATTAAAATATCGCAAAAAATAAGCTTTTTTAAAAAATAGTATTAGGAAGGAAATTGGTTTTTGGCTAATATTATATTAAATACGGATTTCCCACTTAAATTTGGACATGATAAAAATGAAAACTATAATTTTTAACAAAATTTAAAATATTGAACTCTAAGGCTGCTATTCCACTTCTCTTATATTTAAAAAAGCAGTGTGGATGCCGCCATTTTGAGGGTATTTAAACTATAGATTTTGCATATGGGAATGATATGATTAAATTATGTTTTAAAGTACTTATTCTTATTTTATAAATCTAATAATCACTTATTAAAACATTAATTTACTGGCAAGAGATTTATAAATTATTTTGTATTTTAATTTAAAATTTTTGAATAATCATAATATGTTTTAAAATATCCTCTTTAAGATTTCTGGACAAATTTGACAATATGTTAATTAAAAAAAAAGAAAGGGAATGTTCTATGTAGACCTAAATTAATTATTGATTTGCATCTTAGTTTGATTAAATTGAAGTATTTAGAAAATATACTTTTTATATTACGATTTGTAAGTATTTGTCCAAATATTTTACTTTCCAAAATTGATATAAAAATGAGATAAACAGCATATCCCCATTATGTTATTATTTATAGCAAATTAAATTATCATTTATAATAAAATTTTATCTATAAAATGGACGCAAAAAAAGACAAATTTTGAAAAATGCTAAAGAAAAATGATTCCACGAAAAAAAAAACCTCCATTTATTTACTTTTTTGTTGAATATTTATCATTAAATTTACTATTTTTTAAAAAAATTTGAATTTATTTTTGATACCAGGTACCATCTGCTTTTAAAAATGGTACGAGTTCGGTTTCAGCAAAAAAATAGAAGAGTTACGAGGGTGCGAATTGACATCCACGTAAAAAATAGGAGTAAGGAACACATCTAATACCTGTAGCCATTTTATCAATTTTAATATAATATTATAAAATTGTAAATCTATAATATATTTCTTTTATTTTACCCATTTTACATTAATCAGAGGTATAATTGTAAATCGCAATGTTTTGACATTTTAGATTATATAACATATAGAAAGGATACATTTTTAATATAATTGGAAAATCCCCAATGGAAAAACATACATGATAGATATTTATCGGTGCAAAACTGGCATTAATTTCCTATTATTTGGAGACGAGTATCGACCTCTGAACAATATGGAACCATCTATACGAACTATAAAAAACAAGAAAGGACTGTTCATTCTAATTATAGGCGGGAGCTGAAGACTACGACCTATTATGCTAGACTGTACCACGGCAGCACCTTTAGAGCCTTCAGCAGTTATTTCCAATTTAACTTTATGATTTATCTGAGTTAGATCCAAATGTGAACCCTTTTCTATATTGTCCATACCACCCCTAATTAAATTGTACAAATTAAAATCATATAATTAAGTTGTTTTAAAATTAGCATTCATATCTATGATTGAGAAAACTTTTATTAGATAAATATATCGTATTAGAATATATAAATATAAAGGTATTACTTTTTCCAACATATGAGATCTTTGGCTAACATATCTAAGATTGGGACCTCAAATTCTTCATCAAAATTTGGCATGTAAAGAAATCCTATAATTTCAGATGCATTCGCTATTCCATCTACGAATTTCTTTGGATATCTAATAATATTTTTCTCAACCATAGATAATGAGATATTCGAATAAGGCTGCACTAAAACCAGTTTGAAATCTTCGTCAATATAATCCTTGACAATAATTCGAGCCTTTAAAGAATTGACACCACTTATTAATAGACTCATATCCTTGCCTCTCAACATAGGAATGCTTAGGTTAAATCCCGATTTATCCCTAAAAGGCATATTTACCATTTTCCTAATGTTTGAGTAATCATTTATAAAAAAAATTTTATTAAAAAATGTCAATATTATATAAAATATTCTTTATATAACTAATGGATTTCATGATAAAATTGCGATATTTTTTTAATATTATATACTTATCAAAAGGTTGCTTCCACAGGCCTTTGAAATAAAGAGAATTTACAGACATGAGTTGGGTGCTGGGATCTACTTGGTCAGACTTGATTAAATCCTTTATCAATCCATTCGTATTTTTTGATACTTTTTCGTTAATCTTATTTATTACGCTTTTCAAATCTCTTTGAAAATCTACCGATTCTACAGAGGCATCGAAAAATTTACTGACATTTTTCACATATTCCAAATTTAATTCCATATTCGCTTTGGCATATATGTCATTATTCATCTTTAGGGTCAAATTTCCATCCTGTTTCTTTCCTTTTAAAGCTTTAAGCATATTAGAGATTTTAAAGTATTGAAATTTTTTCGATAAGCCTTGGATAGATACAGCGCACTTCTTGGATCCCATGTTTAGTATACTCAAAGCTATTTCCAAATTTACAGGAGAAAATACATAGTTGGGTGATTCTTCAATTTGAGGAAAGTTGGATAAATAACTCGAAAACTTGATTTGACGTACCATGAATTTACGATCAATATCATCAAAGCTAAACTCTTTCAGCAAACTCATGAATGATAAAAGAATAATCATCCAATTACCCATCTTCATTACGCTTATATTTTTTTTTTAATTATCGGGAAAATTTATTTTATTAAATACAAGTATAAAGCCGAAGAATTTTTAATATTATGATAAAATGTATTCTATTAATTTTCCAAATTTTATTCCAGAAAAAGAAATTTAAAATTTTCTGGGAAGTAATATAATTTCAAAATATTTAAATGAAAATTATTTACGTTCCTTAAATTTTGAAGAAGAAAAAAAAACGCACGTCATGTATAATCAGCATTATCAAAATATTATTTAAAGTTAAAATTTATATACTATTTACTTTGCATTTTATACATATTATATTTAAAATTTTTTTTTAATAAAAAACAATAATATATTTACTTAATAAAAAAATAAAAAAAATGTGCCAGGAAATTACCTCCTAGAGAAAAAAAAAATTTTTTTTTAATATTAAAACTCTATTTATTACATATATATTAAGATTTCTCCGAAATCAATCTTAGCCCGCTGTGTCATAAATTTTATCTTGTATCTAATGATTGACTATATATTCCATTTATTAAGAAAATATATACATTTGCCACTTCCTGCTTTATTTTTAAAATAATTCTTATTATTTTTTAAAAAATTCATATTTTAAATTGTTGAAATTCAATCGGGCAAAAAAAAAAAGAAGAAATTGTATACACGGGCGGGGCCTACATTTTATTAATCGGACCAGCCGAACCCTGCAAAACTCTAATTTACACCTTTTTACAATCGTTAATATTTCAAGGCCTAATTTTTTTGTGTCAATATTCGAATATTTTCTTTAGTAAAAAAATTAATTTAACGAAATCCGAATTCATTATCAAACTGTATATTTCTAAATGTCATATTTTACAAATCAAATTTTATAACTATTTGTTCCCATTTACAAAATCAAATTTAAACCAATATTTTTTTTAAAAATGTTTATCATTATTTTTCATGTGATTTTTATAATTTTTCCGCCACATCTAAAACAAAATAATACGAATATAATATTTCAACAAATACAAACAATAACACTGAACCTATATATTAAAATTTTGAACACAAGCTATGTTATGACTTTATACCCTCGAAATTATTATTTCATTTAAAAGGTCAATTTTCTATAAAAAAAGTATAATATGGCAAAATATAAAAAGGGATTATAACATAAAATTTTTTTAAATTAAAAACACGATATAAAATACAGAATTAATAAAGACATCGGGAAGAACTGTATGTGTTAAAACATGCCACATTGCGTAGACCTGATCCAGTTAGGCTATCATCAAGGGAGATTAAGCTGCAGGTATTAACGAGCTGTTTAATTGTCGGGAAGGAAGGAGAGATGAGAGTGACAGAGTAAATATGAAGGGATAATGGAACGATGCCGCCCATAACTAATACCGGAAGAGAAGAAATGGAGAAATTAATAATGGCCATTTAACTTGTTTGATCGTAAATTTTACCAAGATGAATATTAACATAACTTCCTCCATAGTTAAATATTCCAGGGATACATCTTTATTTTTAGAAGAATTTTTTTTTTCCATCCTTTGTTTCTCCCCCTTAAAATGTTTATCAAAATAAATTTTTTAATTATATATTTTTTTTCTTCAGATATTTGTGGACCTTTGCAAACGTTTCGTTATTGGCGAAAACAAAATTTATATCCTTATAATTCTAAGTATGCGAATCCAAACGAATCATAGCCCCCCCCCCTTAGCTTAGTAAAGATTCAATCTCATCTGGATGCAATAAGACCATTTCTATCTATAGATGATGGATAATTCTCCGGCGGAAGCATCCTTCAATATATTGTTTGGTGTGACAGGAAGCGTAGCCGCAATCAAAGTTCCGGAATTGTTAAAATTTCTCGAAACTAGGTTGAATGCTATCAATAAAAATTTTATCAAAATAGTAGCGATTGATAAAGAGCTCCAGTTTTTTTCCCCTCACACCCTCTCAAACCAACCTTATAAAGCCTACAAGGATTGTGACGAATGGGACCACTGGAAGGCCAGATAATCCAATCATGCATATAGAGCTGAGGGATTGGGCTGACATATTTCTGATGGCTTTCTAGACTCTAATACCTTAGTTAAGGTTGCTAATGGGTTATCCGACAATTTAATAACCTGCATAATACGAGAATGGGACATAAGCGCCACATTTCAAATGCAGGTTTAAACTAAAACGAATTACTAACTATTTATTAAAAAATATAGATATATAATTAAGTTCTTCTTTACTATTCCAAAATTATTTTCTATACACAAACCTTTAAGGCTATATTCATGAATACTTATTTTAAATATATCGATTTTATAATATAAATGATGATACGAAATCAGCTGTATTTCACCATTTTTTTTTGTTATTAAATGAAATTAATATTCCTGCACTCTCCTAGAAAACATTTCTGTTCGCCTTGGCTATGAACACAAAAATGTGGACGCATCCTATCACGGTCAAACATATTCGCGTGTTGGCTTAAGAATTTGGATTCAAACAGATACAGCCCATAGATAAAGTTTTTATGTGCGGAGATTTAGGTAGCCATGGAGGAACCGGAAATGATTTTGAGCAGAATAGTCTCGGAGTTACAAAACTTTGATTGACACTATCTTTTTCTATTGTAAAGACTCCGTTCAAAGCTACATGATAACATTAACCATAACGCTGGTTTTTTTTAAAAAAGAGGGAGGGGGAATATATGTATGAATGACCTATTTCTAAATTTCCAAAAATGTTATTTTACAAAAAGTTATAAAATTAAATTGAAAAAAAGAAAAGATATTGTTGTATCATGCTACATGAATATTAGAGTTTAAAAGATTGTGTTTTTTTTAAAATAAAATTTATCTTTTAAAAATATAATACAAAGTTACTTAAAATCTGTATGATTGAAAAAGTGTATTAAAAGTGGAGGTTAGATGGTTGAGGAAGATTTAAAAAAT
This sequence comes from Gordionus sp. m RMFG-2023, assembly GCF_954871325.1. Taxonomy (NCBI): domain Eukaryota; kingdom Metazoa; phylum Nematomorpha; class Gordioida; order Chordodea; family Parachordodidae; genus Gordionus; species Gordionus sp. m RMFG-2023. The sequence continues at coordinate 3,818,283 of NC_088777.1, read as the reverse complement.
AAATTTATTAAAAATATTAAATAATCAAGTAGAAACTATGTATAATTAAAAGAAGTATTTTCATCATTATTTTCTGATTGAGTAAGGGAATCTGGTTGGTAAGTTTCTTTGGCATTTTTATATATATAAGCAGCATTATTTGGTGGGACATTAAGTTTTACAATAATTTAAAAATGGTTTTATCCAATCCCATGTTGAATTTGATCACAAAAATCAATCTCTATTTGTGCTATGTTTATATCTTGCATTTGGGAGAGGTTAATTGAGGATATAATATATCACTTTTTTAATGGCTAATTTATGATATTTGAATAAAAATTTGTTATTGTATTCACCAAAATACATATCTTGATAACAATATCATGACAACTTTGGTTTATATCATTTAGTTATTAAATAGTTTAGATAATTATTCATTTTGATATGTTAAAATAATATTTGTCCCAAAAGTTTATTTTATTTTTTTTTAATAATACATCCAATGAAGAGGCTTAGAAAGTAAATATTGATGAAATAAAATTATTTTTCAATAAAATCTTTTGAAATAACTTGGGCCGCAGAATTGAAAAAATCTTACCTTTTATTAATATGCTAAATTTTCTTTAATAACAATAAAAATTAATATTTTTATTTTATATAAGCTGGCTATAATCTACTAGGTAAGCAATTTAATTACTCCTAATTTATAATCAAAAACACTAATTATATAATATATTATATTAAATGAATCTAGTTTCATTTTCTTAAGAATATTTCTTATAATATAAACAAGTTATAAATAATTAAATTATTCAATATAAATATAAATTAATTACATTAATAATTGTATATTTTTTTCTAAAATCTATTTAAATATAAAATCCTTTAGTATAAATTTTATATAAAAATATTACATATAAAATTCGATCCGCAAGATGGCTCATTATTAAAAATTTAAAAAAAAATTTTTCTTCTTTATTATATTTTTAAATCATATTGCATTACTGCCTGAAAAGTGAAATTCCATTTATTATCTAAAAAAATTTGCTTGGAAACAAATTATGATTATGATTACGTTTTGATGGAATAAAATAATTTTAGTAGTGTTGTTAAACGGCTCATTTTGATGCGATAGTTTTAAAGGGCTAACTCAATATTTTAGACAGAAAAATATAATTTGGACGATTCTCGGGCTGCTATAGGATCCTAGATAAAAATTGGGAGCTTATGTGAAATAAGAAATAAGTCAACAGAGCTTGAGTAAAACAATCAGAACTGGGAACACGAGAGTGAGGGATTTAATAAAAGGATCTGGGAGAGAAGGGAGAAAAAATTTTCCAGAATTAAGGCAAGCGGATGAACTATGTTTCCTAAATGTGCCATTTAAATTAAGTAAAATTATTTGTCAACACACATGGCAACAAGTGTTTACCATGATATAACTTTTGAATAATACCAAAAGATACTAACAAATGTAAAGGAATAAAGGGGGGAAAAACAAAATTTTAGGAAGGGAAAATTTTTTTTTAGCTAAGGTAATACGAATAGATAAACAAACACAAGTATATGATAAGTTAGCTTGGGAAAATAAAATATATTATTAAAAAAGCAATAAAATAAAAGAAACGTGTAAATTAAAATTAATTCTGATATTATTATCTAATATAATTATTTTTTTTAAAGGATCATTTTATATAAAAATAGTTTATTTTAAGATAGAAATGGGAGAGTTTGATAAAATTAAATAGAACATCAAAAAATGATCATATATATAGAGTGTGGTGATTTAATAAAATTTATTTATATTTTGTATCGTGTTTAAGAGGTGTTATGGATGTTAAAATAATGGAAATACTTTAAAATAAAGTAATATAGCAAATTAAAATAAAATAAAATAAAGTATAAATTAAAAAAAATTTTTTAAATAATTATAGAAATATATTTTAAAATTAAAAAATAATTTATAATATTTATAATATTTGTATAATTATATAAAATATATTGCGAGTTCTACTTGTGATCTTTTATAAAATATATCGCGATTTATACATTAACCTTTATATAAAATACTAGTAGATAGCCCGTCACAAATTAAAGGGAATGAGAATTGTTACCTGTTATTTGAAAATTATATCCAATTTTATTCTTTTTACCCCCTCCCCCCTTCAGGCCAGGTTCAATTCATTAAAACTAAGACTAAATACTATGGTCTGAGTAAGAATAAATTTAAAGCTTTTACTTGATAATACCAATATGTTAAATTTACTGATCATTTATACATAATAATTAATATTAAAAAAAATTTCCAGGTAAAGTACAAAGTCATAATAATTTTGAAAATTCATTCAAGCTAAATGAAAGAGAATTTTGGTAGTTGAGAACTGAAATAAAACATTTTAATAATCATAATGAATTTAAAAATACAATGAAAATCAGATTTTCATGGCCTTGGTTTTTTGATCAGGCCGAGCCCAGGCCTGCAAAATAACTTATTTTAAGCCAATGTCTGGCCCATAAATAATAATAAAAAAAATTATCAAACGTCCAAGCTCATAATTTTCCCCGCCCAGCCCAATATAACAAAAATATTTTCCTAGCCCAGTCCAAATCATAATAATTTTATAAAAAAATTTCTCAAGCCTGGCCAACCCATAATAATTTACAAAATTTTTTTCCAAACCTGGAGATAGGTAAATCTCTAAAACCCTATCTATTTTTTATTCTATCTTAATCCCACCTCTAATTTAGACTAAGGCCAACCCATTTAGACTAAGAGTGAATACTATTTTTTTGAATAAAAATAATATTTACCATTTACCTGAGGGCCATATAAATATTTAATGTTAAATTACACCTATGCCTAATTTTAAAAAAATTCCCAAGCCAACTTGGGAAAATTTTCTCAAACCTACCAAAGATCATAAAAGTTTTGGTAGTTGAGAACTAAAATAAAATATATAAAAGTCACAATGCATTTAAAAATACAATCAGAATATGAAAGTTGCATGGGCCTTGGTTTTTGATCAGGCCTGGCCATGTCTTCAAAAGAAATTTTCAGGCCAATTTCTAGCCCATATTTAAAATTAAAAAATTTTTTAAAAATGTTTAGCAAGCTACGTCCAAGTCCAAATTAATTGTGAAAAATATTTACCAAGCCCAGGAAAACTCAGAATGATTAATTTTTTCCATGGATCCTGAAAAATATAAGAAGTTAAAAGAATTAAATCTGTCTAATATATGTATATATTAATTGGGAAAATTTTTCAAAATTATCATCAAATGAAGGGGAAATATCTGATTTACCTATCATTATATGAAATTCATGAATACACATTAAAGTACCATGCTGAAAATATGTTCATCCTAATTTAAATTTTAAATTAACCACCACCTTTCTGTTTAAAATATGAATAACATATATTCTAAAATTAGAAAATATACAACACTATATTATAATAGATTGATTTATTTAATGTTAATTGAAATATTAGTAAGTGGACAATTTTTACAAAATTATTTAATTCTTTATTTTATTCTTCAAAATATTACACTGCTAATAATCTCTGAAATTTCTCTTGGAATATCTGTCAATTTTCTCTTAAACCATACAATAAATATATAACAATAACTCAGATCGTAACATTAAAAGGTGCTGGAAAATAAGGATCTACTATATGTCAAACAATATTATGGGTTAAGAAAATATTGATATACCAAATATTCTGAGTCAATTTTAAAATTGACAGACAAATGTAAAATATTAAAAGGTAAAAATATAAAGTAGTTTTTTATTTTAGGAATCTAAAAATCGACATTTCGGAAAATTATTTTATGTATATAAAATTAACTGCATCATACCTTAATGAAATTGCTATACCTATGTCTAATGATTCTGTAAATTATGTTACTATTATTTGTTATTTATTATTGAATAATAGCTATCAAGATAATGCCAACAAAGAAAATGAAAACCCTATAGTTAAATAAAAATATTACTATTTTTACTCAAAGATATTGTAACATTTCTATTAATAATTTATATTTTATGGAAAAATTATCTTTCAAAATAAAAGCTATTATTAGTTTTCCAACTGTTTATTAAATATTGATACAATTATTTCAACATATACTTATTTATTAAGTATATAAATTAAATATTACCATTATCAAATAATAAGTTCATATAAAGTTTAATAACTGAAAGGTAAAATATAATAATAAATACAATTAAATATTTACATTAGAGATCTGCAAAGACCGACGGGCCGGGCTCGGGTCTCATTCTATTTTAAATAATCGAGTTCGGGCAGGGCCTAATATTTTTAAAAAGAATTCGGGCCGGGTCGGGTCGGACCTTGGAAATTTTAATAAATATATCTAAATTTATCAATTTTATATTGAATCTTTTATGTAAAATAAGAATTTTTGATTTAATTTTCGAAACTAAACGCTCTATAAAATATGTCTTTTATTTCAAGTAATTATAAAAAATAATTTCTATTAAATAAATTTGGGCCTAGCCGGGCCGGTAAATTATTTTAAAATAAATTTCGGTTCGGGCCGGGTCGGCAAAACTTTTTAGAAAAATTTCGGGTTTGGGGCCGGGCCGGCAATTTTGAAAACAAATTTCGGGCTGGGGCTTGAAAAATTAGGCCCAATGCAGATCACTAATTCACATATCTTTTAATAAATAACTATTAAATCTTATCAAACATTTTGAATATTTTAATTTTTTTAAAACTTAAATGTTTCAAAATGTTGTTATTAATGTGAAAATTTTAAGGATTTTTTTAAAACATTTTGGGACGCAGCTGAAAATAAAATTTTGGTTAATTATTATTCAATAAATTTTTTGGATTTATTTGGAGAAGAGAATAATATTTCTTAAAATTATAAAAATAAAATTTGGTATCTATTCTATCTCTAGTTTATAATAATAAAAATGATTATTTTAGAAAGGAACTATTAAATAAATGAATTCCATATAAAACCTACACTTATCAAAAAAAAATTATTTAAATGCTTTTAAAACCTTCATAAATATTCTTTTAACTTCTTCCTTAACAATCAATCTTAAATGCTATGTGTCCCTAATAAATTAAGACCCTGGATTTTGACCCTTACCAATAATCTTCTAAATAGCCAATGGATACCACCACAGAGTTTTTGTGACACAATCAGGTTGACCTCATATTTGATTTAAATCTATGATAGGAGGTCTTTGTTTAAAAGAGTATGAAGGTCTTAAAAGCATTTAAATAATTTTTTTTGATAAGTGTAGGTTTTATATAGAATTCATGTGTATATTTAATAGTTCCTTTCTAAAATAATCATTTTTATTATTATTCCAAAACTGGAGATAGAATAGATACCAAATTTTATTTTTATTTTTATTATTTTAAGAAATATTATTATATTCTCCAAGAACTTTCTTTAAATCCGAAAAAAAAATGTTTTAAAAAATCTTTAAAATTTTCACAAATTAACAACACTTTGGACACATTTAAGTTTTAAAAAAATTAAAATATTCAAAATGTTTATATAAGTATACTTTAAAAATAGTTTTGATAAGAAAATTGTTTTACCCCTAAATTCCTAGAGACATACTGTAACAGTAAAACTCTCCTTTATTCTAACCAGTTTGAAGTTTAAATTTCTTTGAAGCCAATTTTAAAAGACTTAAATATTCCAATATATTAACATTTCCTGTAGGTTAACTATATAAACTATAACAAAAATCTTATGAAGTGATACGTGATAAAAGCGTTTTCGCCCTCTGGTTGTGAGTACAACAGAGCTAGGCTAGGTTTTCCTCAAAATCCATTAAACTGGATAGTTAATTAGGGGAAGAAAATTGAGGAGCACTTCACTCATTTGTGGGCAAGCCGCACGTACTTGTAGGCACAACATTTCGAAAAAAGTTGCTTAAACCTCTATAGGCTTAGTAAAAAGGAGTGGGGTAAAAAATGAGCCTATACCCGAGAACTACTGTATAATTTAAATACTTTAAAGGTGTGTGATGGCTGATTTTAAGTTTAAATTCTTTAATGTAAGTTTTGACGATTACTATCACTATTGAGATTTAAATGTTCATAGAATCTGTAAATAAATATGATTAAAATAAAAAAATTTGCTTGAACATTAGATATAGTGTTATTTTTTTTATTAAGATTCAAACCATACAATACAGTAATCATAGTCTATGTTTAATTTAATGTAACCATTACAGCTTCAAAGGGAATTGTAAAAAAATATTTAGTATAAAATTGGATGATCATTTGCTATTATAAATTGCAAAAGGATGTAGAGATATACAATCAAGGGTGGAATGAAATGATCAATAACCTAATTGTGTGATCTTTTGGTTCTTATATTTACAAGAATAAGGAATTCAATATATCTTATTGTGTGATCTTAACTTTGGATCTGATATATACTCAACAAATTAAATTAGATCGAATGTAACCATTCCAGTTTAGAAGGTAAAATGCGTAAGTAAACTTATAATTGTAAAAGGAAGTGTAGAATATTATAATAAATCTAATTGTACGGTTATTATACTTACTGAGTGGAAAAAAAATATATAAGATATTCTATATATAATCAAGAGTGGAATGTAATGTTCAATAACCAATGGTCTTTTAGATTCTACTGATATATACAATAAATTTAAAGTAGATCAAATGTAACCATTACTGTTTAAAGGTATATGTGTAAAAAAAATTAAATATTTATCTACATTATAGTTAATAAATACTACTTCCTTAGAAGGGATTTATAGATGCAATATCATTACAGTTCTATACATGTCCACAATTAGGGTTCCAAAAGTACCAAAACCTTTCTTTAGGTGTAACTATCTATGTACTGACCATAATTCAAATGTATATAAGATAAGAAAATTCATGTTATAAATAAATTGTATAAGCTGGAAGGACATAATTAACATATCTTATCTTGAGGATCTTCTGATAAGTGTAAAGCTTCTTGAAAATAATTCCATAACTTTGAATATTCTTCATAGGACTTCAATTAGTGTTTACATGGCATACCCGCCACCGATGTTATAGTTTGATCTAAAAAAATAAATATATATTATAATTATAATTTTTAATAAATTATTGAATCTTGGTATTCTATATTGTGATTGAGAACAAATTTTATTTCGTTTCACCGGAAACTTTGAAAATGAGAGTGAATCAAAAATATAATTTGAATAAACAGAATTAAATCTCTATTCAAATCAGTTGTTAGCTAAAACACCATCTTTTGAATATCCTTACGAAGTGTAGATGGTAAAATGTATTATAAAATTGAATGAATGTTAAAGTTGTTACATGATTACTATTGGATCAAGTACCCTATAATCATTTTTATTTTCCAAACATATGGCACACATTTCCGGTAAACTCATATTTTGAAATTTTGAAAATACGCGCTCAAAAAATGATTCAATGTTGAAAAAATAATACATTGCCGCCAACATATACATATACTATATTATATTAACAAGAGTATAATCATATTTTAATTTAGGGTTCAAATGACTAATTAATTAACATGCAAATCAAAATAAATATATTTTTGAATATTATTTTAAAGAAAATAAAAATTGGAGTCGTTTTTGGAAATTATACATAAGCTGTTCAAATATTTTTTAAAAAAATTTTTCGAAAATAAATTGGCTGAAGCAAATTTAGGCGTGGTTTTACCATTAGGAAATCCATACTGTTAACATGTAATGGCAATCAGAAGGATATTTGTTAATACAGATTCATTAAATTATGTTACAGTCTATGTTAATAGTTAAAAATTGATAATAAATTTTACGTCTCAAAATGTTTCATTTGTTTAATTTTGCCTTAATTATTATTGGGCTTTTTTATATGAAGCAGATATTTCTACCAAAACAAGAGTAATAACAGTCAAAATTTGTTATAATTATATTGACAAAATGAATAAATATTATGACCTTGTAACAAAAACCATCAATTGAGATGGATTTTTAATTTGATAAATCTTGGGATCATTTTGGTGAGCAGTAATATTGATTGAGAACGATTAGACTAAATATGAACGATTTGCTATGGTATTGATCGGAAAAGATAGGAATAGATATGAAAGAATTTGGTTAATATATAAAAACAATTTTATTAAAGTTTTCAAAAGCAATCTTATTAAAAAAATTTTCTTGATAATTTATATCCTTTGGTTTTATAACAATAATTTATATCTATCTATTAAAGTTTTATATTAACAATAAATATATTAAAAATACCGCTAAATATTGATATCTTGTTAGAGGAGATTGTTATTCTCTTTATTTTTTTTGATTCTCCAAAATATTCTAAAAATAAATAAACTAAAAGCGAGAAATTGAGAAATGGGTAGATATTTGTTATAAATACATGCGAGTATGTATTCTATAATATCTACTTTGAAAAATATTACAAAAACCCTACTTACTTTGTTAATATTTATATAAAGTAATTATAAGAATTATTGGGGAAGGAATACTGTTGAAAGTCGGCATTTAGAGGGATGAAGTTCAGAAGAAATGTTTCTTCCGAAATTTTCAAAATTTTTATATTTCTCCGGCAATTTGAAAAATTTTGACATGAAAACCCTGCTTTCAACCATTTCGAAAATAATTTTTATTGCATCAATATATAATATAAATGTAAAAAGAATAGTTTGTATTTTAAAGATAAATTTCTTAAAAATAAATAATTTAGACACATTAGGTGGAAAAGAAAGCGAAAGAATTAATAATTTATTCAATATTTATTTGTTGAAATAAATTATGTTCCATTGATAAAATGGTTAATTAATAAAAGATTCACTCACGTTCTTTCTTTCTTTCTTTCTTTCTTTCTTTCTTTCTTTCTTAAAAATATAAAACATAGTCATGGATCAATTTTAACAATTTTATTTAGTCGTATTAGTACATTCTTTATACCTATTTGTCTAGAAGCTGAATTTTTCTTATCTCTTTATATATCCAATTATCCTCAATACAATTATCTTAAATTTTAAATTCCAGTTTTATTTATACTCGGATTTCTACAGGTGTAAAAAGTATCAGAATGAATTTCACAATTAAAAAAGATATTTCAACGCTAACCTATATTAAATAAATTTATATGAAAATATGATAAATTGACTAGGGGGTTACAGGAACATCTATTATTAGCTAAAATATTTAAATCAGCATGCACTAGCTTAGCTCGTCCCAAAAATGCAAAAATATTTTCCTTCTTTAATCTTCCAAATCTCCAGATCCACCAATTATCCCAATTTCTCTTCAATCGTTGACCCTTTTTTTAAAATGTATTCCCCTGCCTTCCTTTAAGTTGTATAATTCCTCTAAATCATCTTGTTTAATAACTTCATGCGAACTATCTATTAGTGATGTCCATCGGGCCTAATTTTTCATGCCCGGCCCAACCCTAATTAATTTAAATATAGAAATTAACTTTTATAATTAAAAAAAATTCTTAAAACTTAATTCGAATCTAACTTACACACTAAAAAAAAAATCTTAAACACAAACTAAGAAAAAAACAAAAACAACTCAAACAAATTCCCGAAACTACAAAAATCACCAAGCAGACAGGAAATATTACTCGCCAATGATCTATTTATTAATAATTAAATTAAAATAATATAAATTCGTCATTTTTTTAATATAAAAGAAATTAATTTCATGAAAAAAAAATAAATATAATACTTTTACATATATCTATATCATCTAATCTAGGTTGATTGGCATTCCGCGTTAAAAAAAAATATAAAACATTTACGTATTTACAAATACGACATGCCACCCCTTTATGGGATCAGGGCATGTCGATAAACAAAAAAAATCTTTCATGTCGATAAACAAAAAAAAAATCTTTTTCTACATGTATATAAAAAAAAAAAAGTTCATGCTCACCTCCATGTTAAATGGATATTCCTCACCCTAAGCCGACATGGGACTGCTCCAAAAATCCCCTGCACTAGTCGTCGGTAGAACCTCAGTATCTATTGTAGCCATAGCTCTCGGCAACATATCCACCTCCCGATGTCCGCGAGAATTCCCTAATTGTGGCAGTCCATCATTATAACTTGGTCTTTTCGGAAGACGCCTATCCGCAGGTATGGCCGGTCCCATAAGAACAGAAGTTGTTGGCTGCTCCACATTCATCTCGTTATATATCTTTCTTTTTTCTTCATATGGTTCTACCCGCGCATTTTCCGATAACACCCCCATAGGTACACGATCCCTGGGTAGTTGCGTGCATTGATGTCTGAGATGACCCTCTCCCTGACAATTATAACATTTTTTCCGTCTACTCCCATACGTCGGTGGTTGATTTTCCTTCCGGCGTCCTTCTCCCAGGGTCATACCATCGTGCTTCTTGATTAATGTGACCTGGAGATAAAAATCTCCAAGGTCTACTAAACGGGATATTGTTTCCATTTCTCGAAGGTGATAAAATATTCGTGGATAACTGGTTCAAGGCTATACGTGGACCCTTTCTTTATTTTGATTTTCAGAAATTAGTAGTAATGACTTAAAAAAAAAACTTTATAACAACAAAACTTCAATTTAATAAAAAAAAATATAATTTACCGGTTCAAGAATATGCGTTGACCCTTTTCTTTATTTTAGTTTACAGAAAATGGTAGTAATGATTTTGTGTTAAAAAAAAATTGACTTTATAACAATAAAATTTCAATTTAATAAAAAAAAGTACAATTTAATATTTCGGGAAATTTAATTGAGAAAAAAAAATAATTTTATAATTAAAAAAAAAATCTTTTACAAAAAAAAATTTAAATTAACTAAACACTTTTGTTATTTAATTTTCCTTTTTAAAAAAAAAATTACTTCATACACAAAAACAAAATCAATCCATGATTGCGTTCCAAAACACAAACACGTTTTAAACTTTTCCTATTTCCTTTTACGGTATTCCACACATACACAGACCATTAAACTATAAACAAGAGAAAAGGGGGGGGGAAGGGAAAAAAAAACTCAAACAAGAACTTTTAATTAATTATATTTTTTTTACTTAAACAAAATATTTTCCCAATACCAATACCAATGTTCAACAACCATGATTTATCCTATAAGGTTATGAACAAAAATGTATTCACAAAATGAATTACAACTTTTCTATTCCCTTTTATTTTTTACACTTTTATTCATTTACAATACATATATTACCACAATTTCAATCTTTTTCCTTGTTTATTACCGACAGCCGGAACATTAAACCAGTTTAACTTAACATTACATATACATACATATACTTCAATTTCCCGTAATATTACCGAGATAACCTCCTTATTCAATTTCACTTTTTTACATAACATCTATCAATAAATTCTAATACCATCATATAATAATACATAAACTTTAACAAAAAAGGTTACCGACCGTTCACGTACATTTTACTCCTTCATGCTTTAACTTTGCATAAATATATATATCTACCACTCTAAGATGAGCCCCTCTCCTATTTGATCCTTTAACTTCCCATTCCCACATACAATATGTTACCCAAACCTTCATTTACATATTATATATTTGCTCGGAAACGAGTCTAATCCTTCGGGATGCACCTTCATTTTATTTATACATATATTTACATATTTATATTATCATATGAGGTACCTCAGATTTACTTCCGCGGTCTTATATGATCATTGTGGCGCATCACTGTGCCGCCCATTTCTAATTGAATCAAATTCAACTTTGAACCTCTGTTTACCCCAACAATGCCCCTGGCCCATTTCTTGCCCTTCCCGTCAAACAAACGAGTCTACTTTTTCTCCAACTTCAAACCTAATCTTTCGGTCCTCCAGAACTCCCTTCTCGTGACTCTCGGCCCTTAGAAAATCTAGGGGAACCCTAGTCCTCCGACCCAAAAACAATTCAGCAGGTGTCACTCCCTCCTTATTTCTAGAATTGAGGTAATACAACTGAGCCAAATACACCCCATTCCCCTGATTGCCGGCCTTTCTTATCCAATTCTTAACAATTGCTACCATCCTCTCAGCTTGATCATTTGAGCTGGGATGATAGGGCGGGGTCAAAATGTGTCGAATCCTAGACTCTTTACAAAACTGCTTGAAATTTTCGCTAACAAAGGCAGGTCCTCCATCAGATACAATGGTATCCGGCAATCCAAACTTGGCCATTAATGCCCTCAATTTCCTTACAACAATTTTCGTGGTATATCCATGTACCTCCTCGTACTCTATCCATTTCGAATACGAATCCACTACTAAAAAATACGACCTTTTGTCTAAATCGAAAAAATCAACATGTAAGCGCTCCCACGGTTTTCTCGACCTAGGCCATATCTGACCCACCTCCTTTCGTGGCATCGCCGCACACGAATTACACGGTTCACATGTCCTTGTGATATTTTCAATATCTTTTCCCATACCCGGCCACCAAACATATTCACGGGCCCACGATTTCATCTTCCCCTGACCTTGATGTCCAGCATGTAACAAATTTAAAATTTTACCCCTTAATTTGAACGGAATTACAGCACGATTACCCCTCATTAAACAATCATCTATCACAGACAATTCCTCCTTAACCTTTTTAAAAACTTTACAATCCTCCTCCCAAGTCTTTTTCCCCATTACACATAACTTTATCCTAGTCATTTCTCTGTCTCTCAATGTACTCAACTTAAGATCCTCCCAATTGACCCCCTTTGAGCATATACGAAAGCGAACAAACCAGGGCTTTTTCACTGTTTCGAACGTTATCCTTGTTCCCTTCATCATTTCCTTCACTTAATCCTAATCGGGACAAACTATCAGGCAAACAATTTTTTTTACCGCAACGATATCGGATCTCTACATTAAAGCTGCCCACCAACAACAACCAACGTTGTAACCGGGGAGACATCATTAACTCCCGATTGTTTTTCCGAAATAAGTGAATTAACGGTTTGTGATCAGTAAAAATTACAAATTTTTTACCAATCAAATATTCACGACATTTCGTCAACCCGAAAATCACAGCCAAGGCCTCCTGTTCAATCACAGAATACCTGGTTTCCACCTCACGAAAAACACGCGAGAAAAACAATACGGGTCTCTCCAAGCCCTCTATTACCTGTAATAACGCACCACCAACTCCTTTATTTGAGGCATCCACCGCCAAAACAATTTCCAAGTCATTATCAAAACACACCAAAATTGGCTCTTTTCCAATTTTTTCCTTTAAAATTTCATAAGCAATCTGCTGTACATCCTTCCACTCATAATGAATTCCTTTTTTCAATAAATCATATAACGGCGCCGCCACCTTTGCAAAATCTTCCACGAACCTATGGTAATAATTGACCATACCCAAAAAAGACTGCAACTCAGCCTTAGTGTCAGGCCGTTTCATGTTCGATATATTCTTCAAATTTTTATCCAAAGGTTTCACTTCAATTCCATTAATCCGATGACCCAAATATTCAACCTCCATTACCCCCAGAACACTTTTCTCCTTACTAGCTCTCAAGCCTTTATCACGAATTCTCCTAAACTCTTCCTCCAAACGTTGATTATGCTGCTCCGGCGTCACTCCAGTAATTAATACATCATCCATATAATAAAATACTCCTTCCAATCCTTGGAAAACTGACGCCATGGTCCGTTGAAAAATGGGAGCAGATACACTCAACCCAAATGGTAATCTACAAAACGCAAACAATCCCTTTGGAGTCGTTATCGTCAATAATTTACGGATTTCCTTTCTCAAAGGTAACTGCAAATACGCCGACGAAAAATCCACCTTGGAAAAATATTTCGCACCCTTCAACTGAGCCAAAATCTCTTCAATCCTGGGCAATGGATATTTAACCTCCACCACCCATCGATTTACCGTGACCCTGAAATCCGCACAAAGTCTCAATTTACCATTTGCCTTTTTAACTGGCACTAACGGGGTTGCCCATTCACTATACCCCACAGGAATAATAATGCCGTCCTTCACCCATCTATCTAATTCCTCATCGATCTCCTTCCTCCATTCGAAAGGAACTCGCCGACAAGCCAAAAAGATCGGTGAAAAACCCTCCCTAAGTTGAACATCAACTTGATAATCATTTAAACAACCTAATTTTTCATCAAAAATAATGCCATACTGCCTCACTAGAATAGGAATAGCTTGATTAACCTTATTCCAATCCTATTTTCCCCCGGCCACAATTTGCTTCTCATTTCCCTCATTATTATGATCCAACTTACTCGATTCCTCCATTATCTCCTCCGAAATTTCACAAATTTTATTATCAATATTATCCAAATTTTCACTCTCTCCAACATCCATTATTACATTATCACTAGTATCAAAAATATTCCAATAATTATTGGGAGGACCAAGCTTGGTAATCCAATCCCACCCCATAACAGTCTCAACATTTTCCTTTACTACCCATAAATCAAGGAAAAATATAGTATCATTAAGATTAACCCCCAATTTGGCCTTTCCCAACACAGCGACTTCCGATCCATCAAACTGCCTGACACACATAGCCTCTTTTTCCAGTTTGCCCCCAGGCCAATACTTATAAAAATTTTCCTGCGACATTAGAGAAATACTAGCCCCGGTGTCAAATAGCATTTCTATATTCCTATGATCAATCCTCAAACTAACCCTCGGACACAAACATGGTCCATCTAATTTTTCCGTCATTAAAATATCATATGTTTTAATCGGAGACTCAGCGTTTATTTTATCTAAAATAATAATTTCCTTGGCATTCTCATTGCCCCTTAAATTCAACTCGGAATTTAAATTTTTATCACTGACACTTACATTTCTTTTAACAAGATTCGTGGGACATCTTTCCCAAATAAAATTCTTAGCATCCCTTCTAAAAGAATAACGGACAATATTCCTCGGATATTGTTCCCACCTAAATCGACTAACCTCCCTCTCAGAGAAATTACGAGAATGATTTCTTATTTTACTTCTATCATTTCCCTCATTTCGACTTATAATATATGTTTTATTATACAAATTTTTCCGAACTCTCGGAGCCCCAACTCCTATATGATTCACCTTGCAATCATATAGTCAACACGAATTTCGTGATACTTCCATGCAGTCCACAGCTACATGTCCCGGCCTTTTACACTTAAAACATAATCGGACCCCATTTAAACTAACCATTTTTACATTGGCATTTCCTATATCAAGTCTCTTTAACGGAAATCCATCTTTAAACCTTTGCTCTGGGACTACGCAGGTATCCCTTTTATGTCCTCGCCATCCGCAACGATGGCAAATGATCATTTCAACAAATCTTTTATTTTCCTCGTAATCATTAAATTTCTTATTCATATTTCTATCACTCACCTGGCTCTTAACCGGACCTTTGCTCTCCTTCATCAACGCATTGATGGCTTCTTTCATTTCTTTCATTTCCAGGAGGATCCTATCTGACCTCTTCCCAACATTTCCAGCCTTGATTTCCTCTAAAACATCTTTTAGATTACTTTCCAAGTCTGCTATTTTCTTCCCATAAATATCCGATATTAAATTAAAATACGTTTCCTCCACTTTCTTTTTATAAACATCTGACACCGCAGTGTCCTTCTTCCAATTGCAATACATGCCTGTCAGTACCGTAGTACCCCTTTTTACTAACAATTTCAATATAATAATCAATAAATACATCATTAATAATATTCCCACAGTAATCAACTGTTTACCTAAATCCAATTCATTAAAGTTCTTATACATAACTTTATAACCCAAATCCTGATAAAAGAGAACCTTATCCCCAAAACTATACTTCCCACTAGGCCTAAAAAAATAAACCATTTGCTCATAAATTCTTTTAATTAATACTAATAATCAATTACAAAAATTTAAATATTTGTAGAAAATATTAATACAGCACCTAAAATAAAAACTTCTCTATTAGAATCGTATAATGGTAGTACAAATGCGCAGTCAAAAATTCTTAAAAAAAATTATATAATTAAAAATTTTTTGTTTTACCTTCTAAACCGAATAACTCCTAGGAAACTATCAGCGTCACAAGACACCACTAAAAAAAATTCTTAAAACTTAATTCGAATCTAACTTACACACTAAAAAAAAAATCTTAAACACAAACTAAGAAAAAAACAAAAACAACTCAAACAAATTCCCGAAACTACAAAAATCACCAAGCAGACAGGAAATATTACTCGCCAATGATCTATTTATTAATAATTAAATTAAAATAATATAAATTCGTCATTTTTTTAATATAAAAGAAATTAATTTCATGAAAAAAAAATAAATATAATACTTTTACATATATCTATATCATCTATAGGTTGATTGGCATTCCGCGTTAAAAAAAAATATAAAACATTTACGTATTTACAAATACGACAATAATTACTCAAATAAACGATATATTTATTTAGCGTCTACTTTCAATAAATAAAATAACATATTTTTATTTTACATAAGAAATTCATTATAAAATTGATAAATTTCGATATATTTTAAAATATTTCTAAGGCCTGACCCCACTCGGCCTGAGATTTCTTAAAAAATATTAGTTGGGGCTAGATCGGGTTCGAGCCGTGCCTATTTGCAGATCTCTACTATCTATCATCGAATAAAATGTGTGGATATGGATTTAGTCCAGCTCTATAAATTAGCAAGATGCCTTTCTGCACAAATCTAATCTTTATCACTTAAGTAATATCTATAATAAGAATTTAAAATCCGTTTATATTTAAATAAATTGCAAATATTATAAAGTCTCGTTATTATTAATAATTGTATTTACAATTTTGCAAATATATTAATATATATTTTTATATATGGAATCTGGGTTCTGTTCTGGCTTTTAGAAATTTCTTACGGGGTCAGTAAATTTTTCAAAAATTGTTTTCAGCTTCGGGTTCAAGTTAGGTCACCCACCAAAATAAAAATTTTAGTAAACCCATTTAATTTATTTTGGAATCATTGCCGATATAATTTTTTCTAATTTTTAAAGAATACACGCCATTATATTTGTGTGCTAGCGAATATAGTGGTCAAAATATATAAAATATATATATATTAGAAAAATTATTAAATATTCATGGACGACTTTACATTTTTTAAAATATAAAACCGATAAATTTAACTTTTAGCCAAAAATAATTTTACCCTACTAGATTTTGCAATGATGGTATAATGGTTTAACTTCTTACTAATATTATTCTACTGATCCTACTGATGTGCTTGTCTTTATCAAAGTGGAAAGATATGCTAATACCGAATTCATTAAGCTTTTCTTTGAACTTGATAATCACGTAATTTAATAAATTCTTTATCAAAATTTGATCAATTACTATTTAAGTCCTTAAATATTTTCTGAAATTTTTTATTTCAATGAGATTTTTATCTTCTGAAAATAAATATTTTTTAGGCCATTATGCTAGAAAGAATTCCTAATACCACTCCATAATATCAATTAATTAATGACGAAGGCTGTTTTAAAATATTTAAATCTAAATGTTTTGGATACTGGGCGCTTTTCTGATGTCTCCCTTTGCTAGCTAATCTCCTGCCTTAATCAAGATTAATAAGTAAGGGTTTATCGATTAAGTAAAATGGCCAAATCTTATGTGAGTCAATTATAAAATTGATGACGTTAATCAGCCAATTTAAGAAATTCCTGATTCTAATTATAGAGGATTAATCAATTTAGTTTGAACTAAATTTTATTTATTGGGTGTAGTTATTACACTAAACGTTTTGAGATATTTTTCAATCTTTCTGAAATTTGAGGCGCGGACATTCTAAATATAAAACAAATTTATGAAGAATATTAATAGATTTATTTTTAGGTTGAAAATACTTGATTTATTAGATAATATATTATCCTTCTACATTTTATTTTCCAAAATTTAAATCCTGTTTTTTTTATTATGTTCAAAATATTTTACAAGTCTGGGAATAGAAAATTGCATCATTTTCTAGCGAAATTTTTTTGTTACAATCTGTCTCATTTTTTTCTCATGGTGGCCATATCAGTTGGCGACATTTATATTTCAAAATACCCAATTAATTAGATTTGCAAAACTGTTTTGAAATATAAAATTAAATTATTATATTAAATATATGGATTATGTGTATAACCAGGGCCATCACCTTCTACACTGTCGTTTCTCAAAAGTTAGAATATCCAAACAATATGACACAATTCGAACATCAATAGAAATGAGATCCGCAACTATTCTTTTGGAACTCAGACCTGATGGGGAGACCCTAATCCTGAAACAAGATAAAATAACCAGATCTCTTTCTATCAACTCCATCATGAGAGCAAATAAACAAAACAAATAATAGCCACCTAAATAATCTTTCGTTGATTCTCGTAGTTTTAGTGTGTATATCATTTTCCAAGCCCTAACATTATTCAAAAAGGGTTACATTTATTCACAGTTGACCCAAAAGAGGGCTTTTACTTGCGAAATTGCATCTATCTGTACATGGGTCATTAAGCCCGGATATATAAACTTATTTTTCTAAACGTTCATTCTTTAAATAAATATATATGTAATACCTAAAATTGACCTAAATTGCAGGATTAGGTAGTATAGCTATTATAATATAGAAAACTCTAAAAATGACATAGTTACCAATCATAAATTGACTGCTTAATATTTTAAACAATGATATCAAAAAGTGGTACAAATAGGTTTAAATACCTTTCGAGACTAGATTCAAGTTAAAGTGACGACATTTTTAACCGTTAAAAGTAAAGTTTAGGTTCAAGAAATAATAAGAGTTAATATCGTATTAAGCTTATGTTTGGATCCTTTTATTTCGAGTAAAGTATGAAAGGTTTTACAAGTTTTTATGATAACTCTTCAATATGGAAGATGATCTTATAAGCCAACTAATATGAATTAGATATATAAAAATACGTAGTAAATTATATAAATAAAAAATAAACAAAATCTATTATCATCATCGTCATTATAAAAATTTTTGTAAAACAATGATAATTTCCATTTATTAAAAAAGATAAGAAAGATGTGACGAAAGGTAACGACCGTGTGCAGCGGAGTAAAGTTTTATTATATCGATGTTTATAATTTATTATATAATTTAGAAAAGAAAAAAGGAGGGCGATTGGAGAAAGTAATTGTTGCACAAAGCGCGATTGGAAAAAGAAGTTTGAGAACGGTTATATCAGGGAAGACGTACCAGGTGGTTGTGGGGATAAAAGTATGCGAGGTAGTGTCATAGATATTGTCGACCAACCTAAAGATGATGTGTGTGAAAATGTTCCACTCTCTTGTCAAGTCGATGACAAGTAAATCAAGGAAAGAAGGAAGGAGGCAAGGAAGAAAGAAAGAAATAAATGAACTATATAATTATGCAAGCTTTATATAAAAATAATCTTATTTTAGGATAAGGAAAAAGAAGAAACTGTCAGATTACGATATAATTAAAAAGAAAGCCATATATAATAAAGATATTATATTATCATAATATCTTTGACAGTATTAAAACAATGATACCTGATATTAATGACATTTAAGGCCGAAAAAATTTTCATGTAAAAAGCTGTTGATTTATTTAAATTCAACCATATATTTGTTAAGGTCATTCGATAATGAGAGAGAGATATTAAAAATCGCGAGGAATCAGCCATTTCTGGTTGGCTATCATGCGACCTTTACAACGTCCGAAAAGTATATTTACTTTTGCGAATTATTAAAATATCTAAGATTTAAATTTATGGAATATATGGGTAGTGAAAAAAATGATAAGGCTTTTGATTGGTTTATATAAAATAATACTTATAATGTTTCTCAAAAATGGATGTAATATTTTAGTATGATCATAGCAATGGACTTTGTAAATGGGGGTGATTTGCGAAGCCTTATCAAAAAGTTAGACAGAATTCCGGTGATTCTAATAATTTTAACATATTTGACAATAAGAAGCGCTATGAGACACAACGTGAAACCCATATGCTTTTCATAATTCTTAGATTTTCATTTTTTTTAAATTTTATATTAGTTAAAAACTTAAAGATTTTTTGTTAAATAGTAATTTCTACTATGGAGATCTATGAAAAGAATAATACCACTTTTAAAAATTTTGGAGAAATTGCTTCTTCTATTTTTTATAGCACTTCAATTTTTTATGGAAGGTTTTTGCTCTCAGAAAAGTATTAAGGAATTTAACCAAACAATTTTTATAATAATGTGTTGCTCAATTTTTAATCTTTAAAACAAAAGTTGAATTAAAGCTCAATATTTAATATTTTATGGCCTAGGCTATGTGTTTGTTTTTCTAGCCAGTCAAAACATCATATACTAAAGTGTTAACTTAGCCTAATGCATCATTTAAAATTCTATTATAATCAACATATTATTAGGTATAATAAAAATTAATTATACGCTAAAATTAATTATTATTAACATTTCAATTTATCATCGTATATTTAATGTTAATATTTATTGAATCAAAAATAGAAATTAGTTTTAAAAATAATATCTTTAAATAAAAAATAATATTATGTAAAGAGAAACAAGCTCATATTTAGAAAAAAATATATATCAAAGCCTAGCTTGCTTTTCTGAATATTTTTCTTAGGCTCCTACTTTATATCTTTCATCATTCTTTTAAAGAAAAAAATCGAAACAGATATTTAAATTATAAGTCTGTTTAAATCTGTGAATTAAAAAAAATATATGAAGGTCTAATAAAGAAACGTTCAGGTTTTGAGGAGCTCATTGATTTTTAACCAATCCATGATGAGATATCATCCGTTTTTTAATATCATTTTATACCAATTTCAAAAGAATGTTCTAATTTGTTTATTAAACGAAATATATTTAGAAAATTATTTTAAAAAAATAATAATATTAACTTTAAATGCAACTTTATTTATTTAAGCGTTATAAATGGATATCATTTTTAAAACACTAAAAATGTTATTATCTACTAATAGTTAGGGACTTCAATGTCAAAGATCATTCCAAAGGTTTTACTTTTCTGAACATACATTATAAATACAAATTTTGAATTGCCATTTTATATAAATTGGCTCCTTGATTTAAATCAGTTTTTTTTTATTTAACGAATAAAATGTTGTTTTCTAGTAAATACAAATTTGCTTATTATATTTTTGTGATATTTCAGGAATAGTAGATAGAGACCTTAAACCTGAGAACGTGAAGCTAGAGGTAGTCATTTGGCGAATCACAGATTTCGGATTGTCCAAAGTAATATATTTTTTTTACATTACAACTATTTATAGTTTCAAACAAATATAAAGAAAATATTTAACTTTTTGAATTATAAAAACTAAATTATTGAGCTATTTAATGTAAAAGCATTCTAGGTCTAGTTTTTGCATCTCGCTAACACCGAAATAAAGAAATTCTAATGTTTCTGTGACAACCTATGATATATTTTTATAAGGACTTTCTTTTCTTACTTTTATATATTTAATTTATGAAAACTACTTAATCTAGAAAGGTTTAAGTTGCGGGAAGAAAATCAAAGGCAAAAGTGGTACCATGTCCTAATTAGCCCCAAAATCTTGCTGGATGGATGGTAAAAATTTTTCAAATGTTTCTCTCCTTATCTCAATAAATATCTTAAGGATTTTTTTTTCTTTACAAATAATGTTGCATATTTAACATAGTAGTTGGGTGTATAAATTTATTCTTAATAACACTGTTAATTGCTCCTCAATACGGTCGTGCTTCCACACCCATTACATTTATAAGGTAGATATGTCTTGAGCAATAGTCGCCTTAACCTCCTCATCGATAGAAATATTCATTTATGGTCAAAGTCAGGCCCGTACGCAGGAATTTAGTCTGGGTGGGGGGATATTAAAATTTTTTAAGAAATATTATTGTTTTTTAAAAATATCAAACATAAATTTATTAGGACTAATAACTATTTATTACACAATTTTAAATTTATGTGAATTATAAAAAAATTATATGTAAAGAATCACTTAAATGACCCAAAATAGAAATTTGAATTTTTTGAGCCTTTACACAATAAGTTTCTTGGGAATAAATGCATTGTATGTTATATATTTACAATGTAAAATCCAATCCTCGTTGGGATTGAGCTAATTTTTCAATTATCTTATCCTTGATTAAATGCCTATGAATATTCAAAAGATCCAAACCTCATCTACTTTCAGATGTTGTACTTCTTGGTATTTAAAAAAACACCCAATCCATATTTTTTAAAACAGCCTATATTTGAAATCGTTATTAACTATAAAAATCAAAAATAAATATAATTTATTTTTAAAAAATCCGGGCCAGGCCTGAAAATTTTATTTAAAAAAAAGCCGGGCCGGGCCTGAAAAATAAACCCTTTTAATACATTGGGAATTTAATCTAAAATGTGTTTGAAATAATGCAGAGCATCCATAGAATTTTTTGGGACTATATCAACCATAGTTTATTTTAAACATAGTTATGCAGCTAGTAAGGCATCATAAGATACTTTAACATCTTCATAATAAAAATCTAACAAATTTTTTTTTCTATCACCATCTGAAAAGGGTTGGGAAGGCTTTTGTGGAAGTAATATTTACAGATTAGTAAGTGCTGCATGATGAATTAAAAATTTATTTATTTGGGTTATAAATGTATCTATATTTAAGATATACTCTTCAAATGATCCTATATTAATGTTTTAACGATGAGCTTTGCTACAAATCGAGGGAGACAAATATTAAACACGTACAGCTCTGTTTTTGACTCAACAATAAAATATGAAATATGAAATTCTTCATCAACTATTTCCTTGAGTTCTGATAAATTGCTATCCGCTATTCTCATCTTCTTAATCAAGTCAATGTCATGTTTTTGAAAAGTAATACTTAAAATAGTTGTATAATTAAATAATACATTCTAATGAGAAATAAAATTTGGAATAAGCCTTGAATCCAATAATTTTATTGCTTCTGAGGATATTTCTTTTAAGCCATTGTGATATTTCAGTAATAGCATTGATAATCGGCTCTTCTAACTCCATAAAAGCTGTTACTGCTTGATAGCGGATACTCTATCTCGTTAGACAAAGTTGCAATTTCTTTCTCCCTGTTGGACAATTTCAGAAATAATTTTTATTTGACTAGAAATTTAGATAAATAATACGCCACTAAAATTTGAAAATAATCGGTATACTGCGTCAAGGAAAACTTCAAATCGAAATTAATTGATAAAATAACTTAGTGGATGAATGTGATAAATAAATGTAATTAAATATATATATGAGATAGGAATAAATATTAACAAATACAAATTAATATAAACAATAATATTTTAAATATATATATGAGATAGGAATAAATATTAACATAACAAATTAATATAAACAATAATATTTTTGAAATTTACGGCATCTGTTGGCTTTGGGGAGATTTGTCTCCCTGCCCCCCCCCGCTGCGTACGTCAATGGACAAAGTAGTTTTAACAATGGGAGTCATGGATAGATTATTACCCACCAATTCTTAAAGTTAGGAAGAGTGGTGGTATATATTCAAAATTATTTGTTTGAATATTATTTTGCTTCTCTATTTTCTATGTGGCTATAAAAAAGATTATGAAAGATTTGTGACTAGTAAATTTTAATTTTCATAACAATAATAAATTCAAATTTAACACAATATATCATAGAAAATTAAGGGGGAGGGTGTTTAACCAATATTCAAAATTTTACAAAAAGAGCTATAAATGAATAAATAAATAAAACATGAAAGATTTTGGAGCAGATATATGGGCTTTCGTTATAACTATGTATAAAATGTTAAATGGTAAAAAACCTTTCGATTTGAAGCTTAAAAGACATCCTTGGAAAGGATAAGTTTGTATTTTGCTAAAAATATTTTTTCAATTAATTTTTTAAAAATAATCGGAACAAACCTTTTACTAGTCTACTAAATAGTAGAAGACATATATTTCAAAATATGTTACAAAAGAGATATTAAGACTGAATTTATAAATTAATATTAATTTAAAGAAATGGATCCCATTTTAAAAAATTTCATCAACTCGATCAGCTCTTCATAAATGTCTACTTAAAATTTTTTTAGCCGAGTTCAAAAAAAATGAAAAAAAGTCATTAATATATTTTTGAAAAAATATCTTAGATCATTTCAAAATCTTATAATGTTGATGCTAAAAATCAATGCAAGAGCTTTTAAATAATTGTGATCAGTTTGACCAAGTCAGATTTTCAAATTTTAGAAATTAGGTCAAATATTTTATTTTGAAAAAGGAATTTAATAATCGCGGGTTTTTAATTGCAGGAGTTTTGTCTAAGGAAGATCTCTGTGTATTGTTTAAAAAATAGAGTCTCCCACTGTTAAAGAGAGACCTGGCAGCCCTGTTTTTGACGTTAATTCAAATATAACCTTATAAATTTTATAGAATTTATCATTATTAAATGTTATATAATTTAAAACAATACTTTTTTTATAATAGCATTATTAGGGAAAAAGGCTGTGGTTCGTATACTAGATTATATATCATCGATGCTTGTTATGTTTTAAAGAGCTTCCTAGGCATAGTTTGATATAATGAATATAATAATTATGCATAATATCTATTCCAAAGATGATGCATTTTTAAATATGAATATATTATATACATTATAGAAAATGGAGAACAGATTGGGAGCCAATCTTAGCACCACTATTACATCCATTGCCTCCATGCGCTTCATTAGTTGCATCGATTGAAAACTGGTAACATAAATATCTCTAAACTTTTTAAATAGAATTTTTTTACAATTACTTTTATTTTTGCATCACACATTTCTGGAGTATTTAAAAAACAATTTTTTAAATCTTCAATACTGAAATTCTTCTCAATATAGATTTACTCGAGTTTCCTAGTAAATGGTCTAACTATGGTATGCCTATCTTAGGGTGGAAGTAACTCCTTCACGGTCGTGAGTTAGTTTGATTTGTATATAGGTTTGACTCTTCTGGCTTCGAGATTATAATGCAAAATTAAATATTATTTTTTTAAAAATCCTCTACAAAAAAGTAACTATAAAAAAAATTCTATTTACAAAAGTTTAGAGATATATATGTTACCCGTTTCCAATCGATGGAACTAAAGAAGCGCAGGGAGGCAATGGATGGAATAGTGACACTGGGATCGGATCCCAGTCTCTTTTCCATTTTCTATGATGGATATAATATATTTATATTATATTCAAATGTATCATCTTTGAAATGTAATTATGCATAATTTTTATATTCATTATATCAAACTTTGGCAAGAAATCTTTTTAGAACTTGGCAAGCATCGTCGGATATGAAATCTGGGATTCCAACCATAGCTGTTTTTCCCAATAATGCTATTATAAAAAGGTATTGTTTTAAATCATATAACTATACGATAAAATTTAAAGGTTATATTTAAATTAACGACAAACCTTTATACACTATATTATTAAATACACTATATTATTAAATACACTATATTATTAAATACACTATATTATTAAATACACTATATTATTAAATACACTATATTATTAAATACACTATATTATTAAATACACTATATTATTAAATCCTTAAGAAGTATAGATAAAAACAAAAGATGAACTCTTTTATCCATTATTAGAAATTACTTAAAAAGAGTAAATTTCTATCCAATATATAATTTATATTTTTTAATTATAATGCTTTTATTTTATTTTTTTTTAACAAAAATTATAAAATAAGATGCTATTATTTTCAGGGTTGGCATGTAGGTCAATTGACCGGTCAAATTCGGTCAATTGACTGGTCAATTGACCGGAGGAGTATTTGACTGGTCAAATACGGTCAAATACGCTAAAATATTAATGGCGAATAAATATTTTGATATAATTAACTAGTATGCATTAAAAGCATGTTTATCAATCTTATTATTTTTTTATTAAAATATAAATATGTAATTTTTCTAAATATAGTAATATTTTTAGTTATTTTTTTGCCTAATCATTGCCGTTTCTCGCCTTCTTTATTTTTTTCAATTCATTTTTCTTAAAAAAAATAAAAATACCCGATTTATTATAATCGTAATATAATTTTTTCATTCTTATTTTTTAATAAATTTAAATTTTATTTAATATTTAGCCGAGTATAAATTATATTAATTCTCATTTGTTTTACTTACACTTGCTATATTTGGTTTTTAAAATTAATTTTCATTTTAATTGTTCTGGTCAGATTTACGGAATATTATTCAATGGTAAAAAGTTTATTATATTATATTTATAATATTAAGAAATTATTGGAATAATTGGTCGATAATTATAAAATAATTAAGATTGATTAACTTTACAATAATCAAAATCATTTTTTGTTAAATTTTAATATATTAGGGATTATGGTCAAACCAAAGCATCATGTTTGGAAACATTTTCAAGAAGTACGCGATGGTAAATCAGTTAAAGCGGTTTGCAAGTTTTGCAAGATGTCCTATATCACCCACGTTGATAGAATGGTCAAACATTTATTAAGCAGCTGTACTATGTGCCCTGTTATAATTAAGGAAAAATTTTATTCAAATTCCAAAATATCAACCTCTACAAAAAATATCACAAATGTAATTTGTAATACTTCTAAGTCTAACTCTAATGAAGAATTGGGTGAAATTAGTGAGAATGATTATCAAATGAACAATATTTTGTCTTGTGGCTCAGGAGAATTTGATTCCCTTATTTCTAATCAATCTACAAGCAAGGCGATTAAATATAAATCTCAATCTTGTATAACCGGTTTCATAGATAGAATTAATCCCAAAGAAAAAAATGAGCTGGATCAATTGTTTGCAAAGGCTGTATATGCGAGCAATTTACCTTTCCACATCACTGAAAATCCCTATATCCAAGAATTTTTTAAAAAAATACGTCCTATTTACACATTACCCAGGAGAAGGCAGCTGGCTGGATATCTTCTAGACAAAGCGTCAGGTGATATGGAGGTGAGAGTTGCAGATATAATAGATAAAGCTCCTTACTTATCAATTGTATCAGATGGCTGGAGCAACATTAGAAACGAGAGTATTATTAATTTTATGGTGATGACGCCTGTTCCAGTGTTCTACAAATTTCTAAATACTGAGGAAAATCGCCATACGGCAGATTATATTGCCCAGGAATTTAAAAATGTAATTCATGAATTGAATCCGGTAAAAGTATATTCTTTAGTTACTGATAATGCCGCTAACATGAAAGCAGCCTGGAGAATTCTAAAATCTGAATCTATTTATAATCATATACAATATTATGGTTGTGCAGCGCATACAGTTATTCTTTCACGATTTTGAACGATTGGACGCCTTCAGTGACCATATTTCAATAATTAAAAAAATTGTTAAATTTTTCAAGAATAAACACATACCAGCTGCAGTATTTTCCCGTAATAAGAATCTTCATGGCATACCATCTACATTAAGTACAATTAGCCAAACAAGATGGGCATCGTCAATAAAATGTATGGAGCAAATTCAAATATGCAAGAAAGCTCTAAAAGCATCAGTTGTTGAAGAAGCTGTTTGTGATAATTGTCCCATAGAAATTACCAATAATATATTAAACGAAGAATTTTGGACGAAAAATTTAAAATTTTTAGCTATACTCCAACCTTTAGCTACCTCATTGTTGAAAGTGCAAGGGGATAAATGTACTTTGGCCCAAGTAAAAAACGAGATGCTTAATTTGGAAAAACACATAATACAATCATGCCATGATTCTATATTTTCTCCATCTCAAGAAAAAAAAATTAAGGTTATGTTTGAAAAGAGAAAAACTGATATAAATACATGTGCTCACAATGCTGCTTATTTATTGGACCCCCAATATCAAGGGGAGCATCTTACTAATACTGAATTTGATGAAGCATGTAATATAATACAAGAATTGGGTATTTTACAAGGTGGTGATAATCAAAATATTTTGAGTAATATAGTAAATTTCAGAAGCAAAAGCGGTATATTTAATAGCCATAATATGAGGAAAGTTGTAACTTCCATAAGAAACAATCAAATTTCTGCCTCAAGTTGGTGGAATACATTTTACCCACCTTGCCCATTAAGAGAAGTCGCTAATATTTTACTAACATTTCCAAGTTCGACTTCTTCTTCTGAAAGAAATTGGTCGGTTTGGGGCAATATTCACACGAAAAACAGAAATAGATTAAAGGCTTCTACAGCAGGAAAATTAGTAAGAGTGTATCATAATTTAAGATTGATAATGATATTGAATATGAATCGGAACAAGATTCTGCCACGGAGGGTGAAACATTGACTATAGAATGAATTAAAAAAATATTATGATATTTATTATTATACATAGATTTATTATAATATTATATAAATGCAAAATAAAGTTAATATTGGTGTAAAAAACATTTATTTGAATTTGACCATATTTGACCGTATTTGACCATATTTGACCGGTCAAATATCGGTCAATTGACCGAATTGTATTTGACCGGTCAAATGCACAACCCTGATTATTTTAACATTTTTTTCTTATAATGATTCTAGTATGAACAAATGAGCGTCAGATATTAATAAATATGGGAATATTTTGATAATTTTTCATTTATAATGATTTTTGCTAAAATAATATGTTAATGCTAATACTTTTCTATTAATTTGAATGTAATTAGTGATAACTCTGTTTCACAGAGAGCAAGAACTCGTTGCCATAATAATTCATAGGGCATAATATTTGAGCTGCTATTATAGTTATGCCTAAAAATTGTTAGAATATAAATATATATTAGCTAGCGAGTTCATAAAAATAGTAGTTTTTAAACGGTTCATGCAGCTATTCAATAACGGCTGACTCATGTTTTATTAGGAAAAATATGATTGCAAGCCTTTTTATTTTTCTCATGTGTGGCACAAAGGTTTGAACATCTATTAACGAACGAGACAAACAATATTTTTCTGGTTAAAATATTGAGTTGGGCGATTTTAAAAATAGGCTCAAATATCCGTTTAACAAACACTAAAAAAATTGTTGGTATATTATTTATGCTAAAATATGTGTGGAGTTTATTTCATTTTCTTTAAATTAAAATTATTATATACTTCAATAATATAATTTATTTTTCATAAGAAACGAAATAATATGTTGCATATAGTAAAATTTATTTGTATGAAGTTATAAGTTTGTTTTGATAAAATTAATTTCAGATTTTTATAAAAAGTTTTCTAGGAGATGCTAACGAGATTCCCAATTAATAGCAATTTTGGCGATTTAGAACCTTTCGTCAAGATTTGACCTACTCAATTTACTATATAAGAAGATGAATTATCTGCGTGGTTCACGGTGGCATTGTTTATGGGTTTCTTCCAAAAAAAAGCATGTTTATAGAAACGACTTGCATACGCTTGCCCGGAACAAGATAGAAAATAGTAAAATTTTTAAAAAAACCCTGGCTAAAATTAAAGATTTAAAAATTTTGGCCCGACATCAAAAGTGAAAAAAAATTAACAATTCTGGATGGGCCACTTTTGAAATAAGTTAATATTATGTTGAAGAAAAGTGATACTATTATTTTTTTATCTGTTTTATCTCTTTCTTAACGTTTATATAACATTTTTTACAAACTAGAATTAGAATATCATATTATCTAACGATTTAATTTTTAAAGAAAGAAAGAAAGAAAGATTACTTGTTATATCATAAGAAAATGAATCTCACTTCAATTAAAAGAGTATAAATGAATTATTTACTTAAGCATTTGCAGTTTACCTTAGCATTATCAGTTTACCTAGGCATTTGCAGTATAGTATAATCCAAATAATACCAATCGAAAAATTTGCCAACTAATTTTTGAAGGCAATTGTGAAAAGCCTATTATCCCCTCCTCCAACTGATTTAAATTTTTAAATATATTTCTAAAAACTTCAAATGGAAATGAATGATTAATTATTTGTGTAAAAATTAAATATTTTTGAAACTAGATTTATTTTTAACTTTCGATCTCAAATCTTCGAGGGAATTTGAATTTAAAAAAAATTATTATGATTTAATTTTTATAGTAGTGCAAATAGGTGTCAAGAATTGGTAACAATTTATTAAACAGGGTCAAAATAAAAATAATCTAGGATGGTCATTATCATTATCATAGTTTACAATAATATTTTGCTAAATATGACAGAAGTATCCAATTTCGTTTACTTTTTTAAATATTGTTTTGTTTGATTTCCACCAAACCTGGGTTCTGGATAAGACCATAACATTATAAATTATATTGGCTAGGATTAATTAATAATAATTTAAAAATTTGGTTGTATTCACTAGTTATTATTATTCATAATTTTGTTTAACAATTTTATTTTGGGAAATTTTTAATAGGATAAATTTTACAATAATTTTTTTTTAACAAAAATTTAATATAATTTATTTAGAATAATTTTTTCCCTGAGAATTATTTTCCAAAGAATTATCCTAGATTCAAGCCAATGCAAAATAGAAGCTGAAGCACATAAACTGTTAATATATAAATAAAATTGAAAAAAATAAATATGTATAATCTCAATAAAAAACAAAGTAATGTTATAAGTTGCATCAATGTATCCCATTCAAGATATAAATATAAAAATACTTTAAAATAAAAATAAAATAATGATAGTTATATACTTTAAGAGAATCATAAATTTTTAAGACTTCATATATTATCGCACTATATATAAAATTACTTCCATAGTCCAGGTTTTTGAGTTGAATATCAGGCTTCTTAGGCTCAATATAGACAATATTATATCTACCGTATATATGAATATGATAAACATGTAAGCCATATGAGTATGAAAAGATCTACAAATTTTCAAGAGACGACTATTCTATCGCATTATGTTGATTATTAAAGAGATCATCTGTTTATCACTTCAGCTAATTTTTGAAAATGTAGGGGAAATGTTCGATAAGAATACGAAGACTAAATAACAAAAATAATTGAAGTTAGGCGCTGAATCATGATAAGAAGTGAGAGTCGTTAAAAGATCTCCGATCCTGGATTTGATCCTAAATTTGTATTTTCCCGGTTTTATGGTGATCCTGATTTAAATTGAGGATCGTGATAGAGATCATTTTTACTTAATATTCGATCTCGATCCTTTTAAAAATTAATTTTTTTTTACTTTAAAATGCAATAAATAAAATTAAAATTTTGAAAATTTAATTAAAATATTATTTTTTTAAAAAAATATCTATCTACACATCATATTTTTTCAACTTATCCCACCATATTTTATATTTCAACTATTTTTTAAAAATCTAGAGCGATATTTAGAACCTACAAGTGTTATATTTAATAATATTATATATATATGATTAATTTCTAGGTTTCGATAATGTCCTTCCATTATAGATTTGGTAGATACATTTATTATTAATATGACAGCAGATATAAGTGAGAATAAGAATATTTTACCATTTCATAATTTACGTAAGTATTTTACTTGGTTTCCCTTCTATATCGCTAAAACAAAAATCGCTAAAACAAAAATCGCTAAAAATTGGGAACATGGCTTATATCTCCTAGAAATTTTTTAAAGTAAATTTGAAATTAATATTAATAGATACTAGGGGACTAAACACTTGTATTTAATTGGGAATTTGGATGATATTTCTTCCATTTTAGCGATTTTTTTTAAATTTTCAATTTAAATACATGTGTTTAGTCCCCTAGTATCTATTAATATTAATTTCAAATTTACTTTAAAAATTTTCTAGGAGATATAAGCCAGGTTCCCAATTTTTAGCGATTTTGTTTTAGCGATTTAGAACCTATCCCTTTTACCTTATGTCAAACGGATGAAGTAACTATACAATGATCAGTGCAATATGCTCTCTATGTAAGAACAAACTTCTCTTCAAAGATTAGTAGTTTAAACCTTCAAAAGGCATTTAGAAGTATATTTAATTCTTTTAAAAATACTGTTTACTATTTATTTGTGAAGAGCATTAAAGTATGCATATAATAAGAATTATTTACAATAATTAATAAAATATTTATTGATGTGGTATTCGTAATTATAATAATCAGTAATTTTAATATTATTTTTTAATAATATTATCCCATTCTTAGTATAGATAAGGAAGGGAGATTAGTATTTTTAATGGGAGTTGGAATTAATTTATGAAAGAGAATTTAAAACCTTTCAACCACAAATAAATAATATACTTTAATATGTGTGACAAAATTTGTGTTGAACCCTTAATCCATAAGTTCTGAAATACCAAAAAAAGTCTCAATTATATTCATAAGAAAATATTTCCTCAAAATCTTTTGCCCATATCATCTTGGGCAATTTTTAATAACGGTAGACAATATTGTAAACTTGATTTACTTCCATTAAATCTTATATCTCTTTCATCATTTTTAGCATCGCGTTTGATGAACAAACTAAATATATCTTCTTTTATCACTTTTAAAGATAACATTTTAAATTATTAGGTCTTGACAGCTTGGGTACCTTTAGCTCCACTTGAAGCTGTTTTACCCACAATCTTAACACATCAATCAATTTTTTAACCTTTAATTAATTTTTTTTAAATATTGGAGTATATTCAACTATTACAAAATGCTGTCTATACTAGTGGTTATGAATGGTTAGAAGCATTACCAAGTGGTAACCTATTATCAGATGAATAATTAAGAGTTACCATAGGTCATCGAATTGGCTGTAACATATAAACCACATTAAAGTGAGACATTGTCTTTATTGTATATATAGTAAAAGCAGACATTCAGAAATTAATTCAGCTATTAGCCGTTCTCTTACAAGGGCTAGAATACAAAAAATCCTGGAGTCTGCTAATTTATCATTAGATCATAAATGGTTTAACTTCTGTGTCTTGGTCATTAGGGAAATCCTTAATTAGGACTACACATGCGTATCTTCATTTCCAAAAAAATTTTAATTTTAATCTGATTGACATAGCCGAGAAAAAAATTTTATTTTACAAAACGTTGGACATATGTCAAGTTGAACTTTAAAATTTTTATAAAATATTGGCGGCAAAATAAGAGCCCTTACATCAGAACCTAAAGAATATTATTATTTCAAAACAAAATATTACCTATTTTTAAAATACAATTATTCATGTTTTTTGGGAACTTGTAGTCCTAACTCTGTTTTTGATTTGATAATATATATTATTTTATAATATAAAAAAAATTATTTTTTATTTAACAATTTATATTAAATTTTGTAAAAGTATATATAGAGGTAAAATTTATTAGATTCAAAGGAAATCTTTAAATAAATAAAAATTTCATAAATTTCATAAATTTTTATATAATTTGTGTCTTCTTTACTCCGTGCCTACTTTAACAGATTATAAATAACTCGTAAAAATTATATATAAACCATGAACTACTAGTTGTGGCATTTCCTTATCATATTAAAAATAATTACAATTACATTTTAAATTACAATATTATTTAATCCGCAAGATGGCGTTTATGATTTCAAAATGTATATTATGGACAATAATAACGCCAACTTGCTTATTTAATATCATCAAAATTTAAAATTAATATTATATTACAATTTAATTTTTTCATAAGTTATTTATATCATATGAAAATGAATCTCGCTTCTATTAATAGAGTTTAAATGAATATTATTTAACCTAGGCATTTGCAGTTTACATAGGTATTTGCAGTTTAGTCAAACCCAAATTATACCAATTGAAAAATTGGTTAACTATTTTTACAGACTTTGTGAAAAGCCTATTTCCTCCAACTTGATTAAATTTTTTAAATATATTTCTAAAAATTTCAAGATATATATATGAAAGATTAATTATTTGTGTAAAAATTTTTTAACTTTTTTTTTATCATTTAAAACCTCAAATGTTCGAGGGAAATATGAATGTAAAAAAAATTTTTTTTTTAATTTAATTTAAAGTAGTGCAAATTGGGGTCAAAATATGGTATGAATTTTTAAATCCGGGTTAAAATAAAAAAAATCTGGGATGGCCATTATCATTACCTTAGTTTATAATAATATTTTGCTTAACATCTCGGAGACTAGGTATCCAATTTCGTTTATTTTATAAATATTTGTTTTGTTTAATTTTCACCAAACCTAGGTTCTGGATTAAGACCATAACATTATACATTATATTGGCTAGGTTTTAGTGTTGTTAAATTACCTAACTTTGACTATCTCTATTATGGCTTAGTCAAAGCTTAAAAAAATTAAGCTTCTAGTTGAGTGTCAACATGAAGATTGATTTGAATATTTTTGAATAAAAACGTAGCTATACTGTTTTATAGTTGACTAAAATTAGGGAGTTAAACAACACTAAGAGTTAATTAATAATTTAAATTGGTTAGGTTTTAATATTAATTATTAGTTATTATTTATAATTTTGTTGACCAATTATATTTGGGAAAAATTATTAGGATAAATTTTACAGGAATTTTTATTTTGTTTGATTTTCTCAAAAAATTTTAAATATTTTATTTGGCAATTTTTTTTTTCCGGGAAATTATTTTCCTAGATTCAAGCTAATATAAAAAAATAGAAGCTGGAGAACTTCAACTATTAAATTAAATTTGAAAAATAATTATATGATCTCAAATAAAAACAAGGTAATGTACAAGATTTTTTACAGTTGCATTAATGAATCGCATTTTAAGATATAATATAAAAAGATTTTAGAAGAAAGAACAAATATTAACATTATAATTCTTTTAGAGAATCATATAAAACTTCATATTAGAGTCTGCAAAGTTGGGCATAATTCTATTTAAAATAATAGGGTTTGGACCGTACCGGGCTTAATATTTTTTAAAAAATTCGAGCCTGGTCGGGCTAAACGACTTATAACATATGTCCTTTATTTTGAGTTATTATAAAAATTAATTTATTCAAATAAATTCGGGCCGGGCCGGGTTGGTAAATTTTTTAAAAAAAAATTTCAGGTTCGGACCGGGCTGGCTAAACCTTTCTTAAAATTATTCCAGACCGGGGTCGGGCTTGATTAGGACCTATTCAGATCACTACTTCATATCGTTATAAAATGGGTTCTCATATATCAACGCTCTATATATAAAATTACTTCCATAGAGTCCAGATTTGTATATCAGGAATACATCTTCTGAGACTCAATATAGACACTGCCCCTAAAAAAATAATATTCAATTTTGATCAGTTACCAGGTTTAAGATGAATTGTTTTTCCCTTCCTTATGTGTTGGTTATTGCTAATCGATAAAAATAAAAAAAGTTTTTTAGTTATTTGTACACGAATTTTTGAAATATGATAGCTGGCATATAGAGATGAACCAATTTATCCAAAAAAATGTATTTAAGAGGCCTGCAGTGTTGACCACGATATAATGATTTAATTTTTGAGTGAGTAAAACAAAATTTTTTATAGTTTTAAATCTTTTTAGCAAATAATAGATTTCTTACGATTTTTTTTTTATAACCCCAAGAATTTGATCATCTAATTTCAAAGATAAATTTAATTATAAATACAACTAAATAACTATGGCATAAAATATTATAGTATTGAGATGAACAGAGTTTAATTTTCATAGAGAAATAAATTGGTGGCGTCACTGATCCTTCTTCGATTCTTTTACCCTTCCCCCACCCACCTCCCTTAGACTACTAGTAAAGTCTTTGAAAAGATAAGAAGGGATCATGGCTCTTAATATAAATTAATTTAGACACCATACTAGATTCGTATTTTTGCCTATATGCTTGCAAATTATAGATAACTGGTTTTTAAATTTATACTCAGTTTTTGATTTAAAAATTTAAAAATTATTTATTTTATTTACACAACATTTTTGCGAATGTGATTGTCACAAATATTTATATCACTGTTGTTACTTAAGAAAATTTAAAAAAATCTTAACTTTTTATGTAAATGATATAAAATATTATGGGGTGTGACTCAAACTACAAATACATTAGGTAAACTATAAATGCCAAAGGTAAGCTGCAAATGCTTAGTTTAAGTAGGCGAGAGGCGCATGCGCACACGTTTTTTTGTTATTTTTATAATATCATATCGAGAGTAAATAATTTTTCGGCAACTAAAAATAAGATATATTCATAAATGAAAAAGATTTTTTTCGATTATATATTATATACAAAATAATAATGTAGAAAAAATTGAAAAAAAAGTTAAACAAAATTTTTGAAACTTTAATCTTAAAGTTGACTTAAAACGTTAAAACATTTAATTTGAATAAAAGAAATAAGATGTTAAAGTTATTTGGCAAAATTGCAAATAAATTTATTTAATACTAATTTCTAGAAATCTGCAAAAGTATGTTCGGATCGGGTTGGCTTTTTTTTAAAAAAAAAATTCGGGTCGGGCCTTGAAAAAGTTTTAAAATATAATCAATAAATTGGCGTCAATTTATTTATTTATTTAGAAACTAGGAGCCATATGACTAACTTTTATTTTAGGTATAAAAATTAAAAAATTTAATGGATATAATTTTTTTTTTTTAAAACACATAAAGAATAGGATATATATTCTAAATCAGTTCAATATATTTTCTATTAATTGAAGTTTCAATTTTTTAAGATATATATATATAATAGATTATAAAAATTAAATTATTCGATATATTCTGTTAATTAGATAATAATTTGAATATAAAAAATTTTATATTTTTCTTTCTTTTACTTTTTGTAATATAATTTAATGACCTTTAAACTTTATAATGAGCTTTTCGTAAATTTTCTTGTCGCAAAAATTTTATATAACCTTTATTATTTCAATATGTAAAAAGTGCAAATTAAAATTGTATATATCTATATTATTGATGTCCTCACTACGTCATCGTGACGTCATGTCATCGCTACGACATGTCATCGGTACGTACTTATTTTTATTTCTTGATTTTATTTTATTTTATTTTTTTTATTGAAATTTATAGATATTTATAAACTGATTGATTTTTGGGTGCGGTTTATCCGGTGCAACAATGGAAGACTAAACAAGAATTATTAATTATATAAATATATGTATTTTCTAGATCATACTACATTTGAATCATGGTCAGTACATAGATAGTTACATCTAAAGAAAGGTTTTGGTACTTGTGGAACCCTAATTATAGACATATATAGAACTGTAATGATCTTGTATTTGTGAATCCCTTAGTTACACCTAAAGAAAGGTTATGGTACTTGTGGAACCCTAATTAAGGACATGTTTTTTAGAACTGTAATGATATTACATTTATAAATGCCTTTTAAGGAAGTAGCATTTACTAACTATAATGTAGATAAATACATATTTTCTTTACGCATATACCTTTAAACAAAAATAGTTACATTTGATCTATTTTTAACTTTGTTGTTCAAAAATTTATTTACAAATATAAAATTTTTTGTATGTATAGATCACAAAATGTTAAACATTTTTAGTTAGTTTTAATGTATTAATAAATAATAAAATAAAAAAATAATTGTTTTTGTTGCGCCTTCCATCAAAGTTATAATATTCATTAATTAAATTAATTATATTAATAATTTGTGTTTTCTTTAATCTATTTAATAGATGATTTTAAATCACTTTAGTGGTAATCATTTTTAAATATAAAAATATATAACTTTATAAAATTCAATCCGCAAGATGGCTCATTTTATAATAAATTTTAAATTATCATTTTTTTTCTTTATTATAATTTCTTAAGTATATTACTGTTTCAGCTGTTAATAATGGAAATTTAATAAAATAATATATCAAAGAAAATGTCAATCCATTTGGATATTATTATTCATATTGTGCATTGTTTTTGGGGATAGATATAATATAACTTACTTTTCAATTTTCAACAGCTGCAACACGCCCACCCTTCATAAGCCCAGTGTCTATCTCTCCCTTTATAGATGAAATTTATCGATTATCAGAATTCATCCAATTATCGTATTTTTAGTAATTGACCATTTCTTTTATTATTTATCGCCCCTTTTAAATTGTATCGACTTTTGAGATTGTTTATCGCCCATGGTATTTTATCGAATCGTACAATTTCAAATTTCATGACTTATAATATATATTAATATACTTTCCGAAATGCAGTTTGACATGTACATGTTAAAATATAACTTATATTATAAAATAGACGGAATTGCTAAAAAAATAAGTAACTGTAAAATCATAACCCTTAGAATGCATTTAAGGCATATATATTTTTTCATGAAATATTAGTTGTAATAAAATTAACAGATTTCTCATTATATTTCAAACGTGCGTTACTGATTTATCAATATATAAGGAGTTTAACCTAAACTGAGGTTTCAATTCGTGTTAATATATAAACCATTTCTAGATTTACTCTTTTATGTTTTTTCTTAACAAAGGTGCTATTTACCCATTTTCTTTATGTACATTATAATAAAATTGATGACATTAAATAATTAAAAAAAAGAAATATACACAAAAATTTATAATTTTCCGTAACACATTCTTACATTCCATTTGTTTCTATTTTTCTGCTTACATCAAATTCCTTTTCTCTTGAATTTTACAATTCAACATGGAAAAAAATAATTTCAACCGATATTCAACAAGGAGATCCCAGGATCATCTTTTTCGTCTTGGAATCAATGACATAATTAAGTCAATACACTCCGCTTCATGCTTGGTGCATCGATAATGGAATCTTAAGCGGTTCACGCAGTAAAATTGACAAAGCAGTTAAGTTAATTCACGAAATGGGCACTACAATCCGACTCTCTCTTAAACCGAGAAAATCTGAATTTATCCAAATTGAATTCAAACGCTCCAAACACTCTTAATTTCAAATTCACTGCTCTTGATGAATTAACATATTTTGGTTCTCCTGTAGGAGTACATGAGACAAATTGTACCTTCCTTCCCTCAACTCTTGACATCATCCTTAAACTGGAAGACATCTTTACTCTTCTTCCTTCACACAAGTCCTTTTTCTTATTAAAATTTTATTTTTTATACCAAGGATTCTTTATGCACCTAGCTCGACACTCATTTTTAAATATCCTTCACCACTAAAAACATACAAAAACGGAATAAAAGACCTAACCTACTATATTATAAACCTAAGATTCAACGAATCCCCTCAGGCCCAAGCTTCGCTCTCAACCAAATCCGGTGGACTTGGCATTATATCTCATTATGACCTAGTAATAACCTATTTCATATCTAGTATTCTCCTGTCAAAGCAAATAACCAACGCCCATCATTCTAAAGAAGACCCTTCCTTAATTGAGGCCATAAATAATGTTGATTCTCGACCCCCCTCTCCTCAATTATTAGACGGAAAGACTGGGATGCTCCAATAGTTGCTCGCTGTGTTGAAACTCCTATCTAACAAGCAATTAACTGACCGCACCCTATTTTCTTCCCTGCTCAATAGTAGTGGACATGAGTTTCTCGAGGCATTTCTTTAGTCAATCTACAACTTCAACTTTCCAACAACTAACTTACCCACGCCATAGGAATTATTCGTCTAAATTGCTTAATCACCCACCCTCACATCTGTTCCTGCAACTCGCCCGTTTAACGAATGTAAGACATGTTTACAATGTCGCTTCTGCAATGGTTGATTCATAAAACACAGGCAATGTAATTCAATCATCCAACATGCCTAAAAATCAGCACAAATCCCATCCATACTTGAAGCCCAGATTCTTTTTAGATCTGATAGTAAACAACCTGACGGCATCACTTAAATTTCCTGGAGGAGAGGCCAATTATTGGTATAGGACTTTTCATGTATTGACCCCCTTGCCCCATCTAGCCAAGCCTTCAACATCATTGACCAAAAGGAACAGTTTAAAGCCTCGAAATACACAGAAATTACTAATGACCATTGTTTCATTCCAATTATTTCAACCACACTTACCAGCTTTGGCAAACTTGCCTTAGCTAATTTAGGACAAGCAAGCACTCGGAAGAACATCGCGAGGGGTTTCTTCTTCGACAAAGGCTTGCCAAATCAATCCTGATAGCCATTACATCAGCTTCAATGAGTCTACTAGCCAAAGAGCTATCTTAGACCATTTTTTCCGCGATTTATTTTATCCACTGTCTTCATTGTTTATTTTTAAATTTTTCATTCATATTCCTTTTGTCGCTTTTTAATATATTTATACGTTAATATATTCATTATTTGCTTTGATTTATAATTTAATTTTAAATTACAATATATTTATTATAAATAATTAAAAATTTATTTTTTTTGTTTATGTTAAAAAATCTGATTTTGTTTGATATACGTTTCGGTGAAAATTTAATATTAACGTTTTTTATATATCATATTACATTTTTTTTATTAACAATTTTATTTTATAATTGCTTATTTTTTTATTGTTAAAAAAAGATATAAAAGTTAAATTGTTTTTGGTTAAAGGGGATAAAAAAATAATTTATAATAATAAAATAAAAGAAAAATTATGATGAATATTCTAATAATATATAATAGAGAATTTGTAGACGCTGCCTGCGTCAGAAGCTGGGCTAAGAACAAAATAACGAGCAACCATCTCAGTTTTTACTATCAATGAACGAGACCACGTGATTGGTTCAACAAATAATATATAAACATTTCCCGACCAAAACATACCCCATTCTGCCCATAAATCTTTCTCTAAAGAATAATTAGAGATCTGGGCCTAGCTCGTACCCGGCCCATAAAAAAATGTTGGGCCGGACCGGGCTTGACAAATTAGGCCCGAAGCAGATCACTACGAATTATCATGGAAAACTATTAGGGAAATTACTATAAATTGGTTTCTTATATAAAACAGCTATCAATCATTTCTTCCAACTGATAGAACCCAAACTTGATTTCTTTCAAAATTAAGGGCAACACTTCGTGGTTCTTTCAAGAAGAAAATTTTTGTTCCACATGGGGGTCAGGAAAACCGGCGAAAGTTGTTTACAGTTGATTGATGTCAATAGCAAAAGTTAATGAAATATACAAATGATGACAATATAAGCATCAAGAAACGTTGACTGTACGATAAGATTCACATGCAAGAAAAATCTGGGTGGAGATTATTTTTTAAAGGGTGGAATGTTGATATGACCGATTAATACTAACCTTTAAATCGTTTTTTTTATGATTATATAAATTGATTTTTTTTATAAATTGTGAAGATTGATTTTTTTTATATAAATTATTATGCTAATATAAAAATTGTTTTATATGATTTTTTAGTTTTAAAATAATTGCTAAAATTTTAAAATAAATTAAATTAAATTAAACTCGTAACTTTGATTTATTCTAAAAAACTTCATATTATATTAAATGAATCTAGATTCATTTTCTTAAGAATTTTTCTACTGATATAAACAAGTTACAAAAAATTAAATTATTAGATTAGTAATTGTATATTTACTTTAATCATTTAAATAGAAATCTTTTAGTGTAATTTTTTATATAAAATTAAAAATACATAACTCTATAAAATTCGATCCGCAAGATGGCCCATTATTATTAATTTTATATTATTATTTTTTTATTATTATATTTTTAAATCATATTACTTTATTACATAGAAAGTAGGCTTAATTCCATTTATTATCTATAGAAAAATTGTTGTAAACATATGATTACATTTTATTGGGATAAAATAATTTTAGTAGTCAATATTTTAGCCAGAAAAATACTGACTAATCCTCGAGATTTCGATAATATATGTCTAGACACGTTTCTTCTATGAGCAAAAAGGCTTTCATAATTTATTTCTGGATAAAATATTGAATCAGCCGTTAATGGGCTCAAAACGAGCCGTTTAACAAAACTGAATTTTAGTGTAATTTACGGTTAACTTTTCTAGGTGATGTGTTTTACAACTTCTGAAACTAATATCTTCCTCTAAATCTAAAAAAAATATTATATTATATTATGTTGAAATATTATCATGTAATCTAATAATGGCCTAATTCTTTTAATGCTGAATTAACTCACGTAATATTCCGTAGTCTTCGTAATGAAGAGCGTGGGTTCACGTCCATTTTTCCCATCATCGCTTTTTTAAGATTTAATTGATGAAAGCTGATGATGGAACCGGTAATTGATATGTAAGCCTATTTGAAAAGAGAAAAAATTAAATTGATTGTATTGTTGTTTTGGATATGTCAAAAGTAATATAAGATTACTTGATAGTGAATTACTATTTGTATGCTTTGGAATATTTATTGTGGAACCCATTTGTGGATATTTGGTAAGAAACTTAGAAGAAGAAGAAAAAACAAGAAATAAAAATTTTAATGATTTTAAAAAATTAGTGTTATAAGGAGTAAATTTGTGCTGTGCATAATAAAATCTTGTGTTGAATTTTTTTTTCTAGTTCAGATAAGAAATAAAATTTTGTTGAAATGGATATAGCTTAAAATTTTGTATATGCTTATAGAGGTAAAATGGTATGAATGAATGTCATATTGTTTCCTATATATATCGACTTTAGCAACGTTCGCCTGTTCGTGAAGATGCTGCCTGCGTCAGAAGCTGGGCTATAAACATAATAAAGGGCAAATATCTCAATTTATACTATCAATGAACGAGACCACGTAATTGGTCTAACAAAAAATGGCCATTTTATATACATTTACTAATATTTAACAAGGGGTGTGAACCCAAAACCGGGTTCAGGAATTCAAAATTATTTGGCTGGGCATTTTAGGACCACAGACCAAACAAAGATCGATTAAAGGACCACTCATTGAACTTAGGTGGAATATGGACCTGAGGTGGGTTCGGACCTCTCTTAGGAAATTTGGATTCGATTAAGTTTTTTTTATTAAAATTTTTACTAAATAGAATGAAAATTCTTGAACCCGTCGGGGGTTAGACATCCCCTGTATTTAACTGCTTCATATTTTTTTTTAAAATATATATAATGAAGAAATACTGACCATTGTAAAAAGATTAAATATTATTTATTTTTAGCTATACCGACAGAATACAAACATTTATGTTGGGAGCAACATCGTGATCATTATCCTAATCTATTCGATATATTTTTGACTAAAGATATATAAGAGTGAGAAATTTGATTTTATAATTCTTTCAAATAGTGTTATAAAACGGCTCGTTTTGAGCCGATTTTTTAAAATGGCTAACTCAATGTTTTAGCCAGAATAATATTGGCTAAGCTTCAAGACTTCGATAATATATGTCTGAACTTTGTGCCTTCTATCATTAAGAAGAAACTTGGGTAATTGGATGAAGTATTGAGCTAGCCGTTTTTAAAAATCCGCTCAAAAAGAGCCGTTTAACAACACTGCCTCCAAATATATAAATTTATTGTAATCTATATAATATGATGAACATCAATTATTTGTAAATTTTTAATAAACGCTCAAAACAAATATTATGAATTGTCCAAGACCTAAATTCTTGTCCACCTAGGCGTTTTAAAAAGATTTTTCTATACTAAGATTACACTTTGATAATATAAAATTTGTTTCTGTTGAGTGGATAGGGGTATAAATAGATTCTTAAGAATTTGTCATAAAAACATAATTATTTTTTAGTCATCATTATCTTAGGGGAAATAGTTATAGTATAGGGGTGTTATATTTCCAATTTTGAATCATTTTTTGAGCGTGTCTTTTAAAATTTAAAGATCTGATCTTACCGGAAATGTATTCCAGCATCTTTAGTATACCTATCTCATGATGTGTAAACATAGGA
This sequence comes from Gordionus sp. m RMFG-2023, assembly GCF_954871325.1. Lineage (NCBI taxonomy): Eukaryota > Metazoa > Nematomorpha > Gordioida > Chordodea > Parachordodidae > Gordionus > Gordionus sp. m RMFG-2023. Next base: position 3,774,605 of record NC_088777.1, on the reverse strand, counting down.
CTTTTTTAATCGGAGTTATGAAATTTCCCCTATATATAATAATAGTCTTAAAAAATGGTATATTCTGGTTAGTGTTGTTAAACGGCTCGTTTGGAAATTTTTAGAAACGGCTAACTCAGTAATTTAGCCAGAAAAATATTGCCTAAGCCTCGAGATTTCGCTAATAGATGTCCAAACCTTTGTTCCTTCTACAAACTCAGGCTTGCATAATATATTTCTAGATGAAATATTGAGGCCATTTTTAAAAATAGGCTCAAAACGAGCCATTTAACAACACTAATTCAGATGACCTTTTATTCTATAAGATAATATTCCACACTTAACCGTAGATTTCATACTTTAATTTAATCCAATAATAATAATATAAAAAATACTTAAAAATATTTACTAATAGTTAGTTTATGATGGGAGAAAATATTTAAAAGATTTATTTTATTTTAAGCTACTACATGATAATATAAATTTTTTTAAAATAATAAACTAATTATGACTTTTTTAAATTTCAGTAGCATTTATTTATATCGAAAATTATGGATTATAGGTTTAAACATATAAATGATATAAAATTATTAATATTATATTTTATATCTTAAACAAAGGTTTTCACAACTGTATCTTAGTAGAGCGAACAATAATACAATAAAAGCTCTCATCCAAGGTGGTGATTAGAAAGTCATTCGACGGAATTTACGATAAAACTCTAATACTATTTGAGAGGATTCAATTATTTAACTTATTGAGATTAAATGCAGTCAACAGAACATTGATAATCGAAACTACGGTGCTTTATTCTAACATTATAATAATAATAATAACACTCTTTTATAGATGGAAATCAGTTTAGAAAGCATTGGTGCAATGATCGTTTTGTGTATGATGTCATTATACAATACCGTACAATATATGTGTGTGGAATTCGGAAAAGTAAATGTAAAGGCAAAAATTTTAGGGAAAGGAAATGGAAGGGAAGGAATGGAAATATATGATAGCTAAAAGATAATGAATGAATATTATTTTATTCTTTTTATCGAATATTATCTTTTTTATATATTATCCATAAATTACATTAACAGTATCCAATAACTTGGTATCGTTACGAATAGAAAATTTAAACCACACACGCTTGGGCACATACGAAAACTCGTGGAACTTACCTAAAGAAAAATTTTTTCAATACCGTTTTTTTTAGGTGGAAGTATAACCGTATCTTGCATTCTTGAAATTTGCAATTAAAAAATATATATTCCCCTGAATTCATTCTGTTCTATATATATATATATATATATATATATTTAATAATAAAAAGCTAATATAACTATAAATTTGTTTATATCACAATTGAATTTGTTTGGAAATGTGCTTTTGCCTTGTATAAAATAGCCACACTTTTATATTCAAAAACTAAAAAGTTTAAAATTGTTTTGAGATTTATAGGGTGAGATAATCATCTGTACTTCTTTGAATACATTTCGGGTTATATAAGATTATTTAAATATTTGTAAATGGACTTCAGCAAATAATTTAAGAAGGCGCTAAATTCCCTATGAATTTAATATCCCAGTTATTGTAACATTTATGAAAATAATTAAAATGCTATCAAAATTTTATTTACATTTCCTTTTAGGATTTCAAATTAAATTTTTTGCTTGATGGAAAGGGACTTGTTTTGAATCCCCGTTATTATTGAAATTTTTTTTACCCAATTGACTTAAAAAATTTTAGGGGTTGGTGACCGGGGTTTCCCAAAACACTAATATTAGAGAGATAAAAAAGGGACCTGTGTTTATCGCATTTTTTAGATTTCTTGGAGTTCCAAGAGTAGTTTCTATTAGCGGGAAATGAGGTAACACATGACACATCTCGGACAAGTCTTTTGTCGCCGAGCCAGAATGATGTAAAGACATGCCATTAGGGCGTTCACCATCCTCATTTAGAAGACCTAACAGCTCCAAGCTATTGGAGAAACCGACCGACATCAAAGATTTGCCGAACCTATTTAGATTGTCATGTCGTAAAAAAGGGCCACCGATTTTGAGGCAAGAGAAACACTAGAAAATGGATCAACTTGTCAGGCAGCACAAATTTCAAAACGGGATATGACAACCTAGCCTATGTTCAATGGCAATTTGAAACACATTGTTTGTGAGTAACGCTTCCTTTTTCCCATTCGGGATCGAGTCTAGCTATTCATGGCCGTTAGGATTTTTTTTTGAATTTCTGAGTAGTTTAAGGTTATAGATCAGGACACAAATAAAGTATTTCAAATACACATTGAAGCATGGGAACTAGAAAGCTCTTAAAATGACTGGCTCAGATCCTTTAAGGATTAAAGTAAGCCAAGCTCGTAAGCAGGCAAAGTGGCAAATGACCAATTAAAATCAGAAAACTTTTGGAGTAAAAGGGATTCTATGACATTTTTAAATTTTAATTCGTAGGGCGTAAGGAGGGAATTGTATAAAAGAAAGCTGAGGAAGATTAAAGATGAAGAATTTATGTAATAAAAAACATTTTTTGGTGAGGAAAAAAAACTGATGCTTGGGAAGATAAGGAAGATTCTTTAGCAAATTAAAAATAGATTGAATCAAATTGTCAAAAAAAATTTGACAAAAGGAAGTTGAAATGCCGATAGGCGAACTTAAAAGACAAAGTTCCTATGTTCAATGATTTTAAAATCTGCGGAAGGAATAAAATCATTATTGATGAGGGAAGATATTTCACATTTCTTTCTATTTAAGAAAAGACCAATTTTCGGAACTACTTTCATTTCAAAGTACTCGTTTTGCCGACATAAAAATGGGTAAAGAACTGTTATAAGGGCCCTCGTCGAGATACCATAAATTAAAGTCTAATTTAAAATAAGTTTTTAAAATTTTGATCAAATTACCTATAGCAAAGAGCAAGGGACCTATTTGATCACCTTGCTGAATTCCCTCTTCAGAGGCCAAATTTGTAATTCATAGCAGGAATTAGGGAAATTCTAATATTTGGGGAAATGTTGTAAGAAAGAGGGTAAAAATGAGCTCCCATGAATGCTGCTGAGGGTATTTGTGATGTCTAACTTTAACCTCATCCGCCTATAAAAATACGTGCTACATGTGAAGCCACTTCTCACCCACCTCTAACTTCAAAACCAAACTGTGAGGGAAAAAGGGAACTGGCCTATAACCCCACCATGCAGTTTAAATAAAGAAACAAGACGTGCACCAAAAAGGGAGTATACAATGAGGAACTTCGAGCATTAGTATATTATTACAAAGTTGGGTTAATGATTTTAGTAAAGGGACAATAAAACCACTATCAAAGCATTGGCTTAAATCAAGAAAAAAAACCTGATCTGAACCTGTCTAAATCACTTGTCACTTTTTTAAAGGACTTCAAGCACTTAAGAACTTCATGACAGGTAAAGGGAATAGGAGAAGAGCCATTCGGGTGAAAGTTAAAAGGGGACGCCAATAAATTTTTTTCAAGAAATTTCTAAAAAATAGTAGCGTTGATTGGGGAAGTATCGTTAGAAGTCAAAATTCGGGCAGCATATCTCCAGGGTCTAATTTTTAGGAGATCAATTTAAAAGGAAAGAGTTAGGATTTTAAGAGTTGGATGGAGTAAATTCATCAATAATGATATTATCAAAATTGGACACTTTCTCCTTAATCGAGGCAAATAAATTATTTATTTATTTTATTTTTGGGTTTAACAACAAAAACTAATCAGGTCTAACCATTAGGGTGTAGAGTGGAAATCTGAATTCAAATTATTTATAAATGTCGTGAAGAAACTTTGATATCGATTCTCGGGTATAGGGATCCTAGATATAACTCAGAACTTATGTGAAACAAGAAATAAATCAACAGAGCTTGAGGAACAACAATCAGATCTGGGAACACGCGAGTGAGGAGATCTAATAAAATGATCTAAGAGAGAAGGGAAGGAGAATTTTCCAGAATTAAGGCAAGCGGGTGAACCATGTTTCCTAATATGCCATTTAAATAAGTGAAATTATTTTTTAACCACACCTGGCAGCAAGCGTTTACCATGACTTTTGGATGGGAAAAATAAAAAGATACTAACAGGGGTAAAGATATAAAGGTAGGGGGGGAATCAAAATTTCAGGAAGATAAAGAAAAAAAATATATAGCTAAGGGGAGACGAATAAGATAAACACAAGTATTTGATAAGTTATCTTTATTTTTCATGTTGGAAAAATAAAATAAAAAATATTATTAGAAGCAACAAAACAAAAGAAATTACGTGTAAATATTTATTAAAACTTAAATTAAATTTGATATTATTATTTAATATAATTTTTTTATAGGCTCATTTAATATAACAATGGTTTATTTAAGATAGAAGGGGGAGAGTTTGGTAAAATAAAATTTTAAGAAAATGATCGTAAATAAAAAATTTAATTTCGTCGGGAAAATTTTTAGTGTGAGGTGATTTAATAAAATTTATTTATTTAATTATGTATCGTGTTTGAGAGGTGTTATAGATGTTAAAAAAAATGAAAATACGTTAAAATAAAATAATATAGCAAATTAAAATAAAATTAAAATTAAAAAAAATTATAGAAAGATAATGTAAAATTAAATAAAATAAATAATTGATCAAAAAATTTATAATAATTAAAATATTTGTACAATTATATAAATAATATTGCGAAATTCAGGTTTATATTATTTTATAATACTATATAAACTTAAAAATTTAGCTATATTACAAGATAATGTAAAAATCATTTTTATTTTTAATAAAAGAGTTTTCTCAATCATAGCTTGCTGCCATGTGTTTCCATGAGGCAGTTAACTAATTAAATTTTTATTATCATAAAAATTGTTTACTGATCATAGTCTACTATTTTTTTTGTTATTAGATTATGTAATACTCTATTTTTAAAATTATTGGAGGTTTGTCTGCTTAAATTAAAATTAATTTTTAATTAGGTATACATAATAGTAACAACATTTTGAAAATTTAAGTTATGTTAAATTGTTAGTTTAATCTATATATTATTTAGCGCCATCTATTACATAGAATTATTATTTTATATAAACTTTAGATTTAAAAAATGGATATGTAAATTTTCATATACACAAAAAATTCTACCGATTTTAAAATTTATAATTATTACATTATATTATTATTATTTAAAAATGGGTAAACACAGGATAAATGTACTTAGATATTATCGATATATATAAATATATGTTAGCGTCAATTTGTTATTTCGACAATGTGTTATTTTTTTTAACTTTAAATCGTTGTTTTGAGCGCGTTTTATTGAATTTAGAATTTTGATTTTACCAAAAATGTATTCCAGCATGTTTAGAATTCCTTGTAGACAATTTTATTGTTAAACTTTTGAGTCATTTATAATTTATATAAAAATATATGAAAAATTTTAATGTAAATTATATTAAGTTTTTAAATGTTCTTGGAAATATTGTCTGAAATTCATAAAGTAGGTGTTCCAAACATAATGGCATACATTTTTGGTAAAATCAAAATTTTAAATTATTGAAATACGTGCTCAAAAAACGATTCAATGTTGAGAAAATAAGACAATGACGCTAACATATATATCTCTATACTTTAGTATATATTCAAGAGTATAATCATATTTTAATTTATGGCACAACTAACTAATTAATAAATATACAAAAATATAAACAAATATATATTTGAATATTATTTTAAAGAAAATTAAATTGGAGACGATTTTGGAAATTATATATAAGAGCTGTTCAAATATTTTTTAAAAAATTTTTTCCCATAATAAATTGGCGGAAGAAAATTTAGGCATGATTTTACATTTAGGAAATCTACATGTTGTTAACATGCAATTGCAATCAGAAGGATATTTGTTAATACAGATCTACAATTATGTTACAGCCTATGTTAATCTTAATAGCTTGTTTTAAAAGGTAACTTATGTCTCGGTGAGCGATATAATTTTATTCTTAAAATTAATTGTAACTAAATTTTCTTAAAATGTTAATAATATATATACAAAAAATATTTGAATAAGGTTAGCAATAAGATATAAAATAAAAATAAGGACAAATCATATCTGAATAACTTTCTTACAAGTATTAGAATATTAAAATACAGATAATTTAATGAGTGCGTGATATAAAATTTAAACACATTGCTATTTAATAACCAAATTTACAATATTTTTATTTATTATTTCCTATTATATAACACAGCTAAAAATGGATAATAAATTTTAAGGTTTTAAATGTTAAAAATGTTTTATTTGTTTAGATTTTGAGGCAGATATTTTTACCAAAACAATTTTAGAGTATATTTCTAAATTTGTTTTAATTGTATTTACAAAATGTATAAATGTTATGACAACAAAAACCATCAATTGATGGATTTTGCAATTCGATAAATTTTGGATTAGCTTGGTGAACAGTTATACTGATTTGGAACGACAAGACTAAATATGAACGAATTTGATTTGGTATTGATTGAGAAAGATAGGAATAGAAATGAAAGAATTTGGTTAATATATAAAAACAATTTTATTAAAGTTTTAAAAGCAATCTTATTAAAGTTTTTTCTTGATAATTTTTTTCATTTGATTTTATAATAATTAGTTTTATATTAACAATAAATATATTAAAAATACCGCTATATTTATATTTTGTTAGAGGAGATTGTTATTTTCTCTATTTTTTATGAATCTCCAGAATATTTTAAAATAAATGAAATAAAAGCTTTTGAGAAATTGAGAAATGGGTATATTTTTTTTTGTAAACCATGCTTAAAAAAAATATGCGATGATGTATTCTATATTATCTATTTTGAAAATTATTAAAAAACTTTATTTACTTTATTAATATTTTTTTAAAGTAATTATAAGAATTATTAGGGAGGAATAAATAAGCCATTTCGCTTTCAATTACTTGAAGTCAATTTTAATAAGTCCAAATACAAAATCTGTTTCCATGATAACAATATACAAAACCCTCATCTAGCAAAATTAGATTTTTTATTGAGTATATTATAAAAATTAAAAATATAGAAATTAATTTAAAAAAGGTATATATTCAAACATATTTCAAATATTTGTTCATATTGATTGCAATAAGTATATATGTTTACATCATTAACATATTATAAGAATAATAAAAATTTGGAATTAACACTCATTAATGATTCACGCCTGATATAGAATTATATTTTTAACCTAAGAATTCTAGTATGTATCTTATGGTAGCTTAAATAAATGAATTTTTGATATGGTATGATATTATCATTGAATCGAATAAGCTATGGTAATTTTTATTTTAATAGAATACTATTGGCTACTACGTTTGACATTGACACGGCTTTTATATATATTATAGATGTTGCATTATATCTCTCATATTTATATGTGTTTTAATAAAGTTAATTTAATTATCATTATCATTATTCAAAAAAATATATATTATAAAATTAGCACTATTTTAAAAAAATTTTTATAATACTATAATTAAAGAAAGATCCAAAAAATTTTAAGAAAATTTACGAAAATTACTATATCTTTTTTGGAATAATAATGAATCAATAATAGAGTGTAACGTAGAAATTATTATAACATAAGAATTAGATACTTATCATAGTCAAATATTATTTATTTATTAATTATTTATGTAATACTCTGTTATTTTTAATTATTGGAAGTTTCTCCATTTAGATTTGGAAATTATTTTTAATTAGGTTTACATAATATTAACAAATTTTAAAGAAATTATGCTAAGTTAAATTGTAATTTTAAATTAAATATTATTTAGCACCATCTATCATATAAATTTTTTATTTTGTATAAACATTATATTTAAAGGTAGAAAATGTAAATATTTAATAAACTTTAGGTAAAATTTTCGATGTTTAAAAAAGTGTAATACTGGTTCCAATTTTAAAATATTTTAAAATTTATAATTTTTACATTAATTATTATTATTATTATTATTTAAAAATGGGCATTCGCAGGATGGATGCATTTAGCAGCAATATAAGACTTGCTATCTAATTTTCAAAATAGTCTAAATATTTCAAGGGGGTCACAAGTCTCATTAAAATTATTAATAATTGTATTAACAATTATGCAGATATCTTAATATATGATTTTAAATATAAAATTCTCTGAGCCCGATTGAACCCTGGTTCTGTTCGTGTTCTTAGAAATTAATTTAAAAAGGGTTTAGGTTCGGTACGGGATCACTTAATTCTTCAAAAACTGTTTTCAGCTCCAGGTTCAAGTTCGATACTAACCCCATCTTCCTTTTTCTCAAAAGTTAGATTATCCACACACTATACAATTCGATCATCAATAGAATCTTGAGATCCGCAACTATTCTTTCGGAACTGAGACCTGGTGGTAAGACTTTAATCTCCTGTAACAAGATATAATATTGGCTTGGGATTACGCTTGTTTAGATTGTTCTGCCAGATCTCTTTCTATCAACTCCATCATGAGAGCAAAAAAACAAAAAGGCAAATAAATATAGCCACCTAAATAATCTTTAGTTCATTCCCATAGTTTTAGTGTGTATATCATTTGGAACCCAAGCCTTAACATTATTCAAAAAGGTTTACATATATACAATTGATTCAAAAGAGGGCTTTTACTTGCACTGCATCTATCTGTACATGGGTCATTAAGCCCGGATATATAACTTTATTTTTCTAAACGTTCATTCTTTAAATAAATATATATGTAATACCTAAAATCAAAATTTTATTCTCTTTATTGACCTAAATTGCAGGATTAGGTAGCTAAGATTATAATATAAAAAACTCTAAAAATGACATAGTTACCAATCAAAATTGACTGCTTAATATTTTAAACAGATATCAAGTGGTACAAATAGGTTTAAAGACCTTTTGAGACTATCAAATTAAATTTACAACATTTTGAATCGTTAAAAGTACAGTTTAGGTTCATGAAATAAAAAGAGTTATTTCGAGTATAGTATGAAAAGTTTTAAATTTTTACGATAACTCTTCAATATGGAAGATGATCTTATAAGCCAACTAATATGCATCATGCAATCGAGAATTAATTTTGCTTATTTTTTATTTATATAATTTACTACGTATTTTTAAATATCTAATTCAAACAACAATCATCATCGTCATTATAAAATTTTGTAAAGCTATGCTAGTCTTTCCATTTTTAAAAAAAGATAAGAAGGATGTGAATAAAGGTAACGACCACGTGCAGAGGAGTAAAGTTTTATTATATCGATATTTATAATTTATTATATAATTTTAGAAGAGGAAAGAGGAGGGCGATTGGAGAAAGTAATTGATTGGTTCCGCTGCACAAAGTGCATTTGGAAACAGAAGTTTGGGAAAGGTTATATCAGGGAAGACGTACCACTTGGTCGTGGGGATGAAAGTATGCGTGGGAGTGTGTTAGATATTGTCGATAAACTTAAAGATGAATGTGTAAATGTTCCAATAGACTCTAATCAAGGCGATGACAAGTAAATCAAGGAAGGAAGGAAGCAATGAAGAAAGAAATAAATAAATGAACTATATAATTAGCAAGCTTTATATAAAAATAATCTTATTTTAGGAAAAGGAAAAAGAAAAAACTGTCAGATTACGAATTAATTAAAATATTAGGCAAAGGTTCATTCGGCGAAGTGGTCTTAGCTGAACAAAAACATACTAAAAATCTCTATGCTTTGAAAATGATGGACATAAACCAGTGCAAGGTTTATATTTGTTTAATATATTCATTCTTTCTGTTGAAGCTATAGTAAATAATGTTTAGGGATGTAAAAACATCAACAAACAAAAATCTATTTATAAAGCAAAATAACTTTCAAAAAGAAAGCCATATATAATGATTAAATTATATTATCATTATATCTTTGATAGTATTAAAACAATGATACCTGATATTTATGACATTTAGGCCGAGTCGATAACATTTCAATTTATTTAAATTACCATATATTTGTTAAGACGTCATTCGAAAATGAGATAAAGATATTAAAAATCGCGAGAAATCAGCCATTTCTGGTGGCTATCATGCAACCTTTACAACGTTCGAAAAGTATATTTACTTTTGCGAATTTAAAATATCTAAGATTTAAATTTATGGGAATTATGGGGAGGGGAAAAAAATGATAAGGCTTTTGATTAGTTTATATAAAAATAATACTTATAAAGTTTCTCAAAAATGAATGTAATATTGTAGTATGATCATAGCAATGGACTTTGTAAATGGGGGTGATTTGCGAAGCCTTATCAAAAAGTTAAACAAGATTCCTGAAAATCTTGTAAGGTTCTATGTAGCCGAGCTTATCCTGGGTTTAACATTCCTCCATTCTAGAGGTTCTACATTTTCGGAACATTTATAATTATTATAAATACAACTTTTATATTGCCATTTTATATAAAGTGGCTTCTTGATTTAAATCAGTTTTTTTTTATTAGCGAATAAAATGATGATTTCTAGTAAATACCGATTTAATTTGTATTTTTTAAAAATATATTTCAGGAATTGTGCAACGAGATCTCTAACCTGGAAAAATAATTGACAAAGAGGGCCATATACGTATAGCCAATTTCGGTCTGGGCAAAGTAACATCTTTTTTTTTAAAAGATACTTATTGCAACAATTAAATGTTTCTACAAATATAAACATCAAAATTCAATTTTTTGAAGTTTATAATCAAACTAAATTATTGATCTATTTCATCTAATGGTACTCTATGTCTAGTTTTATAAGTTTTATATAGAGTCGTTTTATCGGAGAGGGAGATGATAGACTTACGCCAAATGGCGTATTAGCAAGAAATAAAAGTTATATTTTTTCTTATTTATACGCATTTTCCGAATCGATAAAAAAGTTACGAAAATTTAACGAATTATTTAAAATTTGTATTTATAATAAAATGGATGTATAAATAATATCGTGGACGAATAGATTTAAGGAAAGTTTAAATTCTATAATTATTCATGACAATTACTAAAAATAATAACGAAATGGCATTTATAAAACGTGAGGCTTGTTTTTTGATAATTTTTCTCGAAGAATATTAGTCCTATTATAGACAAATATAATGGTAAAATATATTGTTTTTAATCTAAAACAAGAATTTCTAAAAACCTTAAATTAGATTTTATTTTCTAAATCATTGCTTGCCTATTATATTTATATTAACAACAAAAATTAATTGAAGTTAAATTATTTTATTTATTTAAAAAAATATATATTAGAAATAACAGGTAAAATATTTTTAAAAATAAATACAGAATGATTTTAAAAATAAATATAACTGGTTAAGAAGAAGGCCTAAATTACTTAGATCATTTCAAAAGAGCAATTAGCCTTTGAGAAGTCTTTAAAGACGATACATAATATCCACGTGATAAAGACTAGTAGACCTAAGGACTCATTGATTGAGATAAGACTTTGAAATGTGATATTTTCTGATTTTTAACTTTTCGGTTTTTATTAATAGAATCAATGTTTGGATTAGAAGATAACTGGAAGCCATATTTGAGATGTTTCTATCTAAACCAAAGGATATTTATAAGGCGATGCATTTTTTGAAATCAGAGAGGGATAATTTAATTAATATTTGTCCAACTTGAATTTATTCTACATCACAAAATTGGCCATGTCAAGATTTAAGGTAGAACTTCTACACCCATTACATTTATGAGATAGATATATATATCGAAGAACCATAAGTTGTTATTCACCGTAACCTCCTCATCTGTTAGAAATTGAACAAGATTCGCATTACATTTACCCATTTATGGCCAAGGTACCTTTATCCCAAATATCTGGATGGGAGTCATATGGAATATTATAAGTTAGGAAAAGTTGGGTATATATTCAAAATTATTTATTTGATGCCTTAAAACATTTTTCTTCTATATCTTCTATGCGTCTTTAAAAAAAATATGAAAAAGATTTTTGCTATCAAATTTTTTTATTTTTATAACAAATAGTAAAGGGATTCAAATTAACACTTTAAAAAAAATATTTAAAATTATTATTGTGGTTCAGCCATTGGTAGATAAAAAATTGAAAAAATGTGAGCATGGAGTTTAGCCAAAGGTAGTCAAAATGATCACAATGTATTTTATATATTTAAATAATAAAATATAAGAAAGATTTTAGGGTGGACATACTTTGGGCATAGCAATTTATGAAATGCTTACGGGAAGAAGACCCATTGATTGCACTAAGAAGAAATCCTTGGTGATGTGTAAATATTGGAAATCTCCTGCAATTATAAAATTCCTTCCTCAATAACAAAAACTTTGTTCCAAATTTCTACTGCAATTTAAAAATTTAAAAAATATCTTATTTAAAAGCCCTTGCATTGATTTTTTATAGCATAAACCTTTTATGATTTTATAATGACCTATTAAATTACATTTTATCTATCTCGGCTAAATTTATTTTAATAGACATAAATGGACTTAACAGCTGATCGAATTGACAAAATCTTTTAAAAATGGCAACCAATTCTTTACATTAATATTAATTTATAAATTCGGTTTTACTAACTCTTTTGTGACATATTTTGCACCATATGCACTATTGTCTTCGGGTATTTAGTTCTGCTAATAGGTTTGTTACCATTATAATTATACCTTGCCAATGATTTCTCTACAGAGGCAAATCGAAAGGCCTTTGACCAGTTAGCATTTCATACATAGTTACGCCAAGAGCCCATATGTCCACCCTAAAATCTTTCATGTTTTTAATTATTTAAATATATAAAATATATTGTGGTTATTTTGAACATGTTTGACAAAGCTCCATGCTAATTTTTTTTATGATTTTTTGTTGCTCCCAAATCTGAGGAAACTAGGCCATGGCTAGATTTAAGATAGAACTCACACATCTTTTACATTTATGAAGTAGATATATATCTCAGACAAAAATATAATTGTCATCCAAACTTCCAAATAGTAACTGGTCAAGATTAGCATACCAATTTTTTTCAATATCTTCCTTATAGTTACATATTGTGTACATATTTTTTTAAAAAGGGGGTGAGATGGGGGATGTGTACAAGAAAATATTTATTCGCTTAAAATATAATTTATGAGAACAGATTGGCGATGGGGGGATCCTACCCCCCATGATTATTAGTCATACTTGGGCCAAAATAACCATGACTGAAAGAGTTTATTTAGAATTTTTCTAAATATTAATGCTGGGTTCTTTATAAAAAAAATTTAAATTATATTGTAGGGTTGCTGGAACTTAATGTATGGGTCCAAATTTTAAAGTGGTAGGGGTGAATTAATTTTTGAGGAGCTTATGTAAACCCTGCCTACATTATATTTTACTGTGTAAATTCCTTCAAGAGTGGTCATCACAATAATACTATCTTTATTGCATATGCAAACAACCCTACAATGAAACAATTTTTAAATACATTCCAGTTGCCAGGATCGGTTTCTTTCACTGATCAGTGGCTGAAGAAATCTAGCACTATATTTTTCCCTATCCTCCACCATGTAGGTAATCTAAGGTTATCAATCCCCTACAAATATAATCCCAGATAGCCAGTACATATAAAGCATCAGGAATTAAATAGAAATGGGGTAATAGAATTAAAAATTTTAAATAGTGATATGTTATAAATAAATTTAATGAGAATTTTATGTTTAACAAATTATAACGATTATGGGGTATATTAACATTCAATGTAACGCATTAATATATATATTAATGGATTATGATAGCAGAAATTTATACTTTTATATTGACCTCTATACTAAATGGAGGGTGTGGTAGGTAAAAATTCCTCATACGAAAAATATGAAGGTACACATATTTTCTTATTAAAATTTATAAAATATAAATCTGTCCTCAAACTTGTTAGGACATTATCATATATTTTTAGTTAAATTTAATTATATATAACATACATAGGCGTAGCCAGGATTTTCCTAAGGGGGAGGGGGAATTATAAAACTTCTTGGGGTTTTGCCCCTAGACCTCATTTGGATGGGCCTTAAGACCACTTTTGCACAGCCTTCTGCCTGGTTTTCTAGTCTATATATAGACATAAAATATTTTTATAGGAAAGGATGTTAATTTTAATAAAAAAAATTTTATCTTTATTTAAAATATAAGAAATTGATTGATAGATTAAATCAAAAAATATATTTTTATTGGTTTTTAGTTTATATAAAATATATGCATTATTACAAAAACATGGTAATATTCCAAACAAGTATAAAATATTATTGATAAAAAGTAAGCATCTATTATATAGAATTGGTTACAAAATATTTGGTAAAATTCTACTTTTACAGATATATTTGAAAATTATATTATATATTACAGTTAATATTTTATAAATTTTACTAATCAATAATTTTTATAATAAATATAAGCAATCATTTGCATTCATTTATTTAACGCGATTTATTTTAAATATAAATTAAATGATTTTAAAATTAATCTTCATATTATTCATCCCACATTCCTTATTAGATATTGACGCTACTGAAATATATAATTATTTTTTTTATTTACATTCTTTAAAGGATATTTCCTGATGTCCTTATCAATATTCTATAGTCTTCTGTAAAATATATAATTCACTATATTGGTAAAAATTATTTGATTATCATATAACTGATAAAATTAGATATACTGTATTTATTAATAGTTTATAATTATATTTTACTTTTATTAAGAAAAATATTTTAAAGTTACACACTTTATAGAAAATTATATTTGATACATTATATTATTAGTAATTTTATGGATCTATTATTAGTGATTATAATACATTTCACTTTTGTCTTACGACTTATCTTTGGCTATATTTCTTTCTTAAAAACATTTTTTAGTTTCAGTTTTTTATATGTAAACGCTTTTTTCCAAAAAAGTATCAATTATGATTAATAAAAATATTAACTTTTACATTCTTTCTTTCAAATTATTGTTCAAGATATATGCATACATTTTTGGGGGACAGGGAGGGGAGAGGACTAAGGAGGATATTTATTACTAGCTTAAAATGATATTCACAAAAAGTAAATTTTTGAAGAGGGGAGAACGAATTTCCCTTTGCCCACCCCCTGGCTACGCCTATGATAACATAATTATTCTTAATTAATGATATAAGGATTTTCTTATAAAAAGTATTTATTAAAAAAAATTTTCTCTCATTTATTTGTAGATTAATAAGGGATTATTTATGCAAAAATTTTATTTTAAAAAATAATAAATTCTATATATATTTGTATTAGCATAAGATTAATAAATACAAGCACCAAGATTAATTCTATTTAAAAGTTAAGTTGTTCGCAATTTGTTATTTCTTCATTAACCAAGGTTTCCAAGCAGTTTACAAATTTAAGCTATTATTAGGATGCAAAAATTTTAATTGAAACAATAATCATTTCCATTTTTATCAGATAATGATTAACAAATATCCAATGTTAAAAAGGTTAAAATTACTTGTAATTTAGTATTTCTTCATAAACCAAGGTTGTTAATCTCTAGGTTCTTGTAAGTGCCATGCCTATGTCAAATATATTTGATAATATAAGATTAGGAATAAAAAATTTTATAAAAATAACTCTATTATAATCAGAGACTGCAAGTATCTGAAATCGCCATTATTAGCTATAAAAACCAAAAATAAATAAAATATATTTTAAAAAAATCCAAGCCTGAAATTTTTTTTTAAAGAAAACCCGGGCCTGGCCTTACAAATGGTACCTCTGCAGGTTCTGATTATAATATTATAATTCAGTATCATAAGGATTTGAATAAATAAGGATTTGAATAAATAAATTTATTCATAAAAATATCGTTATGTTATCTAAATTAGATCTCCGTTACTGTTGTAATTCACGAAAATATTTCGAAATTAAACAAAAACACAATTTAATTTAAAATAAAAGATTCTCTTTCTCGTTTGTAATATAAATCGTGGGAAAGTAAACTAATATATACAATGAATATATATATGATTTTGTAAAATTTAGACACGAGGAAGATTAAATTATATTATTGATTATATACCATTATGTTGTAGTTCTAGATGGTATTCTTTATCTGATAATATAATTTATTGAATAAATCATGTCTTTTGAAATTTATACAATATATATAATATATATATATATATACAGCTATAAGATTGAATTGTGAGTTTGTCAGAGACTAAAATAATAATATGAAATTAATAAAAATTATAAAAATATATTCTAATAGATAGTGACATCGTATTAAAAATAGAAAGAGAGAGGGGGACTGTAATGGGAAATATAATTGAAGTAAATGAGGAAGGTGATTTGATGATAAATCAGGAGTAGATAACAAATGAAGTTAGAAGGTTTAATTATAATTTATTCAAAGTAAAGATTGTTCTGATAGAACTATTAAAGGTTTTGGGTACTTGTGAAAAATGAATAGAATTTTAAAAAAATGGTGAGGTGAAAAGGTTTAAAGCTACAATCTTGAAATGATATTCATGACAAGCGAATATTAATAATGAATGTGGTGGCAATCTATGCTATAGGTTAGAAAGCGCGATAAATATAAATATTTGTATGTGAAATAATAAGAATCTGGAATTATAACAAGGTTAATGATAATGATTACTTATATTAACATGATGAAGTAAATATTAAAGGCCATGAGAGTCTTAATGATTTTATTTTTCTTGAGACATAAGGAATTTTTAAGGTAAAGCCATCGTAGATTTAGATAATGTTAAATGTTTGAAGAATGTTATGAGCTATTAAAAAATAGTTAAAAAATTAAATAATGAATATTATATTCATGCAAGTAGTAGAATAGATTAACGAAGAGAAGTGTTCAAGTAATGCAACAATATGTGGAGCTATAAGCAAGGAGAATATTATCTGAATTTTTATTTCTCAGAGGCCATAAGAGTTAAGAAAGGTATTAAAAAATAGATATTTAGATGATTTGAAAGTGAAGAATGCGAAAAATAAAACTTTTTGTGACAATGCAAGAGTGGGAAAAGGAATGGTGCAAAAGAAAATAAGATAGGCAAAAATACCGCCAAGACATAGAAGAATATGAGGATGCAATGCTTATTGCCTGGGAAGGTGATGCAAAAAAATAAGAGGAAATAGCTTTAAAAACTTAAAAAGCCAGAAGTTCCATGTAAAACTAGATAAAAAGGATATGATCAGCACCAAAAATGGCTAAAGAGACTCCGTATACATAGTAGCAAGAACTATTTACCAAAATCCAAAGAAGATATGGTGATTAGCTATAAAGAATGCCTAGGTGAAGTAATATTTTAAGTTTATTAAATTAGGAGTTTAAATAGGAGAGAGAAAT
Source organism: Gordionus sp. m RMFG-2023 (assembly GCF_954871325.1). Lineage (NCBI taxonomy): Eukaryota > Metazoa > Nematomorpha > Gordioida > Chordodea > Parachordodidae > Gordionus > Gordionus sp. m RMFG-2023. Next base: position 3,757,285 of record NC_088777.1, on the reverse strand, counting down.
TGGAAGAAGGGAATTAGAATTAAAAGTCTATGAATTATAATTTGAGGCATAGGAAAGAAAACCATGGTACATTTGTAAGATAAATCATGAAGCTAACTGAAAGAAATTGTATTGTGCTTCTAAAATTAAAAATGTGTTTGGTAGGGATCATGTTGATTAAATCATATGAATTATTTGGTAGCAGAGGCTTGATGTGGCCGATCTTGGTAAAAGTTATGAATATACATCGTTAGTTATAGGAATGTTGCAAATTTAATTTTAAAGAGCCAAGTTTGGGAAATTATTATTTCTCTATATTTCATTAAATTTATATTAAATCCTTTATTTTTTGTACACAATAAAGTGGAAGCTCGAAAAACGGCTATTATGAAAACGTTTGATATCAATTATGTCATGTTGATGGCAAAAATTGAAAGGGAATTAAACGGGAAAATATCGAAATTTAAAAATAGAAATGTAGGGAAATCTAGGCTTTTTATGTATTTTGCCGCATGGCAATAAAATCATTCTGTAGGAATGTGTTTGCCTTTCCTACGAATATACGTTCATAAAAGATATCAGATTCATGGTAAATGAATTATAAATGAACCACTTTCATTTGCAAAAAGATATGAAAAGTAGAAAGAAAAACTTAACAAAAAATATCGGAGAAAATATTTTTGAGATGGAAAAACCAATTTCAAATTTACAAGGAAAATAGCATTATGAGGATATTTTATGATAAAATACACTATAATATTGTCGAAGAGGAGAAGGTCTAATGAGAGATTACCAGGATCTTACCAATGGGTATGCTTCCTATTTTACATGATGTAACATGAACATGAATCTAGTTAGTTAAAATAAATATAGTAAATAGTACTAGTTCATACCTCTTTAACTCCTAAAGTAACAAGAAATCATATATAATATGAAATTCTTATAAATTAGTGTAAAAAAATATGTGCAAGAGAAAATAATAATAATAATATAATATGTTAATAAATCATAATAAATAATATTATTTTCGCTGATTTTATAGAATAGAATACTAAAATCGTTTATCATCTATTATCATTTCTTATTTACTATAATTTTTTATATTTTTATTATTCATATGTTTAAATCTGGAAGTAATTAAAATTAGCCCCCCCCCCTTATGGGGAAAAGGACGATTTTTATTTAGGTATGTTGAATTCGTGTTATATAATATGCATTATCTATCCTATAAATTAAAAAAATATATAATATACAATGAAATGATAAACAATTTAATTTTATTATTATTCTGTATCACTATATTAACAATTATATAAATAGATAATAAATTATTTGTTATTTTATAGACCAAATTAGATTAAAATAATGTATATTATAAGGTGCAAAGTCAACATATAGCAATTTGCAACGAATAAATTTTTGTTTAAAATGCAAGACTCATTTTTAATATATATTAGCTGACGTTATCATGCAGCCGCTTCCAATTTTTGGTTAATTAGTCACTACTACCAAGACAACATATTCAAAATACCTATCAAATTTGCAAAATACTGACCAAAATTAATTAAAATGTAATAAGACCCTTATTTAACATATTTATATATATATCACTTGGTCAATTCTAGCCTCCTATATCATCTCCCCAAGGACGAAACCACCAAGTTAGATTAGAAAAAAAAACATAATCATTGGTGAGATTCGAACCCATAAACATCGGTTTGGTAAGTGACACTTTTATCGATTAGGCCACAGAGGTTTTAAAAATCAGAATATTTCAAATATATACTTAAATAAATTTGTTAATGCCCATCCAAATTAAAAATAAACAAAATTTGATAGGTAATACCTTAAGGTAGTGACTCTCATTAACCTACAATCTAGTATATATCCTATCCCATAGCACCCTATTATCTACTTAGGATCAGAAAAAATTCCTGGATTCAAAAAATTCCCCGAGTAGACCACAAAAGCTTTTCAATACCAATGAACGATAATCTAGTATTATAAACATATATTGTAGTAGCAATCCAAAAATGTTAGATTTGTTAAACGGTACCTTTAACACCATTTAAGGTCTAATATAAGCCTCGAATAATATTAAATTATATAGGAATTTGATTGTATTGAAGCATTAACTCGAAATCATATTAATTTTATCGAATCCTTGAGGCCATATTATCATCAATAGGTTTGTAATTTAAAAAGAGATTGATATATATCTTTTAGATTGGTCAAAAAAAGGCATTTTTATACTTATTATTATGTTATAGCAATCATGTATTAAGATAGAACTATTATTGAATAATAAAAATTCCTTCTAATATCATTCATTTTATTAGTTATATTTTTCGGCACTCTTAATTCCAGCCCTCTACTTTTTGCCATTCAGGATATCTTACTATCAATTTCATATCAACAATCACACTTTCTATGTTCATATTTAAGTAAATACTTCCAATTTTAAGTCCCACTTAGCTTCTTTCAATATTCTGGCCAACGTAAAATAATCTACTTTACTGTATATTAGACTAAATTGGAAATCCATCATCAACCATTCTTTCATTTCTCATGAGTTCCTTCTTAGAGTTACTCCGCATCCATCCGATCATTCTTATCTATGTTGCACCTATTATTTCTTTCTCTACTTATCTCGCAGAACCCCATGCAATAAAGACTGACGTACTTAAGATGTAGTAATTATACATTTCAAATAACATTTTTACATTATAGGTCAAACTTTTATTTTAAATTTAATTACAAGTATAGTGCATAATAACTTAGTTAATTTATTATTTATCATGTCCATATTTTACTCATTAATAGTTGAAATAAAAAAATTCATAATTATGTCTTTTATTTAATATTATTAATGTAAGGTAACTTTTTTGAAAAACTTTAACTGTAACTAGTTGCATTTTAAAAGGAACTTTAGCGTGTAGCTATTATATATATGAAAATTTATCTATAAATACTAGTTATTACTCTATCATAACATATCATAAATAAAAAGTTGATTATTTAATAAATGTTAGCTAATTTCTTTCTTAAATTATAGTTTAAAGTAATAATTGTTTGTAAATGTTTCCAACCAACCAGATTATAAAATCAAATTCTGTGATACCAATATTTTTTTAAATCTCATAAGCAGCATTGCAATATCACAATAATGGAACAAACTCAAATATTCCGACAAACTCAGATCTATACAAAAAACGTGTAACAAGAATTAAGTTTTCGAAATCTGTTAAAAACTTGGGTTTAGGAGCATCCTTGAATTTTTAAAAATCTTACAAATCTAGATTTTTTCAGTGTTTCTTTTTTTTTCTAAAAAGAATGTATATAATTGGCCTATCACGAACTAGAACCATAAATATAAGAATATGAACCAAATTTGATTTAGAAGGCAAATAAGATCAAAGGTCTGCCAAATCGAGGTATAAAATGGGGGGAGAGGAGGGATATCTTATAAATCTTCCTTCCTTAGAAAAATATCCGGATATGCCTATATATAGTATATTAATATAATATCAACAAAAAAAATTATAAAAATTGATTATAAAAATGAGTTGATTGATTTTACCTATAGATATTTTTAGGGTGCCATTTACTCCCTCTAGATTTATTGATTAACAAATTTATATTATAATAGTGTTATAAACTTATAATTAAATTTCTGTTTGATGGAAATAATAAATAAGAGATATGGATCATTAATTATTTCGTATTTTTATAAGTATATATATATATATACCAATAATTATCCTTTCTGTCACTTTATCGTAATATTTAAAAACAAAAATTCAATAAATTTGATATAATTTTATTTTTCTACTTATACCTAGGTTGTTGGTCTCATTTATGCTTTCTCGAGTAGCTATATTATAAGTATATAAATGTAAAATATAAAGAAGTAAATATCTACAAAATTTACATGTTTTAATTATCATTAGAGCGTTTTGGATCATTAAATAACTAAATTCTAAATGGTTTTAAACTCTAGATCTATTTTTATAAGATCATTATCTATAAAATAAATTTAGGATATAGATAGTGGGTATATTCAATAGGCAGAAAATACAAAAATATTTTTCAGATTGTTGCCTAAATTTGTTAACCGTATATCCCTAATGATAAGTGAGTTAGCTTAGGTAGCTATTTTACATATATATATAGATAGCAATACATATTTAACCAGGTTTTAATCAATTGGCTCTAATATTGAAGGATATATACATCTGTCATTTTTACCCCCATCTCTACTAACCCCGGTCTCTCTTACTTGTTATGGTAATTTTATGTTTCATAAATCATGAGGAATTCGTAAGGAGAATATTACTTTCAAAGATAAAATACAACATAGCATAATTATTAATGGAAAAAAATAATAATTTTAAAAACTATTATATTATTATTATACTTAATGTCAGGTTTAAATATAAGGTGCTAGAATGGGAATGGCTAAGCTAAATGTTTTTCCGCAAAGGAATAATCCATGTATTTAAAAATTTCAATTTGTAATTTTGTTGAATAAAAAGAAGGTCTCATTCTTTAAAGAATTCATTTATTTTCCCAATCGTTTTAAAAATATTTTAAAAAAAAGGCTAAAGAATTCACGCTAGTCAAAGTGGCTATAGAGGAAAATATTTAGTTGTTCAGTTATGAACAAATATACTATGTATTACCGTTGGGTGTACTTTCTTGTTCTATATTTAAAATGCATTAAACAATTAATTTTGATAAACTTTCATACCTATGTTTAGAGTTAGATTTTTATCTCCCACTAATGTTATTTTTATTTGTAATTGTTACATGTATTCATTTTCATAATGTTTTACTTATTCCAAGCCACCAATCTTTATCTTTAAAATATATATATATATATATATATATATATATGTATAATAAGTGGGGAAATTACTTTCGACGTAAAAATCCATATTGTATATTAAGTTTTCTATATAAAATATACATTGTTTTATGAATTCCTATTATTATATAGAATAATATAGTAAACTTTATACCATATATATCACCTTTAACATTTTCTATTATAATATTAATTTAATATCATAACAATTATAAATATTAAATTTTCCAATTTTTCGTTATTCAAAATAAATACCATTGTCACATGTAACTACTAAATTATTATATTAATTTTTTTTTAGTCCAAGCGATTTAAATCAAAAAAGCTTATCTAATGTGCCATAATTCCGATGACAGATGACTGTATAAACTAATCAAGATTTATAATAATATTTTGAGTTAATAATTAAATATCAATGATTTTTGCATTACACATGTTCCTTTATTTTTCTTAAAAACTAACAATTTTAATATTGGAGTGATTAATAAATTTGTACAATGTATATCGGGTGGCATAAGAAAGTGTCACTCTTTGAAATCTTTATAATTCTAAAAACGTGTTATTCGTTTTTTTTCGATCAATTTCCTATTTAGATAAAGCATATATGGATCAAATATCTTATAATTTAATCGCGTCTTTTGAAAATTAAAAAAAAAATCAAGAACCTGTGAAATGGTTTGATCGGTTTCCATTATGTTAAGACTTAGCTAAAAAACTATAACACTAAATATTTAAGGGTTTTTAACACTTATTTATTATTAAACACTCATTAATTTCCACAAAAATAATAATAATATGATAATTTGGGAGAAAAATTAGAATGAAGCAAGTTTGATCTATGACCTTGTGGAATATTCCTGCAGCCCTGTTAATATTTAAAAAGTTTTCATAATTCGTGATTTCTATTCCTACTCTATTCCTATACAAAAGACCCCCCCCCTACACCCTTATCTTAATCTACAGTATTATCAAGTGTGGAACGAATTAATAGACTATAACCTTTAGATCTTTATAAATGAACTTAAAAATAATGTCCTAACTTTGTAAAAATAGCAAGTTAGCGTTCCCTCATTGAATAATGAGATTTTCAGGTGTTAGTTATACAAGATAAAAATGTGACTGATCCATATATTTTGTAAATTTAATTAATGTATTTTTGATAAAAATATTTTATTGTTTATTAAATAAAGATCTCAATGTATTCTTGTGGTTTGCCATATAATTTATGATTAGGGTAAAAAAAGATTGCGAACATTAAGTTCAATAGAAATGTTCCTTCAATAAAAAATACAAAATTTTATTTTTAAAAATGTTAAGCTTTAGAATTTTACAGAATTTCAAAACGCCACATTTTGAGCCATTCGATATTTAACTATTATCTGGGTTTGAGAGCAGGGTCTTCGGGTCTTGAATATGGTCAAAAAAAACCCGAAGGCACCTATATTTGTCGTTTTCTATTCATAAAAAAAAAGGATAAATAATTAACTTACTTTATGTACATTGTTTCAAATAAAGGGTAGGTAATAAAATATATATTTACTTCCATCAGCTTGCGCAACTAACATAAAAAACAAAATATTAAAACGGATTTTTGAATATAATAATACATAAAGGTTTTTTTCTTCTTCTCTCTTTGTAGCCACCACCTACGGCATAAAATGAAAGCAAGAATTTGGTAGATTAAGGTTAGAATTTATATTGATTATATTTGTTTTCCCTTTTATATTTTAAATTTTAAATGTACAAAATACACTAGAAATGAAAATTTATAAAGATTTTAAAAAACGCGACATTTTGAGTCATTCGAATGCGGAGTCTGCTAGAATTTCTTAAATGTAGTTATAGAAAAACCCGAAGGTCACCTATAATTAGTGTTGTTAAACGGCTTTTTTGAGCCCATTTTTAATAAATAACTCTATATTTTAGCCAGAAAAAATAATGCCTTAAGCATTGAGACTTCGATAAAACATGTTTAGAACTTTGTTCCTTCTAAACAAAATCTTCAGGACTGCTTAATATTTTTTTATGGATAAAATTTTTAGTTAGCCATTTTTAAAAAATAGACTCAAAGCAAGCCGTTAATCAACGCTACACTTAAAGTTACCTTATAAACAGTTTCAAATAAAGGGTAGGTAAAAAAAAATATTTATTTACCTTGATCAGCTTCAGCTTGCACGACTAATATAAAAAAATCAAAAATTGAAACGTATTTTAGAATAAAATAATATATTAAGGGGTTGTTTTTTTTTACTGTGTAGCCAAGTACAACTTAAAGTGAAAGCAAGAATTGGTAGAAAAGTTAGAATTTTATTCATCATAATTGTCTCCGTTTTAAATTAAATTATAAACGTAGAAATGAAAGAAAATATGAAAAATATTTTCAATTTATCATATTATTCCAAGACAAAAAAAAGTTAAAAAACAAACTCGTATACATTTAAGAAATTTATTTGTTAAAGTGGAATATTTTCAGTTAAAAGGAATATTTGTTATCTTATTATTTTTTTATTATGTTACTTATTATTATATTTCAATGGAGGATATACTATGAAGTGGTTAAAGTTAATCACGTGATGAATGGCGTGATATCTTTGTTTATATTATTGTATAAAGGATTTTTTTTTGATTAAAAGTAAAAATGATAAACTCGCTTACATTTTAGAGATTAAAATACTTTGTTAACGTGGCATATTTTTAGTTAAAATGTTATCTTGTTTTTTTTATTATGTTACTTATTATTATATTTTAATGGAGGATATACTATGAATTGGTTAAAGTTAATCACGTGATGTATGGCGTGATACCTTTGTTAATAATATTGTATAAAGTATTGATATTTGATTTAAAAATTATCAGGATAAACTTATACATTTTAGAAATTAAAATATTTTGATATTTTTAGTTAAAAAAAATGTTTATTATCTTATTATTTTTTTATTATGTAACTTAATAATGGAAGATATACTATGAATGAGTTAAAGATAATCACGTGATGTATGGCATGATTCTTTTATTCGATTATTGTATAATGGATTGATTTTTGATTTTTCATATATTACATTATTTCAAGTCACAAAATGGTTTAAAAGATAAACTCATGTACATTTTAGTAATTAAAATATTTTCTTAACGTTATTTTTAATTAAAAGGGATGTTTAATCTTTTTTTTAAATTATATTGCTTATTATTATATTTTAAGAAAGAAAGAAAATGGATTTAGTTTGTGTTAGTAGTTAATCACGTGATGTATGACGTGATGCCTTTGTTCGAATTATTTTTAAAGGATTGATTTTTCATATATTATATTAATCCAAGACTAACTCATATACATTTTAAAAATTAAAATATTTTGTTAACGTGGAATTCCTTCAGTTTAAAAGGATGTTTTATTGTCTTATTTTTTTTTATATTACGTTTGTTATTATATTAATGGATATAATTTGTATTAAATAAAGTTCATCACTGATATATGACGTGATACATTTCTTCGAATTATTGTATAAAGGATTGATTTTTGATTAATTATATTATTCCAAGATAAAAAATTAAAAGAAAAAAAAAATCTTTAGGATTTTTTGAAATGCATATATATTTTTTTAACCTGAGTCACATAAGCTACAATTGATACCGTGACTAATTATATAGAAACGGTTAATAATGGAGGATTTATAGTAATAGAATCTGTATTTAATTGTATTTAAAGTAGAAACAGGCAATCATAGGGGTAGTCTAGGAATGATGGCGCAGAAAAAAATTCTGTCACCTTCACCCCCCCCCCTCTCCTTAACAAAAATATGGATACAATTTATCAGTATTAACAATACATTTGCAACCATAAATAAGTAAAAGTTAAAACCATAATTATTCGTTAAAAAAAATATAAAAGCTCAAGACCTACAATATGTTAACTTAAAGACCCCCAATAAATATGATAGAACAAGTTCCCGATTAATAGTGCTTTCTGTTTTAACAAATTTTATGAGTAAGTCTATGAGGTGAATCATAAATAGAAATAGTTGCTATGGTAATAAATTACGTAGTAGAAAATTATGTTTGAGTATATTAATATTGGTTAGACTAATTATTAATGGTGGTATTATAATTTAGTGTTGTTTTATATCTGTTAATTTTGTTGATAATGGCGAATATCAGTAGCATTACTAGGGTGAGGGCGCACAGAAGCTAGAGCCCTCTAAATATTAGATTTACAAAAAAATATATATAATATGATTTGTGGATGAGCCTAGTAATTACACATGTCATGCAACAAATACAATTGGACCATTTTTAATGAATTTTTGACAGAAAGAATCATTAGGAAAAATTTGTAGCTCTATTCATAATCAACAATTTTTGGGGGATATATTGGCCGATAAATCTGAATTATAATACTATATAGGAAGTTTTATCTTCCTCTTATAGGGCATGGTTATAGCAACAATTGAAATTATTTTGAAATATCAAATTACTAGAAAGAAATTTTTATTGGTGTATAAACCACCAGGAAATTACATTATATCACTCTTAAATCACAAAATCAAATTCTCTCAGCAGCATGGAAAATAATCTTGAATTGTCAGGTTGATAAAAAATACCAGGGGAATCTTCTACAACTTTTCAAAAAGTTAGTGATCTAAGAGTAGAGTATTTGAGAAAAACAATACAAAAATATTTAACATCAATTCTATAAAGGCTATTGTTATTTAAGTATATATTAGGTAGTCTTATGAAAGGGTATTTTTCGAGAGTGCAGGAAAGATGCGGCAATATTCACAAAATGACCATATATGTGCAAAGTTAATCTAAATTATTATTTATTTAAAAAAAATTACATATAAAATCTATATTATAATAAAACATGAAGAATATTTAAAAATGAACAAATGATTAAACTTAATCCGGAGTTCTTAACTCATCCAGAAAATTTTCTATAGCTCTTTAAGCAAAATCACTACGCCAGAAGCTAAACGGTAAAGGGCTAAATGGGAAATAAGTGAGCAATTGCATAGGAAAAAATTATTAAAATTTAAAAACGGTAAAAATTGAAAAGATTGGAATTGTGCAATGCGCGGTAAAATTCGTAACCATATTTGAAAAAGAGCGAAGACTGGATAAAGCGTATCAAATGACCTGAATGGGCATTAAGATTCATTTAATACGTGCCTATAATTTGAATATAAATTTGTTTTTTTTAAATATTTTAAAATTTCAACTAATATATGTTCATTATTAAATTTTAAAAAATAAAACGTATTAAAAAAAGAAAGAAATATTATTTATGTCAATAAATTTTTATTTAAGGAGATTACCAAGTAAATAATTCACGAGAATTTTTTAACATTGAACGAATCATTGTGATAGAAATATTTTGTTTGAGTTTATAAAAAGGAGAAATATGTGTTTTTTACATGTGGATATGGAAAATGTTTTTGAAAAGATTCAAAGCGGCTTGCCTAAATGAGTAAGATGATGTATATATGATCGGGGCAAAGTAATTATCATCCCACCTATGAGGTAAGAATATTTTTGACATTTTAAGGATTCAGGGGTAAGGGGGGTCTATGCAATAAAATCCCCAAATCAACTGTTAGCCAGATACAATGTGGACAATAATTTTGCAGTCAGGCGCTTTATTATCTATGCTAAACGTTGGTTCAAGAACGCTCGGGAGATTTATCATATTAAAAAATGCTATAATGAGAGTTTTTATTTTATTTTATTGTTGTAATTAATTTTTGATATGAATTTAAAATGGAAAGCATGGTGTCCCAAACAGTCTATGACCTGATTACATTTCTTGCAAGTGTATTAGTTTAAAAATAGTATGCCCAGGCGCAAACTGAATGAATCCATTTATGGTCGAAGTTGTTGAAATTAGGCCCTCTCAGATGGGTGGGATTTGTAATGGCGATAATCGCTCAGCTGAAGTAAGCAAAGGAACGAGATATCACTCTAGATCGCAATCATCTTGTTTTTGTTATTTGGCAAGGTATTGATGTTTTAGCAATCTAAGGCTTTGCTTAATTAACTTTAAATATCAATTGAAATTATTTGTGTATTACGAATTTTGTGAATGTGAAAGAAACAAGGGCAATAGTTTGCATAGATCTTGATCTCATGCCACCCTATTTGCAAGGAAGTTGCCTGAAGCTAGGAGTAAGATTCGAATTTAATATTTTGCATCATTCTTAAAATGTTTAGTTCGTATAAATTTGAAAGCGTTTCAAATGCCAAAGAATCTGAGGTATTTAAATAATATTGATTGCTCTAATAAAAGAGCATTTTTGAGAATAAAATAAGCTTGATGGAGTAATTTATTTAATACTGGTAGTTTGTGGAATAATGATAGCAGGTGATTATTTAAAAATTTAATAACTCTTCTGTATACCTATAAAGGGGCTCCTAAGAATAATAAAATATTGCTGGGTTATTAGTCGAAAATTACTTAATAAGGAATTAGTAGGGGGGTAGAAATAGATAAATTTCGAATTTTTTGATATTTAAGGATAAATTGATTTGATGTACATTTCTGAATTTATAAAATGGTCCCCAAAATCGTACAATCATCTAGATACCATTGTGCAGAATGAGTTGCACGAAAGAGCGGTGTCACTTACAAGGCGTTTAAGTGTGTAGCAAAAAATAAGAGACCTAATGGATTTCCATGCTGAAGGCTCTCTGCGATTTAATAATGAAATCGTTGAACCTAAGCAAGGAAAAGGGATGCCGTAGCTGAGATGGATATAATTGTGATAATCAGAGAAAGTCTTTAAGAAGGTATCGATCGCATTATTTCTAAGCAATTATTATGTCAGGTTTTACAATAAATTTCTCTTATTAAGAAACTAATAGACTGCCGTGAATTGCGGCTTCACAGTATCCTTTCACTCCAAATCAAACTTGGTAAGGGGGCGGCTAAACTTGAAAGCTATGATAGATTTAAGGCGATGAATTATAATTTCTGAGTAAGCTTGAAGGTAGAAAATTCCAATAGCTATTGGTGGTACTTGGTTTTCAGATTTTTCAAGTAAAATTAATCAAGCACCAAAGATTAATGGGGCAAGATTATATGGCAATTCTTCAATGTTAATTAAATTGAAATTTTTGTAAATGAATTAAATAGGAATCTAAAAGTGTCTAAATCACAAATGAGGGACAGAGGTAATCAAGGCATGGAGCTGAATCTTTTGGAAAATATTTGACAGCTGCTAAGACTTCTTCTGAATAGATATTTAAACTTGTATTTAGTGGGGGAAGTATTTGCGGAGAGGGGATATTTTGGGTCTGGATGTTTCCTAAAAGTTAGTTTATCAAGCTACCGTTTTTATTTGCCGATGAGCTCGGAGGGGAGATTGAAATTATTGGTCTTATTATATATTAGTTTGTGTGAGGGTTACTTGATTACTTGCAGATTTATTGGCAGGATCGTTTATGTGTGGTAATAAGCTTTGAAAATTAATGTCATTTACGTGGTATTTTTTTAATGCAATTATTTCTTTATTTTTAAATTTTATTTCCATTTAAATTCCTTTATTGAAATTCATAAAAAAAATTTATATATTTTTAAAAATGAACTAATAATTATAAGTTTTTTTCTTTTCTAAGAATGTAACAATGTAACTTTCAACAACACTATATCTAACAGACTTAAGCAATAAATTATAATGCATATTAATTAAGCATTATAAGGCTACAAACCGCTAATACTGCCTCAGCTGAAATGAAAATGTAAATTTTTCAAAAATATCTCTATTGTATGCGTTTATGTTTTTTAATAGATATTAACTACAAATTTTATTATAAAATTGTATTCTTCAAATAAAGCCAATCTTGGCAAATAGATGCTTTGGAATAGAACCTGGAATAAAATAATCTTCTTTTTTTTTTACTATATATCAATTTTTACAAAAATTAGTCCTTCATTTTAATACCAATAACAAATTAAAGTTTGTCATAAAAAATATTTTAAAGTCTTTGTTTAATTTTTAAAATAAACTTTATCTTTCCTGCCTGAACACGGAAAAGGGGAGATTCGTAGTATTTAATAAAATTTTAAAAATAACGCTTATAGTAGACTTTGCTTTGTTGAATATCTCATTCGACATTTTTTTTTATTATCGAAAAAGTAATCCAGTTGAATTTATAATATTTTTTGTACATATCTGTAAAGTAACTATGTAACGTGTTAAATATATATTTTTTGAATGTTAAAACTTTTTATATTTTTTCTTTTTGTAAAATAATTTAAATGACCTTTGAAAAATAAGGTTCCGACGACCTTTAATTCTTTCTTTTTCGTTTTTTTGAAATAGATTTATATAACCTTTTAAAAACTTATTAGACTTTTCTTTTTTTTTGATATGTAAAAATTTATTTTTTAACTAACTTAATTTGTATATAAATATTATTGCATAAAGATATAATTTTTTAGTGTTAATATAATAAAATTAAATAATAAAACAAGTGCCTCCCAATCAGTGGCGTAGCTACGGGGGTGGTTTTCGGGTTTGGACCATTCCCAGAGCTAAAATTTTTTTTTAGATTATACGTTCAAAAGATTTAAAAGTGACTTTATATCAAATAAATACCATTAATATTTTTATTTTTTGGTTTTGATGTTTGTGAAAGGATATTATATTACTATTGAAATTATTCTGGGTAGTATTATTATAAAGTCATTGAGAATAATCTACTCAATTATAATAACATATTATTGATGCATTTAAAAAATGGATTTATTATATATTATCGAAGATATGATTATGTAAGATAACCTGGGCTTTTATATGTTTGGACCCCCTTTAAGAAAAATTTCTAGCTACGCCACTGCTTCCAATAAATTATTATAAAGTATGCCCACAGAAATATAATTTTTATTTCTACTCTCTTAAAAAATTAACAATATATATATTTCTATATTTTTATTTTTTGCAAGTTCCCTTTAATTTTTGTTAATTATATTAATAAAAACAATTAGAATTACATTTTAAATTTAAATAATATTAAATCCGCAAGTTGGAGTGTATGATTTTAAAATACATAAAAAAAATAATTTTTTTCATAAAATAATATGCCAACTTGCGAATTTAATATTATTGAAATTTAAAATATCCTGTGTTGGTAAAAGATTCCAAAAATTCAGTATTTGAGTAAATAGATTTAACATTATCGAACACATCATCAGATAAATTAGCAAGTAAGGCATTTATTTTAACGGAGTCCGATGATGTGCTGGTCTAAAAGTAGTCAAGTACCCTTTCAATATAAACTTCTGTTAAAGGTCCGATTAACTTAGGGAATTTATTAAGGTATTCAATAAGATATCTAATTGGATGCCAATTTAATATCCATTTAAAATTTATTTTTATTATTTTTTTTAAAATTAATTCATTAACATATGATATTTCAAACAAAAAAAGGTTAATATTTATTTTCGTAATATAAAGAAATAATGTTATTCATATCTTGACGAATGTGCATCTGATTTGCATAAATTCGGAATTGCCGTATATAAAAAATCTGCCATTTAAGGCTTCATAATTTCGCAACATATCCTTCAAATTGTAAAACTCGAAGAATACTTCTCGGTAAACGGGTCCTCATGTGTATTGTACGTCTGAATTATCATCCGTCAGTTCATACAAGATGTCATACACGGAGAAGGAGGATAGGATATTAGTAATTTTGAACGTATACATATTATAAAAAAATCTTATAATGAAATTTTATCAACCTTTTATAGAAATAAGAGAAAAAAAATTTTTTTTAATTATTTTATGTTTTTACATATTAAATATTAAATCTCACCATTATAAAAAAAATGGAAGAGAAAAGATTCAATAAAAATATATATAAACAAATAGGATGAGTTTTTTTTACCGTTACATCCCGGGGCACAATGTAAAAGTAACATGTAAAGCAGCGTCTACATGACAAGATTTTTACTGGATGCAAACCCCCTTCGAAAACTTTTGCCTACCCCCCTAAAAAATCGGTTAATGATGCTTGGTACCTTAAGGTACCATCTATCAAATTTGAATTTTGTTCATTTTCATTTGGATAGGCACTACCAAATATATTTATAATATATATTTGAAAAATCGTGATTTTTGGAAAGCCTCTATGGCCTAGTCGGTTAGAGCTTCGCTTACTCATCCCATGGTCACGGCTTCGAATCCCGATAATAATTATGTTTTTTTTCTTATTCTAACTTGGTGGTTCCATCCTTGGGGGTATGATATATAGGAGGCCGGACTCGCCCACGTGATTCCATATTAATATATTAAATAATAAGTCTTATTACATTTTAATAAATTTTGGTCGGTATTTAGCAAATTATGTTGGTATTTAGAATATTTCCATACATTCACTTGGTAGTAAGCATCATTAACCTAAAAAATCCCCGCTAGATACTCTTTTCAAAGAATTTATAATAAAGGATAAATTAATCTATCTCTACTACCAACTATAGATATTTTGTGAATATAAAGAATTTATATTTTAGATAATAAATTCAATTAAAACCTTCATTATTTACAATGAATTAATTAATTATGAGCTTGCTGAAATATCTACACCTTTTAAATTACATTTAAAAGGATAGTTTATTTGGAAAACAATGTGTATGATTGTTTGCAATATATAGATTTGGTCGATGAATTGTATTATAATAATACAATTATAAAAGTATTAATTTTTACAGCATTAAATTTTGTCCTATTTCATCTCTAAATTTAATAGATAACCCGTCAAAAAATTTATCCTACCCCCATTAAAGCAGCTTACCCCCTACCCTATCAACAAAATAGGATGTAAACTGTTCTTACCCCTCCCGCTCATGTAGACGCTAATGTAAAGTATGCCCACATTAAAAATATAATTTTTATTTCTATATATCTCTCTTCAAAAATTAACAATATATATTATATATATATATATTATATATAGAAATTTGAATACAAAAACAAAAATTAATAAAATAAGTAACAAAAAGTAAAATTATAAAAGGTCAAATTGTATTTTTTAAATCCAAATTTATTATTAAAATTTAAGGCAAATATGATTTGAATTGTATAACAATATTCTTAAACTTTATATCATATACAAGGGGCGTCGCTAGCCTTTACAATCTCAGGGGGCTCAACTTAAAAACTTTTTTTATAGGGGGCCAATTATTCTGAATTTCATATTTTGTCATTTATTATATTATGCATACAAAATAAACTAGCATGTAAATAAATAAAACAATACAAGACATTTCTAAAATTAATATTTTTTAATACAAAATCTATTTATTACAGTACAAAAATTTTCGATTTCTTATATAAAAAATTTTTATGTCTAAGGAATTACAAGTGATAAAAAGGTTAATTAATTCATACATATGCCTCAATTGATAATGTTAAAAAAAACATAATATAATATAATTCTTAGCTACTTACATTGACAAAAGGTCTTCAAACTAATATAACTTTCTGTTAACATTCTAAACAATGTTTTATAAAGACTAATAAAGAAAAATTTATAAGCCTAAAAAAATCAACAATTCTTGAAGAAGAGAATATAAACGGCCAATCCAAATCATAAAATTATATGGTGGTTAGAGCTTCCTCTTAGATGAGCTGATGGAAGCTAGATAAGTAATCGAGAAAATTATTGTGAGATATTGAATTTATAAAAGATTATCTTCCATTTTTAGTGATATATAAACGACTACACAGTTGACCATTATTGCTTATAAAATATGCAATCATATGCTTTCAGCAGCTTTAGTAATAATCTTAAATTACATAGCCACACAAATGATAGATGCGGGTTAATATGCAGTCATAACCATGACACTAATGATGTTAACTTATATCAGAATTTATTATGTTAGATAAATTGATAAAACAAAAACACTAAAAGTCTTTAGAAGATATTATATAAATATATTGAAGCCTTGAGTTATTTACACGGCAAGGATGTCATATTAGAGATGAAACATTTTGTAACTATAAAATAATAACCAGAGTGATATGATGAAAGCAATTAAGATTTTATATATTATTGTCGCACAACCTCTAGTTGGTATATTATATCTTAAAATAATAGTAGTTTGTAATAATATCAAAAATATACTCGTATTAAAAATTTAAACTCAAAACTATAAGAAAAAGATAGCTTTCCTAAAAACACCTAAAAAAGAGAAGAAAAGTTATCTAATTTATTACATCTATTGTGGGATAAATAATAAGATGTTAAATTTTTAATAATAAATCTAAATAAATAGATGGCGTTATTAAATGCAAATTATTACTTATATTTATTATCAAAAGCATTATTAGTAAAATTTATTAAAATTAACTGTAATATATTACATAACTGTCAAATACATCTGTATAAGTGGCATTTTACCTAATATTTTATAGCCAATTATATATAATAGAGTATTATAAACTATATGTCTACTTACTTTTTATAAATAAATCTTTTACACCTATTTGGATTTGTACCTTGAAAATAATTTAGGAAGAGGCATGATAATTAAATTTAAAAATCAATAATATGATTATGATGAACTCGGCTAATTTCAACATTAAATTTGTTAATTTTTAATTAATATTTATTTAATTAGATAAAAATTTAAATAATAAAAGTCAATTAAGATTCAACTGCATGGACGTAGCCAGGAATTTTCACTTTGGGGGCCAAGTGCTTACTGGGGGGGGGGGGCACTATTTTTTTAAAATCAAACAAATAATTACGCATTCATAGAAATTTTTTCCTATTTTTATTAAAAATTTAATAACGAAATAATACTATAATATGAATATACAAAACAATAATACTATGATATGCATATACAAAACAAAATATTACTATAATTGAATACGGCAATTTTTATTTTTAAATTTTAATATAAATGAACTAAAAGATAAATTCTGCGTTTTTTTCATAGGCGTTTTACGTACCCGGGATGATTTTTGGGAAGTAAGATTAATGATAAAAGTTTTTCTGCCTTAATCATAATCAAAGCAAAAGAATTATAACTTCTTTTATTTTTTAATATATTGATAGTAGAATCAATACAATTTTTAGCATCCATTAGATTAGTACCTACTGATTGTAGATACTTATTTAGTGGATCTATTGTAATTAATATCTCATAAATTATGATGGCTAATATAATGTAATTTATATTAATACATTGAGATAAAAGACCAGAGGCTTCGACTGAATCATGAATTGAGACCTCTGAATTAAGAGTTCTATTAGAAAAGTAAAATAATACTTCACCAATAGCCTCAAAATTATTCTCATAAATAATGCGAGATGTTTCCAAATGACTAGTCCACCTCTGGTCTAAAAGTCTCTTAAGGGTGTGGCCTGTATATTTACAGGATACGTTAAAACGCCTGAAAAAATTAAACATGGCATTTGATAAATTAAAAAAATTAGAAATAATAACAATATTATTATACCAATTTTGAACCACAAGATGCAACTTGTGGTTGTAGCAATGTATAAAAGGAACATTTTTATTAAATTTTTTTTAAGAAATGTTTGCACTCCTCCATTTCGGCCAGACATAACGTTCGCACCATCATATGCCTGGTTTATTATATTAGCTGAATTAATATTTAGATCATTAAGTTGCTTTAAAATGCAATCTGTAATGCTTTCAGCAGAAAGACACTCTAAATTAATGATTCCTATTAAATTTTCTTGGATTTCTCCAGAAAAAATATAACGATTTATTATGCTCAGGTTTTCACAACCTGAAGCATCTTTTGTCTCATCAGCCTTAAAACAAAAAAAAGGCATCTCGCTTTTATTATATTTGTCTGAAATATGTGCAAGCACCATATCTGTTATAATGGATATTACTTCGTTTTGAATCTGTGGTGATGTATACTGGGCATTTTGGGGTATAAATTTCATAATTTTATTTAACTCAGGGTCTTTTTGGATTGTATAGGAAAACATTGCTATAAATAGCCCAGAAGAATAAATTATGTTTTCATCTTTTGAAGTATCCGTAATATTGTTGAACCAGTCTCACTGAAAGGTAGCTCTTTTATTCTAAGAAATAGCATCAAATCAAATATTGATTTAATATAATATTGATTACGATTAATTTGATCACCTCCCAACATTTTAGTTATTTCTATACCATTGTTTATATTTTGATTTGTATCATGCCATATTGTAATTGAATTTAAATGAGCTTTTGAGCTCTCGTGTTTTAGCAGTCCCTTCTTGGCAGCTAACGCATTTTTCCAATTTCTGAATCCCGTTTGTCCAAATTCATCACTTGGATTACACAAGTATTTCCTACATGGAAAACAAAAGGTAGCGTCAGCTTCTACACTATACTCCAACCAGTCTCGGCCTCTATACGATGATTTTTGAAATGATCTTTGCCTTCCATGGATATGTTTTTTCGCGTAATTGTTTAATTTGATTTGATTTGGTTTATTCTGGCCAAGGTCACCTGGGATTTGAATTGAACCATTAGAGGACTTTTTGACACTAAAAATTATAATTAATAAATTTTAATGAGGGAAAGGGTCATAAATAATAATGATCATCAGGATGGGCGAAGGAAGGGCATGCTAAAAATGAACAAACACAAAATTTATCTTGTATTTAAGATACAAGTATTTGCTATACTGTAGTGCCCAACCCTGATGAAGATTATCAGTAAAGTTGATCAGTAAAATTATAGATATTCAGTATTAAAAAATATAATATTTTTATATTTATAAATCAATTACTAGTTGCCTCTTGATAGTGTTGTTAAAACGCCTCAAGTCGCGACCCCGACCCAAAGCTCGGGTCGTTTTATTTGACTCCGTCTCAATGTTTGGGTCGTTTTTTTCGACTTCGACCCGAGTTCAAGCCGAAAAAAACGACTTTGACCCAAAATATGGGTCGTTTTTTACGACTCCGACTCAAAATTTGGGTGGTATTTTTCGACTCAAACTTGAAATTTGGGTCGTATTTTTCGACTCAAACTTGAAGTTTGGGTCGTATTTTTCGACTCAAACTTGAAGTTTAGATCGTATTTTTTGACTCCAACTCAAAGTTTGGGTCGTTTTTCTGACTCAGACTCAAACATCGGGTCGTTTTATTCAATCCGACCCAAAATATGGATCTCTTTTTTAAAGACGACTTAAAGTTAGGGTTGCTTTTTTTCACCCCTACCAATATCTAGATCATTTTTTTCGACCAAAAGTCAAATAACATTTAGTATATATTAATATTATAGGCGGGAAAGTTACTTAAAGCTTCTTTAAATTATAATGCTCTGATTAACTATTCATCATAGTTATATTTTAAAATTTTTAAGTGAAGATGTAACATAGAAAAGTGCCATTTGTCATGATGGTTATTTTTGAACTTTTTTAAATGAAATAGATAAAAATATATATTGTAGACATGTTAAATCAAAATTTCAGTGATGATGTACCATAGATAAGTGGTAATTGTCATAATCGCTATTTTTGAACTTTTTTGAGTTTTTTTAAAGCAAATTGCTAAAATTATATATTCTAAACATGTTAAATTAAAAATTCAGTGAGGATGTATCATAGATAGGTGACAATTGTCATAATCGCTATTTTTGAACTTTTTTAAATTTTTTTAAAGGAAATATCTAAAAATATATATTCTAAACATGTTAGATTAAAGATTCAGTGAGGATGTATCATAGATAGGTGACAATTGTCATAATCGCTATTTTTGAACTTTTTCAATTTTTTTTAAAGGAAATAGCTAAAAATATATATTCTAAACATGTTAAATTAAAAATTCAGTGAGGATGTATCATAGATAAGTGACAATTGTCATAATCGCTATTTTTGAACTTTTTCAAATTTTTTTAAAGGAAATAGCTAAAAATATGTATTCTAAACATGTTAAATTAAAAATTCAGTGAGGATGTATCATAGATAGGTGACAATTGTTATAATCGCTATTTTTGAACTTTTTCAAATTTTTTTAAAGGAAATAGCTAAAAATATGTATTCTAATCATGTTAAATTAAAAATTCAGTGAGGATGTATCATAGATAGGTGACAATTGTCATAATCGCTATTTTTGAACTTTTTCAAATTTTTTTAAAGGAAATATCTAAAAATATATATTCTAAACATGTTAAATTAAAAATTCAGTGAGGATGTATCATAGATAGGTGACAATTGTCATAATCGCTATTTTTGAACTTTTTCAAATTTTTTTAAAGGAAATAGCTAAAAATATGTATTCTAAACATGTTAAATTAAAAATTCAGTGAGGATGTATCATAGATAGACAATTGTCATAATCGCTATTTTTGAACTTTTTCAAATTTTTTTATAGGAATTTTTGAACTTTTTCAAATTTTTTTAAAGAAAATATTTAAAAATATATATTCTAAACATGTTAAATTAAAAATTCAGTGAGGATGTATCATAGATAGGTGATAATTGTCATAATCGCTATTTTTGAACTTTTTCAAATTTTTTTATAGGAATTTTTGAACTTTTTCAAATTTTTTTAAAGGAAATATTTAAAAATATATATTCTAAACATGTTAAATTAAAAATTCAGTGAGGATGTATCTTAGATAGGTGACAATTGTCATAATCGCTATTTTTGAATTTTTTCAAATTTTTTTAAAGGAAATATCTAAAAATAAAAATAGCGATTATGACAATTGTCACCTAAATATGATACATCCTCACTGAATTTTTAATTTAACATGTTTAGAATATATATTTTTAGCTATTTGTATTAAAAAAATTGAAAAAAGTTCAAAAATAACGATTATGACAATTGTCATTTATCTGTGATACATCCTCACTGAATTTTTAATTTAACATGTTTAGAATATATATTTTTAGCTATTTCCTTTAAAAAAATTTGAAAAAAGTTCAAAAATAGCGATTATGACAATTGTCACCTATCTATGATACATCCTCACTGAATTTTTAATTTAACATGTTTAGAATATATATTTTTAGATATTTCCTTTAAAAAAATTTGAAAAAGTTCAAAAATAGCGATTATGACAATTGTCACCTATCTATGATACATCTTCACTGAATTTTTAATTTAACATGTTAGAATATATATTTTTAGCTATTTCCTTTAAAAAAATTTGAAAAAGTTCAAAAATAGCGATTATGACAATTGTCACCTATCTATGATACATCCTCACTGAATTTTTAATTTAACATGTTTAGAATATATATTTTTAGATATTTCCTTTAAAAAAATTTGAAAAAGTTCAAAAATAGCGATTATGACAATTGTCACCTATCTATGATACATCCTCACTGAATTTTTAATTTAACATGTTAGAATATATATTTTTAGCTATTTCCTTTAAAAAAATTTGAAAAAGTTCAAAAATAGCGATTATGACAATTGTCACCTATCTATGATACATCCTCATTGAATTTTTAATTTAACATGTTTAGAATATATATTTTTAGATATTTCCTTTAAAAAAATTTGAAAAAGTTCAAAAATAGCGATTATGACAATTGTCACCTATCTATGATACATCCTCACTGAATTTTTAATTTAACATGTTTAGAATATATATTTTTAGCTATTTCATTTAAAAAAGTTCAAAAATAACCATCATGACAAATGGCACTTTTCTATGGTACATCTTCACTTAAAAATTTTAAAATATAACTATGATGAATATTATAATTTAAAGAAGCTTTAAGTAACTTTCCCGCCGATAATATTAATATATACTAAATGTTATTTGACTTTTGGTCGAAAAAAATGATCTAGATATTGGGTTAGGGGTGAAAAAAGCAACCCTAACTTTAAGTCGTCTTTAAAAAAAAAGATCCATATTTTGGGTCGGATTGAATAAAACGACCCGATGTTTGAGTCTGAGTCAGAAAAAAGACCCAAACTTTGAGTTGGAGTCGAAAAATACGATCTAAACTTCAAGTTTGAGTCGAAAAATACGACCCAAATTTCAAGTTTGAGTCGAAAAATACAACCCAAATTTCAAGTTTAAGTCGAAAAATACAACCCAAATTTTGAGTCGGAGTCGTAAAAAACGACCCATATTTTGAGTCGAGGTCGTTTTTTTTCGGCTTGGACTTGGGTCGGAGTCGAAAAATACGACCCATATTTTGGGTCGAAGTCGTTTTTTTCGGCTTGAACTCGGGTCGAAGTCGTAAAAAACGACCAAAACTTTGAGTTGGAGTCGAAAAAAACGACCCAAAATTTGGGTGAGCTCTGTTCGAGCCGACTCGGCTAAGTCAATTAACAACACTACCTCTTGACAATGAGAGACTGAGCTGCTAGATGAAGATAACTGAGTCTCTTCTTCGTCTTTATTTGTTTTAAAATCAAAATGTAATAATGAAACACCATAATCTCCTACTCCTATTGATATTGTCAAAAATATATAAATAGAAAAATTTGGGTTAAATTTAAAACTATTTACCATCTTCCTCCTCCTGAATGTAGTGAGGATCATTTTCTAGATTATTAGCTTCATTCATATCTTGAAATATGAGTGAATATATTTATTTTAATAATTAAAATTATTATACAAAAATGATAATATTAATAATAAATGTCTGGCTCTTATCTTTTATAAAATAAATATATATGAAATAATAATATATAGGTATTGCCTTATATCAATATCATATAAATCATGAAATAATAATATAAATTTATACTAACTATGAGAAGAATCAGTTTCTGAAATTTCTGATGTAGTACTAATAGTTTGTAGAGGTGATGTTGCTTGACATTTGTTTAACTTTAACTTAATATAAGAGTTAATAACTGATTGTTTCTTCATAATTTTAAAATAAACGTTGTAAAATAAAATAACTGGCTATATATTATAATATAAATGTGATACCTATAGAGAATGTTATACACAACAAAAACAAATGGAAAAAAATGAATGAATGATAATTTAATATTGGGTAAAAATAAAAATAAAACAGGATAGAAAAAATTTTACAAACTAGACATGTTTGTAGAATAAATATTCAAAATTTATTTTAAAAATATAAAAATAATCAATTCTAAATAGACATGATAATTGTAAAAATAATCAATTCTATAAAAAATTTTCAAAAATTTTTTTTTTTGGGGGGGGGGCAGAAAAATTTTTGGGGGCCACTTTTGGGCCCCCCCCCCGCCTGGGGCCTCCCTGTGGCTACGGTCCTGTTCAACTGTTAATGCTAAATTAATATTTAGTGAGTGATATTGATATATTTTTAACACAGAATTTGATTGCAAACTGACAATGAAAATATAATTTATATGTTTTAATCTAATCTAATAATTAAAATAGTATTCATTTAATAAAAATTTAGATAGCATTAATTATTTTTAAATAATAAAATTAAATCTATATATTACTCAATAGAATTATAAAAGAAATCGTTAAGGGGGCAATTAAAATTATTTTTAGTTCAAGAGGATATTAATGAGCCATTAAGAAAAATTTTTTTGCTTCATAGGGCTATTCAAATTTTTTAGGGAGTATCATTTAATAATAATAGATATGATTATGAAGGAAATAAATGAATAACGGTTATGTAGCCATATTAATCATATTGTATAAATTTAAGATTATAAAGAATTTTATTTATATATATATATAATATTCTAAATAATTGTATATTAAAAATTAGTAATGTTAAACGGCTCGATTTAAGCCTGGTTATAAAAACGCCTAACTCAATATCTTATCCAGAAAACTATTTCTCAAGCCTTAAATTTGTGGTCATAGATGGCACAAAATTTGGAGATCGATCAGCGATATGCCGAGGTTTAGTAATATTAATAATAATATGGTCATATATTAATTCATATAAGTCCTAAAATTTAGAATTTAAATATATTTAAATGCCCAAACCAAAGTGGTTAGAATTTTTCTTTTCATCGTGGAAATATTAAATAATAGTAGAACAATTCAAAATAAATAGTAGCCGACTAAAACCGACTCATCAGGCCGACTCTAAAGCAGATTTATCGAGGCGATTCTGTGATTTATATAGCCAATTCATGCAGCTCATTTAGCCGCTCATATGAATAGAGCTTTGCGACTCAAAATCTGACTAAATTTAGGTGTTTTTAATTTTTCGCCCAGCTTAATTTATTTTAATTAGATAGAAATGAAGAATATCACGTAGCTTTGTTGAATCTTCAAAATTAGAGGATTAAAGCAATCTAAATCACATAATTATATTATTTATTTTACATAAGGTTCAATATTTTACATATATTCTAAACTTATATCTTACGCCATTTTATGGCATTCTTCATAAAATATTTTACTGAAAACCAATATTGAGGTATTTGTAATAACGGCTTTAAATTCAAATAAAGTAAAATAATAATATTCCATAAACCATCTGCTAATTATTATTTAAAAAAAGAATGCATAATATAATATTTTAACCATTTAATCTAAATCTTATATTAATATTATTTAACTACTTGAAATGTATTTGTAATTATACCTTATTTACTAAAAAGTATTTCATATACTTTAAAATGTTTTATATAAACATATTCGAAAAATCAAAGCACATATTTTCCTAATATATTAACTTTTATGTAGAAATAATTGTTTTTAATATAACAATCCTTCAGAAAAAAATCTGTCTACACAATCAAAAATCAAGTAAATGATTATTTTTCCAATCTTTAAAAATATTTTTCATGTTATTTTTTAATCTAAATGTTGTGATAAATTTTTGAAAGAAACGCTGACAATTATTTTAATTTTTCATAATCAAAATTACATAACAATACCATTTTTTTCAATATTTAAATTAATCTATCTTATTTAGATATTAGTGATACTTCTCTAAATCAGAATATTTACTTTTAAGGTGAATTGCAATTTGTTTATTTATTTATTTGATTTTTTTATTTAAATGTAAACCTGATGATATTTTAAAATTATAGACAAATAATAAACACACATGACTTCCATTTATACTGATCTACTTAAAAGGAAGTATGATTATAAAACACTTGATAATCTATATCAAATTAGTGTCATGGAAGACAATGAAATTAAAAATATAAATAATAACCAGGCTCACAAACCTGATCTAGACCACAATCAAGATATGAAAATTTTTGAGAACCAAATGGCAATGAATGTTAATGAGACTGGTGATATCCTTTTAGAAACTTCAAATATCAGTTCTATATTAAACATATCTGATAATGATGGTGATAATAGTGTCGATTTTTTGTCGTTTGGTACTACTCTTAAACAATTTACTAATGACCATCATATGCATTCTCCAGAGCAAGTTGAAATCATTGATTTAGATGGTGATAATAATCAAATTGTCAAAAAAACATATGTAGGAAATCAAGATACCATATACTTGATGCCCAACACTGATGATCCATTAATTTATTTGTCAAATAATTTAGGCATGTTTGATAGATCCATTATCACAAGGAAATCCTCGCGGAAAATAAAGAATTCAAAAAAATCAGAAATCAATGAGCCCATTACAGAAACAAACATCAGGATCAAATTGGATCAAATTATAACCAACACCTCAGAATTGCTTCGGCGAAATGTTACAACCCCACCAACTCTTGAAGTTGCTAGTGGAGCTTGTTTTGCTCAACATAATCCTAGACAAAAGAATACCACCAAAAAGAATGCTAATAGTTTAATTGCAGAGAGTGGTGAAATAATGTTTGAAGAAAGTCACCAAATCAAACTTTTGGTTCGATATATGGGCAATAATAATAGGATTCACACTATCAAAATTGATCCCAATCACAAGTTAGAAACCATTTTTGATGAAATAATAAAACTCGAAAATATTGGGGACTATTTGCGTGAAAATAACATAAATATTGACATCACAACAAATGCCTGCCAATATTTGAAGTTGCAATACAAAGGGGAAGATCTCCCTTTCTTCAGCACTGCCCAACACTGTGGTCTAAAATCGGGAGCACTCGTTGAATGCCTATTTAAACCAGGTTCATTATTTATTTTAAAGCATATCCTCAAATTTGCTAAACCCTAGATTGGAGATTCACTCATTTAAATATGTATTTAAATGGCAGGTCACCAGTAGATTTGTACTCATTATAGTATATTTTAATTGTTCCATCAATTTTTTGCCAACATTTAAATGAACTGGCTATAAATGTGTATATTTCTAAATTGGGACAAGATTTAAAGAATTTTGTTATAATAAATCATCTAAGAATAATTAAGTTACAAATATGTTATCAAATGAAAATATTTTAAGGATGGGTTGGTAGTTTCTAACATAAAACAGCCTATGTTTTGGATTGGCAAAACCAATCCAATTTTGAACCAATTTGAATTGCCTTATTTCCTAACACTTTAACCTTAAGAATAATTTTGTTTCTATAGGTAATGTTATATAGATATCCCAAGATGTTTATGTATAAAAAAAAATTAGCTGCCCAATCTGGTGCTAATTCTGAGATGTACACATTTATAATTGTCATTTCTATACAGGTGTTTCATCTGATATTTAGATATATTTTTATTTACAAGCTTTTTATCTCTGAAGCCTATGTCATAAAAAAACTAATATTTTCTAATTCTATATAAAAATAGCAAAGCTAGGGGTATACTGATACCATCCTGTGAAGGTCGATCCGATATGATATCTGAATTTGTAATCTGTAAACATACTAATCTTTTTAATTTAATGCATTACATCTACTCATCTCATATACCTTTTTAATAGCATAACATCTATAATTTAACTATAACATTAACATAAGTCATTTAAATATATTAATACTAATGATCAGTTATAGTTTATATTCATATGAATCTAGAGGATATAAAATATTTTTTTATTGGTTGTGATAATAGAGTTATTTGTATAAACGCGTTAAATCTGTTTTCGTAATAAAGTAATAAACAAAAAAAAATAACGAAATTAAGATGCCATTTTATCGGATCGGATAATTTTTAAAATATTGGCCGATGAACGATATTTTAAAAAAGGCGAAATGTTGCCCCGGATAAAAAATATGGGTACATCCGAGAATGTAAACTATAGGCAAAAAAAGAAACCTGTTTCTTTTGGGCACGACAACATTTGACGCATTACCACATGTTTAAAAGTGCACTTTGTGTTTGTTATTTAGTTACCCAAAAGTTATGGATCTCATTTAAAATGTTCCGTTCCTCGTTGGGAATAATATAAATTCGATTTCTTTAATTACATTTGCAAAATTGAGTTTTATCATTTTATTAAAAAATTATATATATATATGTGTTTAGCGTCAATGTGTTAATTTTTTTTTTAACTTTAAATCATTTTTTTGAGCGCGTTTTTATAAATTTTAAAAAATTTCTTATTTTACTGAAAATGTATGCCCTTCATGTTTGGAATACCTACACTACGAATTTCAGACAACTTTTCCGTGAATTTGTAAACTCCTTATAATTTATATCAGAACTTTTCATATATTTTTTTAATTTAAATTATATATAACTTAAAGGTTAACAGAAAAATTGTCTACAATTCATGATAGGCATTCTAAACATGACACAATATACTTCCGGTAAAATTCGAACTTAAATAAGACGCACTCAAAAAAATGGTTTAAAAGCTATAAAAATAACACATTGACATCAATATATATACATTTCATACAATCATAAAATGAAGCAAAAAATGGATGTTATATTAAAAATATCGGGTTTCGATCTGATACTTATCATTGGCACAGTTCTACCAAAAAAAACCGGAGTCAGCAAGGCATAGCTTTGAATTTGCTGAACCACTATGACATATACGCCTAAAACTCTTTTTTAAAAATTATTTTTATTTATTTACCCTGTTAAAGGTTTTCATAACCCGCCTACCAACCCAAATAACTCGGACCATCTTGATAACGCTCAGTCTTTATTGCCCACCGATCCTGCAGAATTACTGAAGCTTAAAATCCAATACGGTCCTGGCGGAAAATCGTATTACGAAACCTTGATTCAGCCCACGGATAACCTGAACACTGTTGCGTCCAAATTAGCCGCTCATGTCAGAATAAACCCGACGAAAATCAAGTTATTCTTTGACGGTGAACTACTGGAATTTGATTCCGGCTCAATTCAAGATCTCGGATTAGAAGATGGCGACGTTTTAGATGCCGTATTCTAGTTGGTAACCCTTCACTCGCGATAATTGTGGATGGGGCATAGTAGTTTATTAATTATTATTGAGCGCGGCTTATCTTCATACAATACTCAAAATACGAATAGAATATTGTGGCTTGCGGCCTAAATACAATATCTTTAATTTGACATATTAAATAATAAATATTATTCTTTTTTTTCTTCCAGAGTATACTTTTAATAATATAACGTATTTAATAAATTTTCAGCCGTCATTTAACCCATCACCTATGTTGAACAACATACAAAATAATTATTTAGGGTCATTCTGCGTTGCATCAATCATGATTTGATCAACTCTTTTCAATTTTTATGAAATTTTATGTACAAACCAAGACTCATATTTAGCAAAAAAAGTTCGTAGCTTGCTTTACTTTTAGAGATATCAGAAGTAAAAGCATGGAAAATTGCCTTCTTTATTTTCCGGGCTTTTTCACATTTAATAAATGAGTGATTAAATACACGCGTGTAAATAACAAATTTAGTCTTAAATGAGTTACTATAATACTTACTATTTTTAAGAGATAAATTTTAAAAAAAAATTTTTGGCCTCTTTTACCGAGAACATAATAAAATTTGAAGCAAACATTACTACAAAGTATTCAAGCATTCTGCATGAAAACAAAAGATGAGATTTTAATGACATAGAAATCGACATAAGTTCTAAGATCTAAAAATTACTTTCCTAGAGAATATTTTTGGTTTATTTAAGATTAATTAAGTTTGCCAATAAAAAAAAAGGAGCCAATAAACTCCATTGTTTAAAAAAAATCGTCCACCTATGCATGCTTTTAGATTACATTACCTTCTCATTAGCCTTAAAAAATGCGCGTGATGCTCGCTTATCTTATTGGTTGTTTATTCTTGGTTGATATATACATTTTTTTAAATTACTAATAAAAAATATAAATCGTTATGTCCATCTTACCCCGAACTATTTCTAACTCGTCACTAAGGGATTTGTCAATAAAAATAAATTTATCTATATTTTTAATAAAGTTCTATTTACTAAATTTCATTAAACAGTATTTCCTAGATTTTAAAAAAAATTAATTTGATTTATTTTAATTTACATTGTTTCAATTTTTGACAATGTAGAAAATATGTTTAAATATATAATTCTAATCGCAATGTTGTGAGAAATTATTAATTATTCGAGAGTGATTTTAAAATAACTCGCGAAAAACGGGAAAATATAAGTGGAAGACTTGTAGCCAGGGATCCAAACCGAACCTGAACCATTAAACCTCTAAAAACCGGTATTTTTTATCGAACCTAAACCGCTAAAAAATTCTGGCCGAATCTGAACCGAACCGCTAAAATGCCTCTGAACCGGGTCGACCCTCATGATTTTATGCTTATAAAATAATATGTAAGTTATTATTAGTATATTGAAAAAATTTCAATTATTCGAATTATTTTAAAATCATCAATCACGTTTGATTGATAAGTGTCGGTCATAATTTTTGTAAACTTTAGTAAATTGTCATTTAACAACATTTTCCTCTAAGCTTATAAATTATAATGCTTAGAGAAAAATTAAATCCAAAATATTATTATAAATCACATATCATATTGGCAGTGCTGGCTACCCAAGTTAGTGTGGACAGTGGAAAGATGTTTTTCAACAATTAAATTTATACTATCTTCTTATAGATTTGATTTTAGTGGGACGAATTTTGAAAATATATTAATTGTGTGGCTTAATAAAAAAAATTTAAGTAAAAAAAAAGTAAAATATTGTTCATATTAAAATTAATCATTGATATTTATTTTTATATTTATAAATTAAATATTATTTTATGTGCAATTAATAAAAATGTAGGTTTTATACATGTATTTTTTAAATTAATGATAAAATAAAAAAATATTTCCTCTATACATAATTCGGTAGGTTTGAATACAAAAGTGTTCAAAAACCGGTTTTTAGAAGTTCGAACCGAACCGATATTTTATTTTTTTACGAACCGAACCTGAACCTTAAACCGTTATTTTTATCCGAATCTGAACCCGAACCGATATTCGTTTCGGTTTTAATCCCTGCTTGTAGCCATGAGTGAGAAAAACGGCTGTTTTTTAATGGATAAATGTCCTAACCCTATACAAAGTCATAGAACCTTATAATAATCAAGGAGCGATATATTTTATTTTATATATAACTATATACACATCTATATATATTTATGTTATACTATATTATAACTTAATTTTATACTATTTTCGGTAAATAATTTATAAATTAATTCGTTAAATATTATTTTTTTTTAAAAAATGTCTAGAATTATTTAATCGCGCAATATTCTGCCACAATAAGGACTAAATTTCTCCAAGTATAATGGATGTGCAAAATGGCAGAATTTTTTGTTCTAAAATATTTCATCAAATAACGGTCGCCATTGTTTTCCCTATTTCCCGAATCTCGGCTAAGAGTATTAGGGTTTGTTGAATATTGACCTTTTTTGTGGGTGGTGAGATTATCTGAATATTTACTATTTTTCAAAAATATCGATACATAAAACGCCCAATTATATTGAAAGAGCCAAAGTTTGATTTTAAAAAAATGAGATGGGGCTAATACTTTTAAGAATGGCGGTTTAGACCTTTATTTTTATTTGTCAGAAAAACACGAGCACCCAAAACTTATATTTACATTATAACACTTATTGCGTACTCGGTCGTTATTTCGGGTTTGTTGGTATTTTCCCCGGATACCGTATTCGATAAATTTTCGTCACCGGACGGCGCGTATAGGGAAGAACTCTCTTCGCATTCCGACAATCCCTTGTAATCCCAAAAGGCTAAATCGCAATCGGACCCGCCTTTTTATTTTATAAATTAAGGGCAGAGAAATCAACTTGAGGTTTAAGAAAATAAATACTATATTTATATACTTAAAATATGATTTTAGGTTTATTATAAATATATAAGAGGTTATTCAAAAATTATGACATTTTAAACGTATTTTATCAATTAGGTATCAAAAATTAGTCTATAACTTACTAGAAAGACGAATTTTCTATTATTTATATCCAGAGTTGGGCAGTACCGCGAATACTTGTATCTAAGATACAAGATCCTTTTGTATCTTGTACTCAGTATCTTATTGACATTTTTAATAAGATACTAGTATCTGTATCTAAGATCCTTTATTTTGAAAAGAATCTTGTATCTTTTTCATTTTCTTTAAAAAGATACAGATTCTTTTTAATATTCATGTTTAAAACATTTACATATCACACAATGTAACTTTATTTTCTTCGTATTATTTTCTTTATTTTTTCCTGCTATGTTTTAAATATATTGATAACCAAAATTAGTTGGAATTTACAGATCACAAAGATAGATAGATTAAAAATAGCACCAAAACTAAATAAGTAAAGGTTATATTTTATATGTAATATTTTTTGATTTGTAGAATGTTTAATATTTATAGTAGTGAAGATGAAATTATTGAGATAGGTTCTCCTGAGTCAAATCTGAATCTTGAAATTCTAGATGGAAAATTTTATATAGTAATTCATGTGAAAAAGG
Source organism: Gordionus sp. m RMFG-2023 (assembly GCF_954871325.1). Lineage (NCBI taxonomy): Eukaryota > Metazoa > Nematomorpha > Gordioida > Chordodea > Parachordodidae > Gordionus > Gordionus sp. m RMFG-2023. The sequence goes on along the minus strand of NC_088777.1, from coordinate 3,724,733 downwards.
ACAGGGTGCAAGCCGAATATCAAAATTACAAAAGTAAAAAAGTTATTAAAGATTGAACATACTCCTCACAAACTTTGTTAAACATATTAAAGTATAATATACATTTTTATTTTATAATTATTAACATAATAATACCTATAATACTTAAGTCCTTCTTAGATAATTGTTATTAAAATTTTTTATAGAAGATAGTTGATTATCAAATTAAAATCATTTTGGATATATATTTTTTAGGGGTGTACCGATACTACTTTAGATGATCCGATCAGATATTCCCGATATTAAATTGATATCGGCCGATTACCGATTCGATATCATATCTAATTTTGTATTCTGTAAAGATAACAATTTTTTAATTTTTAATATACTTTTTATTAGTATAACATCTATTATTTAACTATACCATAACTTATGTCATATAAATATATTTATAATGATGAGTTATAGTTTATATTCAATTCAATTACAATTCTAAAAGTATATAAAATATTTTTATTGTTAAATCACTTTTATATAATATAATAACATTAATCTTAATATAGGTAAGATTTCTTTTTAGAAATACCAATATTTCCGATTTATCAGAGGTCAGCTTGCGGCTATAGTAACTGTCAATATCACCAGCTTCACTAAAAACAGATTCTGTAGTGATTATCGCACACTTTTATAAACAGAATGCGCAAAAAAATAAGAATATGATAGAATGTTTATTAATTAATTATTATTACTAAAAAAATATACATAAAAATGGATTTCGATTTTATTTATAAAAATAAATGATTTTAGATATAACTATTTTTTTTTCATTTATAACATTTTATTTTTGTTAAAGAAGCCATTTTTATATCGGATCAAATTTTATAATATTGACCTATAACCGATATTTTAAAATGGGTGAAATATCGGCCCTATCGGCACATCCCTAATATATTTTATATTTAATTATTTTAGCAAGTTCTTATTAAAGGAAATATTTAAGCTACAATTGATATATAATATTAGATAATTTTAAAAGGCTCTTAATAAAATAATTATAATAAGGTAGAATTTAATTTTATTAGTTACTTTTATTTATTTATGATATTAAATAAAATTACATTACAGTATTTATTTACGAAATTTAATTAATTTAAAATGCATTAAAGAAAATTGCTATGTAATTAACAATTAAATAATATAATGTTGTACATTATTTTCATATTTTTTATATATAATTAATAATTTTGCTAGAAATATATAAAAAAAATATGAAAAAAAATTTAAATGATATTTATATACTATATATGATATTACAAATGCAAGAATTAACAAGTCATATTAGAAAATAAAACTAATTTAAAAAATACATAAATATCACAAGCAAGTATTGTATATTTTTTTTAGAGATGCCATTTATCCATAACTCCGAATATATGCTATATTTAAAACAACACAGAAAATAACCTGCAAATTCTAATAAATCATTTGATTTAATTTTTTTTCTTATTTGCACATTGTTAACCCCATTAAATATACTACTTTCCCTTCCCTGTTTAAGCTATTAATGGGCAAAAATTAATATTATTAATCCCTGGTTATTATAATTAATTCATCAATAAATTTTTTATTAATTATTGCAAATATTCATTCTTATATGTGTATGCTATGTTCTTCCCAAATAAATAATAAAAATGTATTTTATAAACTATTCTAATTTAAAAGTATCTTGTATTTAAGATACCCTAATTTAGTAAAAGATACAAGTATTTATCTTGTATCTTTTTGATATTTTGAAAAAGATACTAGTATCTGTATCTAAGATTCATTTTTTTTAAAAAAGAATCTGTATCTAGATTTTTTTTTCGGAGGACCTGCCCAACTCTGTTTATATCTATAAAATTGTTTTAGGCATCATTAATTTAAAGCATCCGTTTCTTATACAAAAAGATAACTAATAAAACATCAATTTACCGGATGTCAAGCAGACCCCATCCTTATCGAAATTCAAGGTGTAAACCGGGGCAGTATGGTGATTTAATTGGATAATCAGATGACCTTGAATCAAATCCCACACCAATATTTGACCGTCGGAACCTAAAAAAAGGGGAAATAAATTATTTTATTTTTTGAGTTAAATATTTTACTCGCAACCGAAACTATAAAAGGATGAATATAAAAAATTCCTGAATTTGATCTTATTCTGCTACCACTTGGCTATCATAAAATTTCCACTGCTGAAAGTATTCAACGAGAGGCTCCTTTCGAATTAACTTCTCTCTATCTCGACCTCAACTTCATCATTATCATTGTGGGATTAAAGCCGATTACAAACTCTCCAAATGTAACAATATGTTTCATTTAGTAATGTATACTGCAATCTACTAAAAAAAGTTGAGACCTATAATCATAATGTAAATAATACAGAAGTAAATCAATCAATATCAGACGGCTGGGCTGAAAATCCTTTTTTAAAAAAAATCTGAGTTGGGTTGCGCAAATGGTACCTCTGCAGGTCCTGATCAATTTATATATAACGCCGCCTATGAAATTTCATAACTTTACTTCTAATCGTTACAATTAAGGTTAATGATGCTTACAACCAAGTCAACGTATAACAATTTTCTAAATGCCAACCAAAATTTATTAAAATGTAATAAGACCTTAATATATTATAAGGGAATCACGTGGTCGAGTCCAGTCTCCTATATATCATCCCCCAAGGACGGAATTACCAAATTAAATTAAGAAAAAAAACATGATCATTGCCGGGATTCGAACCCATGACCATCGGATTGGTAAGCCACGCTTTTGTCTACTAAGCCACAGAGGCTTTTCAAAACCACTATTTATCAAATATATATTATAAATATATTTGGTAGTGCCTATCTAAATGAAAATAAACAAAATACAAATTTGATAGGTAATACCTTAAGGTAGTAAGCATCATTAACTTACCATTAGCTATATATTAAGCTGCACTGAAGACCATTTCTCTTTTGCCAACAAGGGTTCAAGATATCTAAATGCAATATCTCTTAAAACATTGGTGACGCTTAATGACCAAGGATCCCGTTTTGTCGTTACGAATATAGGCCTGAATATTAATTTCAATTTATGTACAAGTGCGAAAGATGTCAAAAATTGATTGTCCGGGCGTAAGAGAATTTATAAGAATATTAAAACGTTTTTTTGTAAATTAAAAAGTAGTAGTAAGTAAGCAAGAAAGAATTCCTTTGTGTTATTAAGGTTCATAGGGGTTTTTTTTTGAAAAAATTGAACAACTCTCAAACTATCGATAGGAGAACACAGATGAACGAATTTCTATTGTAATTGTTTTGGTTGGTCGATTGTAAATAATAGCATATTCATTTTTTGCTATTATTTAATTTCGGACCAATTAAAGCATCTTTTGCGTTTTCAATGCTGCTTTTACTATCTCTTCAAACAGTCGCTCACGTCGTCAGAGTGTTTGAGATCAAGCTTTAAAGTTAAATTTAACCTCTTTAATGTAGTCTATGTCGAGACAGAAAAGAAAATATCCAAAGGATTTCTCATGCTAAAAACCACTTAGCGAGTGATAATTTGTAATATCTAAATGGTGGCAGGGAAAGTGTAATATTATATATATGCATATCTGAATATTCCTTGTAATATTGGTCCCGATTATGAATATTTTCAAAATTTCTTTATTTATTTCTTCTTAAGTTTTACTCAATGACATATAATTATACCTAGACTGACGAAGCATTCATTAAAAAAAAGTATACATCAATGAAAAACAGCTAGAGACGCCATTTTGATTACCCATATCATTATTAAAATTTTTTGACGAGAGGCCAATTTATTCCTATGTATGACGCAAACTTTATTGAGGAATTGCCTGATCATCGAGATGATAAGGAAGCAAGTTATCGGTTTAACAGTAATTTTTAACATGAGAATAATTGCTATATGATATACCAAAATGGCGGGTCCAGCTGATTTGCATTTCAAAGACGCTTTTAAATGCATTATTATAATACATCGTCAATCTTATGTCACTGTTTTTATTTATAGATAAACTTCGTATTTATTCATTTATTTAAAAAAAATATATATCCTTCAAATGTCCTTTATTTACTTGCTGATATCAAATGCCTCCCATTTGTAGAATATACCAGGGCTGTTATAGGCGTCTAATAAAAATAAAAAAAATTAAAATGAGAAGAAATTTTTAAAAATAATTATATTATATATGTCCGGCTTCCACTTAATCCCTTCGTTCCAGATATTTTTCCAAAATATTATTTACCAAGTAAAAAAATTTTGTGTCCTTTATTATATTGAATCTTCAATAAATAGTTTACATATAATATATATTGTTAGCATCAATGTGTTTTTTTCGGTAATGTATTATAGTTTTCAACTTTTAAAACAGATGAGAAAATACATATCGAAATTGACACTGTAAACTCTACCTACCGAGAAGGGTTTAACTCTGTTGGCGGCTTCTCTGAAATCCCTATTTCCCAACCTCATAGTATGTTTATCATTCTTTTCTATTTTTAAAAAGGAAAGCTATAAAATTATTATTTTTTTTTAAATTTAAAATTTTGAGTTTAGCTGAAATGTATTCCAGCATGTTTAGAATACCTAAATTATGAATTGCAGATAATTTCACCGATAACTTTTGAGTAATTTATAATTTATAAGAAAAATTAAAAATTATAATTAAGTTCAAAAGTTCATGAAAAAAATTATCTGAAATTTATAGGGTATAGGTATATTCCAAACACGACGGCATACATTTCCGGCAAAATCAGATTTTTAAATTTTTAAAAACGCGCTCAAAAAATGATTTAAACATAACACATTTGCCTGGAAGAAAAAAAAACACATTAATTTTTAAGTTTCATTTCCAGTAAATCTAAATCGATTCAGAAATTATAAAAAAATAATAATGATATAACAAATTTTAAAACTTTATAATAAAATATAAATGCGCCAACTATATCTCCAAGGCGATATAAGGATATATCTTAACAACGATAAAACTATATTATATTAGTGAATTAAGAATGTTTTCTACTCTGAATTTCAAGATGTCAGATAGCCGATGGTATATGGCTTCTTTCGCTTTCATTTTGTCCTTTTTTTAAAAAACTCTTTGCGGCCAAATATGACTCAAAATTAAATATTTTGCTTTTAATTTCTTCTTTCTATAGTCTAACAACATTTCTTCTTATTCACGACCAACTTATTTCGCGCCGATTTGGAAAAATATTTAGCGCATTTTTTTATATAAAATTAAATTATACAAGTAGCATGTTAGGTCCAAGTAAAAATTGCCTAATTTAGGCATTTTTAAGTAGTGTTGTTAAACGGCTTGTTTTGAGCCGATTTTAAAAAACAGCTGACTCAATATTTGATCCAGAAAGTTAATACGCATGCCTGAAAATTTTGCTCATAGAAGGAACAAAGGTCTAGGCATACATTAACGAAATCTCTATGCTTAAGCAATATATTTCTGGCTAAAATATTGAAGTTAGCCGTTTTAAAAAATCGAATCAAAATGACCCGTTTAACAACACTATTTCTAAGGAAACCAAATTTTTTTTGCTCAAATTTAACATGCATACATACTTAATTAGGAAAAAAAAATTAATAAATAGGATATATGATTGAGATCAAAAATTTTTTTGGGATATTACTTACCCCAGAATTTAGAAAAATTTACTTTGTGTCCTGAAAACATTCTAACACAATGGCCAGTCAAGATGTCCCACATCCTAACCGTTCTGTCAGTCGATCCAGAAGCTAGATAATTTGAGTTTGGGTGAAAGGCTAACACCTGTATAGGATAAATAATAAAATATTTCAGGCCGTGCCCTAATAATATTGGAAAAAAATCTCAAAATTTATAAAATTTTTCGCAAATTTAATAAAATTATGAAACATGTCCGAAATTTTCCATTAATTTTTTTTTTTAAATGTTTTGTAAAAAATTAAAATAAAGAAAAAAAACAACCAAATAAAACAAAAAAAACTAGAATAAAATATGAAAAATAACACTGCCACCAAATACTTTAATATTATCTAACTAGTTCATATTTATTACACAAATTTATGAATTTTAAAAGCATAATTTTTATTAGAATTTATTTAATTTCTATTTTTTTAAAAAAAATAATTTTTTTTTTGTAAATGACAAAAAATGATTTAAGAACGCTTATTTAATATTTAAATTAAAAAAGAGCCTATGTTATCAAAATTAATAAATTTACTTATTTAATTTATATTTTTGATATTTTAGCAGCCTTAAATGAGGTGGGGGGGGGGGGGAAGCAATAAAAGATTAATGAAAAGGGGAGAGAGGCACTAAGCAAATGAGAGGAGAAATAAAAAATTTTCTACTATTTATAAAAGGATCTCTAACTAATACTTAAAAAGAAGGCCAATGTCGAACCGTAATATGGGGACCTAAAAGAACCCAAAGGCCAGCTAATGAGTTAGTAGCCACCTATATTAATGAGTAATGACTCTAAGAGAATGATTGGAGGGGGGGGGGCAATTTTATATTATCACATCGATATCGGAATGATGACCCACGAATATTCTGAGCGGTTGATGTTGATCCATGGCCCAAAGTCGGATACTTTTGTCCGCACCGCAAGACGCGAAATAATGACCGTAAGGGCTTTATATATTTTTTTTACGAGTCGGATATATATATATTTTTAAAAAATGCAGATAAAAAGTGTTACTTTTTTTGTTAGCTTTTCCTTACTTTTTTGTTAGTTTTAATCCATTTTTGATAAAATGTCCAACAAATGAAAAGTAAAAATTTATTTGGTCTAATTCGAAAAAAAATTTTTTTTTTATTAAAATAACACGGGGAATTATTTTTTAAAAAGATACGAGATATTATAAGATTAAAGAAAAAAAATTCTATGAAAACTGCATAGAACCCATGTGGATTAATAAAAAAAAATTTAATCTATTAAATTTCTAGGCCAATATTCTGGCGCAGATATAAGTATTCCTTAGGATTGCCATATAGCACTGAAAGTTATTTGTGAGGGCCCCATATCCAAAATTGCCAAGTGTCGTGGTAAATAAAAGAACCCGGTGGACATTGTTTTGGAACGAGTATTAATTTCTTTTGCCGTTTTCAGTTAAAGAAATTGAATTTTAAAAAGTAACCAGTGAAGGTCACCCAAAACAGGTTCAGACCTACCCCATATTTTGAATTTTTTATTCTTCAAAAAAGTGGTCCACTGCATTTAGATCCATCCAGAAAATCAAATGAAATCTATACTAGTTATTTTTTTATATAGGTCTAGATCATTATTGTGCGGGCTTTGAAGCGGTCCGAACCGGTTCTATTTGAACTTCGTAAAATAAAACATAACGATGGAATTAGAGACAAATCTGTAAGTTATTAATAATTTATTTTTTCCGAGTTAGAAAAAAGTTTGAATTTAAAAATAAGAATTTTTTTTGTTAAAAAATAAAAAGGGGAAATATTATATAAGAGCTAGAGGTATACGAAATTTTTATGTGATCCTCTTTCACTGACCATTTGAATAAATCATGTTTCCGGAAATATTTTCATGTTTATTTTTTGATTATCGTTCATAGTTTTAAATCTTGTGGCCTTACTCCCCGATCACTCTTTAGAAAAATAGTAAATTCTGTTGAATGCAATGGGACACGGATAGTTTATATAGGGTTAACAATAAACCTTTGATAGACTTGAGAAAAAACATTTTTTAAAGTTCTAGTACGTTTTCTTGGCGGGTTAACTAACCCTATTCATAGAAATCCGTATCGGATCGGTTCAAAGATCTTCGCCCTATTTGGGGTCCGAGACCATTTCGGGTACAGCTTCGTATGTCGCAGATATGTGAGCGACAGGGACTAACGCTACTTTACAACATTTTATTAAATTTTGTTATTAGAATACCCGAATTTGACATCCCACACCGGAAGCATGTGCCCTTTGTAGCATATAATGTCCTTGTAAACCAAGAGACTCCAGAGCTTAACTTGTAAAAAAAATAATTAAAATGTTTGTCATTTTTATATATTATCCAACTGTAATTAGATATCAAGAAAAGTTTTAAACAAAAATATAAGAAGGTATTACTTGATATTAAAATGTTATATGTTAAAAATATTACGAAAAAGGGTGAAATTAAGAAGAAAAAAACTTGTTCCATCTTGCGAAGATGACAAAATGTATAATTTATCGTGACTTATGCTCAAGGCGGTGATAGCTTCAGTGTGCCCCGTCAGTAACTTGATATCGCTCACATTTTTCTCGTCCATGATTTTGTGTAAAACATCGTCTATATATGTGTACAATATAGTTTGTTTTTTAAAGGTTTGTATTATGTTATTTCTTTTTCTTACATTTAAAAACTCATCCCACGCGCCTTTCTTACCCCACAAGGAAAATGAGTATTTGATGTTCTATTTTTTTATTTTACCATCGCTAGCGTCCAATTTCCCAAGCTCGCTCGGTTGTTTCATGGTTTTGAGCTTTTGAGGAGTCAAAGAATACACCTTGATATTCCCGTCCCCGTAACCTATGGCCAAAATCGAAGAATCTTCGCTTATCACGGCGCTCGTCACACTATGTTAGGTATAGAAAATATTCTTTAATTAATTTGTGTGTTCCACTAATAAGGAGGTATAATGTATAATTTTTTTCCACTGTACCCCCTTTCATCCTTTTCAAATGAAAGAGGGAAGGGGGGGACCCTAAAGAGATGCACCTTGATGGAATTAGGAGAATCAATACCTAGAGGTAGGCCCAAGATGAGTAGACAAATGTGATAGCGGAGGATATGAGAAACATGAATCTTACAAATATTGACACTAAGGACCGTCATAAATGTATAAGAAAAATCAGAGAAAAAACTGGCCTGCCTACCTGGGTAAACCTACAATCACTATAAAATTGAGAAGATTTTTTTAAAAAAACCTATATTTGGCGTTCAAAATGGTGTAACAGCATACTGAGGGCAGAGTTGTCGGGGTAATTTTGAACCTTTTGAGAGATTCTTGTGCCATCAATATCTTCAGCATTTTATCGGATTCTTTCCTAGTGGGTGAAATAAATATAAACATGTATATAGATAATATGTAACATAAAACATGTTGGCTGAATTATCTTTCTCTTTTTATTATTTTTTTAGTTTCCATTCTTTCCTTTCTCTCTTTTCCTCTATATCAATAAAAGGTATATAAAAAAATTATTGCACGTTTACAATTCTGGCAAGGGTATCCGGTTAAAAGGAGGACCTAGTGGATCGGTTTTGCTTTTTTTCAACAAAAAACTTTCCTTTTTCGTTTTCTTTTTCTATAAAATTTTTTTTAATAAATACTTAATTTTAGAGTGTAGTATGTATTATTTTCATTTCATTTCTTCATTCTTATTTTTTTTAAATAGATTACATGTTCTAAGATAAACCTAAAGTTCCTTGAACTGAGTTGAGAAGGATGGGAAAATTATAAAGCAAAAAATATAATCTCAAGTTTCTAAAAGAGGCACGAGAGAAGGATTACTCTCTCATAAACCTCTACTAATTGGGTGTTAGCAATTTCATACAGATAGAAAGAAAGAAAGAAAGAAAGAAAGAAAGAAAGAAAGAAAGAAAGAAAGAAAGAAAGAAAGAAAGAAAGAAAGAAAGAAAGAAAGAAAGAAAGAAAAGAAAAGAAATATTTATTTTCACAAGAACCTTCTTCTTTTATTTTTTTTTTTTAAATTTCGGGAAATCAAAATTTTGTAGCATTTTTAAGAGTATAAAATATGTAACAATAATTTTAATATTAATCAAATTAAATACAAAAATTCTTTGTTAACACAAGTTTTACGAATCCGTTGGTTATAGATACACGCCATCGTCATTACACTACCCAAATCATTTAATCCACGCTCTATAAACCAATAACATTTAATGATACCTAAACTGACGCTGCATTCATTAAAAGTATACATCAATGAAAAACAGCTGGGGACGCCATTTTGTTGCCCATATTATTATTATTAAAAAATTTTAAACGAGAGGGATAATTATTTCTGTCTGACGCAAACTTTATTAAAAAATTGCATGATCATCCAGAAAATAAGAAAGCAAATTTATTTAACATGAGAATAATTACAGTCTAGGTATTATCAATTTCAATATAAGGTATAATAATTTAAATTTTCATTATAATAAATTTTAATATATTTAAAAATGTTTGAAAAATATATAATAATACTATTAAAAAAAAGAACGGAGATGGTGTGACGCAGGGAAACAAAAATGAAAAAGGGACGTAAGCGTTGTCTATGATAGCTCTTTGGCTAGAAGGCTACCATTGAAACTGATATAATTAGCTTTGTGAATCGCTATGGATAATCGTTGACGAAGAAAAAAACCCTCTCGTGGTTCTTCTGAGAGTTTGCTGATTTGTGATCCTAAGTTTTTGAAAAATGCTAAGGCGAGTTTGCCGAAGGTGCCAAGAGTGGTTGATATGATTGGGATGAAGCAATGATCGTTTATTATTTCTGTGTATTTAGAAATTTTAAATTGTTCCTTCTGGTCAAGGATGTTGATGGCGTGGTTGGATGGGGCCAAGGGGTCAATACAGGAATAGTCCCATACCAAAAGTTGGCCTCTCCTCCATGGGATTTGAGAGATCCCATCAGGACGTTTACCGTCAGATCTAAAAAGACCCTGTGGTTCTAACGTGGAAGGAATTTGGGCGGATTTCAGAGCATGTTGGATGATTGTATTACATTGCTTGTGTCTGATGAATCGTCCATTGCAGGAGCGACAATGTAAACTATGTCTACCCTTCGAGTCAACTGCGAGTTGCACCCTGAGCAGATGTGAGGGTGAGTGATGGAACAATTTAGACGAATGCCGATGGCATGGGTAAATTCATTGTTGGATAGTTGAAGCTGAAGATTGGTAGATGGGATGGCTGCAAGAAACTCATGTCCCGTACCATTGAGCAAGGAAGAGAATAGGGTGCGGTCGGTAGATTGCATGCTAGATAAGAGAGTTTCAACGCAGCGAGCAACCACTGGTGCATCCCAGTCTTTCTGTTTATGGGTTGTGGGGGGGATGAGAATCAGCATTGATCCTTGTTTTCCAAATATCCATAGCCACGATTAAGGAAAGGTCTTCTTTAGAATTATGGGCGGTGGTTATTGGCTTTGTCAAGAGACTACTTGATATGAAAGTAGTTGTTGCTAAGTCAAGTGGAGATCTGATGCCGAGACCACCAAATTTGGTTGGAAGAGTTGCTTGGGCCCAAGCGGTTTCGTTGAATCTGATATTTACTATTTTTTCGGTTAAGTCCTTTATTCCTTTTTCGTAAGTTTGGAGAGGAATAGGTTGCTATAAAACGAATCATGTTAATAAAGTTATTTTTTTGTTTGGGTTTCAGAGGCCTAAGAGCCCTAAAAAAGTAATTTTTTAAGCTGCCCGAGCCTGACCTGAACACAAATCTTCTGTTCCAGCCAGAACCGAAATCGAAGATGAACATTATTTTGGAATTTGTATAATATCTTGAGGAAAATCTATGAGTATTATTATTCACATATTGCCTGCCATCTTAAATAAAAGTACATTTAACCGCCAATAGGAGTTGCGAAACCGAGTACAACAGTTTATTTATTTTGTATAAGTTGTGATTGCCGTTTAAATGTGGAGAACTGTCAGTCAATCATTTATTATTAGTTTTTGTTTTATATCCTTATATATATATATATCTTTAGCATAGATTACGAGCAACTTTACTGTTTTGATCATAGATTACAAACAATTATTGTTATATAGATAATAAATTATAAAAAACATTATTGACGTTGAATATTGATTACAATTACAAACTACATTATTGACATCGAATATAGGTCAAAACAGTATAATATATGTTAGCGGCAATGTGCCATCTTTTTCAACTTTAAATCATAATTTTAGAGCTTTTTTTTTAAAAAATTTAAAGATCGGATTCAACGCGAAATGTATTCTAGCATGTTTTACCTATTTTCTTATGAATGATAGAGATTTTTGCCTTTAATCTTTGTGTCATTTATAATTTATATAATAAAATCTATCGAAAAAACGAATATAAATTATAATAAGTTTAAAGGTTCGTGGCGAAATTGCCTGATATTTATAGAGTAGGCATTCCGATTGAATACATTTTCGGTAAAATCAGATTTTTAAATTTTTTAAAAAAAACCTAGCTCAAAAAATGATTTAAACTTGACAAAATAACACATTGCCGGAAAAAAACAATATTACCCCTTAACACATATAATGATTGTGATAAACATGCTTTCGGTAAATTTAGTTTTTTATCAATATTATAATTTTGTCATTATCTTTTTTTTATATTTTTATGTTGGGTTATAAAAGCCCTGAAAAAGAAGAGATTATTATTATTATTATATATATATTTTTTTAAATTATATTCTTCCAGTTAATTACAATGAAGAAAATTATATTCAAAAAGTGGTAAGAAAAAAAATAACTAAATTTAAGAACCAAGAAATTGAAAAAGAAAATAAAACTAAGAAATTAAGAAAATAATGAAGATATTAAAATAGACATATCAATAGAATAGAATCAGAATAATTATCATTTTTAACTGGTAACAAAATGCAATAGGAAAATCGATAATTCATAAAAATGGAAATTACGTAAATGAATGAATGGCACGTGGTAAGATTAAAAAATAACATGCGATTCTGATTGACATTTTGCTGAGACAAAATGAATAATTAAACAATATTTCTTATATTTACTGGTCGGCCAATGAAATTTCAATGTCCAAGCCCGAGGCTAGGGTTAGACAACCTGTGCAAACCTATACCTGTAATCAAGAAGGTAATCGCCATGCTTATTTTAATATTTTATACTAGACAAACTCTTCTGGCAAATATAACTCAAAATTCATTTATTATAAAACCATCTGGTATACAAATCTATATATATACTGAATAAATAACAGAGTAGGTCATATTTTTATCGCGGAATTTATTTTCGAGAAAACGCTTGGGTAATTAAAGTACTATATCGCGGCAAAATTTAAAATATCAAAAAACCTTAAAATCGCCGGAATTGAGCGCATTGACCGCGGAGCTATCTTCCTCTTCGTTATTTTGACCAGGAGGTCCGAGGGAAACGACGACGTCGGATTCTTTTAGCAAGCCGCAATATATCTTGGTCTTGTTAACTGTATATTTATATATAAAGTTTCTAATCATAAAAAAATGATTAACCGCAAAATGGACGCATCCTTTTGAAGAGCCTATAATTTCGGCTAAAAACTCGGTAAAATGTAACGATTTATTAATAACTAAACCGGAAGCAAATTCATAGTTTTAAGTGTTAAATGTAAAACGGATAGAATTTTTATTTTGATGGACATATTGTTACTCAATATTATATAAAACGATTCATAAAACGTGATTCATTAATACCACCCCCCCCCCACCCCAAAAAACCCAACCATTAACATCGATGTTTTAATTTTTTAACTCAAATTTAGTCGGTTTTAAAATAAAATATTTAGGAATGTTCAAATAAAAGAAAATAAAATATCGAAAAAATGCCCCCTTTTTTCATAACACTAAGCGGGGGCTAGCGACCAATCCTGACGAATTTTTGTATCTTGTATCTCGTAATTATAAATATAAATAAACCGTGTCTCCTGGATTCGCCTTCCAATGCGCCAATGACTCTTTTGATTTGTTTCGCACTGCGGGGTGGTTCATCGGCAACTAATTTTAAAAAAATAATTAAGATTGCTTATATAGTTCCTGTTTTCTCTTTCTTTCTTTTTCTTATCTTCCTTCCTTTTCTAAATCTCTTCTCTTCTTTTTAAATTAGAAAACGGAGATTGAAAGGATTATCCTTAACACGTGGCCTCCTTGTGTTCAAACCACTATACTGCAAATAATATCAAATACTTTCAATGTCCAAGAAGGTATCCATCTTATTGATGATGTCGTGTAAATTGTTCTTGGTCAAGTGGTATTTGAGGTAGGCCAGCGTTTCCCTCGAGAAACGCAGAGAGTATTTGTTAAATCTGTTAGTTTTTTTTTAAAAAAAAAGATATACTTTCACTCTTTACATGCTTTGCTAACAATTCGGTTAATTTAAGCTTAAAAACCGGCATTACGCGATAAATAAAATTTTGTGGAAATTTGCAGAGGTTTAAGATCACCGATATACCGTTATAAATTTCGTAATCGTGACCGAACCGTTATAAAAAAAATTGAAAGAGAATAGAACCATTATAAACGCTTTGAACCGGGTTTCATAACGGGTTTCTTTGCGATGATTACCAAAATTTAAAATCGATACAAAATTAATCTGTGTGGTTTATTATTATATATTTATTTAAATTTGTTATTTCTTATAACCACTTTACCCTGGGCCACGGGGGAACAAATCCCTTATTTGGGATTATACAAGTAGCTCATCCTTCCCCGCTAAAATAGCAAACTTGCTTACTCAAGCAGAGAATTTTAAAAAATAAACAACAGAAGCCTCAGCAATTTTATATTCTCACCAATAGCTGCGTCTACCAACGGACAGTTCGCTTCTTTAACTATTAGCTTTTTTCTTAAAAAAAATAATTTAGCTCACAAAATCAAATCGCAAACATCCGAAACTAAGGGAATTCCTATTTCTCAGAGAGAACTTACAATTCAAAATTTTCGAATTTCAAATATTGTTCCATTTTAGGGAACGAATAAATAGTTTTTATAAATGATTTTAATATTTTTTTTATAAAAAAAATTAAAATAATAATAAATAATAAAAGAGAAAATTCAAAACTTATTTTTCTTTAATATTTAAAAGTGGTTTTAAAATATCTCTATCAAATTATTGGGGGGAGTGGGGGATGGGGGTGGAGGGGGTCAACAAAATAATATATAATATGAGAATTATTTTTTTTTAAATCTAATATTTAATAAAAACCGGATTGAGCCTAAGAAATATCCGTTTAAAAAATATCCGAAATACCGAAAACCGAGTTAAAACTACAAACTAAAAACTGGGATAGAATCGAACCGATATATCTACCGGTTTGACACTGTTCTTTATATTATTTATAATAAAAAACTTAGGAAAACACGTGATATTAACACATTATTTCACCATATTATGAAAGGAAAGATCAATAGATTTTAATGAGAACTCGATCAATATTTCATAAGAAATGGTGTACTGGAAGAGAGTGGGGTTCTGTAGGTTCTGAAAATTTCAAAATATTTTTATCGTTTGTGGAGAAAAATGAAAGATCCCAGTAACAGTAATTTGTTTGTATTATAAATGAACCTGAACCAATTCAAGAGATCGTTATTATCGGCATGAACTTTGGTCTTGAGTGCCACGAGTTGTTTCATGTCTTCCTGGTGGAGTTCGGTGTGAAATTGGGAAAATGTTGTAAAAAATCTTTGACCTATAAATTAAAGGATATCCAATTTAATTTAATTGATATAATATTATATATTTAAAGTTATGTAAGTCCGTTTATATTCTAATCGAAATCGATTTTACAATATTACCGAATTTACAAATAGCATCTGTCTAGCAATGATAAACATTTTTAAAATGCCGCGATTCAACTAAACAAAACCGCTTTTTTTTTGTTTATTATTTTAAAAAAAGTAAACAATATTCATTTTTTTTTAAATAGTTAGCTTCTGATATTCTATTTATCATACCCACCCCTAGGAATGAGCCCAAAAAAATGGTTCTTGCCAGATTCGAACCCAGAACTATCGGATTGAGATACAATTCTCAGCCGACTGGGCCACAGACGAATTTCGAAAATGACCAATTAAGTTTGATTAGGTTTTCTCGTCTCGATCGTATAGTAACAATGTTAAGTATTACTATATAAAAAAACATCCTTAGAATAATATTATTCACAAAAGATTGAAATGATATTACATTTTTAAAAAATTTAACCCCGGACCTATTCATACCCTAAATATAATACTTAGGCAACTTCCCCTTTTTTGGAGTTTTCTTCATATCAAAATTTTAAAAAAAAATCGATTTATAAAATAACGATGCGTACATAGCAAATTATTAAATAATACAAACTCATTTTAATATGCAATTATGGTAAGGGTGGAAATCTGGGGCTTGTTTGATGGTCTGGAATTTAAATGCAGAAATGTAAATGCAAATAATCTTTTTACTTTTGTAAAGTCATCTTTCAATCTGGTGCAATAAAATAAAGGGGGGGGGGGGGTGGAGATCATGCTATATTTTGGGTTACAGGTTTTATTTATAGCAAAGATGCTCCAGTAGAAATAATACAACGGTATTGGCAAGTGTTGGTATCCGATACATTAGATTTTTAACCATTACCAGTAACCAATACTCAAAAACATTTTTATTTATAATAAATGGAAAATAATAATATTGATGAATTCTTATTTTGTTTTTTGTTTAATTTTTCAATAAATATAAAAATACGTTGATATTTTTTATAAGCCCAATATCAGATTAATAATCCATGGTAGTGGCTTGGTTATCAGCCAAAAAGATGGTAGAGTTACTGAAGATCTTGCAAAAGCCCAAGGCCAGGCCAAGTAAATTCTCTAAAAAAAATTAAAACAGGTTGGGAATATTTTGCGGCTGAAAATTTAAGGGAAAGGGTTGGGCAATTTGTGCATAAAAGATTTTCGGGCTGGGCCAAATAATTTATATATAAAATATCAGACAGGGCTTCATAATTCCCTGATAAAAATTTTAATGGGGCCAGTGTGTGTTAAAATTTTGATAATTTTTTTTTTGAATATCAAGTTAATATTTTTATTTTTTATTAATACTATTTGAAAATAAATTTCACTATATGCATTCCATTGTATTTTAAGAGCTGTCTAACTAAAATACTAAATATAAATAATATAGTAAATTCACAAAAAAAATAAACTATTTATTTATGCCGTGATCTAATTACAAATGATACAAATATCAAACACAATTTATAAAACGATTGTTGTAGAAATAAAAAGCTATAAATGAGAGATATAAGATTCTTTAATCTTAGTTGATATTGGGGGAAAAAATAAATATAATATTGTTAATGTGATAAGCAGAAAATTTTATAAAAAATTTAATGGTCAGGGGGGGGGGGGCTACTTAAACATCTACGGGTTGGGCTGGGTAAATTTAAAAAAAAAATTAATATAAGTTGTGCCAAGCAGGGCAAATTTACAAAAATTATAACAGGCCAGGCCTGTGAAAAAATCTAATGTGAGGCCAGGCAATTTGTGCAAACATTCTTAATGGGCCTAGGTTGTAAGCAGGCTTTGCAGAACCCAATAGGTACAACTCTGATTTGTAGTAGGCAGTAGGCACTAATGAAGCAAAATCACTCCATTTTAACTGATTTTTAAAAATGGCCAACTCAGTATTCTACCCAGAAAAATATTACATAAGCCTGAAGATTTTGTTCATTCATGGTACAAAAGTTTGGATATTTACTAGCAAAATATCTAAGAGTAAGTCAATATTTTTCTAGCTAAAATATTGAGCTCATCATTTAGTAAGTGCAATGATCTTTACATAATGTGATGAATGTGATTAAGAAATATGGTGAGTACCATTAAACAATATCACAGCTGATTGATCTCAGAATTCTAGTTGCCATCATTTAGTATTAATTTAAATGTTTCCTATGGTTTTATATTTAACATATCGTGAATCATGACAGAGAGCAAAATTGCACTATTTTTATAGTAGAAAATAAGGCCTTATTTTGGTAGCAATGCTACTTTTGAAAAATAGCAATGTAGTATTACCTTTTTCAATAAAAATAATGTAAACATAACATTACTATTAGACAGAATAATTCAAAATGTAATGTCATTACTTTATTTGCTTAATAAATATTTATAATTATGGTTACTAAATATATTTATTCAATTGATAAGATCATATTATGGATTAAATTATTATTGACTACAAAAAGTTAATATTTATTTTATAAATATACTACAAAATGAATACAAATTGTAATAATAAACAATTTAATATTTGTGTTTACTTTCTTCAGTTTGATTTTCATATATTAGTTCAATAAAAGTGTGTATAAATATAGGATATAAGAGGTTTGCAAACTCAGCCTGTTAAATATATTACATTTAATTCTTGATATATTATTATACCTTATATTTATCTAAAGACATTTCAACTAAACTAACAAGCTTTGAATAAATTTCCAATTGATTAAACCTGTATTCCCTACAATGATATATCCATAATGGTAATATGTAAAATAAACTTGCTAAATTTGTCGATTGGTTTTGAACTATTATCAATTTCTTTTAAGAAAGTATGAACGGTCTCCTAACAAATATATGATATGCAAAACATATTTCAAAAATATATTACATTGAGATTATTATCCCTCAATAACTCAATGATTTTATTCTTAGTTTCTTGAGGTAAGAAATTCATAAATTCAAAAAAAAATATTATAACGCGATAATTCGAAACATGTGAATAATGAAGGACATCGTCAGTCTAGAAATGTATAATAATTAAAACTGGGATAAACGATTTGAAAGTATTCAAATGTAATAAAAACTTAATTGATATAAGTAAAAATTTGAGTGGTAATTTATATTACTACTTCCAAATGGAATTGAAAAGTGGATTATGAACGATTTTTGGTTAAAAATGATTATTTTATCCATGAGAGTTTTTTAAATAAAATTAAAATTACCGAGGTAACTAACATAAACCATTAAATTATATAAAATAGACATAAAATATTTATCTATTTCAATTTCATCCATGGAAATAATTTGGTTGAATATAATTTATTCCGTATTTAATTAACCCATGCTTATTTTATCAAGATTTTTAAAGAAATTTTAAAAATCTGCAAAACAAGTTAAAAGCACTTCTTCATGGGTGCAGCGGGGCTTGGTCTACGTGGAAATTCCTACAAATAGATAATTATAATACTTTAATATTTTAAACCTAAATTTTCTATCAAAAATTTACAAAGAAGTCCCCCAACGAATTTTTTATGTCCATGTTTATGCAACTAATAATTGTAAAATATGCTATTACCGTGTATCATAGGTGCACCTAGATGGGGTGCAAAGAGAAATCCACTATCACCCTCCTTATAAATATATTGTAAATATCATTTTAAGCTAATATAAAATATCATCCTTAATCCCCTTCCCCAAAAAATATATATATCTTAAAGAATAATATTCAAAGAAAGAATGTAAAAATTAATCATTTAAATTGGTTACTATCTTTAGCAATTTCCTTCATTTTAAATAATAATAATAAGTTATTTGTATTAAAATTAATCTCCTATCTTATAAAAATATTTTCTAGCTATAGACAAAAGTGAACCGAAGGCCCGTTAAAATGGGGGAAGGAATATAGTGCATAGCAAAATTATATAAAGACCCCAAAATTTACAGTGCTCTAATGTCAACAAAGATTAATATTGTTAAATATTGTTTTTATTTATAAATTTATTGGATTAATTAATTAAATTCCATTCTTAGCTCATATACTTAAAAATATAAAGTAGAGCATTTTAATTTTGTAACCATGATATTCTATTTATATCACAAATAGTGACATTAATAAACTTACTATAACCAATTCAATCAATGAAATGGTCCATAATAAACCTTTTATGCAGTCTTTGTTGAGCTTTAATTTAATTAATACTTAAGATCCATTTAATTTTGATATCAAATAATATTATTTTCTTACAATAAGTATTTTACAGCAAAGCAGATTTTTATAAGTTAAATAAAGCCTTGGATTTTATCAAGTAAGATAATAAACCTAGAATGTGGAAATTTATTCAATGTTTTGCTTATTAAAAATTGTTATATCTATAGTGCTTTGTAGCAAAAGCGATATTTCTTTCTTTGAAAAATTACGTGATCCCTGTCATAATTTATATATTTCTTTAAAGTTAAATTTATAATATATATTCATATAGAAAATTTTCCCCTCCTAAGAAAAACTATAGCATTTAATATTCATTATTTTTATAAATATTTGGAGGACTTTTAATTTCATTCACTTAATAACTCTCTCAACGTAAAGCACTATGAATAATTAAGAAGTTGATTAAATAGATGACTCGATTTGCAATTAACCGATATTACTAATAAATTATGCAAATAATAGAGTGACATTTAAACTTGAGACAAACCAATTATGTATAAGTACCAGTCCTATTTTCATTATAAAAAAATTATCTCTTTTTAAGGGGACTACCTGCTGAATCTTAATATTTTTTAAAAGGGGGTATATCATTAAAATATTGTTCTGGCATCCAGGAATAAATTATGTCGCTCTTTTTAATATGTCTATATCCGATAATTCGTATTAAACCGATTTGCATTTATAAGATATTTAACATTTTTCGAGATTTTTTTTATAAATGGCCTTTTTTTTATCGCATTTAAGAATATTGCCATTTATCCGATTCTCATTTAAATTATTTTAACATTAGTGTTGTTAAACGGCTCGATTTGAGCCGATTTTTAAAAAGCTAACTCATTATTGTAGCCGGAAAAATATGCGTCTAAGTCTTGCGATTTCGTTAATAGATGTCCAAACTAGTGTCTGTTAAACTACCTATCTTTTAGTTATCCATAAATCAGCCTAGCCATATTTTTATCCAGAAATATTCTAATCAATCTTCAAGTTGAGGCTCAACTTAGAAGCTTAATTCAATTTTTTAGTCTAAAAGCTTGACTAAGACATGATAGAGATGTTCAAAGTTAGGTAATTTAACAACACTAGTCCAAACGATTGTGCCATCATTGAGCAAAATCTTCAGCCTTACGTAATATTATTCTGGATAAAATATTGAGTTACTCGGTTTTAAGAATCGGCTCAAATAGAGCCGTTTAACAAAACTGTTCAAATCTAATCGTAACTAAAATTTCTATTAAAAAAAAAGTTTAACTATTGCGATTTTGCGTTTTCTTTGCTATTTACCTTAAATTACAAAAAAAAAGACATTAGTTAAAAAAAAACATTATCTTTTTAGAGAGTTATGTTTAGTAAATGTTAAAAGAGAGCTTGATTTGAGCCGATTTTTAAAAACGTCTAGCTCAATGTTTTATTCACAAAAAAATAAAACGCACAACCCCTAAAGATTTTGCTTATAGATGATACAAAGGTTTGAATATCTATAAGCGATATCTCAAGGTTTAGCCAATATTTTTCTGGGCTAAAATATTGAGTTAGCCGTTTTTAAAAATCGGCTTAAATCGAGCCGTTTAACAACACTAGTTGTGTTCATTAGATAAAATATAAATATTAATGTAACCATAACGAGGATACTAAAATATATGTGTATTATAAATATTTTAAAAAAAACTAACCGAAGTATTATATTTTTTCGCATTTCTTATGACGAAAATTGTGTTTGGTGGGCCTTATTCTAAGGTGCGTAAAAGAAATGACAAGTTACCAAAATAAATATTAATAAGATAATACTTTTTTAAAATCAGATACACCGATACACCCCAAAAAATATTAATTAACTTTTTATCAAAATTAATATTTTTTTTTAAATGGCCTATTAATCCATGAATTTATAAGTGGAAAAAAATTGATCTACAGATTTGTAAACTGATGAGGAAAAAATGTAAGCTTTTTTTGCGGCTCCATCATGCTATTTTATCACATGCCTCATTAAACTGATATTAATAATAAAGAAAGTGTTGTTAAATTCTGTTCCTATTATCTTCTTCCAAATTTTTTTGCGGAATTATCTTTATTATGGAGATAATTAAAATGAGGTAAATTACGGTGAATTAAAAATATTTTTGATGGATATTAAAGGTATCGTCGGATCACCGTATCGATATTGGCGGCCAGGCATAATAGAATATTAGATTTTATATGCTGATGCGAAGGTGTTAATTAGTTTTTTTAAAAAGTATGTTAAGTATGTAATTGTATTTTATTAATTAATCAATATCAAACTAAGATCATCATCTATAAATATCTTATGATATCTTACCATTCATTTACTAACATAAAATGTTTTAAATCGAATTAATGAAGAAATATAATACTAGATTCCATTTCGAATCTAATTAAATCCATTCCTAAGGTTCAAGTGGCTCCTGCACCATAAAGATTATTAGCAAAGTTGACCTATCATCAATTTTATTATCATTAATCTAATTTATCCCTAAAACTACTTTTAAAAAAATCGCTTCTTGGATTCCTATTATTAATCACTAAAATAGGAGTTTAATGATTAATTTCACCGTGTTGCATGATATGCACATTACCTGGCTATTTAAAAATTATCCATTCCATTTAATAATCATTCATTAAAGTAAATTGTATAAAAAGAATATCTAGGTATGCATTATACAAAAAAACGTTATAAATAAGTATATTGAATATTTAAAGAAAAACTCAAATAGTATTTACAAAAATTCAATAAAAACAAAAATTATACCTCAATAAAGATTATATTTTAGAGAAAAAAATTGTTCAGTGTGTGCAAAGGTAATTAACATTTTAAGACAGATCCAAAAACGATCAACTAAATTCTATACCTATTGCCAACAAATATATTAATGGTGATCGAAAATGTAAAACAATTATTATTACGTGTTTTTTTTTCCGAAAAAAGCTTCCCTTGAGACAAAATTCATATTTGTTAAACATTTGAGAATGTTTTATTTTTATCAAGATTTTTTTATTCAAAATTTTTTTATTTTTACAAATATATAATGGATCATGATCCTTTCTCTATTTTTCGATTTATCAATTCTCATTAACCATTTCTCTAGCCTTAAGACGTGTAGTTAATTGTGATAGATTAGATAACAAATAAGTTTAGTTCAATTTAACGTATATCATATTGATTAATAATGATGGAAAATTGATAACGGATTTCGTATATATATGTCACTTTTTTTTTGCAAAATGCTTATCAAATAAAATTCTGAATGAACGATGTATTCTGTTCCTTATAAAATGATTGTATAAGTTTATATCTTTAATTATAGATTTAGTGCTAAGGCAACGAATCGGTGTTGTATCTTGAACATTTTGCTAAAAATATTATTTTTATTTATCTCGATTTACCTCAAGAATATAAATAAATTTTAAAAGGTATATGTATCTAAATATGTTTTTAGACCATGTATCGATTCATTCTTAGAATAGAACCATATGGATTTGCTCCAATAGAAAAAAAGGATTCCAAAAGCATGATCCAATCTTCGGCATTTTTGTTGAAAGCCCAACATAATCTATTTTTATAAAAAAATAAAGAAGAGAAGAAGAGAGAGAAGAGAAGAAGAAGAGAAGAGAAGAGAAGAGAAGAGAAGAGAAGAGAAGAGAAGAGAAGAGAAGAGAAGAGAAGAAGAAAAGAAAAGAAAAGAAAAGAAAAGAAAAGAAAAGAAAAGAAAAGAAAAGAAAAGATATCTACAACTCAATTACTTTTCTTTCTGTTTGCAAAATGTATTGGAGATACAATGGTGTTAAGTTTTTTTTTTGTCAAACACAACTATATCTTAATAGATTATTACATATGAAATAGTATATAAATCAATTTTAATCATGTAGCAATCATAAGTAATCAAAAATAGAACTTTTCAGTGGCTTTGCGCAAGTGTGGATTAGAATCCCATAATAATCAAAGCATCAAAATTAAATACCCCCTCTCACCCCTAAGGATAAAAGAAAAATATACAAACTGTGAGGGCATTAGAAGGATGTTTGTATCTTAACTGTTTTTAATTAACGCCATCTATTTTATATTCCTTTATTTTATTGAATAAATTATGCATCATCAAAATGACATCATTTTTTATTTAAAATAAAATAAAATCAATATTAAAAAATTAAATATAATATTTTTTAAAAAAATCCCGAAAAAGCCCCATTTTTTTAAAAATAAATATATATTGATTGATTTTTTCAAAAAAATTTAGATTTTATTTTTTTTCCTAATCACTTTTTCTATAGGTTCGAATTCTGTACCATCTCTAATAAAATAAAATTCAAAATTATTAATTTAAGAGTATAAATTGGAAATGATAAGTTTATTATGTTTGATATTTTTGTGTTTTTAATAGAGAATCACTGATCCTTGCCAAGATAATGAGATCGGTTCAGGTGGTTTTTTTTCCTTTCACTTTTTGTTTCGATTCGAATCCCATAAAAACGGTCTCTCTGGTTGCTTTTTTATATTACTAATCTTAGGTGTAATTTCTGCGTATACCATTCCTAATAAATTCATTAATTTGTTTTAAAAAAATATAAAATTTAAGATCAAAAACCAGTATTATTTAAACTACTCGAATTGAGACGATTTTTGAAAGCGGCCAACTCAATTATTTAATCCAGAAAATTCTTTATGCCAGCCTGAAGATTTTTTCTCATAGATGGCAAAAAATAAAGGTTTGGACATCTATTAGAAAAATCTCGAGGGATCAGTCGATATTTTTCTGGCTAACGTATAGAGCCGAATCAAAAGAATATTGGGCTATGCTCGACTTTTATCAGGTTCGCGATTTGGGTTCGGAAAATAATAACGGATACCGGTTTATCGGTTACGTTTGAATCCCCGAAGAAAATCGATTCGGCAGGAAACCATTGGGCGTATCTAATATTGGATCGATATTATCTCTTATTTCGCATTAAGAGATGAATCCAATATTAAACGTGACAAAGCCCTTCAAAAATATTTTAATTCAAAATTTGATTGTTTTAATTAGTAATTAGTTTGCTAAGGATGTACGAGGTGGACGCTTCTAACAATCCTGTTGAAATTTTTATTAGGTTTCTTAGGCTCGACTTCTTTAAATAATTTTGTTACAAGTTTCTCTAGCTTCAGGGAGAAATATAAACTCTCAGGTATTTACCTAATTCTTAGCATCAAAATAAAATTTATAAAATATTTTCCGCGAGGTCAAGGGCTCAAAAAAATAATTCTGGCCCGAGGACCGAACTATGGAGGGGTGCCGAACCTCGAATGTAAATTTATATAATCGAAATGGCTACTGATGGGTTCGTTCATACTTGGACAACATGTGCCGTATATTACGTATGCATATGGTGTTATCAGATATCTGGGTACCGTCCACCACAAAATGGTTCCTTAAGCAATCGTCATATGCAGAGAATTTAATCGTCTTGTTTTTACAATTTTCTCTCCCCTTTCCCACAAAATATTTACATTGCGGTCTGCATTGAAGTTTGCAAGAATCTTTATCTATATAAAGAAGAAGAAAAAATTAATGAATAAAAACTGAACTCTGTATTTGGAATATAATATTTCTTTAAAGATGTAAGGAAGGAATATAATTTTTGTTCTAAAAAATAATGATAACTTTTAAAGTATCTGAATATCTTTAGCCCATGTAAGAAATGATTTAGAAGTTCGTTGCACATATGATTGTTAGCCAACTTCGATGTTATCTCAGACTTTGTTTTCTAAAAGTAATATTTTATTTATTTATTTTATTTTATTGACAACTATATTCCTTATCATATTATATTTCGTATTCAATAACTAATAGTTGGGTAATGGACTAAATGTCGGCTAATTCGACTCAATCTTCCGGCGGCTACCATAGAAAATCAGCTGACATTAAAGGCGATTTTAATTTAATATTAGTTTCTTCCAAAATTGAACTTGCCATCTTTTTTTAAGAAAAACTACCCGGTGGCCAAAGTGATAGTTTCGGCTTAAAAAATTGATCGACTTAAATGGCTAAAAATATGGTAACTACCCAACTACATCAATAACAATCACCATATAAGTACCGCTTCCAAATTTAAACGTTCGAGTTTTTGCGTTGAAACAAATTGAAGCGTTTTGTAAATATTTATTTTTAAATTTAGGTGGTAAAAAACATATTTTACCCCTCAAAAAATAAAAGTGGGATATATACATACCCTTCATCCGGAATGAAGAAAGTGGGATATACACTCTCTCTATCCAAAACGAACATAAGTGGAATATCCCCCCCCCCCGTATTTTATGATCTCGGGTAACACGAAAAAGGGAGATGTTATTTTGAATTGGGTTTTACTATGTTTTAATATTCTGTAATAAGTTATAAATCATTGAACTTGGGGTAAAATAAATTATTGAACCTGGGGCAAAATAAACTATCGAACTTGGGGTAAAATAAATTATTGGGGGTTAAATAAATCCCACTTTTGTATGCTAACGTATAAAAATTTTTTTTTGAAATCGAATTTTGGTTCAAGTAATTTTTGTGAAAAGGGTAAAGAAATATATAAAAATTAATAATTATTGTTATAGTAAAAATATGTTATTCTTATATAACAAGTTATACACATAAATTTTAGGGCCAATCAATGACATATATATAAATATGTTATTTTGACAATTTTTTTGCAAGTCAAATAATTTTATTTTAAAATATATTAATAAATATGGAAATGTTTTGAATTAAATCTGCACATCACTGTATATTAAATTGTTTCACTTACATCATGACATGGGACAAATCTTTCGCTACGGCCATTACAAACACTTGAGTTTGAACTAAAATATTAATTTTTTGTTAGATAAACATGATAAATTATATCATATGTAGTGGGGGGGGGGGGGGAGAAAGGAGGTGAACAAAGAAATACTTAGTATAATATCCATGATATATAATAATACCTAGAATGACGATTCATTCATAAAAGTATATGTATCAATGTAAATCAGCTGGAGACGCCATTAACGCCATATTGTATAATGTATGTATCCGAATTAGGAATAGGCTACGAGAGCGATATTCAAAAAAAAATTTTTTTTAAAAAAAATTCTGACTTTGCAGAAAATGTATTCCAATCAATATGTTACAAATGTCAAACAATTTTAATCTGAAATATTTTTTTAAGTATCTTTTAATTTATATTTGATTTGTTCCAACAGAGTTTGTATAACCAGGATCAGAAAATGGGAAAGCTCTGAACAGGGAAAAATTTAGGAATAAAAAAATTCTATTTAATTTATCTCTACCAATAACTATGATTAGAAAATTAATAGAGTGTATCAAATGTTCAGATAAACGAATAGACAGAATTTTTTGAATATAATTATTTCTGAGATTTCTTGTGCTACAAGAAAAAAATAAACTGCAAAAAGCCTGCACGACAGACAAGATGGAGTCTTCGATATCTAGCTGCTACGGCATAAAAATAACCCCCCCCACCCTCTCCCTGCTAGAAGATTCTTGGCTGCTGCATTTATTAAAAGTGTACATCAATGAAAACAGCAGGGGAAGCCATTTTGATTACCCATATCATTATTAAAAACTTTAAACGAGAGGCCAACTTATTCCTACGTCTGACTCATACTTTATTAAAGAACTGCCTGGTCATCGAGATAATAAGGAAGCAAGGTTATCAATTTAATAGTTAGCTTTTAGCATGAGAATAACTGCCATATGGTTTACCAAAATGACTAGCTGAATGAATGCATCGTCAGTCTAGGTATAATTATATGTCATTGCTAGAAAGATTATTTTTTTTAAAATATAAATACTATTAAGAAAGGTCATTCATTATATATACAAATATACCTAATATCTATTATACATTTCTTCTGCTTTTGGAAAGGCATTTCAAAACCGGTACAATTACCACTAGTTTCCCATCTTGATCCAATATAATTTGCGTCAACTTTTTTTTGGTCTATAAATATTTAAAATTATTTATTATCTTAAGAGAAAGAATCATCTTTGATAAATAATTAAAATAACGAATAATCATGCATATAAATTTCCCTTATTTAAATTTGATGTTGTTTTTTTTTATTGTCGATTCAAAATTTAAAATAAGTTCTTAAAAAAAAGGATTATTTGTTCTTTGCAAATTATATTATCGTCTGCTTTCTTATTTCTTAATTTCTTTGCTTTAAAGAAATTCTAGATTCAGGTAAAGAGCTCAATTTTAAGGCCTATAAAACAAACAAGAGTCAGATTCTTCTGGAGAAAATAATCAAGGGTGCTGGCCATAACTGGGAAAAAAAATATTGTTAGGGGTTGAATATAATATTTATTGATTTTGTCGAACTCAGGTTGATGGACAGGGTAATCCGATTTTTAGGAGAAGCCTAATTAGCCCTTCATGATTTATCACCTTAAAAACTCTGCAAGAGGAGTCAATTAAAATTAGACGATTAACGCAGGACAATACGCCAACTGAATAACTCTAAAAAAAAGTATAATCAAAAACCTATCTTTCTAAAATATAAAAAATACGCATAGTTAGGGAATATTTTCCGTGTACTCATCGGTGTAAAGGATAGCTGTAAATGTTTAAATAGGATGTATAAATATTACACTTGTTGGAAACATACGATGACTTTTATATATATCTAATTTTAACTTTATATAGTATTATTTTAGACTATAAATTTGAATATAAAATATAATAAAAATTGTAGCATATTTTATAAAAGGTCGTAAGTAAATCGCTATATATTTCATTCGAATATGATAATTATTTTATATTATTATGATTAATATTATAATTTATTTTAATACAATTTATTTTAATTAATATTTAAATTTATTTTATTTTAATTAATATTACAATTTATTTAAATTTATTTTAATTAATATTTAAATTTATTTTATTTTAATCAATATTAAAATATTATTTTTTTTAATATCTATAACAGCACTCAATAAGGGCTATTTACAGAACTCGGGTTCTATAACAACAGCCTTACATTATAAAAATAATTAAGTTTTTCAAATAATATGCACTTTTAAAAAAAAAAAAATATTTAATTTTTTCGAGAGAAATTCTTAAAGCATGCTATTTAACATAATAAAGAACGTTAAATACAAAAAAAAACTTATATAAACAGTCAGCGACTTCTAATGAGGGGTATAATTTAGTAATTACAATTTTTTTAGTGGGCTAAAAAAAGGGACTAGACCGAGTTTTAACCGAAATCTATCATTTTTGCCTTGGGATTTTTTTTCTTAAAAATATGAGAAGCTTAAATTTGAAAGAAACTAATATAAATTAAAACGCCTTACTATTTAACTTCTTTTTTTTTCCAGCAAGAGCCTGGAGATTGAACCAAACTAGCCCCGACATTTTAGCCATTACCCAACTATAGCGGGGTATCACTCAAGCCCCATAAAAATAGTGGAATGACCCTCAGAGAATTTTTATAATTTGAGCACCCATTGAACTATGCACAAACTGACCCGGTAAGGCCCTTGTATGTTTCCAGAGTTAAGGGGTGCCACAAATACACCTTTCCGCAATTTTTAATAAGATGCTTATATTTCATATATAAGGATATTTTATTTTTTTTTAAAAAGAATCTTGTATCTTTTTAATTTTCTCGATAAAAGATACAGATACAAATATTTTGATATACTATTTGTTTTAAAAAAAATGTCCAATAATTAGTTGTTTTTTTTTTGCTTTTATATATTTAGAAGAATAATGTATGAATTTTTCACCTATTACATCTGGGAATACTGAATTTACTATTTTTGGATTTTTTTCTTTAATATCTCTGTTATGATTTACTTCGAAATTATTCTGAAGATGCTTATATGAATTCACTATATTTGCTTGCCCTTGAGAAGAGAAGAATTATATATATCTTGGCTGAAATTAAAATGTTTAAAAAGAAATTACCCATCATCAACAAATGAATAATTACGATCATTTCAAGGATAATCATGTTTTATTTGGCAAAAATTATGAAAATGTATTTCGAAATAAGTTAAATTTTTCTTTAATATATAAACGAGAAGGAAATGAGAAAATATTTTTATATTTAACTCTCGAAGATATTATTATTATGTACCTATTTTTCGTAAAATCTAAATATCTTGACCTATACCCTATACGTTTCATACTACCAAATTAAAAAACAAAATTAATTTGTAATAGATATCCTGTTTATATCATATTCGTTAAATGTAAATATTTTTGAGAAATATAAAATATTTAAGAATTATAATAACCAAATAAGCAACAACAAAAATATAAGTTCAATTTTTACAATTTCAACTTAAGGAAAATCAAAATATATTAATTAAAAGTAAAAAAAAACATTAAAAATTAGTTATTATCTTATAAGTTAACAGAAATAAATTTGTTGTTTCTAATGACAAGATACCAGGAATCATATGATCTAAAAAAAAAAATAAGAAGAAGGTAACGATATTTTCAAGGAAAGCGTAAAAAATTACCAGCGGAAAGTTAAATATTTGAACGTTTTCTTGATAAACCGGATCAAACTAAACCGGTGTTCGAACCGACCATAAGTAAAAGGCTCTAATTAAACCGGTCTTCGAACCGACTATGAATAAAAGTGTGTCGGAATCTGACAAAACACGTATCAGCACCAGCCTATGGTAGCGGCCGCCAAAATTAGCCTAATTTAAGAGCTTGAACATATTTTGTTTTCTTACGGATTTATATTAAGTAAATTATAATTTTTATTTTATTTTATCTCAAATCATATTTATCCTCGTTTTATAAGGTTTGCAGAACTAGCTACCATTTGCACAGCACGGCCCGACCCGGATTTGGAACAAAAAAAATCTTTTTAGGCCCGGCCCGGGTATATTCAGAAATTTAAAAAAAAAATTGCGGCTCGGCATTAATAGAATATTAAAATTATAATTAACATACTATATCTATATTCTAAATAAAAAAATATATAATTAAAAAGAAGAGAAATTTTAAAAAAAATAAAATAATATATTTAGGGTTTGTTCGGCGGGGCTTAATGACCCATGTATCAAAGTCTTAGGTCGAAACCCTCTTTATTATATATAAATGGTGCTATTTCAATTGGCTTTTTTTTTTAAATATGGTATATATTGATTTGAATGAATGAAGGTTTCGGTAAACGAATGTCGAATGTGCGTTAAAAGAACGAAAAATAAATTAGCTATTATTTTTAATGTTTAGTTTATCAAATTTCTTTACGTAGGCAAATTGGGAGGGGGGAAGGGGTGTTAAAATGGCCGCCAAAAGTCTTCGCACGACCCTGACAATAAGCGCTAGATAAATTCTTGCTCAAACTTGTGATCCGTCGGCTCACTGGCCACCCCGCTAAAGACTGCTGATAACCCGGGCTAACA
Organism: Gordionus sp. m RMFG-2023; assembly: GCF_954871325.1. NCBI lineage: Eukaryota > Metazoa > Nematomorpha > Gordioida > Chordodea > Parachordodidae > Gordionus > Gordionus sp. m RMFG-2023. Next base: position 3,693,607 of record NC_088777.1, on the reverse strand, counting down.
AGTTCGCCCCGTGATTTTTAATATGAATATTATGTTTATGTTAATATTTAAAAAAACAATTGTAAATAGTTTATTACATCATTCATCATTATATAAACAAACTTTAAAATTAATATAGTAAAATTACATACAACATAACTTAATAATAAATAAATTATTTATCAAATTGTAATACAAGATATGAGCAGATCTTATCTAATTGCATATCCATCCACGGATTTATTCCCTTATAATTTTAGTTGCCTTTTTATTTAATTGTAAAAAATTTTTGCGTTTAAATGTTTTTTTTTAGTTAGCTATGCAAGATTTTTTTTAAATATTATTAAAATCATGTACTATGTAATATTAAGGTATATCAGAGAGGGCCGGGCCGTATATTTTAAAACCAAATATTTTAAATGGCCCATTATTACAATAGCTATAAAAATTAAAAAATGGATCAGGTCTGAAAATATATAACCCGGGCAGAGCCGGGCCGAAAAAATTTTCGGATAAAAAATTCGGGCCGGGCCAAGCAAATGGTATCTCTACAGACCTCTGGAATATACATCATATTTAGTATTTTTATATAAAATTACATATCTTATTTTTATAAAATAATTTTTAAAAAGTTAGCATTTTTTTTTATTTAAAATATGTATTTTTTTTTAATTTAATTTCTTTTTTTTTTAATTTAAAATTGTGTAATTTGGTATTACAAACAAATTTATAAAATTTAAGGAAGGAGCTTAACGAATTATATGTGCCATTTTCCTATTGCTAAACTGTAACTGAATTAAATTAACCCCCCCCCCCTTCCCACCCCATATGAAATTTAATTTGAGGGGAAAGGTGGGATAAGGGGTCAAGAGAATGAGTTAACAAGACAACGAAAAATCGGTTAGGTGACCTGTGTTGCCTAGTCTTTGGAATTCATTTTTTATTTTATAGATAATAATGGCGATTTAAAATATTCCGCCATGCCAAGGTAATTTATAAAAAGATTTTTAGGCCCGGCCCGGGTATATTTAAAAAAAATATTTAAAATACGGTCCGGCTCATGTGCACGGGCAGGACCTGCTAGATCTCTGATATAAATCTAATTTTAATATTCGAAATTTAAAAAAAACTTAAAAACCGGAAAGAACGAGAAAAAAACCCGATAAAGATCTTATGAACCAAAACTAATTGATATAAAATCGTTGGAAGAGAATGAAACCGAACTGCTATACCGGTTCGACATTTTGATCCGTTAAGATATAACCGAATTACTTTAAAAATTGCAAATATTTTGTTTTTTTATAGCAAAGACATCAAAAAAAAAATGAATTAGTCAAAGTCCTAACACCTATTACAGAATTTACTTTAAAAAAACCGGGTCTACATAGCATAGTTCTGGATATCCGAAACCTCCAGAAATAAATTTCTTATTTTATTAAGATAAGAATTAAATTATTTTTTTATAACGGAATTTACCTTCTATAGTATATTATTTAATACAAAGTCTTAAAAAAAATTGTAAATAATTTCAAGCAAAATTAAAACTAATCTAAGACAAAGGACAAGTAAACGCAAAATGATAATATATTTTTTTTTTAAATGAAAATTATACCCCCTTTTAAATTCAATTAAGAGATTTATAAGCATTTTTCAAATAGGTTCAATATCATTATTTTTTAGGTTAATTACCAGCGTAAAAATTTTAAAGATATGATATTATATATACCTTTACGGATAGATTATTATATTATAGTGCCACTTTTTTTTCGTAGCATGTGATCTTTAAACCCCATTTCATCCAATTAAGTATTGAAAAGGAGTTTAGTACTTCTCTCAGAAAAAGTACATCACGTGATTGTGGTATATGTTTTATATATAAAAAATAATTCATTAAATGGGGGCGAGAGGGGGGGGGGGTATGACGCAGATTATTGAAATTGAAGGAGGTAGCTAGTTATGACGATGCTATTGTCACTTTAATAAGGTGGTTTTGATTTGAATTCCTTTCTTGCTAAATTTTATTTGGTGATAGGGGTTATTGAAGGAGGAAGTGGATAAAGTTTTAAATGGGGGTCATAAAAATTAGTTTGGGTGGGGAGGGAGGGTGGTTAAGATCGTTATTGGCTTTAGGGGATGTAAAAATTCCTATATGGATAAATTAGAAAGAATGGCATGAGTTATAGAAGATGTATCTAATTATTAGTTTTTCTGAAATCCTATATAAAATTATAAAATCTTCTTACACTTTATTAGTTTCCCTAAAGGCAGAGATGTGAACCCTCCTTCTAAAAAAATGGGTTTAGGGTTTCTCTGAACCCGGTTCGGGCTCAGGTGGAGAAAAAAATAATGACTTATTAAAATTAGTTAAAATAAACAGAAAAATCTTCTTTTTAAAAATAATTTATCATTATAATTATAATATATTCGTGATTTTGTACTTCTCTTTGTCTTACTATCAATTTAATAATCCACAAACAACGATATCCTAAAATTTATAAAAAAAAAAAAGAAGCTTTTAAAATCTGCTTTGCTGGGTAAAATTTAAAAATTTTTACGAAAAATTGCCCACTCTTAAATATAACAAAAATGATTCCACGAAAAAATGATCAAAAAATGATCAATAAAATTAATAAAAACAATTGTTTTAAATTAGGAACTCTTTTTAAACGTAAATAATTACATGTTTTTTGTATATTATTTTTTTAACATACAAATTTTAAATAAGTAAAATGAAATATTTAAAATTTAGATAAAAGCTTAGACCCTTGAACCCTAAATTTAAAAAAAGGGTAAGGATTTGGGTTCAGCGAAATATCGAGGGTTGGATTTGGGTTCGTGTTCCCATCCATGTCTACAGGGCTGTATCCAGAAATTTTTCTTGGAAGGGGCCATTGGATGAAGGGGACTTTTTTTTCCTATTTTCCTTTTCTCATGTATTAAATAACACTAGGTTCGTCATTTTTAAAATGTGATTCGTGAAGAAAGAAAGAAAGAAAGAAAGAAAGAAAGGAAAAGAAATAAATAATTAAAATATAAATTACATTATATTATGTATGCAATTTATTATAGTTGTAATGACTTGAATTGTGTAATTATTTATAAGCATAATTTGATGCAATTTTATATTTTTACTTAAAACACTAATGAAAAAAAAACCAAATTCTCAAATATCTATTTATTGAGTTGCGGTAGGGACAAATATATTAGGTCGGATATCCGCCACCAAATTCACGCTCCCCGCTTAGTTACGGGTTAGGTGGTCCAATACAAAATGTCAAATCGCGCACTTTAACCCCCCTCCTTTCTTCTTTTTACGAATCGATTTAATTTTTAAAAAATTTATTTTTATAATCTTCAAACCAATTTATCTCTTATCCTCATTTTTTCTTTTAAAAAGTAAATTATTTATATTATCATAATAATATCTGGTTTTTTCAAAAAAATTTTGAAAGTATAACTTTTTAATATTTTTTAATATCATTGTTAAATCTAATCAAAATATAGAATAATAAAATAACTTGTAATGAAAAAAAAAAGACAAAACTTATTGTTAATTTAGTATAAGCAGTATAGGCTAGTGTTGCTAAAGGGCTAACTCAATATTGTAGCCAGAATAATATTACCTAAGCCTCGAGAGATTTCGATGATATATTTCTAGACCTTTGGTCCTTCTATAAGCAAAATCTTCAGGCTTGCATAATATTTTTCTGGATGAAATATTTGAATTATCTTAAAAATCGGCTCAAAACGAGCCGTTTAACAACACTAGTATAGGCACCGTAGGGACCAAGTATTTTTATCAAGTTGAAGTTAGTTGTCAAATTTTTACTTTATAAATTAGTTATTAAATAGGATTTTAAGAAATTTGTTAAAAATTAGGGAAGTATATCGGTGACTAACTAGACTGAAGATTCATTCATAAATAATGCATTTGAAAACATCGCTGAAATGCAAATCAGGTGGACCCGCCATTTTTGTAACCCGTATAGTAATTATTCTCATGTTGAAAAACTAAACTACTAATAAATTGATAACCTTGCTTCCTTATTATCTCGATGATCAATTCTTTAATAAAGTTTGAGTCTCAGGCAATTCTTTAATAAAGTTTGCGTCAGACATAGGAATAAATTGGCCCCTCGTTTAAAAATTTTTTTTGGATAATGATATGGGTAATCAAAATGGCGTCCTCAGCTGTTTTTCATTGATGGCATCGTCAGTCTAGGTATTATCACATGTCTTTGGGAGTTATATGAATTATCAAAGATTTCGTGTATGATATATAAAACTATAAAAAAAAATTTTTTTAAAAAATTGAATGTTGTGATTTTGTTCGAGCTAAAAATTCGTAAAACATATGGATGGATGATGATAAGTTATTAGGTAATAAACCAGATTGATTATATTTTTTTTAAACGTCGCGACATATTATACCTTCTTATTTTTTGATGAAATGTAATGCGTTACGAAAAATGTTTATTTGATTTTATGTTTATTATTGCATACGTTGTTTTAGATACAGTTTGTCCATTCAGATTCAAACGACTGACCTAGGACTAGATATGTAGACATGTTCATCTTTGATTTTGGTATTGGGCACTGTTCGGAGACGTAGTCATTCCTTATTTATAGGAAACTTGTGTGTGTTTTAAAACAACTCACCCGTGAAATATATAAATTTAATATTATACACTAATTTATATATATATATTCTTAAAAAAAACAAATATTTATATTTTGGTAGGTGAATTAGTTATTACTCCTCCGGGGAGTGAGGAATCGATGCTCTAATTATTTAAATATATAATTGATCGATAATTTATGAAATAGAATATTTATATCAACGAATCAAAGCGCGACAAATAAATTTTGTGGAGAGAATTTTGATGATGCAATATTTGCATTTTAGTACTCTTTATTAATTAAATATAAAAACCTATATTTTTTTAAAAAAATAAAAATAAAAATTAAATTAAACAATTATAATAGAAGATAAGGGAATTATAATTTTATAAAACATTGGTGTATAAGAGAAATTTTGTTTGTTTTAAAATAAGTAAAATACGAATTACTTCCCTAAAGGAATAAAAGATGAAAAGATAAATTAAAAAACCACACATATAAACAATATTCAGGAGCGATGTATACTGGTGTTGTTAAACGGCCCGATTAAAGAGATTTTGGCTAAAATAATATTGTGTTTAGCATCGAGATTTGGCGAATAGAGATGATCCGAGCATTTCTGCCAGCTATGAGCAAAATAAAAAATTTAACATGGCCAAAGGTCTTACAAAAGGTGGACCTAAGGAACGCCAATAAGATTCACGGCGGAACTTCCCTCTTTCCCATAGGAAATACTCCATAATTCTGTTCATAGTAAATCGTTTAGCTTACGAGAGAAAAAAACATCCATCTTTGAGATTGTTGCCTAACGTTTACAACAACACCTTTAATTAAAAAAATATAATGTTACGATTCTGAATTTCCTGATCACTAAATCGAAATGAAATTTTACTAACAATCACCGATAATATAATTAAGTTCATAAAGATGTTGAACCGAGCCTCGAACCCGGAAAAAACAAGTCAAAATATTTGAAACCGCAATTGAACCGTTATGTTATAAATGATAAACCGGTTCCTAAAAGCTTTTATAAAAATTTTATTTGATTTGTTTTAGGCGATGTGTCCAGATCATCGAGAGAAAAAATAAATTAATTCAAAAACTTTATCAAAAAAAAAGTGAAATAATTCTTCCTTTTTTAATAGAAAGATAAAAATATGGCCGAAATATTTTTGTAAAAAATTTTTATTTTTAATTTCGAAAAAAAAAACCATCTTATTCCAGCTAAGATTCCGCCAAAATCTGGTTTAGAATTATCGTTTAAACGCGCGCGTTTTTAGAGGATATAGATTTGTTAAATTTGCTAAATGATTTACTAAACATCTGGGCAAATATATAATCAAAGGGTTGGGCAAGTTTTTTAAAAAAAAGTATCTTAAATGATAAAAACAAAATACCTAAAATGTATTTAAAATACAAATAACTTTGACGAATACATTTTGCATATTCAATTTTTCTATCAATTTTATTAAAACTTTAAATAATATTTTTAATTCTTAATAACCACTAAATAATATATTTATCGTTTGGAACATCATACATCACATAAATTATGTAATATAATTGCAAAATATAATTAAATATCAACCATCCTAATAAGCTTACATTTATATGATTTTGGTTTCATTTCTAGTTTGAGTATAGATATTACATTTAACTTTCATTTTTTATTATTGATTTTTGACGATATTTTTTTGACAAAAAATTTCCACCCCAAATATGTTTAACTTTAAATTACATTTTAATGGATGTTGACACTGCCATGGAATTCCCGCCAAAAATGTCTAATTGACATTAAGCGTTTAATGTAGAAACCTTATTTTTTCAATTCCTAGATCTTCTTCCTCATCTTCAAAAAAAAATCTTGCATTTTCGTTCGGGCTTTTCCGGCTTAATTTAAAATGAAAGACGTTATTTTTTTTTCGCTATCTCGGGTGACAAATTTAATGTTTCAAATAATTAAATGTTGGACATACATTTTATTTTAACAAAAAAAATAATTACAAAAGTATTTATTTTTTTGTAATCGTCTGAAAAATAGTTGAAATCGGTAATAATTACAAAATACTTTATAAAAGTATTTGTAATTTAGTATTTTAAATACAAGTACACCCCTGATTGCCCAATCCTGAATAAGAGACCCCAGAGAGATCAAATTCATATATCCGGTCAATTCTCAAATTTTTTTTTTTTTAGCCCGATCTGGGTTTTTTTTTCCTGATTAATACAAAATATTTTTGATCATTAATTATTCATATATTATTTTGATCTTAGAATTGAAATTCAAGATTACAAATGTTATATATTAATAATCCTTCAAACTAAAATAAAATAAAGAAAATAATCAAATTTTTCAAACCTTCAACTGAAAATATATAATATATTTAATTTATTATAATTATTATACTATTGCTCCTCAAGATAAATCAAATATCATATTTTAATTATCTTTTTTATATAAATTGGTTTGTTTTGTGTATCATAAAAATTTTCTTTCCCGCCCGCCCTCTTCTTATCTCTTAATTTAATTTAATTTTTTATTTTTTTTTGATATTTCTTGATATAAAATGGAAGTCGTTTTATTTTGTAACTAGTTTGACAGATTATTTTTGTGTTTTTTAAGACAAAGGAATTTAAAGATGAAAATCTTAAGAAACAAAAAGAAAATTCTTCCTTTTCGCAAAAAAAAAAGATTAATTATGAATGACTTTTGAAAACAACAACATATAGGAATGGAGAATAATCAAATATTGTTCGAAATTATTCATTCATACACTTTTAATTTTTAAATTATTTTTATTTTGGATCCATTTTTTTTGTCGACTTCCTGTTGACCTTTATCTTGGATGAGGGGGAATGGAATTCAATAAACGAATTTTTTTTTGTGAATGAACACCGGGAAATTAAAACCGAACTCACCACTAAAATTGTTAAACCGGTTTTAACCGTTAACATTTATCGTTATAAAAATTTGGTCACCCGAACCTGCACCGAACCTTCCAAAGAGGTCTCTATGAACAGGTTCGAATCTTTTATTAATAACCTATTCCTAACCCTTTCTAAAGATTGATAATAATTTTTGATTGATCGGTGACCTTTATCACGGCGAAATGTTGGAAGTGGCAGCTTATCGGAATCGTAAGAGTGACAGGTTGAAGAATTGATAGAATTATGATTAACTTTAAGAGTACTCCCACTCCGATTTACATTTGCATAATTTTGTTTTAAAATGGATGAAAATAATTAGATTTAATGAAATTTAAAACCATGAATCAAAGGAATTCAAGCCTAGATCTTTAAAGTTACCACAATTATAGATCTACAGCTGTAAAAAAAAGCCTCGAAAAATAATTATTTATATATATATTATAAAATATGTTTTTTTAAAGCATATGTTTCAAGAACAATGGAGTTGTTTTTTTATTACTAAAATCTGTCAACGTTTTCAAAAATACTGGATGTAACATGCAAACATTTATCTCCTACCTCCTTAGATGTTCACCGTTTCCCTTTGGAAGGTGTTCAAAACAAATGACACCTACTCTCCTCCCCCCCACCCCATCTCATGTTGAAACTGCAACCAATAAAAGAAAAATACACGTACGCTTCTATCAAAACAATACTACATCCAACACGAGAGGGAAATATTAATAAAATTGTAACTGTTTCTCTGATTTTATCTTTATTTAAGCTTCTAAAAATTCAAGTGTTTCATTTTTCTTTAGACTTAAAGTTATCGAACACATTTTAGATATGTGGCCACAAAACAGATATATGAAGATAAATTAACTATCAAGTGCAAAAGAGACTAAATTTCGAAAGATTTACTAAGATGGCCAAATCCAATGACGTTAAATCTTAAATTTTATTATAACGATAATCTCTAATGGCAAGTAAACAATAAAGACGACATCGCAAAATCGAACTAACGGTAACCATTTTTTTTTATTTCGCGTTTATCCTAAGGTTTACTCTAAAATTTATCTGGCTTTATAATTTTTAAGGTAAACACCTATTGGTCAGCCCATCAAAGCACGTGATGGCTAAGATGAAATTGGTATAAACTAGAGTGAGTAATATTTAAGTTGTCATAACCTTTGTATGAGGGGTTGCCTGCGTCAGATGGCGTCCTTATATAGACGGTAGTGACTGTTTTTTTTTACCTGAATAAAATTATATTTTCGTTGACATTCCTGACCTAACCCTTATAGTGTGCGTTGATTTTATTATACATTCTTAAAATTTTATAATTGCAATAAGCAATTTTTGTAAGCGAAATATTAGTTTCTATTTTTAGACCAGTCACCCCCCCCCCATACATTTGAAGTTTTAGGTTGTTACCCTGCATTCAGAGATAACGCGACGATATTCGCTGCGAAATTATACAAAAATTAATGTAAAATTATGTTACACCGCTGGAATGCAATATAACTATGAACCCAAACCTAATCGAGATAAGGTTCGGATTTCCGATATGAATAGAGCGAAGAACAAAAAATGTCGCATCTCACGTGATCAACTGGTTTAAAACAATTTTTTTTAATAAAACGTCCGCATACAACACCTTCGGAAGAATCTAATCTCGCTAATCCGATCCCACACCCAAGAATAATTTGTCCAAAGTTGATTTAGAAGAAAATTATAAAACTATACTCCCCTTGGAAAATTTGTTCTTTTTTTGCGGTTTATACCAGTCTACAAAACGACTTAATTAATTTTATTTTGTCGAAAAATTAAATTAAAAATACATTTTTATTGTTTAGTAATGGAAATAATATAGATATTTTTGGAAATCTGCCAAAATATATTTTAATTTTCATCTCTATTCAAAAAATAAAAAATTGTAAAGAATTTGTAAAATCGTTTGTTTTTTTTTTAAAAAAAATTAAAATAAAGTACACCAACAATTTGAAATTTGATAGTAAATTGTTCTTATTGTTTATATTATAAAATTTAAGTTTTTAAATTTAAAATTTAATTTTTTTTTATAAAATGATATCATCAAAATTAATCAATTCAATTCTACCTGTTAAAAATAAATAAAATAAATAATTAGAAATATCGGCAAATTTAAAAGGGCAAAACAAATATTGATTGATTTTTTTAAATTTTTATAAATTTTAATCTATTTTTATTTTTTGATCATATTTAAAATAAATAAAATAAATTTACGATATTATTTTACTACTATATTTACTATAAAAAATTATCGTAAACACGTGGGGTATAATAAATTAAATAAAAATCAATAAAAAGAAACATTATTAATAAATAAAATAAATAATTAATAAATAAAATTTAAAAAAATCAATAAAAATGAAACATTATTAAATAAATAAATTAATTTTTATATATAAAATATAAAAAAGTGTACCATTTTCCATTTTATATTATTTTTGCGTTATTTTAAAAAAAGCGGTTCATCAATATCAATATATATTTTCTGCGAAGCTAAAAAAAATAAATATATATCACGTTAGGAATTTTCCGAGATTCTAATTATTCGAAACTACTATTGGTAAAAATATTTTTTATTACCAATAAGTTGGTTTAGTTTAGTAGGGTATGTAGATTGATGGTAGAAGGATTGTGAGTTATTATTGTGATGTCCTAAATTTATTCTAATTTATCATATCTAATTTAAAATTACATTTTTTTACATAAAAATTGGGACCACTTTAGATTGTATATTTATTATTCATAACCATAAACCAGTATTTGGGACACGGGGAAGAATTTTGAAACCATTTTGTTTTTTGAAAATTAAATGAGGGGAAAAAAAGTTAGTATTCTACAAATTATCATATTTGAAATATAATATTAAATCATTATATTAGTATAAAAAAAATTGGCAGTCGATTTTAAAAAATATAACCTTGTTTCCATTTTTGTTTGTTTGGGTGATGAAATTATATTGCCTTATTCATTTGAGATGAACTTTAGCAGCATTGATAATGAATTTTATGGGACATGTTATCTAACTATTTTATAAGAGTATATAATAATTGTCATTGGTTCATCCCCAAAAAAAACAAGGTTATTTGATGACAAAATCTTTAAAAATGGCGGATTTTTCCAATAAATTAAAGTGTATGAATGAAGGCGGTTAAAGTTAAACCCTCCTTTTATCTATTTTTTTAATATAAAATGATTGTGTTTAATATTTATTTATCTGCTGCCATCTTTTTATTTAGATTTTGTTTATATAAATTTTTATTTTTTTAAATTTTACGAAAAACTCCATATTGATTTTACATCATAATCGGCGCCCATCTTTATTTCGATTCAAATCATCCTTGGAACGACCAATCCCATTTTTGTATAAAATAAATTTATTCTAATATATTTTTTATTTTTGGAAAACTACCCTATTATTGCGACTGGTAAAATAATTGGCAATTATTTATTAAAAATCAATTATAAATTAAGATTTAAATGATGTATTGTGATCACAAGTTTTTTTTTGACAATCGAGATTTTAAATCTTAAGTAGGAAAAGAAATCATTCGAAACTTATAATTTTCGATTTTACCATTCACAAAAATTGGCAATGTAAAATATCCTTTTTTTAAAATCTATTTCTATTTTTAAAAAAATATTTTGATGAAAAACATAAAGTTTATTGGTTTATTGATTATTTTTTTTTTCAATATTTTTACAAAATATTAATAAATGGGATTGATGGAATTTACATATTTTCTTTTCAATGATTTGCATAAAATAATTAATTTTTTTTTTAAATACAAAATATAAAAATCTTGCGGAAATGAAAAAAAAAGTTTCGAGATTCTTAAAAAAGTTTTAAAAAAACGGCAAATAACGAGGCAATGTGCTCAACCCACGCTCACTGCAACGCCTTCAATTCGTGTCTATATGATGATCCAGTGACTCCCATGAACCCGATGATCCACCACAATTATTCTCTCGTCAACTTACTCGCTTCCGCCAACAATCCTAGAAACGCGAACCATAACGATGGCGACGTTTACGACTATGCTTACCGAAACAAATATTTTACGGTTCATAGCCTGTCCATGTTCTTGATGGCCAACGGCAGTACTAATTACCAAACTTACGGTAACCCTAAACCGCCAAGAAAACCGGTTAGTAATAACCTAAAAACGCTTTTCGAAACGAGGTCAGACAATAAACAACCCGCTTTTGTCAATAACGATATCAGCGTTGTGACCGATGATCACATTCTGAACAGTGTTACTTCCGGGAAATCGATCATTTCCCCTAACAGTAGGTTCAGGGTGAAGCCCATACCCGTCAAATGTACCGATACGTTTAAAAGACACAATTCATGGAAGGATACCATAAAAGCCGATATAAAAAATATTTTCCGAAATGATAACAATAACACCACCCCGCTTACCGATATATTGAACGATTCTCAGTTCGTAAACCGTGATACAAAACCAAATCCGGTACCACCTTTCCCGGATATTCGAACGACAATCCTATTACCCAATAGTATCGAACCCGCGGATGATGGTCCTATAAAATTCCCCGTCTCGCTACCACATGAATCCGATAAAATTGACGCTAAAGAAAATGAAATCGTTTCGAACTTTAGTGCTTCCAATATTTGTTACCGCAATGCCCGACCGGATGAAATCGTGCCTATATGTCATTGGAGAGCCCAAGAATTCGGTTACGGATCTCACTGGGACTATTTATCCACATTGTACAAATGTTATCCAGATGGCTGGTTCGTGGCCGTAGATCCAAATGGACAAATTATTGGTTCAATTATAATATTTATAGTGGAATTTTTTTAAGCATGAATGAACGTATCCCGTTTAATATGATCTTTGGACATTATTTCATTTTTTTTTTCATTATTAGGTAACATATTTGCCATGAATTTGGACGACGATGTGGCCTTCGGCGGTTTGTTTTCGGTGAAGAAACCCTACAGATGTAAAGGGGTTGGCGGTAATCTCTGGGAAAAGCGTAAGCTATTCGTCGGTCATAGAAATTTGGGCGTTAACGCTGTAGAATCTAGAATCGAGCCAAATAAAAGGGTGGGCATGCTCGTAGCCTTCAAAAGTAGAATCATTTTATTATTTTTTAAGCCTTCCCCCTTTCTTTACACATGCCTTAATTTATGGTAATTAATAATTTCTAAGTAAGACTGCACTGCACCGATATCGAACTATTAAGATGAGAATGTCTGATCGGCCAATGTGTCCATGAATCTGATTAAAATCTTTTACAAAATAATAATAAAATAGGGTATGTTGGTATTTCGGGTCTAATTTATAATATTGCTACAATAAACTGTTCAATAATATAATAAATTTATTTATAAATACTAAGGCTGTGCCGATATTAAATATCGGATTGGGCCGATACCTGTAAAAAACCGATCCGATCTTCTTTCTTTTTTTTTTGCTATTTTTAAAAATCTGGGCCGGGCCATGCAATTTGTACCTCTGCATGTCTCTGGATTAGATAAATCAATCAATGAATGGCATATAAGATATAACACAACCTAGACGGACGGTTTATTTATTTAAATATGTAACAATTAACGGTTTATTCATTTGAATGTGTATCAAATATAAATCATCCGATGGTCTAATATTGGTTTTATATTAAAATTTAAACTTTAATAAAAATTTAAATGAGAGTTTTTTTTATTGGTTTGCAAAAATTCTTGCACACCTGTTACTAATATCATTTATATTAGTAGGCTGGGCTTGGGCCTAAAATTTTAAAATTTTGTTTATTTAAAACAGTTGCTAACTTAAAGAAATAATGCCCCCCCCCCCTTCTTTTTTTTACTTCTAAGAAAGAAATTTCAGTATTGTAAACAAAATGATTGCCTAAATACACTTAAATGTTGTTTATTTTTATTAAATAAATAGAATTTTTTTAAATATGGGTTTGGACCGGGAAGCTTTTTGAAACTTTTTATGGGCTTGGGTTCGGTTTGGAAATTTTTTTTAAATATTATAACAGAGATTTTTTTTTTACTATGGGCCCAAAAAATGAAGGTCTCTGATGCTACCAACTGATTTAAATTTGACGACACTTAAAATGCATTTAAATAAATGAATCTTCACTCTAGGTAATTAACGGATCATACTTATCTTCTATTCATATTTTTTTACAATAAAACTCACAAGTTGCCAGATACCGGGCCATAATGCGAGCTGGTACATTGGATAAAATTGTTTCTTCCATCCTTCTCCACGACTCCGACAATCCGATTCTCGCCAATGTAACTTTATCGATCCGTCGTCCTCATCAAAATCAATTCGATCCTCTTAATAACTCTTTATTCAATATGATCAATAATTATGACTCCAAGATTAATAAAGTGAGCCGCACGGCCTTTATAACGAGTTTGATTGAATCCCAAGGAACCTCAACTATAGTGGCCACGGAACAAGGGGGAAATGGCGAGGAAACACTCCTAGGATTCGGCGTTTTGAGACCGAGGTACAACGGCTTTACCATAGGCCCTTTGTATGCCAAGAGTCCGCTCATAGGCAAAGCTTTATGCTTAGAGTTAATGTCACAGGTGCCAGTTTCCAGCATATTCGATTTCATGATCATTGAAAATTGTGATGAAGATAATGGTTCCCTTGTTTCTACTCAGGGCATGAGAGAAATCATAAAAGATTTAGATCTACAAAGAGAATGCACCCTTTATAGAATGTACACCAAGGGAAATGTGGTTCTACCTTTATCAGAGGTCTATTGTATCACGAGTTCGGAGGCTTTCTTATGCTAAAGTGATTTCCTATTCTGCCAAAATTATTAAATCATACGTCAGATTATATTTGTAAAATTTATTTATTGTTTAGTTAAATAAAATAGCCAAAAAATGGAAAAATATTTGCCAATTATTTATCAAATATAAGAATGTATTGTTAAATTAAATATTAGGCCTGGTTCTTTTGCCTTGTGCTTAAAAAGCTTTTAACGGCAAATAAAAAGATTGGAACTTTTAAGATTGCAAACGTTTTAAAGGCCGCGTTAAAGATAGTGGGCGATCAGGCCTTATATTTGTTTTATTTCATTTTCAAACTAAATCAAGTTGCTATCCCGTATAAATTAGAATTGTATCAAATAGTCAAAACAATTTTTTTTATACTATTAATAATAGTTTATGTATTATATTTAGAAATTTATATTGATTTAATATTTCGACAAATAGATAATAAAATTGAATATAATATAAAGTTTTAAAAAAAATTATTGAATGTTTTAGAGAAAAATATTTTTTTTTATCCTAGAGAATGAATGTGTTAGTAATTGTGTGAGTATTAGAGATCTGCCAAGCTTGCCAGGGCAAATTTTGACAATTTATAATGGACAGAGAAATTCATACGTAAAAAATGGAACCCGATCTCGTAAATTTTCGTAAAATATTGATGGGCTAACCCTGGATATAAAAATCGCGAATCTCGTCGTAAAATATTAATGAGCTGCTAAACATTAAAATCTATGAATAAAATGTAGATTCGCGAGAAAAAAAATTAAAAGAGTTATTAGTGATATGTTCCCATTACAAATAGGCAATGCGGCAGGGGGGGGGGGCATCGTTAACTTTTTACAAAAGGGGCGGTGCTAATTTTTTTTTCAATATAAAAATTTTATTAACTTTACTTACAAATACACCCCTTGCATCCTTTTAACTGGGATTTGGTTTGATATAATCAGAATTTGCGTGTTCCAAAAGCTTGGCTCATAACTCCGTTTATTTTATTTTTTTTTTGTGTGGTTCTCAAAATTTATTGAGGAATTAACAAGTACTAGCTAGGCAATAAATTTTTAGATCCATATGTTTGTCTTTCTAATGATTGCCAATTTAATTCTTATTTTGCAAATAACTTTTAAACAATTTTTTTTCCTTTGGCAACTACTATACTGGTTAAAGCATTCATAGGAACTAATATAGCGCGTAACATTAACATAGAGATTTTAGAATTAGTGCATCCAATTATTCAGTCAACCTGAACGGAGATGGTGCCCTCCTCAAGAATAAATCCTAGTTACGATCATTGTAGGCAAATAACGATAGGATCTATCGCCTAACCGAAAATCTATTTTTCAATGTCCCATTATTTTCTCTTGTGATCTGCATCTGGCCTAATCCTTTAACTCTAGTCCGGCCATAAAAATTTTTACCGATCCCTTACGAATTTATCAATATATAATTATCGTAATTAATATTAAGATTAGAAATTCAGTGTATTTACAGAACAATAATTAATTAGTTAAATTTGAAAAAAAAAGAATATACTATGTTATGTTATGAGAAGGAAATTTGAAAGAAAAAAAGAGGGGAATTTGTAATTTTATGAGGGAGAATACTAATTATAAGAGCAATCGAATTAATTAAACAAACAACACTTGCCTTGAGTATGGCTATTGCTATTCTTTGTCTTAAATGAAAGCCATCACCAGGCTTCCATAATTTTTTTTTTCTGTTGACATCCGACTTCTTTAAAAAAATTATTTCTTAGCCAAATCACTATGTTTTTAACGTAAAGCAGGATTACTAGTACGAAAAAATAATTCGACGAATCAGCAATGTATTTTGGTAATCTTTAAATTTTGCTCCCTGTTCATTATGTTTTTGTTGATATTAGATGGAAAGCAAGTGTCTGCAGTAAAAATCCAATATTAAATATTTGCCTTGTAGCCCTGGAATTCGTGTCGGGAAAGAGGGTTCCAATGAAATGGTGCAACAGATATGGCTTGATTAAATTTCGCGTGCCGGGTACGATTATATCCTTCCTTCATTTTTATTCGGGTCTCGTAGTATTTCATTAGATGCTATTTCTTTAAAAATATAAGAGTTCGAATTGTAGAATTTAATGACTCCTCTCGGAAAACAAAATTTAACGAAGTAAGTTTTAAAATCAAAAATTTTATATTGGAATCGTATTTAATTCCGCCATAATTCCTTTTTTATTTTATGTCATTACAAGGCTGAGATTGATGCACCATAGATGTAAGGGGCCACTAGTGTTGTTAAAAACCCGGATCCGTGTCGATTTTAAAAAACGACCGGATTAAGATTATAAAGAAAATATTGTGTAAGCCTAAAAATTTTGCTCATAGCTGACAGAAATGCTTGGACACCTATTTACCAAATTAATATTATTTTAGTTAAAATCATAATCGGGAATTTTTGAAAAATCTACCCAAATTAGGCTTTTTAACAACACTAGGAGACACAAACAATTATAATTTATATATATGTGTTAGCAGGAATGTGTTATTTTTTCAACTATAAATCATTTTTAGGCGTGTTTTATTTAAATGATTTTACCAAAAATGTATCACATCATGTTTTGGAATACCTACCTTATAAATTTCAGACAATTTGGACATAAATTTATAAACTTAATACAATTTATAATCGTTTTCCCATATATTTCTTATATATAATTTATAAATGACTCAAAGGTTAAAGGCAAAATTGTCTACACAATTAGTAAGATAGGTAAAACAAACACATTGCCTCTAACATATATATATAATATATTCGATATTAAAATATCGTTTTACAAATATCTGCTTCAATAAAGACAATTTATTTAGTATTTAATTATATTTACATAATAGATTTTCATTTTTTTCAAATTTTATACCCCACAATAGATGAATTATGATGCCGAGGGTCATATAAATAAATAAAATTTTATTTTAATTATAAAAGAAAATATTCCGCAAACGAAAAAATATTGGCGCCTTGTCTTTTGCAAAAAAAAGGTTAAAATATATCTATTTTATTGCACAAAATTGAATCATATTTTATTTCAAGACAAAGCCTATGTTTGCGGGCTCTAATTTAATTTTAACTCTCGCTACCAAATTATAAGTCTAAGTCCTAGAAATACCAGAAAGATTTATTGTCTCTGTGTTATATTCTATTAATTGACGGAATGCATGTGCATAATCTGTTGTTGACCAAACTAGCTTTTCCTTAGTGTTGTAATTGGCTAAACCGAGTAGACTCGAATAGAGCTAACCCAAATTTACAGTCGTTTTTTTATCGACTCTTTGGGTCGTTTTAAAGACGGCCAGTTCGCCTTTTTCCACCCCACTCAATATCTCGGTAAATTTTTTTTCAACCGTAAGCTGACTAGGGTTGACTCCAATAAATATAATTAATAAATAACATTTAGCTACTATTAATATTCTGGGTGGGAAAGTCAACTAAAGCTTCTTTTAATTTTATGGCTGACTCATTATATAATCCTATTAATGGGAGGATCTAAATCTTGAGGGGTCAAATAAAAATTTCAGTGAAAATGAACCATATAAGAGTGGCAATTATTGACATAATCGTTATTTATTTTTTATAACCCTTTTGAATATTTTTTCTGACCTAAAGGTGTAAAAATATAAATTGTAAATATGTTATATCAAAATTTCAGTTAAGATGAACCATGACAATTGTCATTAGTGTTGTTACACGGCTCGATTTGTGCCGATTTTTAAAAACGGCTAACTCAACATTATAGCCAGGAAAATATTGCCTAAGTATCGAGATCTTGCCAATAGATGTTCAATCCTATGTGCCATCTATTAGCAAAATCTTTAAGCTTGCATAATAATTTTCTGGGTAAATATTGAGTTAGCCGTTTAACAACACTAATTGTCATAATCGTTTTAAACCTTTTTTGAATTATTTGGAAGAAATTGGGTAAAAATACAAATTGTAAACTAGTTGAATTAAAATTTCAACGAAGATGTACCATAGAAAAGTAACAATTGCCATCATCATTATTTTTAAAAAGTTTATTAGATCAAATGGGTAAAAATATTTCTATTTGTAAAACATGTTAAATTAAAATCTCAAGCGCAGATAAGCTATAGAAAAATGACGAATATTTCAGTTTCTCCGCCATTACCTCAGTGGAAGAGTCTTCATTAATGCGATCCTATTATATAAACACTTGTTCAAAATCGTAATTCTTATTTTATATTCATTAAGGGTTTAAAGTTAATCACATTTTCAATTTTAATGTGGTAGTAAACTTAAATAAATTCATTTTAAACTGAAAAATCGAGCAGTAACATTTAGTTATAAAAAGAGAATTTTTCCAAAATGTCTTAACAAAATTAATCATAGTTTACAAAATTATTTTAATTACAGATATCAAGTTTCAAAGGTCATTTAATATGCCAAAGTTTCCACGGAATTCATATTAAAACAAGAGTTTTCAACGAGAAACCCATCCCATACTATGCTCAAAATCTTAAAATCTTTTATACATTTATATATTTTAAATATTATTTATTTAAATTTATTATAAAAAATAATATATTCAACAATATATAATGCATATAAAATTTTTTATACAATATTGGTTATTCATAATATTGGTGTTCTATGAATTTAAAACATAAAAATTGTTTAAGCGTTTCCGTGATCATACGATTTCTTTTCTTTGGACAAAAAACGCGTTCGCTTGCAATAGATGTGCTCTGTTGCCATAGAAAACTTAGTCTTTATAGAAAGGTAAGGAGACGTATAGAATTACTTTTCCAACAATCCAACATTGTAACTGAGGCTGAGGCGATTGGATCAGCTAGGTATTCAGCGATTTCATCTACCATCGAAACTAAAGATGCTAAAATAAAAATATATACTTTATGAGAACATTTAAAGACAATTAAAAAAATTTATAAAATTAATAGATTTTTTCTGAGAACGCTTATAGTTTGTAGACATTAATTCTAAATTGTCAACTTCCACTCGTATTTCGGCCGATTCATTAGAAACGATATTTTTCTCAAAAATCTTTATTAATGGATATATGTAGGAAAGTATTCTTAATCCCTGGATCTAGTCCATGGCGTATTGCCTTTATAATAACAGCATTAGGATGTGATTCGATATTTCTTTTTACTAGCAATGTTTGTATGGTATCAAGATATAATACCATACATACCCTTGATTGATGAGTTGTTGGCACTGATTTCACAGGTTATTTTATAAAAATGATTATCGGAATTCTACAATATCTTTTAAAAAATTTGGTTTCCTCAATATTAAATGTAAATTTTTTTCATTAATTTATAGAATGCCCAATTTTATTATGGTCTATGTGTTGTATCAAATTAAACAAATTTATATAATACAATCATTAGTTGGAATCATTTTTATATTAATATTTCGGAAACAACAATTTATCTCTAAAATCTTATATTTTAATATATAAGAGAGATCCGCAAAAGAAGGCTCAGACCGGGCATAATATTATTTTTAAAAAAACCTTGGAAATATTTTAAAATATATCGAAATTTATCAAATTTTATGCTGAATTTTTTATATAAAATCAAAATATTTGATTTTATTTATAGAAATTAGACGCCATATCATATATATCTTTTATTTTGATTAATTCTAAAAATTAATTTATATATTTAAATAAATTCGGGCCGGGCCGGCAAAATTTTTTTAAAAATATTTCGGGTCTGGCTGTGCTTGAAAAATTAGGCCCGACGCAGATCGCTAATGTAAATAAATCAAATTAAGAAAAATATAGTACATTCGCCAGTCAAATTGCATAAAAATCATACAGGACCGATATGCAATACAACTAAATTAAATTAAACAGCGACATTCTATATTAAAATAAATTGTCGAACATATTTTTCGATTACTCCCTTGAAATGAATTATCTTGAGGTTATTTTTATGCTAGATTGAAGAAACATCTTTTTAATCTTTTACAAAAACATAAAATTTTGAATAGCGAAGTCTCCAGGTTTAGGACTTTGAGTCATTTGTGACCAAAATTTTCACGATTATAATATTTTTATAGATAAAATATTGAATTAGCCAGTCAGATTTTTAATGAAAACGGTGAAAAAACGCTCATATGTGTGAACGGGGAGGGAAGTGAAACAATGGAATGGGGTTGGGCATTAGTGAAAGATACAGTATATTAAAATATATTCCTTAATCATTACTACATTTCCCTTTTATTAAATGAGAGATGCGACTGTAATCTCTTCAAACAAATCTAAACGACTATCAACTTTGTCAAAATTGCAACTATGTTCGAAAAATTATTTCAATGTTTAAAAAAAGAAAAGAAGGATACGACGAAAAGGAACGACTGAGTGCAACGGAGTAAAGTTTCATTATATCGATGTTTATCATTTATCATATAATTTTAGAAAAGGAAAGAGAAGGGAGATTGAAAAAGGTTTCCGTTGCAAAAAAACGCAATTGGGAAAAAAAGATTGAAAAGGGTTCTAGATAGGGAAGACTTACCTGTTCACTGCGATAAAGATGAACTTTGGAGTGGTATGCGTGGATGTGATGCAGATTTTGTGGATGAGCCTAAGGATTAAGTGTTGTGAGAAAATGTCCCACAAGGGCTTGACTCTAGTAAAGGGGATGACAGGTAAATCAATAGAACTGGATTTTTCATATCACATTATATTGAAGGAAGCTAGGTAAAATCCCGGAAGAGAATGCAAAATTCTATGTATCAGAGATATCTTCTTAGTTATCACATTTCTTCATTCCAACGGTTTTATATTTCAGAACATATATATTTATTTACTTGTCATCCACTACTACAGTCAAGCTCTTGTGGGACATTTTCTCACAACACTTAATCGTTAGGCTCAACAACAAAATCTGCATCACATCCACGCATTCCACTCCAAAGTTTATCTTCATCGCCATGAACAGGTAAGTTTTTCCTATCTATAACCCTTCTCAATCTTTTTTTTCCAATTGCGTTTCTTGCAACAGAACCAATCTAATGCCTTTAACAATTTGCCTTCTTTTCTTTTTTTAAAATTATACAATAAATTAAAAAACTTTGACATAATAAAACTTTACACTGTTGCACGCAGTCGTTCCTTTTCGTAGTATCCTTCTTTACTTTTTCTAGACATGGAAATAGTTTTTCAAACATCATCATAAATTTTTTTAATGACAATGTTGATTGACGTTTAAATTAGACATTTAAAAATTCGTGGCTAATTAAGTTATTAAATTAATCAAAACAATTCTTTATTGTTGATAATATAATATTTATAATGATACAGTAATAGTTCATTTCGTTTATAAGATCAACTTCCATACTGTTATCGCCAAAACTTGTAAAACTTTAATACAATATCCGAAGTCGTTATTTTAAAATTAACTCTATTATCTTCTAAACCTTATTTAATCGGTTCAAAATCTGCCAATCAAACTTCAATCTCGACTCAACAGGTTAATAAACGGGTTTGGATATTATAATATTCTGACTGTTTAAAATATTAGCAGTTAATTTTTATTGATAAGCATCAATTATAATTTTTAGATAGTTGTGTATATTAAAATTTTAAAGACTTACTCTACATTCATTGCAGAGGGTCCATTAAATTTTTTTATTTATACTAATGGTAAAGTAATACTAATGGAAATTTAATATTTTATTTAGTAATTATATATAATATTGATAAAAATGATATAAACAAATTTAAATCTATATATTCATATTATCATTTAAATATAATATATTATCAACAATTTCATTATATTTATCCTTCTCTCTTCCATAACCCTTCCAATAGTGCTAAAATTACGTTCACTGGAAGCATTTGATGCTGGAATTACATATATTTTTTGATTATATTGCTATTTTTTGAAAATTTTTTGCGAGCTTCTCCCACCAAAGGATACTAACTTCATAATTAATCCAAATATAAATTAACCTCATCAGCATCAATTTCATTATTAAACATTGTATCATCCTCCTATTTATACATATCCATTAATGAGGATGAAGCTAAAAAGATTTTATAAAGAATAAATTACTAGTAGCTCAGGAAATATTCCTCGAGGTAGAAACATGCACTTCATTCAGATCTGAAGATGTAGCTAAAAATAATATATAGATAAATATTTATAAAAAAATGTTATTTGTAGCTATGGTAGCATTCCTTAAAGTAGGAATATGTGCTTCATCCAGATCATATATAGGAATAGGTTGATATTCTGAATAATCTTTCATTATAGCTGACAAAATTTTTCACTTCTAATGCTTCTTCCAAATTAAGCATTTGTAATTGTGAAAATTTCGGAGTTAACAATTATATGGAGAATAGATATAACTGGAATTTAGATATTAAGAATTCTTTGGCTTTTAACTTTAATTTTATAATTTCATTATTATTTTGATATGCATATGTTTATAGATTAATAAAACTTTGGATAAATTAGGTCTTGTCTCTCCTTCCAGCTCTTTGGTTGTTTGATCATAAGGGGTCAACATGTCTATCAAAGATTTCAATCCATTTGTTTCAATAGAATTTAGCTTGTCCTTCGTATTTCATTTCTGTATAGAATCTAAAATTTCTTCCAATTGTTCATATATACTTTTGAACATCTTTAATTTGTAATTCCACCGTGTTTCAGTATCTTGCTAGAGTGTATTTGATAAATCCTTATCATATCTACTTTGCTTAAAAAATCTGACAGTGATCTACATTGAAGAATGAGATTACATAATAAAGGTGTGGATATTTGCACAAATTTTGGAGAAGTTATTTCATAGTGTTAATGAATTGAGCAACAGTTTAATCAGTTATATGGTTCGAAAGCTTTTACCAAGTTGCTACCTTGATCAATGATAAATGTTGTAAAAGGCATAAGAAGCATATTATCCAAGTTTAGTAAAATTAGAAACAAATTATTTGTGAATGTATTTTTATCTTATAAAAAAAGAGAAATTTACAAAACACATTTAATTAGTTTTCATTTAATTATGTAGTGAAGAGTTAATGTTATATATGTCTACTTTTTAAAGTCATCTGTGTATATGTCAGTTGTTGCACTACAAAGAGAATTTATTAAAGCATTTTGTATATCTGAGAAAATGAAAAAGCTTTATATAATTGTTATAAAAAAATCTTAAATTTAAATTTATCTGCCAAAAGTAATGTTGTAAACAGTTCGTTTTTTTTGAAAAAAAATGATGAAGGCGTTCTTTTTATTTTTGAAGAATATTGAACGTTAACGCGTTCCTTTTTTTATTGCAAACGCGTTTTAATTTAACTTTCGTTCAATTTTAAAAACATTTTATTTTTATTTATTTGAAAAATTATATATATCCGAATTTTTTAAGAAAAATGTCTTAATTTGATAATCAGCTGATCATATTTTCAAGTTGTTTATTACAGTAACATCCTATATTGAAGGAACAAATTCAATACTTACCAAATGTAAAATGTGCCCAAAAAGTATTATATCAATTTAAAAATCTTTAAGTTCCAATTTAAAACGACATTTGATTGTAATATTAATTACAGTGGCGTAGCTATGGGGGTGGTTTTCAGGCTTAACGACATTTGATTGTAATTTTTATATATAATATAACTAAGTAAAATCATTATATTTGAAGACAAAATGTATTTGGGCTATTTAACCCCAACAATAACGATAGTTATTTTAAAATTAAAAAAATTAGTTGCCTAAAATATGGTTAACCATTGATAGACGCAGTATTAATTAAATGGGATTAGTAAAAGGATTATTGTCACTATCAAATTAATTACATATTTTTTTTAAAAAGATTTGAACATATATAGGAAGATCAATATGTTCTTTCTGCAATTATACATCCAGTATTCATGCTTCAATGGCCATGGACACAACTTCCACAGAACGAACCTATAAAAAATAAACTTATAGAGTTATTAAAAAAATGCATTGGAAACCCACGAAATGATAATGCAAAAACCGTAAGTAGAGGATGGATTGAAGGAGGATAATTAGAAAGGACAAAACAATTAATGTTTATAATAAATTCCCCGCGTTAAAAGAGTTGATTATTAAATATAATATCGCAATCCACTCATCTGTCCCTGTAGAGTGCGTTTTTAGTATAGTTAATGTCATATTAACTGTCAAACGTTCCTCTCTATCAAATAAAAAATTTAAAAAACAATGGTTATTTTTTATTTACTATATTATATTGTATTTATAATTATATTACCGAAATAAATTTACATTATTTTTTAACATGGCTAATATATTTTGTTTAAAAATATAAGACATTTATTTATATTAAATTAAATTTTAAAAAATTTATCATAAAATTTTGAAAGAACGTGAACGCGTTCCATTTTTTTTTGAAAGTGAACGTTAAAGCGTTCGATTTTTGTCAATGAAAGTTGAACGCGTTCGATTTTTTTTAGAAATGTTT
Organism: Gordionus sp. m RMFG-2023; assembly: GCF_954871325.1. Lineage (NCBI taxonomy): Eukaryota > Metazoa > Nematomorpha > Gordioida > Chordodea > Parachordodidae > Gordionus > Gordionus sp. m RMFG-2023. The sequence goes on along the minus strand of NC_088777.1, from coordinate 3,668,814 downwards.
ACTGCACTAGCTAAAATAGTTAGATTGGTGTATTTATTTCATAACCATGATGTATTACTTACAACATAATCTACACAAGCATCTGCATATATATAAAACATGTTATTGTTATTAAAATAGAATCTATTCAACTGTAAATTTCCTATAATATATATATTTATTACCTATACACTATTTGATAAAGAATACTAATAAAATTAGATTACATTTGACCTTATAAGTATTCCTAAAATAAGCTAAATTTAAATAAAAACTTTAGATCCAAGCCCGGCATAAACCTATTGTAAAAATATTTCAAGGATGCCAGGCCCGGTAAAAGATGTATAATTTAGCCAATACATGGCCCTTGAAAGTTTCCAATTCAAAGATAGCACGAGTATAAAACTAGGCCTTGAGCAATACAAATTTATATGATATTTCGTTTGTTATAAACTTAAAAATTAAATATTGTGTCTCCTTTCTGTTGAAGCTATTAATTGTTGTAATATGATTCATGCATAAAAATGTTACCTTTGTGATCTGTAAATGATCATAGCCTAGCATCACATTCCCTGGTTCATCTCGGTGTACGACCCCTGAAATATAAAAAAAAATATAAATTTGGTTAGTATTTATATGAAAACAAAATTTTATTTGCTACTAAATAAACTGATTTAATCAAGAATTTATATAAAATGGCAATTTAAAATTTGTATTTTTAATAAATATACTCCGAAATGTAAAACCTTTGGAAAGAAGGAATGTGTACCCAAGATCAGCTGTGATACATGGAATTTTGTATTCTCTTCCGGGATCTTACCCAGCTTTTTTATAAGATTTTCCAAATCACCACCATTCATCCATGGTTATTATCAAACTACAAGATTACAATTTACAGAAATATAAGTATTAGTTTTGAAACTAATTTTATAAAGGCCTTATGAATTCTTGACCCCCTCTCCGAATCATATATTTATCTTAAACTTGGATGTTTGAAATATAATAGCCAATAAGAAAGGGTTAATTTGTGGCAATTTTAAGAACTTCTTTTTCATATTCATATAAATCAAATGCCTTAACAAATATATGGATGGATTTAAATAAACCAGTGATGCTAAACGACCAGATTTAAGATTTTGGCAAAAACAAAATTATGCAAGTCTTGAGATTTGGCTAATAGATGCTTACTCTTTTCTGCCATATATGAGATTGAATATTAATCCAGCAATGGAAAAAATCCTTTCGCTGGGTGTACTGGTTGTAGGTATACAAAGAGCCGTCCTAGCTAAATTAGCAATCCTAGGAAGTTCCAGTCGCTTTTTCTTCCAAAAGGTTAATGCGTCCTCTTCTAGGATATTATGTTGGCTGAGCAAAAGATGCCATTTTTGTTATAGATTTCTAATGTTGTTATAATCGTTGCTTGAAAGGGAATGTTTGCGAGCTATTTTCGCTAAGAACTGGATGTTTGCCCATTATCTTCTCACTCTGTGTACATGCTCTAAAAGTTAATGTCTAATTAAAAATTGCAATGATGTCGTATAATTCGAATTTAAATATTCTGAAACAATTTTAAGATTTTGAAATCTGCAAGTAGAGTCGCTAAAGTCTAATGTTTAAAATAAAATTTTATTAATAAAAATAAATTGAGTTCACTAATGAAAAACATATTTTTCCTTTAAGCAAATAATATTTGAGCAATCAGATCTATAGATATGTATATGGGTTTCTATTTCACTGCTTGGTTTATTATAGATCACTTTGGGAGGAAAGAAATTCCACCGACTCTCCGAATATATTTAATACTGTTTATAGCTTATCAATCATATCCCATTCATTATTAAAGAGTTTTAAATATTGCTTTTTATTTTATTTAGAACATTATTTATAGGAATTTGGTTACACTGCAAAATTTCAGGCATAATTAATATGCTGTGGTGATAGGGGGTAGAGAAATTTAATTTTCAAGTTTTTATATTAATTAGATTGTTAGTTCATTCCATTTCTATTATGGGCCTCATCAGACATTTAAAATATTCAAGGTATGGATCAGAATCATTCAAGATAATATGACCTGTTTCATAAATTGACTGCAGACATTTACGATTTTCAGCCTCAATTTCACATTCTAAAACAGCTACTCGATTTCTGAAGGCTAAAATATTCTCTAATTTTTTTAAATAAAATATTAATTCTGGCAACTTTTTTTATGCCACCAACTATAACCAAATTATGTACGCCCTTGATGCTCATTTTCTCCCAATCTGACCCTTCTTTTGACATTGGCCTGAACATTCCATTTGTATTATTTTGGCTTTTAAACGGAACTCCTCTTTAATCTATCAATCTCAGTTAATATGGTATCCCCGGTATCATTTTGTTTCAAATTTCTAGTTTCCAGGGTAAAATAATTATTAATAATTTAATATATATCAGGGTAAAATAATTATTAATAATTTAATATATATATATATATATAAAATTAAACAGCATTCTAAAAATTATACATTCTTTTTCACTTGTCAACAATGAATGTTTAGACTCATCTCATTCCACTGAAGAGACATGTAAAGGATTTTGAATTGGAAAGTCAGGGCTGGCAGTGAGTCACCTAACCAAATGCTATATCTCCAATTCGTTATAAAGGTAGGATTATTCTTAGCATTATGTTGGAAGTCCTAAACCACGAAATTCTTAGGATTTTTAAACACCATTCTTGATATCTTTGTTGTATGAAAATAGGAATAGTGACAGCCGTTTTATTTTTTATTCGGAGAGTATGAGAATGCTATGCTTGTGACTCTTGCAACTTGTTTCCCTGGGGAACGACCAATTCAGAATAAACCTTTTTCTTTAGAGTTTTGCCACCTGAGTCTTACAAGTGTGCTGACGTAGAGGGTGTGAGAGGCAAGAAATAGTTTAGTTACAGAATTGGGATGCGAACTTCCAAATATATTAACTGTTATGTGGGTCGTTTTTTTGTGTTAATTTGTGAATTCATTCGTTTAATTATCTTTCAATCTGACGATGCCTGATTTTTTAAAGAGCTTCCTAGACAAATTTTGATATAATTAATATAATAATTATGCATAATATATATTCCAAAGATTTCATTTAAAATATATATATATATATTATGTTCGTTATAGAAAATGGAGAACAGATTGGGAGCCAATCCCAGCCCAGCACCACTATTCAATCCATTGCCTCCATGCACTTCTTCAGTTCCATCGATTGGAAACTGGTAACATAAATATCTCTAAATGTAAATAGAATTTCTTACAGTTACTTTTATTTTTGCATCACACATTTCTGGAGGATTTTAAAAAAAACATAATATTTTATTTTGCATTATAATCTCGAAGCCAGAAGAGTCAAATCTATATACAAACCAAAACTAACTCACGACCGTGAAGGAGTTATGCTTTCACCCTAAGATAGCCGTTTTATACACCATATTACTAGAAATCTCGAGTAAATCTATATTGAGAAGAATTCAGTATTGAAGTTATAAAAAATTGTTTTTTAAATCATCCAGAAACATTTTTACAATGGATAGAACTGAAGAAGCGCATGGAGGCAATGGATAGGATGGTGGTGCGAGGATTAGCTCCCAATCTGTTCTCCATTTTCTATAATAAATATAATATATTTATATTATAAAAAATGTATCATCTTTGAAATAAATTTATGCATAATTATTATATTCATTATATCTAACTTTGGCTAGTGAATGAATAAAAAATTTTATTCTACAATTATTATAATAAAAAATATCAAAAATATTAGCAAACCATAATATCTGGGTGGAATACGAATTATGTAATTTTTCATTTTTTTCTGAAATCAGATCTAAATCCATGATATTAATTCTAACCTAAAAATGACAATTCTTATTAATGTGCACCATTTAAGTCAACACTGTTATCAATGTCATTAGCTGAAATAGAAAATATGGTTGACAAATTGTCTTTTAAAGTTCTATGCATGCACACCTGTGAATGCATTTTAGAAAAATCTTCAGTTAATTATATGAATATCTGATGAAAATACATTTGTAAATATACTACAATCAATATATTGAAAAATAATAAAAATATTAGGATTTTATATTATAATTTCTGATGAAAAATCATTTGAACATACTATAATCATTATAATAAAAAAAAATATTAATATATTGTTAAAATTTCTGCTGAATAATCAGAAAAAAATGTTAAAATATTAGAATTTTATATTATAATTTCTGATAAAAAAAGATAAAACTAAAAGCATTATAATTAAAAAATAGAAATTATTATTTTGTAATAGAAATTTACTTTTTTTAAGTAATTTCTAATAATGGATAATAGAGTTCATCTTTTGTTTTATCTGAGATTTAATAATATAAAGTATAAAGGTTGGTTATTAATTTAAATAAGACCTTATAAATTTAAAACAATATTTTTTTATAGCATTGTTAGGGAAAAATGCCATGGTTCGTATATCAGTTTACATATCTGACGAGGCTTGCCATGTTTTAAAGAGATTTCTAGCCAAAGTTTGATATATTGAATATAATAATTATGCATAATATATATTATAAAGATGATAATTTTTTATAATATAAATATATTATATTCATTATAGAAAAAGAAGAATAGATTGGGATCCAATCCCAGCTCCACCATCCAATCCATTGCCTCCCTGCGCTTCTTCAGTTCCATCTATTGGAAACTGATAACATATATATCTCTAAGCTTTTATAAATAGAATTTCTTTTACAGTTACTTTTATTTTTGCATCACACATTTCTGGAGGATTTAAAAAAAACATAATATTTTATTTTGCTTTATAATCTCGAAGCCAGAAGAGACAAACCCATATACAAATCAACACTAACTCACGACCGTGAAGGAGTTATGCTTCCACCCTAAGATAGGCGCTTTATACACCATAGTTAGACCAGTTACTAGGAAACTCGAGTAAATCTATATTGAGAAGAATTTGTCAGTATTGAAGATATAAAAATTTGTTTTTTAAATCCTCCAGAAATGTGAGATGCAAAAGTAAAAGTAATTGCAAAAGAAATTCTATTTAAAAAAGTTACAGATATTTATGTTACCAGTTTTCAATTGATAAAACTGTAGAAGGGCATGGAGGCAATGGATTGAATAGTGGTGCTGGGATTGGCTCCCAATCTGTTCATCATTTTCTATAATGAATATAATATATTTATATTTTAAAAAATGTATCAACTTTGAAATATATATTATGCATAATTATTGTATTCATTATATCAAACTTTGGCTAAAAAACTCTTTAAAACATGACAAGCATCGTCAGATATATAATCTGGTATACGAACCACAGCCTTTTTCCCTAAAAATGATATCATAAAAAAGTATTGTTTTAAATTATATAACTAATAAAAATGATAAATTCGATAAAATTTATAAGGTTATATTTAAATTAAGGTCAAACACAGGGTTGCCGGGTCTCTCCTTATCATCCCTTAGATAAAACTCCCCCCATTCAAAATCATCTGCGATTATTAAATTCCTTTTAAAATTCTGACCTTGTTAAACTGGTCAAACAATATCTTATTATAAAGCTCTTCCATTGTTTTTATAGCATCAACTTTATAAGATTTTAAAATGTATTAATTTTGTTTCATTTTTTATGCACTCGGCTAGACATAAATGAATAGCTGATCGAGTTGATAAAATCTTTTAAAATGAGAACCATTTCTTTAAATTAATATTAATTAAATTCAGTCTTACTCTCTCCGTATTTTGCATTATATGCACTCATGTCATCTAATATTTAGTAGACTAGTAAAAGATTTGTTTTCGTTATTTTTAAAAAATAAATTGAAAAAATATTTTCAGCATAAAACAAACTTATCCCTTCTCTTTTAATCTTCAAATCGAAAGGGCTTTTACCATTTAGCCTTTCATATATAGTTATAAAGAAAGACCATATATCTGCTCTAAAATCTTTCATGTTTTAATTATTTAAATATATAAAATACATTGTGATCATTTCGAAAGTGTTTGGTTAAGCTCTATGCTAAATATTTTTCATTTATAGCTCTTTTTCTAAAATTTTTAAATATTGGCTAAACACCCTCCCCCTCAATTTTCTATGATATTTTTTTGTGTTAAATTTGAATTCCTTTATTATTGTTATAAAAATTAAAAATTTAATAGTCACAAATCTTTCATAATCTTTTTTATGGCCACAAAGAAGATAGAGAAGCAAAATAATTTTCAAACAAATAGTTTTGAATTTATATCCCCATTCTTCCTAACTTTAAGAATTGATGGGTAATAATCATCCATGACTCCCATCTCAAATATTTGGGATAAAACTACTTTGGCCATTATTTCTATCGATGTGGAGGTTAAGGCGAATATTGCTTGAGACATATATCTACCTCATAAATGTAATGGGTGTGGAAGCACTACCGTATTGCAGAGCAATTAACAGTGTTATTAAGAATAACAAAAAAATTTATACACGCAACTACTATGTTAAATATGTTACATTATTTGTAAAGTAAAAAAAAAATCCTTAAGATATTTATTGAGATAAGGAGAAAAATATTTGAAAAATATTTACCATCCATCCACCAAGATTTTAGGGGCTAAATAGGACATGTTACCACATTTGCCTTTGATTTTCTTCCCGCAGCTTAAACCTTTCTAGATTAAGTAGTTTTCATAAATTAAATAAATATAAAAGTAAGAAAAGAGAGCCCTTATAAAAAATATAACATAGGCTATCACAGAAATATTAGAATTTCTTTATTTCGATGTCAGCAAGATGCAAAAACTAGACCTAGAATACTATTATATTAAATAGCTCAATAATTTAGTTTTTATTTTACAAAATTCAAAAAGTTAAATATTTTCTTTATATTTGTTTGAAACTATAAATAGTTGTAATGTAAAAAAAATATATTACTTTGGACAATCCGAAATCTGTGATTCGCCAAATGACTACCTCTAGCTTCACGTTCTCAGGTTTAAGGTCTCTATCTACTATTCCTGAAATATCAAAAAAATATAATAAGCAAATTTGTATTTACTAGAAAACAACATTTTATTCGTTAAATAAAAAAAAACTGATTTAAATCAAGGAGCCAATTTATATAAAATGGCAATTCACAATTTGTATTTATAATGTATGTTCAGAAAATGTAAAACCTTTGGAATGAAGTTCTTTTTTCCTAGACATCCAAAATTGACATTGAAGTCCCCATCTATTAGTAGATAATAACATCTTGAGTGTTTTAAAAATGATATCCATTTATAAACGCTTAAATAAAAGTTGTATATAAAGTTAATATTATTATTTTTTTTAAAATTATTTTCTAAATATATTTCATTTAATTAACAAATTAGAACATTCTTTTGAAATTAGTATAAAATGATTTTAAAAAAAACGAATGGTTCAAAATCCTGAACGTTTCTTTATTAGACCTTCATATATTTTTTTAATTCACAGATTTATACACTTAAAATTTAAATATCTGTTTCGGTTTCTTTCTTTAAAAGAATGATGAAAGATATAAAGTAGGAGCCTAAGAAAAATATTCAGAAAAGCAAGCTAGGCTTTGATATATATTTTTTTCTAAATATGAGCTAGTTTCTATTTACATATGTTAAAATTATTCGGATCACCTATATTATATATATATCACCCAGGAGAATTTGTTGTCATTCAAACTTGCTCTAGGTCTTAATTACCATTAATATTGTCAATATTTTATTATATGATAAAATGTAGATCATTGTGACATTTAAAATTAAAATTAAGTCTGAACAACTTTTATAGGAAAATTTATTAGCCAAAATTATTTTTGGTATGTTAAAATTAAATTTTTTATTTAAAATTTTTCATATCCGAAATATTTTTAGACTTAAGGACCTTATTAAAATAGATATTTGGCTTATTATAATCTCTAAGTTTATTAAATCATTTGATAGGGATATACTCGTCCTGAGAACACACTATCCCCATTTTTTGAGATTTAATTTTTCTTTAAATTAGTTAAATTTTTGTCACTGTTTTGCAGATTGATTCAAAGAGAATTCGAAAATGAACAGTCTATAAATATTAAAAAAACCTCCATTGTAGGATTTTTTCCTAACATTTTCAAAAATTGATTAATTGACATGATTTTAATTTATTTTAAAAGCGGCTAGATAATTTTTATATTTTTTCACTTTTTATACCCGGGCCAAAATCTTTAATCCTAACTTGGATTTTTTAATAACGTTACAATTTTTATCCAAGTCCAGACGCATCTGCAGATCTTTGATATATATATTTATTTTTTTTGAAAGAAACTCATAAAAAATGTCTAGGTGAACCATGCAGATAATTATCTTCTTATGTGGTGATTGGGAATTTCACCTATATCTCCTCGAAAATTTTCAAAGTAAATCTGAAATAAATATTAATAGATTACTCTATAAAATTTTAATACACGCCACAAATTATTTCAATTCTTATAAATAATGTTATTGCAAATTGCCCATAAATTGTTTATTATTATTTTAATTTAGAGTCAAAATGGAAATATACACTACATATATTTTCAACATAAATAGAATACCTACTATCTTTATTTACTCGTTAGCTTACTATATATTTTTATTCTAACAATTTTTAGCACCAACTATAATAGCATCTCAAATATTATTCCCTGTGAGACTATATGCCAACGAGTCTTAATCTTTGTGAAACAGAGTGAGAGCGTAAAAGTAGCTCTCTAGGGTTTTTAATTCGTATCATTAATTACATTATATTCAAATTAATAAGAAAAATATTATCTTAATATTTTATTATAAATATTAGTGTATATATTAATAAAATGCATTATTATAATATATCATTATATAACGTGATATCATTAGATAATAAATTTGTCATAATCATTATGGATTCTAATAAAAATAAAGTCTTCTAACATCCGAAAGGCTAATGAATATTAAAAAATATCATAAATATTAGCAATTATATATTAATTTTTGAAAAAAACATTAATTAAAATCATTATAATTGAAAAAATATCACATTAGTTGCTTTTTTATAAATACAATTGCAGATGAAAAACATTAAATATAACGTCATTATAATGAAAAATATAAATATTAATTAATTTCTGTATAAATAATTTGGACATACAAATCATTATAATAAAAAAACATTAAAATGGTTTATATAAATATGATTTGTAATATAAAACATTTGTATAAAACAAAAATCATTATAATTGAAAAAAATATGAAAATATTAGTTTTGCAATCATTTGTTCATGAATCATTTTAAGAAAATAAAAATATTAGCATTATGCATTATAATTTCTGAAGAAAAAAAATTCCAAAATCATTATAATTAATTAATATTTTGTATACAATTAATTGATTAAAAATGTTTATCATTAGTTTCATTGGCTAATGCTACCACCATCCCACAGTGCATCCAATCCTTAGATGCTGCTTTTACCAGAAATCTCGGAATTCAGACTTTATCGCTATAAATGATTTAATAAGATAAAATATAAGGTCATAAGTGGGCATGTGTTTGATGGTCTTACTAATTAAATGAAGAATTTTTTTTACTAATTCAAAATTATAAATAAATGACTATAAATCCTTTTTATATATCACATCTCTAATATCTGCATATAATAAGATTATTTTTGAATATTTTAAATTGTTCATTATGACAGGTCGTGAATGAGGACCAGGGTCTTGACCGTGATAGATTAGCTAGATTTAAAGACTAATTTTAATCAAATTAATTTAATATGAAGAATATGTATCCCAAACATTAATATATATAATTAAATTATAATCTAGGCTTTATCTTATAGTTTTTTAATTAGAACATTTTGAGTGTACGTCGTTTTTGTTTTGGCCAGCACTGTTCATTACAATTTATCACTAATGTATTAATATACTTATCGAAATTTAAAATGAATTATTTATATTTGAACCCGAAGCCAATTGATATTCATTATGTTTGTGGTAATTTCTTATTATATGCAGATATTAGAGATGTGATATATAAAAAGGATTTATAGTCATTTATTTATAATTTTGAATTAGTAAAAAAAAATTTTCATATAATTAAGATCATCAAACACATGCCCACTTATGACCTTTATATTTTATCTTATTAAATTTTTTATAGCGATAAAGTCTGAATTCCGAGTTTTCTGATAAAAGCAGCTTCTAAGGATTGGATGCACCATGGGATGGTGGTAGCATTAGCCAATGAAACTAATGATAAACATTATTAATCTTCAATTGTATACAAAATATTAATTAATTATAATGATTTTGGAAATTTTTTTCTTCAGAAATTATAATGCATAATGCTAATATTTTTATTTTCTTATAATGATTCATGAACAAATGATTGCAAAACTAATATTTTCATATTTTTTTCAATTATAATGATTTTTGTTTTATACAAATGTTTTATATTACAAATCATATTTAAATAAACCATTTTTATGTTTTTTTTAATATAATGATTTGTATGTACAAATTATTTACAGAAATTAATTAATATTTATATTTTTCATTATAATGACGTTATATTTAATGTTTTTCATCTTCAATTGTATTTATAAAAAGCAACTAATGTGATATTTTTTCAATTATAATGATTTTAATTAATGTTTTTCAAAAATTAATATATAATTGCTGATATTTATGATATTTTTTAATAATGATTAGCCTTTCGGATGTTAGAAGACTTTATTTTTATTAGAATCCATAATGATTATAACAAATTTATTATCTAATGATATCACGTTATATAATGATATATTATAATAATGCATTTTATTAATATATACACTCATATTTATAATAAAATATTAATGCGTTGATAATATTTTTCTTATTAATTCGAATATAATGTAATTAATGATACAAATTAAAAACCCTAGAGAGCTACGTATACGCTCTCACTCTGTTTCACAAAGAGGAAAACTCGTTGGCATATAGTCTCACAGGGGAAATATTTGAGATGCTATTATAGTTGGTGTTAAAAATTGTTAGAATAAAAATATATAGTAAGCTATCGAGTTAATAAAAATAAAAGGTATTTTATTTATGTTGAAAATATATATTTCCATTTTGACTCTAAATTAAATAATAAAATCATGTCAATTGATCAGTTTTTGAATATGTTATGAGGTCTGCTCTCCATTTTCTATAATGAATATAATATATTTATATTTTAAAATATGTTAGGCATAATTTTTATATTCATTATATTAAACTTTGGCTAGAAATCTTTATTTTTTTTTTGGTATAATTTTTTTTAGTATATATAAATGGAATTAACAGCTTATCGAGTTGATAAAATCTTTTAAAATGAAACCATTTCCTTAAATTAATATTTCAGTCTTAATATCCTTTTTGTATTATTTTTTGCATTATATTCACTAATGTCTTCTAGTATTTAATAGACTAGTAAAAGGTCTGTTTCCATTATTTATAAAAAATTAATTTAAAAAAATATTTTGTTTATAAAACAATCATATACCCTGCCAAGGATTTCTTCTAAGCTTCATATCGAAAGGCCTTTCACCAGTTAGCATTTCAAACATGGTTACGCCAAGAGCCCATATGTCCTCTCTAAAATCTTTAATGTTTTTAATTATTTAAATATATCGTGAGTATTTTGAACATGGTTAGGAGATCATAGATGTTTTGGGTACAATTATTTTTTCTAACCTGATTAAGTTCAATATATTAACCCTATATGGATAAAAATGAATCGCATAGTATAAGTCATTTAAAATAATAATTATTTTGTAAGTTAAACATCATTTTTAAAATAAATTTATCTGAAGAAAAATTATTTTTTGGACAAATGCACCATCTGGGGAATTGCAAGATGGTTTAAGGGGAGTTTATGCTCCCGCAAATTTACTTTGATTATTAACTCCCTTTTCAAAAGTTTTAAATTTGTATCCTTAATTATTGTTATAAAAATTAAAAATTTTATTAGTCAAAAAATTTTTCGTATAAGTTTTTATAGCCACAGAGAAATTTGATAAGCAAAAAAAATTTATTTTTAATATTTCAATTTTCAAATATAATATATAAAGGTTCATTACTAAAATGTAGTTAGGATTTAAATGATTTTGAGTCAAGTCTAAAAAAGGCTGAACCGAATTTTTAACCGATAAACTATCATCTTAATCTTAGTCGAGGCTTAAAATTAAAGGATAGCTTAATCTAGAAAATAAATATACTCAAGCCTCAAGGCTTAGTGATTGTTTGCTGCTAGAATTTAACTGACTTAACAAAATTAGAAGAAAGGAATAGTCTAATTTATCAAAATCTTTTTAATGTTTAAATAGGAATTTAAAGTTTTCAAATTAGTTAGTTGTTTAGGATAAATCATTTTACTTTGAAAAAAAAATAATAAAATTTGTATATCTTTTTATCAGGTCCTACAATGAACCATCCATTTTTTAGGGATACGTTAACAAGTAAAATATAATGTAGGCAAGGTCTACATAAGCCCCTCAAAAATTAATTTACCACTACCACTTTAAAACTTCGATCCATCCATTATGTTCCAACAACCCTACAATATTAGTTTAAAATTTTTATAAAAAATCCACCATATCCAGAAAAATTCTATAAAAACTCTTTCAGTCGTGGTTATTTAGGCCAAAGAATGACTAATAATCATTTAGGCGTGTAACCAAGTTGGGGGTTAGGATCCCCCCCCCATCTTTAATTTATCTGTTCTCATATATTATCTTTTAAGCGAATAAATATTTTCTTCCTACACATCCCCCATCCCACCCCCTTTTAAAAATAGGTACACAATATGTAACTATAAGGAAGATATTGAAAAAAATTGGTGTGCTAATCTTGAAGAGTTACTATATGGAAGTTAGGATGACATTTATATGTTTGTCTGAGATGTATATCTATTTCATAAATGTAAAAGGTGTGAGAGTTCTATCTTAAATCTAGCCATGGCCTAGTTTCCTCAGATTTGGGAGCAGCGAAAATTAATAAAAAAAAATTAGCATGGAGCTTGGTCAAACATGTTCAAAATGATAACAATATATTTTATATATTTAAATAATTAAAAACATGAAAGATTTTAGAGTGGACATATGGGCTCTTGGTGTAACCATGTATGAAGTGCTAACTGGTCAAAGGTCTTTCGATTTGTCTCTGAAGAGAAATCATTGGCAAGGTATAATTTTGTTTTATATTGAAAATAATGGAAACAAACCTATTACCAGTCTACTAAATACCCGAAGACATTAGTGCATATAGTGCAAAATATATTACAAAAGAGTTAGTAAGACCGAAATTATAAATTAGTATTAATGTAAAGAAATGAATCCCATTTTAAAAAGATTTTACTCTATCAGCTGGTAAGTCCATTTATGTCTACTTAAACAAATTTAGCCGACATAAAAAAAATGAAATCTTATAGATCATTTTAAAATCATAAAAGGTTGATGCCATAAAAATCAATGCAAGGGCTTATAAATATGACATTGTTTGACCAAGGTTTTATAGTCAAAATTTTTTTAAACTGCAGTAGAAATTTGGAAAAATGTTTTTGTTTTTGAGGAAGGAATTTTATAAATGCAGAAGATTTCCAAAATTTACACCTTACCAAAGATTTCTTTTCAGAGTACAAAGGTCTTCTTCCGGTAAGCATTTCATACATTGTTATGCCAAGAGCTCAGATATCTGCCCAAAAATCTTTCATGTAATTTAATTATATATATTACATTACGATCATTTTGAACACGTTTGGTTAAACTCTATGTTCACATTCTTTTAATTTTCTATCTACCAATTTTGAGGAGTGGCTGAACCACAATAATAATTTTAAATATATTTTTCAAAAGTGTTAATTCAAATCCCTTTACTATTTGTTATAAAAATAAAAAATTTTAATAGTCAAAAATCTTTTTCATAATTTTTATATAGACACATAGAAGATATAGAAGAAAAATGTTTTAAGGCATCAAACAAATAATTTAGTATATATATCCTACTCTTCCTAACTTATAATATTCCATATGACTCCCATCTCAGATATTTGGGATAAAGGTACCTTGGCCATTAATGGGTAAAAGTGGTTCCAAATACAAATCTTATTCAGTTTCTATCAGATGAGGAGGTTACGGTGAATAATAACTTATAGAATGGTCCGAGATATATATCTATCTCATAAAAGTAATGGGTGTAGAAGTCCTAACTTAAATCTTGACATGGCCAATTTTGTGATGTAGAATAAATTCAAGTTGGACAAATATTAATTTAATCATCCCTCTCTTATTACAAAAAATTCATCGCATTATAAATATCCCTTGGTTTAGATAGAAACATCTCAAATATGGCTTCCAGTTTTCTTCTAATCTAAACATTGATTCTATTAATAAAAACCGAAAAGTTGAAAATCAGAAAATATCACATTTCAAAATCTTATCTCAACCAATGAGTCCTTAGGTCTCCTAGTCTTTTTTCATTTCAGATCACGTGGATATTAAGAATCGTCTTTAAAGACTTCTCAAAGGCCAAATTGCTCTTTTAAAATGATCTAAGTATTTTGGGACTTCTTCTTAACCCGTTTTATTTATTTTAAAAATCATTCTGTATTTATTTTTATAAATATTTTACATGTTATTTCTAATATTATTTTTATAAAATAAATAAAATAATTTAATCTCAATTAATTTTTGTTGTAATATAAATATAATAAGCAAGCAATGATTAAGAAATTAAAACCTAATTTAAGGATTTTTAGAAATTCTTGTGATAAATTATAAAATTATTTAATAATTATATGATTTAAATAAAAAATAATATTTTTTAGATTAAAAACAGATTATTTTACAATTATATTTGTATATTTTTTAAAAAATATATAGATATATAATATTTAATGAGACTAATATTCTTAGAGAATAATCATCAAAACAAGCCTCGCGTTTTATAAATGCCATTTAAACACATACCATAATGCTCTATTATTTTTAGTAATTGTCATGATTAATTATAGAATTTAAACTTTCCTTAAATCTATTGATGCAATTTACTATAACAGCGTTAAATTTCCACTCTTATATATATAAATATCTTGGAAATAGATAATAGACCTAACATGTCTTTCTATTCAAAATGCTCCAATTTCCTCTATTTCATTAAAAAGGAAAGTAAACATAAGGAACAATGTTATTAAGAGTAACAAAAATTTTTATAAACCAATTTACTATGTTAAATATTGCACATTATTTGTAAAAGTAAAAAAAAAAGTAAACATAAGGAACAATGTGAATAACAAAAAATTTTATAAACCAATTTACTATGTTAAATATTGTACATTATTTGTAAAAGTAAAAAAAAAAGTAAACATAAAGAACAATGTTATTAAGAATAACAAAAAATTTTATAAACCAATTTACTATGTTAAATATTGTACATTATTTGTAAAAGTAAAAAAAAAACATAGGAAAATTTTTATTGATATAAGAAGAGAAATAATTAGAAAATATTTACCATAGCTTCCACCCCGCAAGATTTCGGTGGCTAAATATGCCCGGGTACCACACCTGCCTTTGATTTTCTTGCCGCAGCTTAAACCTGGATTAAGTAATTTTCATAAATTAAATATGTAAAAGTTAGATAAAGAGAGCCCTATTAAAGGTACAAATAAATTAAAAACTAAATATAACATGAATGACAACAGAAACATGTATGGCACAATAATTTATCTACTTCTATGCCGGTAAGAAGTAACAAATCTCCGATAAAACGACTCTATATAAAACTAGACATAGAGTACCTTTATATGAAATAGCTCATTAATTTAGTTTGATTATAAACTTCAAAAAATTGAATTTTGATGTTTATATTTGTAGAAACATTTCATTGTTGCAATATGAATCTTGTAAAAAAAAGATGTTACTTTGCCAAGACCGAAATCGGCTATACGTATATGACCCTCTTGGTCAATCTTTATGTTTCCAGGTTTGAGATCTCGATGCACAATTCCTGAAATATATTTTTAAAAAATACAAATTAAATCGGTATTTAATAGAAAACAACATTTTTATTCGCAAATAAAAAAAAAACTGATCTAAATCATGAAGCCAATTTATATAAAATGGCAATATAAAAGTTGTATTTATAATAATAGAACCTCTAGAATGTAGGAATGTTAAACCCAGGAGTAGCTCGGCTACATAGAACCTTACATGATTTTCAGGAATCTTGTCTAACTTTTTGATAAGGCTTCGCAAATCACCCCCATTTACAAAGTCCATTGCTATGATCATACTACAATATTACATTCATTTTTGAGAAACATTGTATTATTTTTATATAAACTAATCAAAAGGTCTTATCATTTTTTTCCCCTAATTCGCAAAAGTAAATATACTTTTCGGACGTTGTAAAGGTTGCATGATAGCCAACCAGAAATGGCTGATTCCTCGCGATTTTTAATATCATTCTCTCATTTTCGAATAACGTCTTAACAAATATATGGTTGAATTTAAATAAATCAACAGCTTTTTACATGAAAATTTTATCGACTCGGCCTTAAATGTCATTATATTATATATATATTTATATATGAGGTATCATTGTTTTAATACTGTCAAAGATATAATGATAATAAAATTTAATCATTATATATATGGCTTTCTTTTTGAAAGTTATTTTGCTTTATAAATAGATTTTTTTTGTTGATGTTTTAACATCCCTATACATTATTCACTATAGCTTCAACAGAAAGAATGAATATATTAAACAAATATAAACCTTGCACAGGTTTAAGTCCATCATTTTCAAAGCATAGAGATTTTTAGTATGTTTTTGTTCAGCTAAGACCACTTCGCCAAATGATCCCCTGCCTAATACTTTAATTATTTCGTAATCTGACAGTTTCTTCTTTTTCCTTTTCCTAAAATAAGATTATTTTTATATAAAGCTTGCATAATTATAAATTTCATTTATTTATTTCTTTCTTCCTTGCTTCCTTCCTTCCTTCCTTGATTTACTTGTCATCGTCTTGACTAGAGTCTAGTGGAACATTTACACAATCATCTTTAGATTTATCGACAATATCTAACACACTCCCACGCATACTTTCATCCCCACGACGAAGTGGTACGTCTTCCCTGGTATAACCTTTCCCAAACTTCTGTTTCCAACCGCGCTTTGTGCAGAGGAACCAATCAATTACTTTCTCCAATCACTTTCCTCTTTCCTTTTCTAAAATTATATAATAAAATATAAACATCGATATAATAAAACTTTACTCCGCTGCACGCGGTTGTTTCTTTTCGTTTCATCCTTATCTTTTTTGAAAAATGTAAATAGAATCATATATTTAGAAAATTTTTTATAATGACGATGATGATTGTTGTTCTAATTAGATATTTAAAAATACGCAATAAATTATTAAAATAAATAATAAGCAAAATCAATTCTCGAATGCATGATACGTATTAGTTCGCTTATAAGATCATCTTCCATATGAAGAGTTATCGTAAAAACTTGTAGAACTTTTCATACTATACTCGAAATAAAAGGATCCAAACCAAAGCTTAATACGATATTAACTCTTATTATTTCATGAACCTAAACTGTACTTTTAACGGTTCAAAATGATGTCACTTGAATCTAGTCTCAAAAGGTCTTTATACCTATTTGTACCACTTTTTGATATCTTTGTTTAAAATATTAAGCAGTCAATTTTGATTGGTAAGTATGAGTGATCATTTTAAATTTTTATATTATGATCTTGGCTTTACTACCTAATCCTGCAATTTAGGTCAATATTAATAGACATTAAAAGAGAATTTTGAATTTAGGTATTACATAAGTGAACATTTAGAAAAATAAGGTTAAATATCCGGGCTTAATGACCCATGTACAGATAGATGCAGTTTCGCAAGTAAAAGCCCTCTTTTGGGTCAACTGTGAATGAACGTAACCCTTTTTGAATAATGGTAGGGCTTGGGCAGAGTTGTTAAAAGATACTTTTTAAATAAATCTAGATACAAATACATCGTCTATAATAATATCTAGATACAGATATTTTAATCAAAAATCTATCTAGATACAGATACAGATACCAAATTTTTATATCTAGATACAGGATCTAGTTACTTTTATCTAGATCCTTTAACAACTCTGGTTCTAAATGATATACACACTAAAACTACGGGAATGAACGAAAGATTATTTAGGTGGCTATATTTATTTGTCTTTATGTTTTTTTGCTCTCATGATGGAGTTAATAGAAAGAGATCTGGCAGAACAATCTAAACAAGCGTAATCCCAAGCGAGGATTATAACTTAGTTTTACGAGATTAGGGTCTTCCCATCAGGTCTGGGTTCCGAAAGAATACTTGCGTATCTCACGATTCTATTGATGATCTAATTGTGGCATAGTGTTTGGATAATCAACTTTTTGAAAAACGACAGTATAGAAGATGGTGGCTCTAGTTATTGATATGGGTTTCACAGGGGACACATAATCTATATATTTAATATAATTTCGAAATTTAAATTTATATTTCGAAATCGTTTTGCAAATCTAATTAATCGGTTATTTTGAAATATAAATGTCGCCAACTGATATGGCCACCATGGTAAAAAGATGAGACAGATTGTAAGAAGAAAATTTTGATATCATGCAATTTTCTTTTCCCAGACTTGTAAAATATTTTGAACATAATAAAAATATAGAGGATTTAAATTTTGGTAAATAAAATGTAGAAGGATAATATATTATCTAATAAATCAAGCAGCTTCAACCTAAAAATAAATCTATAGATATTCTTCATAAATTTGTTTTATATTTAGAATGTCTAAGCCTCTAATTTCAGAAAGATTGAAAAATATCTCAAAACGTTCGGTGTAATAACTACACCCAATAAATAAAATTTAGTTCAAACTAAATTGATTAATCCTCTACCATTAGAATCATAAATTGGTTGATAATCCCTCATAATATTAATCTGATTAAGGCAGGAGATTAGCTAGCAAAGGGGGACATCAGGAAAAAGCTTCCAAGATTCAAAACATTTAGATTAAAATATTTTAAAACAGCCTTCGTCATTAATTAATCTTTGATTTTATGGAGTTAGTAGAGATGGTGTTAAGAATTCTCTCAGTAAAAATAGCATAATGGCCTAAAATAAAAATTTATTTTCAGAAGATAAAAATCTCATTTAAATCCCTATTTTCTTTGTATTTCTAATTTATTTTTAAAAATATTTTTATTATACTTATATTTAATACAGCTTTAGTTGACTCCAAAAAAATTGCAGAAAGTATTTAAGAACTTAAATAGTAATTAATCAAATGTTGATCAATATTTTATTAAATTATGTGATTGTTAAGTGTTCAAAGAAGAGCTTAATGAATTCGGTATTCGCATATCTTTACACTTTGATCAAGACAAGCCCATTGTTATGATCAGTAGAATAATATTAAAAAATAAATCTCCTTATTCATACTTTTTGTTTTAGTATTGTTGAAAAATCTGGGTTTAGTCTATTTAATGAGCCTAGAGATTTTGCCTTAAGAATTTGAACCTTTCTACCATCGTTTTGAAAAATCTAGTAGGTAATATTATTTTTGGCTAAATTTATCGGTTTTAATTAAAAGAAATGTAAAGTTCTCATCAAGTTCATGAATATTTAATAGTTTTTCTAATATATTTATATTTTATATATTTTGACCACTATTGTTCACTAGCACACAAATAAATGGCGTGTATTCTTCTTTAAACATTAGAAAAAATTATATCGGCAATGATACCTCCAAAATAAATTAAATGGGTTTAGTACTATTATAATTTTTGTTTTGGTGGGTGGCCATTAGTTGATTTTTTTTATTAATAATTTCATTTTATTCTTTGTGGATACTAAACTTATTAAAGCATTTACCTCTACTAACGAAGCACTAAGGAATGTTATAAGTTTCATCGTTGGTGCTTTCAATCGTTCTGCCAACTTCACACTTAAATCATGACGCCTATATAAGGCGGATAACCGAATTAATAACTGAATATAAATTTTACTAATTAAGCACTAAATAATGACGCGAACGGTATTATTTTGTTTTTTGTAAGCGCCCATGTTGTTTATTTTAGTTTTTTCTTTTAAATAATTTTTTTAAATTTTAAATGGGGTTACTAAAACTGATTATAACAAATAACCTATACTAAACAAAACACTAAGAATGTATTCATAGTTAGTGCCAATCGTTTGGTTAAAATCATGATGTCGTAATTTTTATTTAGCTTATTATTTACAACTTATAAATATATTAATCAAGTACCAAATAATTGTGCGAAAACAAGATTTTTATTGCACCTCCAGTTTTTGTTTTGGTGTACGGCCATTTTTTGGTTTATTTTGTTAATAGAAATAGTAGCGAAAACCGGATATTTATTACTAATTTGTCTTGGTGTGCCGCCATTTAATTGTTTGATTTTTGTTTATTTCTTCAACAACTTTTTTCTTATTTGGATCTACTAAAATGATCGAAACACGACCCTTTACCAATTAAGCACTATAGAATAATTTTAATTTTATCGGTTGCGCTTTCAATCGTTCGGCCAACTTCACGCCTTAATCGTGACATCATAACTTTTATTTAGCTTGCAACCTATAAGGCGGTTAACCAAGTTAATAACGGAATTTAAATTTACTAATTAAGCACTAAATAATAACAAAAAGAGTAATTATTTTCTTCTAGTAAGCTGTTTATTTTTGTTTTTTTCTTTTTATAAATTTGTTTTATTTTAATTGGAGCTACTTAACTGATTAAAGTACTAACCTCTACTAATGAAGCACCAAGGAAAAGGGGGTTAGTATCGAACTTGAACCTGGAGCTGAAAACAGTTTTTGAAGAATTTAGTGATCCCGTACCGAACCTAAACTCTTTTTAAATTAATTCCTAAGAACCCTAACAGAACCAGGGTTCAATCGGGTTCATTGAATTTTATATTTAAAATCATATAATAAGATATCTGCATAATTGTAAATACAATTATTAATAAATTTAATGAGACTTCTGACCTCCTTGAAATAATTAGACTATTTTGAAAATTAGATTGCAAGTTTTATATTGCTGCTAAATGCATTCAACCTGCGAATGCCCATTTTTAAATAATAATAATAATTAATGTAAAAATTATAAATTTTAAAATATTTTAAAATTGGAACCAGTATTACACTTTTTTAAACATCCAAAATTTTTACGTAAAGTTTATTAATTATTTACATTTTCCACCTTTAAATATAATGCTTATACAAAATGATAAATTTATATGATAGATGGTGCTAAATAATATTTAGATTAAAATTACAATTTATCATGAATTCCATCTAACACTTTAAATCCTAACTCTTTCAGCTGGAATCTCTGAAAAATCAGACCGTAGAGATGGTGCTGCCAGAATTTTGATTTCCAATGATACTATTTCACCTATTAACGCTAATATTTTTCAGCAACTTCTAGAAAAGCATTTATATTATTGAGTCCCCTTTTAACATTCATCCGCATGGCTCTTCTCCTATCCCCTTTACCTGTCATGAAGTTCTTAAGTGTTTAAAGTCCTTTAAAAAAGGGACAAAAAGTGGTTTAGACGGGTTCAGACTAGGTTTTTTTTCCTGATTTAAGCTAATGCTTTGATAGTGGTTTCAATGTCGCTTTAATAAAATCATTAACCGAACTTTGTAAAAATATCCTAATGCTCGAAGTTCCTATACGCCTTATTCTTTTTGGTGCACGTCTTGTTTCTTTAACTAAACTGGATGATGCGGTTATAGTAATTAGGATCCGGTCTAAGGCCAGTTCCTTCCTATTTCCCTCACAATTTAGTTTTTGAAGTTAGAGGTGGGTGCGAAGTGGCCTCACATGTAACGCGTATTTTTATAAACACTGATGCTGATAAGGATTTCTGCAAATTAGACTTCAGAATTGCCTTCCGCAGCACATCGGAGCTTATTTTTACTCTCTTTCTTACAAAATTTTCCAAAATATTAGAATTTCCTTAATTCCTGCTATGGATTTCCCTCGTTACTCAAATTCGGAGAGTTTTCCATTTCCTCTGAAGAGGGAATTCAGCAAGGTGATCCAATAGGTCCCTTGCTCTTTACTATAGGTGTTAAGGATTTGAACAAAAATTTAAAGCCTGATTTAAATTAGACCTAAATTTATGATATCTGGACGAGGGCTATTATGGCGGATCTTTACCCAATGTTATGTTGACCATCGAATACGTTGAAATGGAAGTTCCGAAAATTGGTATTTCCTTAATAGAAAATAAATGTGAAATATCTTCCCTCAACAATAAGGATTTTATCCCTCCCGCAGATTTAAAAAAAATTCCACACTAGGAACTTTGTCTTTTAAGTTCTCCTATCGACTTTTCAACTTCCTTTTGTCAAATTATTGTGACAATTTGATTTCAATCTCTTTTTAATTCGCTAAAGAATCTTCATCATCTTCCCAAGTATCAGTTTTTTTTCTTACCTAATTCTTGCATCCATAAGTCCTTCGAATTAAAATTTAAACATTATCAATCCCTTTTAGTCCTAAAGTTTTCTGATTTTAATTGGTCATTTGCCTCATTGCCTGATTACCAGAGAGGATTTGGATTTTCACCCCCCCCCCCAATTTAATGGCAATTGCTTGTCTTCTTTTTTCTCGAATATCCTTTACGACTCTATTTCCTCGCTTATCGAGTTGAACGATCCCTTTTTTAACTTCATCTTAACAATCTGGGCTTACTCTATTTCTCCTAGGATCCTAGAATCCCATTTTCAGCCATTTAAAGAGCTTTCTAGTTCTTCAATGTGCATGTCCCTATCTATAGTATTCAACTACTCAGAAATTCAAAATAAAATACTAAAGGCCATGAATCGGTATAGGCGATGATGAGTAAAGGAAATGTTACTCACAAACAATGGGTTTCAAATTGCCATTAACCATAGGCTAGGTTGTCTCACCCCGTCTGTTGACATCTGTGCAGCCTGCAATAAGCAAGTTGATCCATTTTCTAGACATTGTTTCTCTTGCCTCAAAATCGGTGGCCCTTTTTTACGACATGACAATCTAAATAGGTTCGGCAAATCTTTGATGTCGGTCGGTTTCCCCAATAGCATGGAGCTGTTAGGTCTTCTAAATGAGGATGGTGAACGCCCTAATGGCATGTCTTTACATCATTCTGGGTCGGCGACAAAAGACTTGTCCGAGTTGTGTCATGTGTTACCTCATTTCCCGCTAATAGAAACTACTCTTGGAACTCCAAGAAATCTAAAAAATGCGATAAACATAGGTCCCTTTTTTATCTCTCTAATATTAGTGTTTTGGGAAACCCCGGTCACCAACCCCTAAAATTTTTTAAGACAATTGGGTAAAAAAAATTTCAATAATAACGGGGATTCAAAACAAGTCCCTTTCCATCAAGCAAAAAATTTAATTTGAAATCCTAAAAGGAAATTACAAATTTAGAGTAAATAAAATTTTGATAGCATTTTAATTATTTTCATAAATGTTATAATAATTGGGATATTAAATTCATAGGGAATTTAGCGCCTTCTTAAATTATTTGCTGAAGTCCATTTATAAATATTTAAATAATCTTATTTAACCCTAAATGTACTCAAAGAAGTACAGATGATTATCTCACCCTATAAATCTCAAAACAATTTTAAACTTTTTAGTTTTTGAATATAAAAGTGTGGCTATTTTATACAAGTCAAAAGCACATTTCCAAACAAACAAAATAATCTCAATTGTGATATAAACAAATTTATAGTTATATTAGCTTTTTTTATTATATATATATAGAACAGAATGGATTAAGGGGAATATATATTTTTTTAATTGCAAATTTCAAGAATGCAAGATACGTTTATACTTCCACCTACAAAACGGTATTGATAAAAATTTTCTTTAGGTAAGCTCCACGATAAGCTATATAAGATATAGTTTTCGTATGTGCCCAAGAGTGTGTGGTTCGAATTATCTATTCGTAACGATACCAAGTTATTGGATATTGTTAATGTAATCTATGGATATAATATTCGATAAAAAAGAATAAAATAATATTAATTCATTATCCTTTAGCTATCATATTTTTCCATTCCTTCCCTTCCATTTCCTTTCCCTAAAATTTTTGCCTTTACATTTACGTTTCTGAATTCCATACACATATATTGTACTGTACTCTGTAATGGCATCATACACAAAACGATCGTTGCACCAATGCTTTCTAAACTGATTTCCATCTAAAAAAAGAGTATTATTATTATAATGTTGGAACCAATTAAAGCACCTTAGCTTCGATTATCAATGTTCTGTTGAGTGCATTTAATCTAAATAAGTTAAATAATTGAATCTTCTCATATAGAATTAAAGTTTTATTGTTGGTATACTCCGTTGAATGACTTTCAAATCCCATTTCACCACCTTGGATGAGAGCTTTTATTGTATTATTGCTCGCTCTACTAAGATACAGTTGTGAAAACCTTTGTTTAAGATATAAAATATAATATTAATAATTTTATATCATTTATAATGTTTAATATAATCCATAAGTTATGACGGCATAATGGGGTTATTCGGAATCTTCACGTGAAGATTGGAGATCTAGATCTCATGATTTTGTAGAATCTATAAATTATATATCTACGTATTTTCGATATAAATAAATGCTACAGAAATTTAAAAAAAGTCATAATTAGTTTATTATTTTTTAAAAAAAATTATTTTATCATGTAGAAGCTTAAAATAAAATAAATCTTTTAAATATTTTCTCCCATCATAAACTAACTATTATAGTAAATACTTTTTTAAATATTTTTTATTATTATTGTTGGATTAAATTAGAATATAAAATCTTATGGTTGAGTTTGGAAAATACCTTATAGAATAAAAGGTCATCAGAATTAGTGTTGTTAAAAGGCTCGTTTTGAGCTGATTTTTTAAAAAGGTCTAACTCAATATTTCATCTAGAATAATATTGTGCAAGCCTGAAAATTTTGTTTGTGAAGAAACAAAGGTTTGGACATCTATTAGCGAAATCTCGAGGCTTACTCAATGCCGTTTAACAACACTAACCAGAATATTCCAGTTTTTGAGACTATTTATTGAGGAAATTTTATAAATCCGATTAAAAGAGTCCCATGTCTGCAATTCATAAGAAAGGTATTCTAAAGATGCTAGATTACATTTCAGGTAAGATCAGATTTTTAAAATTTAAAAAGACGCCCTCAAGAAATGATTCAAAATTGAATATAACGCACTCCCCGGAAAAAACCCATTGACCCTAAATATATATAAGAAATGACCTCTCTACCATAACTATGATGCCTAAGATAATAATGACTAAAAAATAATTAAGTTATAATGACAAATTCTTAAGAATCTCCTTATACCCCTATCCACTAAACAGAAACAAATTTTATATTATCGAAGAGAAATCTTGGTATAGAAAAAATTTAAAAAAAAAACGCCTTGATGGACTAGTTTACAATAAATTTATAAATTTGAAAATAGTGTTGTTAAACGGCTCGTTTTGAGCCGATTTTTACAAACGGCTAATTCAATACTTCATCCAATTACCCAAGTCTGAAGATTACTGATGATAGAAGGTACAAATGACCAGACATATATTGTCGAAATCTTGAGACTTAGGCAATATTTTTCTGACTAAAATGTTGAGTTAGCCGTTTTTAAAAATCGACTCAAAACGAGCCGTTTAACAAGACTATTTGAAAGAAATATTTATAAAATCTAATTTCTCACTCTAATATATCTTTAGTCAAAAATATATCGAATAGATTAGGATAATGATCACGATGTTGCTGCCAACATAAATGTTTGTATTCTGCCGGTATAACTAAAAAAAAGAAATGTTTAATTTTTTTACAACGATCAGTATTTCTTTATATATATATTTTTCTATTTAGTGAAAATTTTAATAACAAGAACTTAATCGAAACCGAATTCCCTAAGAGAGGTCCGAACTCACCCCAGGTCCAGACTATCCCAGGTTCGTGTCCTTAAATCGATCTTTGTTTGGTCTGTGGTCCTAAAATGCCCAGCCAAATTAATTTAAATTCCTGAAAACGGGTTCGGGTTCACACCCTTTGTTAAATATTAGTAAATGTATATCAAATAGCCATTTTGTTAGACCAATGTGGTCTCGTTCATTGATAGTATAAACAGAGATAGCTGCCCTTTATTATGTTTATAGCCCAGCTTCTGACGCAGGCCGCGTCTATATGAAGAGGCGAACGTTGCTAAAGTTGATATATATAGTAAACAATATGACATTCATTCATACCTACATTTTACCTTAATAAGCATAATTTTTTTAATAATTTTATAATATTACAAGATTGCAATTATCACAAGCCAGTTAACTTATTTCAACAAAATTATATTTCTTATCTGAACTTGAAAAAAAAAATTCAACACAAGATATATTTATGCACAGCACAAATATTTTCAATATAACTTACTAATTTTTTTTAATTATTTATTAATTTTTATTTCTTGTTTTTTTCTTCTTCTTTTAAATTTCTTACCAAAGTCAACTTAGAATAATTATTCAATCCACAAATGGGTCCACACTAAATATTCTAAAGCCAACAAATAATAATTCACTATCAAGATAATCTTATATAACATTTGACATATCCAAAACATCAATACGATCAATTTATTTTTTCTCTCTCCTCAAATAAGCTTACTTATCAATCACCGGTTCCATCATCAGCTTTCATCAATTATATTGAATAAGCAATGTCATCGCAAAGACTACAGAATAATACGTTAGTTAATTCAGCATTTAAATTAATTAAACCTTTATTAGATTACATTACAATATGTCAACATAATGTGATAATAATTTTTTTTAGGGCTGGGAAGGAAGACCTTAATTTTTCAGAAGTTGCAAAATTCAGCATTGCACCTAGAAAAGTTAACTTTAAATTACACTAAAATTCTGTGTTGTTAAACGGTTCGTTTTGAGTCAATTAAGCGGCTGACTCAATATTTTATCCAGAAAAATATTATGCAAGCCTGAAAATTTTGCTCATAGAAGGAATATAGGTCTAGACATATATTATCGAGATCTTGAGGCATAGGCAATATTTTTCTGGCTAAAATATTGAGTTAGCCATTTAATAACACTATTAAAATTATTTTATCCCATTAAAATGTAATCATAATCGTAAATTTCCAAGCAATTTTTTTTATAGATAATAAATGGAATTAAGCTTACTTTATAGGTAATATAGTATTATGATTTAGAAATATAATAAAGAAAAAAAATAATAATTTAAAATTAATAATAATGGGCCATTTTGCGGATTGAATTTTATAGAGTTATGTATTTTTAATTTTATATAAAAATTACATTAAAGGATTACTTTTTAAATATATTTAAAAAAAAATATACAATTATTAATTCTAATTAATTTATTATTGAATGAATTGAATAATTTAATTTTTTATAACTTGTTTATATCATAAGTTAAATTCTTAATAAAATAAATCTAAATTCATTTAATATATTAGTTTTAATTAAGAGCAATTAAATTGCTTACCTAGTAGATTATAGCTAGCTTATAAAAAATAAAAATATTAATTTTTATGGATATTGAAGAAAATTTAGCATATTAATAAAGGGTAAGATTTTATCAATTCTGTGGCCCAAGTTATTTCAAAAGATTTTATTGAAAGATGATTCCATTCCATCAATATTTACTTTCTAAGCCTCTTCATCGATGTATTATTTAAAAAAATAAACTTTTAAGACAAATATTATTTTAACATATCAAATAATTATCTGATCCTTATTAACCACATGATAGAAACCAAAGTTGTCACAATATTGTTTTCAAGATATATAAATAAAATTTCCTATTTAATTAAAGGATGTATGTGGGAACCTAATATCCATATTTTATTTAAAAATTTGAATTTGTTTGAACTCCCGTGCTTAGAAAATTGAGATCAATGACAAAATATCAGTCAAAATTGTTTTTTAAAAAAACGAATTAAGATGGATTCCTATTATGATATAATATAACCGGTTGGAGCCATCTTTCAAAATTATTTTCACTCATATTATAAAATTATAATACATAATTTATGGATTGTAAAATAGATCATAAGGGGACAATTTTCTTAAAATTGAAAATATATCAAAAAAAGAACAAAAATAAATTTTGATATTTACTACATATCAATCAACTGTAAACAATTTTCGCAGGTGTGCCATGAATACCTTTTATTGTATGTGGAACGAAAATTTAAAGACTTTATTCTTCTTGAAAGAACCAGAAAATGTTGCCCTTAATTTTGCAAGAAATCAAGTGGGTTCTATCAGTTGGGAGAAAAGATTGACAGCTGTTTTATATAAGAAACTAATTTATAGTAATTCCTTAGAATTAAACATGGAATATATGATTCCACGGGCAGAATTCCAATATGATAATTTTCCGTATAAAAATAATTATTATTTTATACAATTCGTTAGTTATATTTATGTGCTTATTCAGATAGATGGCAAATTGAAAAGATCATACTAATCGTATTCCATGATAATTCGTAGTTATCTGCTTCGGGCCTAATTTATCAAGCCCGGTCCGCCTCAACATTTTTTTACAGGCTGAGTACGGGCTGGGCCTACTTTTGCAGATCTCTAATTATTATTTAAAGAAAGATCTATGGGCAGAATGGGGTATGTTTTGGTCGGGAAATGTTTATATATTATTTGTTGGATCAATCACGTGGTCTCGTTCATTGATAGTATAAACTGAGATAGTTGCTCGTTATTATGTTTTAGCCCAGCTTCTGAGACAGCGTCTACATGAACGGAGGGAGAAGAGAGGGGTAGAAACATTTTGCATCCATTTTTTATTGAGGAGGGGGGGGGGGTGTAGTGGGTAGGCGCCATTAAGGGGGGATGTTAGGGGTTATCTATTAAATTTTTATAGGATAATATTGATTTATATAATAACATGATATTGCTGATCATCGACCAAGTTTATATATTGCAAACAATCATAGACATTATTTTCCAAATAAAACTTTCTGCTATTCTTTTAAATGTAAAATAATTTAAGTTTTTCTTTTTAAAATTTATGAAAGGAGTATAAGGTTAATTAAATGGTAAAACATCGTCGCCGAAAGCGACGCGTTTTTTTAGGGGGGTACCCATATGTTTTTGAGGTAGAAGGGGAGGGTTTACATCCAGTGAAAATCCTGTCTTGTAGACGCTGGATACAGGGATTAACCATCGTTGAGATCCTCGGTTCTATCAGAGATCCGGAGCCCCAACTCTTTATAAAAGGAGGGCGTGAGAGCCAAACAATGTTAAAGTGGATATAACAATATGACAGTCATTCATACCTACATTTTACCTCCACGAGTAGAAAGAAAATAATTATAATATTACAAGATTACAATCATTACAATCCAGTAATCTATATGCATTTCAACAAAAATTATGTTTCTTATCCGAATTTGAAAATAAAAATACACTTGCACAATTTTAATCATTTGTTAATTGCTTATTTGTAGTTAATACACTTAGAATAATTAGTATTCAATCCATAAATAGGTGCACATTAGATACTCTAAAGCTTAAAAAATAATATAATTCACTATCAAGGTAATCTTATATTACTTTTGACATATCCAAAACATCAATGCAATCAATTTTATTTTTCTCCTCAAACAGGTTTACTTATCAATCATTGATTCTATCATCAAATTTCATCATGATTGAAAATGTAAAATCACGCTCTTCATTACGATGACTACAGAATAATACGCGAGTTAATTCAGCATTAAATGAATTATGCCTTTATTAGATTACTTTATAAAGACATTAGTTTTCAGAATTTGTAAAAAAAAAATCAACAGCATGGTTCCTAGAAGAGCTACCGTAAATTAGACTAAAATTTTCGCATTTTTAAACGGTTCGTTTTGAGCCGCTTTTTAAAAACGGCTGACTTACTATTTTATCCAGAAAAATATTACTCATGCCTGAAGATTTTCCTCGAAGGAACAAACGTTTTAGACATATTATCATAATATCGAGTACTTTTCTGGCTAAAAGATTGAGTTAGCAATCAGCTTAAAATGGAGCTGTATAAACACTACTAAAATTATTAATCATAATCGTAATTCGTATCCGAGAAATTTTTTTTTATAGATAATGGAATTAAAGTATACTTTTTACTTTCAGGTAATAATGTGATATGATTATAGAAATTATAATTACAAAAAAAAAATTAATAATAATTTTAAAATTTATAATAAAATGAGCCATCTTGCGGATTGAATTTTATAGAGTTATATATTTTTATAACCTTAAATATAAAATAATATTTATATATATTTATAATTATACCTGATTTTGTGGATATAGCAAAAATCTTATTAAACTTTGCCTTTATTCCAGCGAATTTTTTTTTTGATTTCATCATAACTAAGATAATATCTCTTACCAATCTCCTCCCATTTGATTTTGCTACCAGCAGTGTCTCTGTATTTAAGGTCACTAATACACCACAAATATCTATAAGGTCTAATAGTTTCCATTAATTGAAATTCGTTAGCCATTTTTATTCCCTCAATTCGCAAAAGTTTGAGGAAAAAATGATTAAATTTTTACGAATCGTATAATTTTTAAGAATCACATGATATGCGCAAAATCTAAAAAATCATTTAGGCCAACATTTTAATTTACCATTAAAAATAGCTTATATTATTTTTTTCGTTAGATTGGCGCAAATTGCGCGAGATAATTTTTATGCAATTTTTGATATTTAGGATACAGCCTAAAGTGATTTAAAACTAATGGACAAGCGTAATAATATGGAAAGAATTGAGGACGATAGTATTGAATAAATACGGAAGATTGATGGTTAAGAATATAAAATCAATCGTGGAATATGGAATCCGTGAGGATTAGGAATATCTCAATAGAGCAAAACTAATTTTACAATGTGTAGTATATATTAAATAAAGTTCTTTATTTTCCAAAAAGATAAAAAAAAAAGGTTTTATTTTTAATAATAATCTTGGTGTATATATATATACAAAATTAACATCAATTTACGGAATACGGAATAAAGCGCATACGCCCTCTCTACGTTGTAGTTACAACAGAGCTACGCTAGGTTTTCCTCATTTCCATCTAATTGGAAGATTTAAGTTAAGTGTAAAGTAAAATATGAGGAGCCCTTCACACGTTTGTGGGCAAGCCGCACGTACTTGTACGCATAATAGTTCGTGCACTATTATTTAAACGTCTGTGGGCTGGAACAGATAAGGGAGGACCAAGAGAACAGCCCACACCCAAAACCTACGGCCCTATTGTATTTAAAAGTAAAGTGGACGGTGACATCAATTTAATATTAAATATAAATCTTTCTATATAACGTTTAAACATCAATTTAATATTAAATAAATATCATATAATATAACGTTCCTAGCCTTAAGTCTTCTACAATAAAAAAAATCCATTAATATAATTGTTAATTATATGTATCAAAAACCATCCATTGATTAAAGAAAACACAGTTATTAATCTAATTAATTTAATTTATTGAATAATTTAATTTTTATAATCTGTTATATATCAAATGTAAATTTCTTAAATAAAATGAATCTAAATTAAATTAATAGAATATACATTGAAGCGATTTAGAAATCGAATAAAGCGAAATTAAAATAATTTAAAGCAAAATTAATAAATAATATTGAAAATGTATTAAATAATATATATCTTTAAATATACATAATTTTTACACCTATTAAAATTATTCTTTCTTCAATTTTTGATTCAGCCTTTAAGACGTAGGCATAAAAATCTTTTTTTTCAAAAAAAGCTATTTGCAATCTTGCAAAATAACCTTTAATATTTTATTTCTTTTATTCAAAATTAAATATTTAACGTTTTAAGAACAACTTTTAAGATTATAGTTTTCTAAAATATTATTAAAAAATTTTTTTTTTCAATTTTTGCTCAATTATTATTATGTAATAAAACATTTTATTTTTAGTTGTTTAAAAAATTATTACATTCGATTTAATATTTAAAAAAATAACAAAAAAAACGTTTGCGCATGCGCCTCTCACCTACTTTAACCAAGCATTTGCAGCTTACCTTTTGCCATTTATAGTTTACCATATATGTATATTTGCAGTTTAAGTCAAGCCCATAATATTTTATATCATCACACAAAAGTAGTTTTGCTAAATGAAGTCAATATTTTAGCTAGAAAAATATGGCCTATTCCTCGAGATTTCGCTAATTGATGTCTAAAACCTTTGTGCCGTCTATGAGAAAAATCTTCAGGGTTGCGTAATATTATTGGGGACAAAATATCAGAGTTGTTAAAAGATACTTTTTAAATGGATCTAGATACAGATACATCGTCTAAAATAATATCTAGATACAGATATTTTAATCAAAAAATCTATCTAGATACAGATACCATATTTTTATATCAAGATACAGGATGTAGATACAAGTATCTAGATCCTTTAACAACTCTGCAAAATATTGAGTTAGCACTTTTTAAAAATCGGCTCAAATCGAGCCGTTTAACAACACTACACAAAAGTTACTTACTATGATAACATTTTTTCAAATTTTATTAAGTAACAACAGTGATATAAATATTTATGAACAATTACATTAACAAAAAAAATTTATAAATTTAAAGAAATTATTTTAACATATATTTTAAAACCTAGTTATCTGTTAATTTGCAAGCGTATAAGGCAAAAATAAACATCTAAGTATACGCTGTCTAAATAAATTTGTATTAAGAGCTATGATCCCTTCAAATCTTTCAAAGATTATACAAGTAGTCTAGGCAAAGATTCATGTCCCAATAAGCAAAAAAGACTAGTATTTTTTATCAATTTAAACATCACATATGTGTTATTTAAACAGCTCGTTTTGAGCCGATTTTTTTAAAAAAATGGCTTGCTCAAATATTTCGTTCAGAAAAATATTACGCAAGCTCGAAGATTTTGGATTTTGCTCATAAGAAGGAACAAAAGGTCTAATATATTATCGAAATTTCGAGGGTTAGGGCAATATTTTTCTGGGCTTAAATATTGAGTTAGCCGTTTTAAAAAGTCGGCTCACCGTTTAACAACACTATCTAAATCTTGTAAATGAAAATTTTTTTAAACGTTATCAAGACCTCGTAACTGATCAAAAAAGCATATTATTTAAATAAAAAAAAATTTAAATGGTATTGGGGGGTCGCATCGAAAAGAATCTTTTGTCTCTCCTGAATAATTCCCTAAAAAATGCTACTTACTATTTCAGTGGTTAACGAACATACATGATTTGGAATTGAAGAATGTATAAAGTGATTGTTTTTTTAACAGACTTTCTTCCTTTAACTCCATAAAACTTTTATACATATTTGTCGGTTCTAGGATTGGAGTGCTCCCCACTCGACATTTTTTAAATTTTTGAGTTAGAAGGGGATAGTAACTTATTTATTCTCCCAATATATAATTAAAAATATTAATCTTTTTACCACTAAGTTATATATATAGCTTCTGTCAAAATTGATCAATAAGCCATTCCTATATTTTGATTTTTAAAATTTAACGTAGATTTTCTCGTTTTAAACATTTTTTCCGCAAAGTGGAGCACCTCTAATTCCTAGGTCCGACGATATATTATTATTAAATTATTTATATACCTATTCGATCGGCTTTGGCACAAATCAAGATACAAGCGAATAAAATGAATAGCATTTTTTTTAGGAATTATAATAGAAAGGGCTTGCTTAGTTTAATTTTTTTTTAAAATTATTTATCTTATAGGTCATTTTTTTAAAAATAGATTTATTAAATTATCTAAAATATATATTAAAATTAACCTTCATTGTAAAAGAAAATATAATTTATATAGAAAGAAAAATATCCGACAATGATTAAATTTTATATTATTTTTTGGTAAATTTCGAAACAAAAAACCTTGAATTAGATATTATAAAAATATAAATAAAAGGAAAAAGTTAAAGATAAAAACCATTGCTATCAATGAAATTTTTTTTTAATTTATAAGCCAATTAATATAAACAGACTCTTAGTGAGGAAAAAATTGATCGAGATAACGTGCTTAATTAAACCCCCTTTACTAACTTATAAACCCACAAAACAGTTATTTTTACCCCTCCCTATCTTTATATATTTTAACCCCCCTATCTCCCTCTAAGAAAAAAATTATGTGGAAGGGAATTTCTCATAATTCTTCCCTCCCCCTTCCCACTTCCCCTCGATTATTTTATTTCGACATAAATTTTAAGGGCGAGGATTCAGAATCTTTTGCCAAGTTTTATCTTTAATCAGTAAGTCCATTGGTAGGCAAGATTATTGGAGTAAAAAGACCCGCGACGCGAGCGTAATCCTAAGCTCTGCCAGGGCGAACCGGGCCACCAGGGCGGGGCTTAAAAATTGTTTTTTAAAATAAAATACCCGGGTCCGGATGAATATTTTGAAACCAAATATTTTTAATGGCCATTATTAACTATAAAAAAAAATTAAGAAGAAATGTAATTTATTTTTAAAAGAAAAGTCCTGGCCAGGCCCTGCAATAGTAACTCTGCAGGTCTCTGATTACATTCGAGAAAAACCCAAAGATGTAAGTTTCAAAAATTGAAATGGCAGCATGATATCAATAAATTGAGATTCGGAATTCTAAGTGTTTGTGAATGACACTTCCGATCTAATCATTAATTATTTTGAAAAATCATAATTGGCATTTGGTAAATAATTTGAAATTCGAGAGATTATAAATATTACGAGATTGATGATTACACATTATAGAATGCTAACATTATATGTACACTCTTCTGATGAGTCAGGCAAACTTAAAGAATTTGAATATTGAGTCTTCATATTATTATTGAACTTTTCCTTATACTATATACGTTCTCAAAAATTAGCTAAAGCAATAGATGGATGATCTCTTTAATAATTGACATAATTTGATAGAATAGTCGTCTCTGTTAAAGGTGAACATTTTAAATTCATACTCATCTGGCTTTCATGTTTATCACATTCATATACACTGTAGATTTAATATTGTCTATATTGAGCCGCAGAAGATGTATTCCTGATATACAACGATTCAACAAACCTGTATCTGAACTCTATATGGAGGGTAATTTTTTATATATAGTGCGGTAATATATAAATGAAACCGATAAGAACTGGTAAAAGGGTTTATGATTCTCTAATAATTATTATATTTGCTCTTTATTCTAAAGTCTTTATAATAGTATATCTTAAATGCAATTCATTGATGCAATTATAAAATTCTTGTAAATTTATTTGCTTTTATTGAGATCAATATTTATTTTTCAATTTTATTTATATAATATTAATTGATGTGTTCCAGCTTTGGCTTGAATCTAGGAAAATAATTCCCCGGACAAAAAAATCCTCCGGAATTTAATTCCCCGGAAAAAAAATCCCCTGGAAAAAAATTATCAGAAAAAGATTCCCGGAAGATTACTCACTGGAAAAAAAATCCCATGAGAAATAAATTCGCTTGGAAATAATTCCTGGGGAGAAAATTTCCCCGGAAAATAATTCCTCATTTTTTTTTGATCCTATAAAACATTAAATTATTTTTTATAAAATTAACAAAATAGGAAAAAAAAAAATCTCCAAATAAAATATTTAAAATTTTTTTGAGAAAATCAAACAAAATAAAAAAAAAAAATTCCTGTAAAATTTTTCCCAAATAAAAATTCCCCGTAATAAAATTGGTAAAACAAAATTATGAATAATAATAAGAAGTGACCTAAGCAAAATTTTAAATTATTATTAATTTAACCCTAGTCAATATAATGTATAATGTTATGGTCTTATCCCGACCCCAGGTTTGGTAAAAATTTTACACAAAACAATATTTGTAAAAGTAAACGAAATTGGAAACCTTGTCTCTGTCATATTAAGCAAAATATTATTGTAAGCTAAGATAATGATAAATCCCAGAATTTTTTTATTTTGGCCCTGATATATAAATTCATTATATTTTTTGACCCCGATTTTCACTACTTTTAAATTAAATCAAAAATTTTTTTTTTTTTAAATTCAAATTCCATCGAACATTTGTGTTTTTAAAATGATAAAACGAAACTCATAAATAAATCTAGTTTCGAAAATATTTACTTTTTTACACAAATAATTAATCATTCTTATATCCATTTGAAGTTTTTAGAAATATATTAAGAATTTAAATCAGGTTGGAGGAGATAATAGGCTTTTCTCAAATAATTTGGGCTTGACTAAACTGCAAATGCTTAGGTAAAATATTTTTCATTTATACTCTATTATGATATTAAATAACTTTTAAAAAATTAAATTTTCATATATATTCATTTTAAATTTCGATGATATTGATCGGCAAGGTGGCGTTATTATTTTAAAATTATTTTTTTTTGGTTTAATTAATAGATTTTAAAATGTATTATAATTATATAATACATTTTAAAATCATAAACGCCAACTTGCGGTTAATAATATTGAACTTGTAATTGTAATTATTTTTAAAAGCAACTAATAGTTTATACTTTAGATTCCTTTATTATTATATATATATGTAATAATTTAATTTATGAATTATTTATATCTGTTAAGGTAGGCAGGGAGTAAAGAAGACAAAAATTATAAAATTTTTATGAAATTTATTTTAATTTTATATATTTAAAAATTTTAATTCATGAAACTAATAAATTTTACCTCTATATATATACTTTACAAAATTCAATTTAACAATTAACTTAATCGGTTAAATAAAATAAATTTTTTTTTATATTATAAAATAAACATCTATTATTATATATATAAAAGCCTTGTCACAAAAATCATGTCACACTTTTCATATCACACTTTATAACATATATTCAAAAAATCGTTAATTTTGAAAAGTGCCTATGGTCCAATCTGGCAAGACTGCTTACAATTCCAGATGGATTATTGGACTTGGGTTCGAACCCTAATGTTTTTTTTTTCTTAATCTGACAAAATTAATCAAATAGATACGATTCAAAGTTTGTAGCTACTTTAAAATTCAAACTATTTTCCTGCACAAGATAATTAAATACATTTAGAACTGTTGTGAATATACTTTTTGAACTAATTTTTATTATTTATAATAATCTAATTTTTAGTATTTGTTATAATCTAATTTTATTTTATAAACGGCGTAACCTTACTTTTATATATTTTATTTTACTTTTTTGTATTTCGTTTATATTCTAATTTGGACTTATAAAAAATGTATATAAACGAAGAGTGTGAAATGAAAAAGTTAGTTAATAAAATATATTTTTACTGACTCGCATCTCGCGCTATATTGTTAGAATCCTTTTTTACTTTTTTGTATTTCGTTTATATTCTAATTTGGACTTATAAAAAATGTATATAAACGAAGAGTGTGAAATGAAAAAGTTAGTTAATAAAATATATTTTTACTGACTCGCACCTCGCGCTATATTGTTAGAATCCTTATTCTTTGCAAGAACTTTATATGCATCAAGTACCAATTCAAGTACGAGATATTTAAATACTTTTTTAATTCTTGAATTTATGTATAATTTAAAATTTAAACCATTATACGGGGAATCAGAATTTTCTCTTTTATTTTATGAGGGACGAATCAGAAATTTTCCTATCTTATGAGGTGTTATTTAAAATTTTATATTTATTTGGGGTTATTCTAAAATTTTCCATTATTTTTATAAAATATGTTAATAAAGTATATATTTAGTAATTTTAATTTTATAATCTAAAAATTTATTATTGCTTGATGAGAGTTTTATGTTAAAACCCTTAAGAAGGATCCATTTCACATTGAATTTTATACAACTTTATATCTCTTAATTAGGTAATTTTTATGCAAAAGTAAATATTTGCATCTCTTTTATCTTTTCTGAAATTGGCCTTTCTACATGCATTCCATAGTTTTGTATATTTTCTCATAACTTCATAATTTAATTGTGGAATGTAAATTCATAACTTTTTATAACATTTTTGATTAAATGTATAACTTTTTTGTTTTACTTATATATAATTTGACTATGATTAAAGTTAACCTCCTATTATTTGTTAATTTAGAATATCTTTTTATTTTTTCTATTGTAATTTAATAACAATGTCTTAAATTTAAATTTATATTAACTAACTAATAAATCATTTGGAAGGGTGGTGGTTTGTTTAAAATTTAAATTAGGATGAACATATTTTTAGCAAGGTACTTTAATATGTATTCATGATTTTCATATAAATACTAGGAGCTAACTAATAGAATGATAGGTAAATCAGATATTTCCCCTTCATTTGATCCTAATTTTAAATTAGGATGAACATATTTTTAGCATGGTACTTTAATATGTATTCATGATTTTCATATAAATACTAGGAGCTAACCAGTAGAATGATAGGTAAATCAGATATTTCCCCTTCCTTTGATCCTAATTTTGAAAAATTTTCTCAATAATATAAATGGCAAAAAAATTATATACATATTAGACAGATTTAATTCTTATCCCCTACAACACCTATTTTTCTTGATCCAAGGAAAAAATAAATTATTCTGAGTTTTCTTGGGTTTGGGAAATATTTTTCGCAATTAATATGAGCTTGGAAGTAGCTTGGGAAACATTTTTAAAATTAATATAGTCTTAGATTCCTGAAAATTTTTTAATTTTAAATATGGGTTAGAAATTGGCCTGAAAATTTCTTTTGGAGACATGGCCAGGCCTGATCAAATACCAAGGCCCATGCAACTTTCATATTCTGATTGTATTTTTAAATGCATTGTGACTTTTTATATATTTTATTTCAGTTCTCAACTATCAAAATTATTATGGTCTTTTTGAGAAAATTTTCCCAAGTGCGAGGACCTGACTTGTGAATTTTTTTAATATTAGGCATAGGTGTAATATTTAACACAGAATATATATGGCCCTCAGGTAAAAGCTAATTTAAATATATTTTTATTCAAAAATAGTACTCATTCTCAGTCTTAATGGGTTGGCCTTTGTCTGAAGTAGGGGTATAAAAAATAGATATGGTTTTTAGAGATTTACCTATCTCCCGGGTTGGGAAAAAATTTTGAAAATTATTATGGGTTGGCCAGGCTTGGGAAAATTTTTATAGGTTGGGCTGGGTTTGAAAAATATTTTTATAAATTATATTAGGCTGGGCTTGGGGAAAATTTTTCAAAAATATTATGAGCTAGAATGCTTGAGAATTTTTTTATTATTAACTATGAGTCAGACATTGGCCTAAAAAAATTTTTATGTAGGCCTGGGCTCGGCCTGATCAAAAAACCTAAGCCCATGAAAATCTGATTTTGATTGTATTTTTAACATTATGATTATTTAAATATTTTATTTCAGTTCTCAACTACCAAAATTATTATATTCACTGGGCTTGGAAGTATTTTTCAAAATGGCTTTGTACTTTGCCTGGGAATTTTTTTAAATATTAGGTATAAATGATCAGTAATATTTATCAAATAATATTGGTATTATCAAGTAAAAGCTTTAAATTTAATTTTACCAAATAGTATTACACTTAGTTTTAATGGATTAAACCTGGCATAAAGGGGGGGGGGAGATTAAAAGAATAATAATTGGATATTATTTTCAAATAAGAGGTAACAACTATCATAAAAGTAAGAAGAAAATTCTCATTTCCCGTCATTTTTGACGGGCTATCTTCTAGTATATTATAAAAACTATATAAAATATTTTTTTAAAAAAATATTAAAACCTCATTCTATGAAAACGAAGGTGGGACTATAAGTTCCCAAAAAGACATGAATAATTGTATTTCAAAAATAGTAATTTGTATATTTTGTTTTAGAAAAATAATATTCTTTAGGTTCTGATGTAAGGGCTCTTATTTTGTCGCCAATATTTTTTATTTTGCCGCCAATATTTTTAAAAAATTTTAAAGTTCCATTTATATCCAAGGAAAAGAGATTACGATTGGTAAAAAAATATGATTTGTTAATTTGGAATATTTAATTGTTTATTTTTTCTCGGCTATGTCAACCGGATTAGAATTTAAATTTTTTGGAAATGATATACATGTGAAGTCCCAAATTAAGGATTTCCCTAATGACCAAGGCACAGAAGTTAAGCCATCTAGTCTTGGGCCATCATCTAATGATAAATTAGCAGACTCCAGGATGTTTTGTATTCGAGCCCTTGTAAGAGAAGGGCTAATAGCTGATAATTTCTGCTTGTCTGCCTTTACTATATATACAATTAAGATAATGTCTTCATTTGATGTGGTTGAACTATGTTACCAATTCAATGACCTATGGCAACTCTTAATTATTCATCTGATAAGAGGTTACCTAGGTTACGTCTTGGTAACATTCATAACCACTAGTACAGACAGCATTTTGTAATAGTTAAATATTCTCCAAAGAAGGGTTTGATGATAGTATTATTAAAAAAAAATTAATTAAAGGTTCAAAAATTGATTGATGTGAGTGGATAAAACAGCTTCGGGTGGAGCTAAAGACATCCAAGCTGTCAAGGCCGAAATTAAAAGGTTATCTTCAGGAGTTATAAAAGAAGATATCATGGCGTTGTTCATCAAACGCGATGCCATAAATGATGAAAGAAATATAAGATTTAATGGATATAAATCAAGTTTACAATATTGTCTACCGTTATTAAAAGCTGCCAAATATTATGTGGGCAAAAGATTTTGAGAGAATATTTTCCTATGATATGAATATAATGAGGCTTTTTTGGCATTTAAGAACTTATGGATTAAGGGCTCCACACAAATTTTGTGTAACGTATTAAAGTATATTATTTATTTGTGGTTGAAAGGTTTTAAGTACTTTTTTGCAAATTAATTCCAACCCATTAAAAATACTAATCTCTCTTCCCTATCTATACTAAGAATGGGATAATATTAAAATTCCTGATTATTATAATTAAGATTATCAATTAATGTTATTTATTGTAAATATTTCTTATATCATATGCATATATTGTAATGCTCTTCACAAATAAATAATAAAAAACCGTATTTACTTCTAAATGCTTTTGAAGGTTTGAAATACTAATCTTTGAAGAGGAGATATTTTGTTCTTACATAAAGAGCATTTTGCACTGATCATTGTATAGTTACTTCCATCCGTTTGACATAAAGTAATATACTTACGTAAATTATGAAATAGTATAAGATTCTCATTCTCACTTATATCTGCTGTCATATTAATAGCAGATGTATTATCTATCAAATCTATAATGGAGGACATTATCGAAACCTAGAAATTAATCATATTATATATAATATGATTAAATTAATAAAACTTGTAGGCTCTAAATCTCGTTCTAGATAAAATTTAGGGAAATTGTTGAAATATAAAATTAGGTGGGATGGAAGTTGAAAAAATATGATGTAGATAGATATTTTTTTTTAAAAAAATAATATTTTTAATTTTCAAAATTTTTAATTTATTTATTGCATTTTAAGTAAAAAAAAATTAATTTTTAAAAGGATCGGGATCGAATATTAAAAAAAAAAGGATCTTGATCACGATTCTCAATTTAAATCAGGATCATCATAAATCCGGAAAAGTGACAAATTTAGGATCGAATCTAGGATCGGTGATCTTTAAACAACTCTGATTTATTTCTATGATTCAGCGCCAAACTTCAATTATATATGATATTGAGCCTTCGTCATTCTCAAAAATTAGCTACAGGAATAGATGGATGATCTCTTTAATAATTAACATAATGTTGTTAAAAGTGAACATTTTAAAATCTTTTCATACTCATATGGCTTTCATGTTTATCATATTCACATATACTATAGATACAGAAAATGTAATACAACAATTCAACAAATCTCTATCTGGACTCTTTATAGAATTGACTTTAGTGGTAAAAGGGTTTATGATTCTCTAAAAGAATTATAATTATTTTTATTTGTTCTTTATTCTAAAGTCTTTTTTATAATCTTAAATGTGATTCATTGATGCAAATAAAAATCTTGTAAATTTCTTTGCTTTTATTGAGATCATATAATTATTTTTCAATTTTATTTATAAAATATCAGTTTATGTGCTTCAGCTTCTATTTTACATTGGCTTGAATCTAGGAAAATAATTCCACGGAAAAAAATTCCCACAGAAAATAATTACCTGAGAAAAATTTCCCCTCCTCTTTTTCCTATAAAATATTAAATATATTTTTAGAAAATTAACAAAAATAGGAAAAAAAATCCCTAAATAAAATATTTAAAATTTTTTGAGAAAATTAAACAAAATAAAGAAAAAAATTCCTGTAAAATTTTTCCGAATAAAGATTTCCCAAATAAAATTGTTAAACAAAATTAGGAATAATAACTAGTGATTAATATTAAACCCAACCAAATTTTTAAATTATTATTAAATAACCCTAGCCCAATATAATGTATAATGTTATGGCCTTATCCCCAACCCAGGGTTAGTGGAAATCAAACAAAAAATATTCGTAAAAGACGAAATTGGATACCTAGTCTCTGTGATATTAAGCAAAATATTATTGTAGGCCAAATAATGATAATGGCCATACCAGATTTTTTTATATTTTGGCCCGGATTTATAAATTTATACCATATATTGACCCCGATCTGCACTACTTTAAAATTAAATCAAAATGTTTTTTAAATTCAAATTCCCTCGAAGATTTGAGGCTTTAAATGATAAACGAAAGTTATAAATAAATCTAGTTTCTAAAATATTTTATTTTTACGCAAATAATTAATCATTCATTTCCATTGAAGGTTTTAGAAATATGTTAAAAAACTTAAACAAGTTGGAGAAGATAAAAAAGAGTTGGCAAATTTTTCGATTGGTATAATTTGGATTTGACTAAACTGCAAATGCTTAAATAAAAATTTTCATTTTATCAATTGAAGTGAGATTCATTTTTCTTATTGTTGTAATTGTGAAAACATTCAAATTTACTAGATTATGAAAAACGCCAGACAGGCAAATTACTTTTAAACAAAATTACGAAGCCGAAAGCTATTCAAATCTACTCAAGAAAAGGAATTAAATCTAAGTACAAATTGAGACTATGCAAATGTTGATTAAAGAAAAAGGATATATAATGGAGAAATTATGATGCGAAAAAGGATGATTGGATTATTATTTTTAACTTAAATTTACGTTTTAATTTTTTAATTTTTATTTTTACATAAATTTTTAATTTTTCTTTTATTTTGATTATGTTTTTCACTTTGTATTTAATTATATTTATTATTATTTAATAAAAGATTCAACTATAATTTTAGTATATATTTCTTTTTATATTTAGGTTTTGATTTCCGATGTCAAATCTCTCATTTGTGACACTTATGATATAAATAACTTATAAAAATTAAATACATTTTAATTTCAATGATATTAAATCAGCAAGATAGCGTTATAATTATTATACGAAAAAAAAAATTTTTTTAATTATTTTTTGTATCATAAACGCCATCTTGCGGATTTAATATTATTTAAATTTAAAATGTAATTGTAATTATTTATCAACGCGCTTGAATGATATATATAAAATGAAAAAAAAATTAAAGCTGTAACTACATAATTGGTCACACCCAATTTATCAAAACTCGAATTAAATACTTTAAAATTTGAAGAATATATTTTACTAACTTTATTAATTTACACAAACACAATGATTTCAAATTTACAAAACGGAAATTACTATTGTTTTTATGCAAATACATTTTGAGAAATTAGAATGTTAATTTTTGGAAGTTATTATTCATTTCATAAATAAACTGAAAACGAATATAATATTTTTTTTGGGGAATTATTTTTTGTAAATGAACTTCAAATTAACATAATATTATTTTACAT
Source organism: Gordionus sp. m RMFG-2023 (assembly GCF_954871325.1). NCBI lineage: Eukaryota > Metazoa > Nematomorpha > Gordioida > Chordodea > Parachordodidae > Gordionus > Gordionus sp. m RMFG-2023. Next base: position 3,624,843 of record NC_088777.1, on the reverse strand, counting down.
ATTTTCATATATTCAAATTAATTGTAAAACAATTATTATATATATCGCTTTAAAAGTGAAATAAGACACATAATATTATTATTAAATTTTTTTAATATAATTTGGATTCTTTATCGAATAAAGTGATTTTCTATAGTCGTAAAGTTTTTTTTATTCTTTGTTATATTATATATTTGTTTATCCTAATTTATTTAAATATATTTTATTCTTTCTTTATTTAGATTCCAATATAATAATAATTCTAATTGAGAGTTTTAGTTAACATCGATAATAATTTAATCAACTTCTATACACAACTTCAACTCAAGCTTGCAACCTGCAACAATTGGTGCCGAAGAAAAAAATCGAACCCTGTACCTTAGGTCTTCAGTCTAACCAAACCATTTAATAATATTTCGGGAACTAAAGCGTTAAGAAGATTCTATCTAATTTATACCAGGATATTTAAGGTAAAAAAATTATATTCATGATATATTTATTTTATTTTTTATTTATAATATTAATAATTGTTTTATATTTAATTAATTTTGGGTAGGATTTTTAAACTATTTTTAATTAGATTTTTATTAAGCACGTTATATAATGTATATTAATCAGATGAGTATTTGGAATTTATTTTTAGAAAATATAATTTTAATAGTTTTTGTGGTTATGATTTTTGTTTTTACATTAGGTTTAATCATAGGGAGAAGTACAGCTTATATTAAGATAGAGATTATAGAATTAGAAAAGGTTAAGAATATATTGAGAGATGTAGAGAAGAAGATAAATATAGATAATTTCAGACGGACAGATAATTATAGACAAATAATTTGTTTTAGTTGCCGCCAGCCGGGTCACATGTCGCGACAATGTGATTTAACGAAAGATTTAAAGTGCGCGAGATGTGGCAAGAATGGCCATGTAGCTATTAGATGCAGATTAGACAATTTAATATTAAGATGTAATACGTGTGGTCAAGATGGACACATCAAGAGAGATGTTAGAAATGACTAGTAGAAGGAAATGTTAATTTTAATGATAATTTGAATGATAATTTTAAGGATAATTTTATTGATAATTTTAATTATAATTTGAATGATAATTTTACGGATAATTTTATTGATAATTTTAGTGATAATTTTGATGATAATTTGAATGATAATTTTACGGATAATTTTATTGATTAATGATAATTTTAAGGATAATGTTAAGGATAATTTTATTGATAATTTTAATGATAATTCGAATGATAATTTTAATGATAATTCGAATGATAATTTTAATGATAATTCGAATGATAATTTTAATGATAATTTTGTTGATAATGATAAATTTGTTAATTTTGTTAATTATAAATCAGCTATTAAGAGAAGTAGAGATAAAATGAGAGACATAAAGATAGAGAGGAGAAATTTTGATATATATAAGTTGAAAGATGCAACGTTGGTAGACGTACGAAAGGTTGAATTAGAGGATTTTTTAATGAAAAATAGATGCCCGAGAATAAAGATAAAGAGTGAGAAAGCTGAAATATGTTTTTTATTAGATACAGGAGCAGAAATTAGTTTGATGAGTATAAAGGATTTTAATAAATTTTGGCCAGGAAAAGGATTTGTTTTAAAAAAGATAAGAGCCAAACAATTAGATGGTAGCGTAGTGAAAATTAAAGGTTATTACAGAATAAGATTACCTGGAATTAATAGAGGTATAACTTTATGGATAACCACTTTGAATATTGAGCCAATTTTAGGTTGGGGAGATATAAAAATATTAGATCCGGTCTTTATTGAAAAAATCTTGAGAATGAATGATGAAAATAAGGAAACGATAGAGAGTGATTTCGATAAACTTAAGTTCCCTAATATAGTAGATAAACAAGAGGTAGTTCTCAATAAACTTAGAAATCGAACTCCAGAGTTTTTAATTGAATATAGAGACGAAGAGAATAATATTCCTAGAGGTATAAATTCTATTGAGGCAACACCAGTTGAAATCTACAAGCAGAGAATTAAGAAGATATCAGAACAGGAAGAAATTGTTGAAGATAAATGCAGCCCTGAAATAAGTATAATTTTAGATCAATACATGAAGGTTTTTAAAGAGGAGTTAGGTACGCTAAAAGATGTTGAAGTGGATATAAGATTATTAAGAGATTACCAGCCTAATAGATGAGGTTGATAAGGAGTTAAATAATTGGTTGAAGAAAGGTATAATACGCTATAGTGCATAGCGACTGGGCGACACCGTTAGTCCCCATAAGAAAGGCAGATAATAGTTTAAGACTATGCTTAGATTATAGAGTTTCGTTAAATCCATGGATTATCACAGTTAGTTATCCATTACCGAGGATAGAGAGTTATTAGCGAACCTGAGAGAAGCTATTTTTTTTTCGAAGATAGATTTCTCGAATATATTTACAAATTAAGGTGAATGAGAAAACAAGTAGATTGTTAACTATTACAACACATAGAGGATTATTTGCTTTCTGTCGTTTACCGTTTGGGTTGAAGGTATCAGCTGCGATATTTCAAAAGACGATGGCTTCTTTATTTCAAGGTTTAGATGGAATAGTGTATTATTTAGAAGATGTTTTAATATCAGGTAGAACCGAAGAAGAACATAATACTAGATTAGTTAAAGTATTAGATATAATATTAGAAAATGGCTTAAGAGCTAATATGAAGAAAAGCGTTTTTGGAGTACGAGGAATAAGGTATTAAGGTCATTTTGTTAAAGGAAACGAGATTACTCCAATTTCGAAGAATATAGACAAGATAATGAATATGAGAGCGCCAAATAATAAATCTGAATTACAGTCGTTTTTAGGGGCTACGAATTATTATCATCGTTTTATACAAGATTTTGCTGAAATTGCTACACCATTATATAATGTATTGAAGAAAAATAATAAGTTTGAATGGGGAACAGCCCAAAAAGAAAGTTTTGAAAGATTAAAGATAAAGATGGCAAGTAAACCTATATTAAATTGCTTCGATGAGAAATTAGATATTGTTCTTGCAGTAGACGCTTCTAATAAAGGTATAGGAGGAGTTTTAATACAAATAGTTGACGGTATAGAAAAGCCTATCTTATTCGTGTCAAGACAATTTAGCAATACTGAGAAGAATTATTCAACAATAGAAAAGGAAGCATTAGCTGTCAAGTTTGGTTTAACCAAATGTAGAGAGTATTTGTTAGGCCGAAGATTTTTGTTATATACTGATCACAAACCTTTAGTAGGGCTCTTTAAGAAGAACAATAAGGAGTTGATGATTTCACCAAGGCTACAGAAATGGCTTATATTGGTAGGGAATCTCGATTTTGAAATAAGATTCAGGGCAGAACAGAATTGTTTACCAGATGTTTTATCGAGATTGTTTGATAAGGACTTTGAAGACAAAAACAAAGAGCCAATGATAAATATTTTAGAATATAGTAAAACAGAAGAACTTAATAATAATGTTATAAGACCTTAAAAATAGATACAAGAGAAAAACCGATAACTTTTGAAATAGTAAAGGAGATATCCAGGGAAGATGAAGAATTATTAAGAATTGGAACTTGTTTAAAAGGAGATGCAGAATGGAAGAAGGAAGACAAAGCATTTAAGAATATTAGAAGCGAATTAAATATAGAAGACAATTGTTTATTGAGAGGATATAGATTAGTGATACCGAATAAGCTAAGAATAGAAACCTTAGGTGTAATACATTCAGGTCATCAAGGCATAGAGAGAATGAAAAATAAAGCAAGAGAATACATTTGGTGGCCTAGAATGAATAAGGAAATAGAAGAATTAGCTAAGAGCTGTGAAACATGTAATATGTGTGCTAATTTACCGGCAAGGGATAAGGAAGATAAATGGCCAGAGACAAATGTGCCATGTGAAAGAATACACGTAGATTTTTTAGAATTTGAAAGGAAAAAGTACTTTATTATGGTAGATGCTGGTTCAAAATGGATAGATTGTCAACAGGTATTTGGCCTATCTTCAAAAGTAGCGTTGAATAAGTTAAAAGATTTTGGTAATATGGATTAATGAAGACATTAGTATCGGATAGTGGTCCAGCATTTAGAGGCAAGGCATTTGATAAGTTTTATGATAGGTGGAAGATTGAACATGTATTATCTCCACCATATTATCTAAGAAGTAATGGACAAGCAGAACGAATGGTGGCTATAGTTAAAAATTGGTTAAAAAAAGAAAAATATGGAGAAGGAAGATGGTGGTTATTATTATTAGCATACAATAATACTAAGAATAGCAAGGGGAATTCGCCAGCAGAGATGTTTTTAGGTAGAAAAACAAGAACTGAATTAGATTTTTTGAAAGAAAAATTAAAGCCAAAAGATAATACATATGAGGAGAAAATTAAAGTTGGAAGTTTGGTATGGATTCTTCTGTTTGAGGGTCCAGTTAAATGGGGGAAAGGTATAGTAAGCAAGAATATAGGAAGAAAAAAAGTAGAAGTAGAAATTGAAGGACAAGAAGGTACATATACAAGACACCTGAAACAAATAAGGCGTAGAAGCTTAGGACTTTAAAGAGATTTGAGAAATATACGAAAAATTAGAAGAAATAAATTGATGAAAGACATATTTATGAGAATCATAATTTCTGATGAGACATATTTATGAGAATCATAATTTCTGATGAGACATATTTATGAGAATCATAATTTATAAAGAAATAAATTGATGTTAGATCTATTATGACGAGACTCATATTTTCTAAAGAAATGAAATTGATGATAAACATAGTAGGAGAATCATAATTTAAAGAAGGAATAAATTGATGTTAGACGTAATGGAAGGAATCATAAATTGGAATGAAATTAAATGGATAATAGACCTAATTATGAGATTCATAATTTATAAATGAATAAAAGGTAAGTGGAGAAAATATAATGAAATATAGATAATTAAGAGTTGAGGAATATATATATATGTTTATAAAGTAATTTATTTAGATGGCATCATACGTCAGAGTAGGGAATAAGATCATAAAGATGGAGATAAGAGAAGTAGACGGATCGGCGTAATCCAATAGATGGATAGAGGCAGCTAGAAATGAGCCACAACAAAGATATGGGGATTGGTTACAAGAAATGCCGAGAAGAACAAAATTTGATCGAAGGTTAGCACCTTATGGGATAACGAAGAGACTGGAATGTTGGGCTTGCGGGGGAGGACGCAAGTTACGATATTGTCCAAGTGTAGAGTTGACCGCGAATAATAATACAAATTTACCAGTGCGAAATATGGTAGAATCATCAAACACTACGGGGACAAGGGAGATCTAAAGGAGGGAAGTGTTGTATATGCAAATACATTTTGAGAAATTAGAATGTTAATTTTTGGAAGTTATTATTCATAAATAAACTGAAAACGAATATAATATTTTTTTGGGGGGAATTATTTTTTGTAAATGAACTTAAAATTAACATAATATTATTTTATATATTTTCATATATTCTAATTAATTGTAAAAATCATTAAATTAAATATATATATAGTTATTTATTTTTTAGTGTGTAATAACTTTATATATATTATATTTAATTTAATGATTTTTACTTTATATGTATTTATTAAAAAAAATAAATAATAAAAAATAAAAAAATTAAAAATAATTAATTGTAAAACAATTATTATATATATCGCTTTAAAAAGTGAAATAAGACACATAATATTATTATTAAATTTTTTTAATATAATTTGGATTCTTTATCGAATAAAGTGATTTTTTATAGTCGTAAAGTTTTTTTTATTCTTTGTTATATTATATATTTGTTTATCCTAATTTATTTAAATATCTTTTATTCTTTCTTTATTTAGATTCCAATATAATAATAATTCTAATTGAGAGTTTTAGTTAACATCGATAATAATTTAATCAACTTCTATACGCAACTTCAACTCAAGCTTGCAGCCACCTGCAACAACTATTACAATTTATTATATCTTTATTTAAAAATTAATTTTCCAAAATTTTTGCAAAAATTTAATAATGAAAATCGGGAAAAAAAATATCTTTTATAATCCCTTTAATTTATAAAATAATTTTCCTCTTTTAAAATCAAAATTTTTTTTAATGAATAAAAAAAAAATCCAATATTTCGAAAAAAATATATATTATATAACATCATCATTATTTTTACTTCAAATATAATAATAATAATCCAACATCTGGAAGTAGTGTTGTTAAATGGCTCGTTTTAAGCCGATTTTTAAAAACGGCTAATTCAATATTTTATCCAGAAAAATATTAGGGAAACCTGAAGATTTTTCTCGTAGATGGAACAAAGGTTTGGACACCCCTTAGCAAAATCTCAAGGCTTAGTCAATATTTTTCTAGCTAAAATATTGAGTTAGCCGTTTTTAAAAATCGGCTCAAATCGAGCCTTTTAACAACACTATCTGCAATAGTCATAATGATTTTTATATGATCGCGTTAACTATATATTTTTAGTTGGGTCATTGTATTTTACAATTTTACAATATAAATTTTTAATTATAATTATTATGCTGGAATTTATGATTTGTAAAAATGTATTTTTAAGCTTATAATTTAAATTTTCGGCACGAGTAGGTGGTTTGCAATTTTAAAAGAAGATAACAAAGCTAAAATTAGCTTGTTAGTATTTAATTATTTTTTTAAAATTATTATTCGCTACCCTATAAAAGGGAATCAAAATTTCTAATATTTCAAATTCATTATTTTTTTATGAATTCATTATTTTCTTTTTCTCTTTTTATTTTTTTAAAATTCATAATTTTTCGTGATTACAAAATTTAACTCGTTTTGTTTTCCCCTTGTAATAAGTTGGCATTTGAATATAAAAAAATATATATACCTTGAAAAATATTTGGAAATTGTGTAGTATTATCGACGGCACAAGATAAAAGGTGCCATGTACCAGTCACGAAAATATAGGAATGTAAAAAAAAAAAATTTTTTCTTAGAAATTATATTTTTTGTGTAAATTCTGTGGAGCATTGTGGTTATTGGAACTTTGCAGTAGAAAAATAGTGACCGTCAATTATTGGAAGTAGTAGCGAAGAAATGTGAAACAAGTGACCGTCATTATTGGAAGTAGTAGTGAAAAGGGTATAAATCAGGGTTATGTACTGTTTCATCATTTTAGTATTAATTTTACTAATCATTTCCTATTGTTTAACGTTGCAAGTAGTAAAAATATCCTAAGTAAAGTTAAATATAAATATTTTATAATAACTTAAATTATTTGGGATATAAATTTTTTAAAGAAAATTATTTTTTTTTGGAAATTTAAATATTTTTAAAAATTTTAAATGAAGAGTTTTAAAATAATAAAATATGTGGAGTTTCAGTACAATATACTGGGGGGGGGGGGGGCATGATTGTATTGGTAATATGGTTGTGCAGTATATACTTTGGAAGAAAAATACGAAGAGAAAGAAGTATTAGAATCCGTGGAGAGTCGTTATTGGTGGAAGGACATAATGGTGAAAATGATAGATTGGGAAGAGTAACGTACCGGTGCAAGAAATAATGAGAGGATGGGTGAAGGATGATATAGGGAGAATAAACAATGGAAATAACGAGGAGAGAAGTATGACCGTTTACCGAGGACGTAGAGAATTATCGCGACCGTTTAGTATTTAAGCGCCGAGATGCAGAAATATGGTTTGTTACAAATGGGGTGCAAAGGGGTATATAGCGATTAACTGTCAAAATATCAGATATTTTGAATGTGGTCAGAGTGGTCACATTTCAACATTTTGAGTAAACATGACCGATTTAGATGCGCTGGATGTGGTAGATTTGGACATAGGATGGAAGATTGTAATGTGGGAAATGTTAATACAAAAGGTAGGTTTCCGCAGAGGGGATAAAGTTCAAATGCGATCAATGTGAGGAGTGTAATAGGGGTAGCAGCAAAAGGCGAAATGGGTATCGTATGTTCAAAATGTTAAGATGAAGGATATTGGGCGAGAGATTGCGATAGGGGATGACTATATGGTTGTGAGGAAAGAGAATTCAGACCGTGGAGTTGAAAACGGAGACGAAAGAAATGGTTGTGAAGATGTTGCGGGAGGAGGTTAAAGAAGAAGAAATATGTCTTCAGAGTCCGAAAGTGTCGTTTAATATAAATGGGAAAATGATATCAATGTTGTTTGATACAAGCGCGGCCATTTCGGTGTTGGATATGAAGATTTTAGGAGACTTTGGCCGAATAGTGCAATAATGAGGGAGAAAATTAGAGTGAGACAGTTGATGGATCTGAAATGGAGATGATAGGAAGAGTGCAAATAGGCGATGTAGGGAGTTAACGAAGCAAGGTGTTGGAATTGTGGATTATTGATAGGAGAGTATAACTTTTTATGGACAGGGTTTCCCCGTACTCTAGCGCCGTCTTGCCTCCGTCAGCGCCGTCGGTCGAGAGCGCAACTATGGGTCGGTTCCACAAGCTACTCATAACCCTATCCATAAATACGTTAGCTAGGATGATTGGTTCCCCCTCATGTTCAAACTGCTCCGTAACTCGGTATATGATTTTTGGGGAGTATTTGCGCCCTGGGGAATATTTAGCCGTCAAATAGGACATCAGAGAGGACATTAAAAAGACGGTCAGGGAGGATGGAGAAATTTCCAGGAGAAATGATGCATGAATGGAGGACCGAGAGAGACAATATGGATGAGGGAGAATTCATATTTTGGGGAGAAAGTGTAGGGATTACAATGAAAGATCGTGTAGATGCGGTGAGAGGAGGTCAAATATTGGGGAATGGAAATGGGATGTTCGACAGTGAGAAAGGAAGTAGAGACAGCAAGTGCGAAGTGTGGGAAATGGAGAATTATAAGGGGAGAAATTACAAAAAACAAGGAAGAGAAATAAGTAGACCCAAGGAGTCTGTGAAGGGGAGGGGGGGGGGAGTGGCACAGAAACTAATTCCCTTTTTTTTGATCCCATAAAATATTAAATTTATTTTCTGAAAATTAACAAAATAGGAAAAATCCCCAAATAAAATATTTAAAATTTTTGAGAAAATCAAACAAAATAAAAAAAAAAAATCCTGTAAAATTTATCCAAATAAAAATTTCCCAAATAAAATTGTTAAACAAAATTATGAATAATAACTAGTGATTAATATTAAAACTTAACCAAATTTTTAAATTATTATTAATTAACCCTAGCTAATATGATGCATAATGTTATGGTCTTATCCAGAACCTAGGTTTGGTGGAAATTAAACAAAACAAATATTTATAAAATAAACTAAATTGGATACCTAGTCTCCGTGTTATTAAGCAAAATATTATTATAAGTCTAGGTAATGATAATGGCCATCCCACATTTTTTTTTAATTTTGCCGGATATATAAATTCATACCATATTTTGACCCCGATTTGCACTACTTTAAAATTAAATCAAAATGTTGTTTTTTTTAATTCAAATTCTCTCGAAGATTCGAGGTTTTTAAATAATAAAACGAAAGTTAAATAAATCTAGTTCACTTTTTCACAGAGCTGTAGCCACGGAGGGGTAGGCCCACAAATTTTTTTGGCCCCCACACCTGGCTTTCAGAAAAAATCTTTGGCCCCGAAATTAAGCCCCAAAATTTTTTCCGGCCCCTCAAATTGAAAAAATTATTTTTGTAATTGTTTATTTTTATATTTTTTAAAATAAATTTCAAATATTTATTCAAAAAACAGGTATTGTTTGTAAATTTCTTTCTATCCTGTTTTCATTTTTATCCATTAATCAATCATCATTAAATTCATATTTTATCATTTTCATGTGTGTTTCTGTATAACGATTATATAGGTACTTAATTTTCGCGTATCAAGTTTAAATTGCACTTATTATAATTATTTTATTTATTATAGTTCAAACATAATATTATTTATAATATCTACAGTTATTTAAAACACCGGAGAATATTTTAGAGTGAAAGTAGTGTTGTTAAACTACTTACCTTTAGCCAACTATAAACCAGCGTAGCCATATTTTTATCCAGAAATATTCTAATCAATCTTCAAGTTGAGGTTCGACTTAGAAGCTTAATACAATTTTTAGTCTAAAAGCTTGACTAAGACACAATAGAAATAGTCCGGTAATTTAACTACACTAAATGAAAATAAAGAAACAATTTTTTTATTAATTCCTATTTCTTCAACAAATGTTAAGGAAACAATACAACCTTTACAAACTACTATATAACTACATCTGAAATTTCTGAAACTGATTCTGCTCATAGTTAGTATAAATTTCTATCATGTTTTGTAACTTAGTGAGGAATTATTTTACCCTGGCTTATATGAGCAAAGATAATCTCTATTAGGGTTGGCAATACCAATATATTATTATTTCATTGTGGCCTAATGGTTTAGATGTATGCCTGGAAACAGAAGGAAGAAGATGACGTGTAAGGAGCATAAAAACTTTCAGGTTTTTCTTCGATGACTGATGTGTAAAGACATATTGTAGATAAATTTTGGAGCTTAGAGATGACACCCCGGTTACCGACAAGTCAGGACAGCCTTGTGCTAAGGATACTTGTCCAAGAAACAAAATAAAGGAAACAAATGATGATATGAATATGAAAGCTGGGCGTTCCTTTCCAAGCGACGCGTAGGGTGTAGACTTCCATCCTGTGAAAACAAGATTAGCAAGTTTGAATATTGGGACGCTTAAAGGTAAAATGAGAGAATTGGCATCAATGTTGAACATATAGCGTACATACAAGAGACAAAATGGAGTGGTCAGAAGACTTTTATGATTGGAGATGGGTATAAATTGTACTATAATAGAATTATTAGCAATAGGAACGGTGTTGGCATTATCCTCCGTCAAGATCTAACCTCCTCAATAGCAGAAGTCAACAGGATCTCTGATAGACTAATGAAGATAAACCTCTGCATTGGTCAATCAATACTACACATGCTTTCAGTATATGCTCCTCAAACGGGTTGCAAGGAAGAAGTGAAAGATGACTTTAGAGCTATCCTTGATGAAGCTGCAGTGGAAATCCCTAAGGATGACCTAGTCATAATAGGCGGTGACTTAAATGCGCATGTGGGAAAAGCAAGAGATCGCTACAAAAGGCATCATGGTGGTTTTGGATATGGAGAAAGAAATGATGAAGGAGAGCATATATTGAAATTTGCGCAAGACTTCAACTTTGCTTTAACCAACACGTACTATAGGAAAAAGGACAGTCATTTAATAACATATGAAGTGGCACACGGAAAACACATATAGATTACATGCTAATCTCTGGCAGAAGATTAAAAGATGTAATAGACTGCAAAGTCATCCCAGGAGAAGATATCGCCGCGCAACACAAGCTACTATTCATGGATTTACACATCACAAATAAATCCAATCAAAACAAGATAAAACTGGAACCATGCATCAAATGGGGTAAATTAAAAACAATGACAGATGCCTTTGCAATCAATGCAAACATTGAAATAATATCGCAAGTCAGTTAAAAAATGTGGACAAACTTTTCATCCAGATTAATGGACACTGCTAAATCGACATTAGGCTATACAAAGAACTATGGTGGTGGAATAAAGAGGTACAAACCACTATACAGGAGAAAAAAAACCTCTATATGGCACAAATCCAAAAACCCAGATGATAAGACAAGATACAAAAAATCCAAGAGAATAGCTACAAAGGCGGTGGCTAGGGCCAAAGCTATGGCATACGATGACATGTATGAAGAACTACATACCAAAGAAGGGCAAAATAAAATATACAGATTAGCCAAACAGCGAGAAAAGAACTCTAGGGATATAAACGGAACTCTGAAATTAATCAAAAATAAAGATGAAAAATTGATAATAAAGGAAAAGGAAATAATGAATAGATGGAAAGAATATTTTTAGGAGCTTCTCAACTTTAATCCGCACAAGATCACTTCCTATGTCAAAACCTTATACAACCAATAACAGAATAAGAAATAATAACATGCCTCAAGCATATGAAAAACAACAAAACTAGGGGTCCAAATGATATAAAAAGCCTTAAAGCATTAGGAGATGATGGAATACATCTCCTCACAAATCTGTAAAATAAAATACAGGGAAATGAAGAAATTCCTCAAAAATGGAGGCAGAGCTACTAATTCCTATCTTCAAAAATAAAGGGGACCCACACAATTATCAAAATTACAGGGGCATAAAATAATGTCACACTGTCTAAAACTATACGAAAAAAATAATAAAAGATTAATAGATATAATCGAAATAGGAGAGACTCAGTTTGGCTTTATGCCTGGAGAAGATCAACAACTGATGCTATCTACGCAATTAGTCAAATGAGTGAAAAATACAGGGAAAAGAACAAAAAGCTACACATGGTTTTTCTCGATCTAGAAAAGGCCTTTGATAGAATCCAAAGAAAACTTATCTGGTGGGCGCTACGCCACAAAAAGATTTCCGAGAAATATATAAGAATAATACAGGATATGTATATGGGCCATACAATAATGGTTCGTAGCACAACAGGTAGTTAAGCAGGCTTCACAATAGCGGAAGGAGTTCAAGGGTCGCCTCTCAGCCCACTTCTCTTCATTACAGCAATAGATGTATTAGCACAGTCTATACCTCAAACAGTCCCGTGGAATATGATATTGTGATACTTGCCGAATCCAAGGATGAAATGAAAGAAAGATTAATGAGTTGGACAAATATCCTAGAAAAGCATGGATTAAAAGTAAATAGAGAAAAGACGGAGTATATGGTGATAGGAGGAGATGAAACAGAGAGTATTGATATAAATGAATGGCAGATATCAGCAATTGAAAGCTGCAAATATTTGGACTCCACTATACAAACAAACGGCTCAATAGAAAAAGAAATAAAGAGTAAAATGAGATAAAGAGTAAAATTAATCAATGGTGGTTAAAGTGGAGATCTTTATCTGGAGTACTGTTTGACAAAAGAATCCCACACAAATTAGAAGGAAAAATTTACAATTCCACCAATCAACTATTCTATATAGTTCGGAAACATGATCAACTAAAGAATCAGACGAGAGAAGTCTACAAACTATGGAGATGAGAATGCTGATGTTAATTGCTGGGGTAACAAGAAAGGATAAAGGGCCCAGTACAAGAATACTAAGTAGTTTAAAGGTAGTGCCCATTAAGACTAAGTTAATGGTAAACAGACTTAGGTAGTATGGGCACACAATGAGAAGGCCTATGAACTACATAGGAAATAAGGTTGAAAGTTTGGAAAATGGACAAACGTAAAAGAGGAAGGCCAAAACTTCAATGGGGCCATAAAGTTAGAGCCAATATGAAGAATTATAAATTAGATAAACGAGATTGTATGAATAACATAGAGTGGAGAGAGATGTTGATGGAGCTTACCGCCAGAAAAGATGAAAGCTAAAGAGAAAAAAAATAATAATATAAGGTAAGAGACAGAGACATTTGTTATGAATTTTCTTATTTTAATATAGCAATTATTATAATAAATATATTCATTCGTATTTCTATTACAGATATGAGTGAAGTTAAAAATTAAGCTTATAATCTAGATGATGATCCTCACTACTATCAGGAGTAGGAAGATGGTAAATAGTTTTTATTACCAATATATATATATTGATATAATCAAAATAAATAAACCATGTATATAGACAATGATTAATAGCTTGTGGTGTTTCTATTTCTCATTTGTTATAATTTGGGTTTGACCAAAACTGCAAATGCCAACAAATTCTTAGGGTAAAGGTTTTTCACATATACTCTATTAATTGAAGTGAGAGATACATTTTCTTGATAAATTCATTTTTAAATTTCAATAATATTAAATCCGCAAGTTGGCGTATTATTATTTAATGAAAAAAATAAATAATATATTTTAAAATCATAAACGCCAACTTGCTGATTTAATATTATTGAAATATAAAATGTAATTAAAATTATTTTTAATAATATAATAATTATATTGTTATATTGTTATATTCCTTAAAAAAAACTTTAAAATAATATAGCTTTTTATTTCTTAATATAGATATTCTACGCTGTTTATTCACTATAATATATTTAATTTTTTAATTCCTTATACACAATTTTAATATACATATCAAAATAATATAGCTCTTAGTGTTTTAATTCTTTATTTCATAATATAATTATTGTTAATATTCAAATGAGTTAACGGGGTTTATTCCCTATAATATATTTAATTTTTAATTCTTTCTGACACAATTATAATATAGATGTTCTACGTAGTGGTGGTAAATCACCTAACTTTGAGACCATAGCTATTGTGGTTTGGTCGAGCTTTTAGCCTAAAAAATTGAATTAAGCATCTAAGTTGATTCTCAATTTGAAGATTGATTCGAATATTTTTGGATAAAAACATGGTTACCCTGTTTCATAGTTGACTAAAGTTAGTTTGTTTAACAACACTAGCTCTACGCTGTTTATTCACTATAATAATATTTTTAATTTTTAATATCTTTCTACACAATTTTATTTTCCTATAATTTTTCACAAAAAATAAAATAATTGAATTTATAAAAAAAAATATTTTTTTTTTCCCGGTCATGGGATACTTTATTTGAAGATTGATTCGAATATTTTTGGATAAAAACATGGTTACCCTGTTTCATAGTTGACTAAAGTTAGTTTGTTTAACAACACTAGCTCTACGCTGTTTATTCACTATAATAATATTTTTAATTTTTAATATCTTTCTACACAATTTTATTTTCCTATAATTTTTCACAAAAAATATTTTTTTCCCGGTCATGGGATACTTTATTTGAATATTTACTGATATGATATGATGTCAAAATATATTAGCAAATAATTAATTTATTGATCGATCATCATAATAATAAATAATAAAAAATAAAATAATATCTATTTTTTTATAAAATCGATAATAAGAAATAAATACAATATTAATAAGCAGAGTTGTTAAAGGATCTAGATCCTGTATCTAGATATAAAAATGTGGTATCTGTATCTAGATAGATTTTTGATTATAATATCTGTATCTAGATATTATTTTCGACGATGTATCTGTATCTAGATCCATTTTAAAAGTATCTTTTAACAAATCTAATAATAAGCATCATTTTTTAATTTTATAAGATAATCATAATTATTATAACATATATATTAAAGGTAAAGAAATAAATTGTAAATAAAATCTTTATTTGGGAAAAAAAATGTCGTCTATAATAGTATTTTAGAATGTCTTGTCGTCTTTAATAGTTTTTTTTTTTATTAAAATGTATCTTTTCTTTATTATTTAAACTATTTAACAAAAAAAGAATATTAAATTAATTAAGCATCTTTCATATAATACATATAGATTATATAAATAATTAAATCTATTTTTTTAATATCACACGATTTACATTTATCGCCTTTAAACCGTCATTATTCAAATGGACAAGTATATTAACGTTTAACACAATAATAAATAAATAACTTTAATTTGAATTTGTTACGATTACGAATATGTTACAATAGGATTTAAACTATTTGAATGAGATAAAAGGAAATTCAACTATTAATGTTTTAGCGCCCTTTTTTTGTTTTTATTGTTAATGATGAAGCTATTAAATGATATAATTTATTCTGTGACGAAATAAGAAATTTGAAATTGAACCTGGTCTCCTCTATTCGATAAAAATTATTTTTACTGAAGTATTTGGATATCTAAATATAAGAATTTAACTGGCCTGAATACAATTATATTATTTTTTTACTGCCCAATTTAAATTAAATTACTGCCAAAAGTAATGAAAAATGCTGACCATTTTAATCAAAAAATATCTATTTCAAAAGGTGATTATCAGGACTGAATATTTAAAATCTAACAATTATTATTTAGAATATGAATTTTTTTTAAAAAAATATTTACAGAAAAATAAATAATTACATTTTTTTATTTTATTTTATTTAAAAAATATAATTTATATCAATCTTCTCTTCTTTTCTCTTCTCTTCATTGTAAAAACCTCTTGCATAATTTTCATCTTATTTCTATAAAAAAATCCATCATGTTTTCTTTTCACAAAATGTCACAAATCTATACTTTTTTATGCTATCTTCTAAAATTAAAAAAGTATCAAAGCTTACCAACCGATTTATCAATTCTCATATTTTAAGATTGCCCTGATATCGCTTAGAATTAAAACAGAAATAATGCTCAAAAAAAAATCCTCAAACGTTCGAGAATAAATACTCAACGTTCAGAAAATACTGAATATAATTTTTTGGAAATATTTTCGTTATTTTTAGAGGTGGGATTATTTTTGATAATTTTAAAAAAATATATTCGGGGAATTTATTTCAGGGGAATAATTTTCTATAGGAATTTTTTCCCTGGTAATTATTTTCTTAGGAATTTTTTTCCCGGGTAATTATTTTTTCAAAGCATATTTTTTCTTGGTATTTTTTTTTCTGGAAAATTATCTTCCAGCAGATATTTTTTCCTTCTAATTTTTTTTACCGGGAAATTATTTTCCGCTTACCTTTAGGCTTATAATATGAAGCATCAAATTTCTAAGTAAATTCTATTATTTAAGGATAAATTTTAAAACAAATTTTATGTAGAGCATGGTATTGCCAAGATCTAATTAAATTCTCTCAAACCTCAGGTATAAACAGTAGCGGTTGCTCATTATAAATAGTATAGTACTAAACTGCCCTTGTTAACATAATTGGTGCATTGCCACGAATTGTCCTTGAAGCAGGGCACACGGTTTTATGATCTATTTAAAAAGTCGAAGAAGAAATTATATTTTAAAAACGCTATTTAACATAGTTAAGTAATGAAAATAGAATAACCAATTGGCTATCCGCCATTTCTCTTTCATTGCTTAGTTCCTGGTAGGCCTGACCCTACATCCCCTCCCAAATGCTAAAAACCAGATCAGTAAGGGTTTCAAATTATATGACTAGAATTTAAAGTATCAACTTTCTCTTTTAGGATTTCATGGTCATTAATATAATTATAATAGTTTATAAATTTTGGGGAGATATGAAGATAGATATTATTCACATCTTTAAATAATCAACCTTCAAAATTTGGTAGATAGGAGAAATAATTTTAATTTATTTACATGATCATAAATTTTATTTGGTTTCAATATTTTATATCTTTTTAAGGATAAACTCTCAAAAAAAGCCAGAATAATATTCCAATTAGCCTCAAGATTTCGCTAATAGATGTCCAAACCTTTGTGCCATCTATGGGACAAATCTTCAGACTTCCGTAATATTTTCACTGAAAATGTTGAGTTAGCTTGATAACAATACTATGCAAAACTATATATCCCAGAATTGGCACCTTATTTTTATTTTCAAGATTCTCATTGGTTATTCATGAGTAACGTTAAAAAATTACGATTTGGGTAGATTTTTAAAAATACTCTTAGAGATTTTGTTTATAAATGGTCGCAAGGTTTTAATCCGTATTTGCAAAATCGCATAGGCTTACATATAACTGATAAATTTCTTAATCTTTCATTGCAATATTATCAATCAAATCTATTTATTCGTCAATTCTTTCGCATTTCCATTTACTACTTGTGGTTTAGCTATCTGAAATATGATTTTCAGAATTTTTTTCCCCCCCCATTTAATATCCTCAAAATTTTTTATGCTTAATTTTCAGCTGTGGGTAAAATCAATTTCTCGTTAGTTCGGGCATTTTAGAAGTCAAAAAAAAAATTTTTACCAAATTTTCCCCGCAAATATGGTAAATTTTGACCCTGGCAATCCCCGGTCATAATCACCCCATTATCAATATTCCAAGATAAAGGATTATAAGTAAGTTTATTAAAATTCTGATTAAGCAACTTTAAAATAAAAAATATATATTTTAATTATTCCATATTAAATAAATAATGACAAAAAAAACCAATGACAAATATCGCTATCGAGGCCCTTTTGGGATAAATATCGCCAAATATCAAATCGGATAGGTGAAAAAAAATGGTGGATAAATCCAGTCCTAATAAATCTACTTTTTTTTAGTGTTTAATCTCGTCTTGTGTAATCCAGTAGGTTACATTATTATGGCTTAAATATTAATTAATCGGCTTTTTAAAAAATAAGGCCAAAATTGAGAAGCCAAATAGAGAGGTTTACGAATTATCCGAAACAAAATTTGATAATATATTTATCAGAGTTGTTAAAAGATACTTTTTAAATGGATCTAGATACAGATACCACATTTTTATATCTAGATACTTGTATCTAGATCCTTTAACAACTCTGATATTTATAGTTATTTTGCACCATTTAAATTTCCATAATTTTCTTCTTTTCTTAAGAAGGAATAAAAAAACTTACGTAGGAAGTTATATCTCAGAAAATAAACTGGATGGGTTAGGAATTGACACCCAAACCCTGATAAAATCAATGCGACTCTATTACAAAGGAGAGCCCATATATTTTTTTTTCCCGCAAATATTCACATCGGTTTATATCAATGACATAATAATAATACCTAGACTAACGATGCATTCGATAATAAGTGTACGTAAATGAAAAACAGCTAGAGACGCCATTTTGGTTACCCATTCTTTTTCGAATTAACATCAATCTGGATCATAGATTTTAAGGATAATATATATTTGTTGTTTTAATTTTAAAAAAAATTAGAATATATATATAGTAGTTTAACATAATAATTACTGTATGGGTTACCAATATGGCGGATCCAGCTGATTTGCGTTCAACGAAGCTTTCAAATACATTCAGTTTTCACAAATATAAAAAAATCCTAGTGTATATAAAATTCCATCAGTAGCCACAAATTAATTTCCCAATTATATAACCTTTTTTTGGCGTTAATGAAAATTCTTCCTTAACTCAAATATCTCTTTGTCATATTTAAAAAAAAATAAAACAAGTATTTTTCAAATATTTAATAAATACGATTATAAGCTATGTTTCAATTAGGTTTTTTATCAATAGTTAAGAATCATTTTTAAATTAGCACCTTCTGATAACTTTAAATTTTGTTTTGAAAAAATGCCTTTTGGTTAAATAATAAATATAACAAATATAATCTAAGAAGGCCAATTTAATTAAGTTCTTATAGGATCAAATCAACTTTATTTAGGAAATATCTAACCAAAATTTGTTGATCCAATTTGTATATCCAAATGCAGCGTCAACATGTGGCAGGATTTTCACTGGAAGCAAACCCCCTTCAAAAACCTATGCCTACCCCAGCTAAAAAATACCTTTCAGAAAATTTAAAAAGAATAACCAGCTAAAAATACTCTTTCAGAAAATTTAAAAAGAATAACTTAAATTATATTATCTTTACTTTTAAATATCGACTTTGTGAATATAAATAAAGGAGTTATTTTTTTAGATATTAAATTCAATTAAACCCCACATCATTTACAATGAATTCATTTTTTATTATAACATTACGAGCTTGCTGAAAATGTCTAAACCTTTTAAATTACATTTGAAAGGATAGCGGAAAGTTTTATTTGGAAAAATAATGTCTGATTGTTTGCAATATATAGATTTGGTTGATGAACTATAATAAAAGTATTAATTTATACACCAATTAATTTTGTCCTATTTGATCTCGAAATTCAATAGATAACCCCCCAAAAAATTTATCCTACCCCCATACACCCCTCAAAAAAAATAGGTTGCAAACTGTCCCCCCCCCCTCGTTCATGTAGGCGCTATCCATATGGGTCATTAAGCCCCACCAACTTAACCTAAATAGCTGTTTTCTTTTAAAATAATTGTCTTATTTTATATAATTATTATTTTTTATTATAGATATGATATATAATTTTTTAGATACGTATAATTTTTCAATATTTATAAACACAAAGATTTATCTCATTTTCATATGTTAAAAAAAAGAGAGGGAAAAAGAAAGAAATACAAAAGATAAACATAATAAATATTTATCTTTTTTTTTGAAGGAAAATTAAAAAAAATATAAAGTAAATGGTCATAGAATAAATATAGATTTAGAAACTAAATTCATGACCCGGTTAATCCTATTGGTGATCAAATTTATATTCTAGAAAGAAAAGAAAGATAGAAAGAAAGAAAGAAAGAAAGAAAGAAGGCGTATTAGTTGTTAATAATTTTTATTAATTATATCCCCCTTACCAGTAGCGAACTAGGTCGGATAATTAAAAAATTTTTAGATTCCGGTAACAGAATCGGTAAAAAAAAATTGATATAATATATTTCATATTTTTTTAATACAAATTTTATAATGTAAAAAGACAAATATTTTATTATAATTTTTTTTTTTAAAAGCTACGCCTTTTATATGAATGGGGTCATGACAATTCTAGAAGTAATAATTACTATTTAAAAAGAAAGATGAATTATAATGAATTGAATAGTGAAAAAAAAAGAGAATTTAAAGTTTATAAAGATAGTGTTTTTGTTTATTTAAAAAAGAAAAGAAAATATTTATAATTTAGAAACATTTTTTTTACTTTAAATAAATATAATAAACTATTATTTATTTTAAAAAAAATATAATATTTAAGGGTTGTATTTTATAATAATTATCCCTAACACAAAATAATTAATCCTAATAGCGGGAGGAGTGTGTTATCACGTGATGCGAATTAAAATCAGAGAATCATCTCGTTGACAAAGGTATCGTTGAGGGACGAACCGCCAGCGTTATTTTGTTTGCCCGCCTTGGTTATCCGCGTTATGAACCTCTCCAGGGCGTTATAAGTGGGAAAGGCCTTGTAATACTTCTGGGTCACATCCTCGCAAACGGTATCGGTATCGTCCGGGGCCATGTCCCCGAGATTTATGTCGTATTTTCTGCGCAATTCTTTCATGCGTTGCAGCTCTTGGATCTCGTCGGCTTCTATCTCCAGAATTCTCTGGCCTATGACCTGGCAATACACTTGTCTGGGGTGCTTTTCGGGCTGGGCTAAGAGAGCTTCTCTGATTTTCTGCCTCGTTTCCAGGGCTAAATAGTCATGCCTTTAAGAAATGTTATTATAAATTGGTATTAAAATGTTTTTGGAAGAGTTAATATTATAAGACCCAGTCCTAGCTCATGTTAAATACGATTTTATAACATTGAGATAATTTATTTCTGGGATTTGCATCACCCAATTTAACACTTCAAAATTATATTGCGGCAAATATCGCTGGGGGAAAAACGTTAGCTAGAAAGGACCCTTATGTCTCTGATGGTTGTGAAATAGTATGAATTTCTTTAATCAAATTTAGGTTTTACTAATACGTTTTATTTCCCCACGAATGTATAGCCGTACATTGCCCTCTTTTTAACAAAATCTATTCTTACAATTTAAAGTTAAAGGCCATATATTATGTATTTTCATTTATCCTATTTTTCCCTCTTTATCAAACAAAATGTTAGTTAGGTCTTAGCTGGAAAAATCATAGTTATATTACCGGTCAGGCTCGTGGTTGTGGGGTTTAGCGTGCTGCGAAAACTTGAAAGCGCCCTGAGGGGTTATCATAGCTCTGGAAGGACAGTGATTCCGCCTGCAGCGCAAGTAGGTCATCCCGCTCAATTTTTGATTGGCCACGTAAAGATAGCCCTTATAGTAAGGCATAAGGGAGCCTATCAAAGAGGGGATAAAGCTAAGTTCAGGGTCCTCGACTTTTGGTAAAGGGGAGGGGGGGGGGTAATAAAATGATATAATGTAATGCACGTATAATTTAATCAAGAGTCTTTGAAAATCTCTGAGAATATTAAGATACAGGTGGAACTCAACTGAAGTTTTTAAAAAATAAAATTATATAATATGCTATGATAAAAATAATAATTTCTGTAGGAGACCCCAATAAATGATTTGTTAAGACCTTTCTTTCTTTCTATTAGGATAATAAAACTCCAAAGCCAAAGGGTGGAGGGGCAATAAAAAAAAATTAAGTGAAGAAAAGTACCGTAAATAATTCACATAATTTACATATTTGTAAAGATAAATAATAACTTACATGTCGCGTTCGGGTCGTGAGGGTTAATAGGTTCACCTCTGTGATCTAAAAAATCATGATAAATTTTTAAGATGTAGGAAGCAAAGATTGTATTTTTTTGTTTTGTTTGAAATAGACTCCGTGTTTACCCATTTTTTTTTTAAAAAAAAAATGATTTTAATTCCTCTAGGTGTTCAAAACGGTGATCCGATAATGGCAAAATTATCGGGCCGAGTCGGAATTTTAAGTCCTTGCTCGTCTTGGCTTCAAATTTTATACTAAGGGTTGCCCATTTTACGAAAAAATAAAAGGCCTAACCTTAAATATTTGTAGTTGAAACACCAAAATAAACAACTATTTATAAATATTGGGGATTGATTAAATTTAAAAAAAAACGCTATAATTTATGGATTATAACTTCTATCACATATCAGAGATGAGTCTGATTATATTATAAAAATATGTATTTCTGCCAAAATAATTTGATCTTGTTTTTGAAGATAAAATTTAATGTTAAGAAGCCTAATAATAATTTTTCATCATTAAACTAATAAACCAATAAAAAAAATTACGTTATTTTGACAAAATTTAGGCTTTGGAATTATTTTTTTTATATATATAATCTCTAATCTTGATTAAGCGGGCTGGGCATCTCTACTTTTTGCCTGCCCTGACACATTAATTTAATTTTGCCCAGACCAGCCTCAAAAATGGGCAGGGACCATTTATTCAAACCCAAAATAATAATTTTACATTCATATATAATAAGGTATTAAGAGCATCATCCTTGCCTTTTCCTCTTAATACACTATTGCTCATACAAGTCTTATAATTGGTATATCGGTTCCAAGTCATAACAATAAAATGGCAGTGGCTCACAAGACAGAAAAAAATTTTCGTCATGTCACAAAACCTAACTAACCCGTCAAAAATGAATGGATAAACATAAAAATATAGCGTACTTCTGGCCAACTTTATTTGCTTCCTAGCCCTGGCATTCTGCAACACCTGATCATCCAAGAGCGTTTGAGCTTGGTTGAGATCCAATCGGTCGTGCCTGTGGCCACTCGTGACAGTAAAGAAACCGTCTGCATCGATGAAGCCTTTGCCTGTTTTCACGAAATGGCAAAAAAAATATATAAAATATTCTATTTCATAAAGAGGCTTACTTTTATTTGTTCCTTTTTAAACTTTTATATAAATTATTAGCTTCATTTGTGACTATCATATGCCGCTATAAAGAAATAAATATAATACAGTAAAAAAAACCCAATTTAAAGTACCTCAAAGGGACCTTAAATTTGAAGCGACAGTTAGACCGTATATAGATAGCATTGAATCGAATATAAACATAACTGATCATCATAATATAATTAAATGACCTAAGTTATGGTATAGTTAAATTATAGATGTTATACTAATATAAAGTATATTAAAAATTAAAACCATTGATATCTTTACAGAATACAAAATTAGATATGATATCGGATAGGTAATCGGCCGATTTCAATTTAATATTGGAAATATCGGATCCTATCGATTTCCAAAAAGTGGTATCGGTACACCCCTAATATATATATACAGTAAAAAAAACCAATTTAAAGTACCTCGAAGGGAACTTAAATTTGAAGCGACAGTTAGACCGTATATATAGATAGCATTGAATCACTTAGAAAAGAAGAAAAAACAAATAATTACATGCTATATTTAAATAAATCGAGGACAGGAAAAAGTAAAAGAAACCGACCTGTGCAAGACGCTTTGCGGCAAGTGCAAAGCGTGAGAGACCCGTCTTTATTTAACTTCCGGTACATGTATCCATCGAAGAAGGGAATCGTTTTGCCCGTTTGGGTCGTGAGATAGTTAGGCGATCCATCTTTTAAAGTAATTTGTTTGTTTTGATTTAAAAAAAAAATAAACATGTTAATTTGATCAGTTTCGACCATTTTAGAAATAGGTGGTTAACGACTTTAATGATTCGGGAAAAGATGAATTATGAACCCCCCTCCCCAACTCATTTTAAAAAATGTCGTATACCCATATGTATAGGTGTAAGTTTTCTTTTAGGGAGGAGGGGGGGGGGGGGTCACGATAATTTGTAATAAATTAGTTTAAATATCGTGTGGTCATAGACCGAACCTTGAGAGGTTTTATTTTTCTTATTAATATTATTTTGTACATGTCAGGGCATCGATATCAACCCAATCATCGCCAAGATCTTGATATTCTGGGCCAAGCCTGATGGGAGCGTTGAGTATCGAAGCTATTTTAGAAGCTAAGGTTTCCGAATTCAAGCCATTCAACGAAGGTTCGTTCACGTAAATGGATTGAGCTATTTAGTTTTTTTTTTAAAAAGAAGGTATATTTTATGGTTATTGCAAGATAGAATTTATAAGTTAATTTTTTTTAGAGGAATTCCGAACTCCCATAAATTTGTGATTTCAAAGGGAAAAGAGCATAGTGTCATGGCAAATTTCCATTTAAAAACGACTAAACTAAGATTTTAGTCCAAAAAAATATCCTAAGTCTTGAGATTTGGCTTATATTGCAGAAAAGTGTGGTCTTTTGACAAAATCTAAAGGCCATGGCGGGTAATATATATTTGGCTTTGGATCTAACACTTTTTTAAAAAGCTCTTAGACTGAGGTTTTGTCAACGCCTAAAAGAGATTTTTAAATTTGTTATTAATGCTTTCATAAAGTTTACAATTAAAGTCGCCCAGCCAAAGCTATAGCAAAATATATATGACAATTTTAGAAAAGAGGTTTATCGTAATCATTCATTCATATGTTAATTCGAATAGTAATAACCGGAGGTATTAGACATCATGCAACCGGCCTTGAGAGTGGCAGTGTTAGAGGACGTCATGCTAACGTTGTAATCTGTTTATTCATAAATTAATCATATTAAATAGCCTTTAAAAAAAATAAGGGAATACGTAAATTAATTTTATGCAATGACGTTAAATATATTTTTTTTATTAAACCTAACTACCCCCCCCCCCCCCATCTTGGCCCAATTACTTTTGTTTTATTACCTAATATGATTAAAAAATCTCAAATATATATTGCGATGTCTCGGCAATATCAAAAAGATCTAAGAAGAAGAAAACGTGATGAATTTTTCCCTAAAATAAAATCACGCTAGAAAGATGTAGTAGGGAAGCAAGCAAATGATTAATTGTAAACCGATATTTCTGACCACCCCTATGAGGTCCTGGATAAGGTTGTTCTTGAGGTCGGTGGGCTTGACATGCAGGGACGTATCCTTGTAGTATTTCTCCTTCTTCATCTTCTCCCTGGCTCTGTAGACCTTTTGGCACTCGGCTGAGTGCGGTTTTACAATGTTAAACATGTGCTCCTGGCCCAATCCCTGAGCCTCGCAACCAGGATAGTCGCACTTGTAAAGGTTGTTATTTTGATTGATGGGCAGGCTGGGGTCGGTTATGACGACGAAAGTGCGGCCCTCGTGTTTAAGAGAGGGTTTCCGAGCGATGGAGAATAGATGGCTAAGGGGATTGGTTTTGGGTGATTTGTAGGTGGGAGCTTTATTTTTTAAAGTTAAAAAAATAAATAAAATAATAAATATTATGCAACGCGAAAAATGGTATCCCTTTTCAGCTACGAAAAAGTTGATTCACATGTGTTTAACACGTGCCAGATTTTTAAACCAATAAAATAATATTCTAAATTAACTATTTTTACGTTCTTTCTTTCTTAATTTTAAGATGAAACGGAATTGTATTGAGAAATATGTATTTTAAAAAAAGATATTACTTGTATAAAGGATGGCTGGTGGTTGATTCGAAGCTAGTTTAAAATTTTGACAAAAAAAATGTATAAATCTATCTATTTTCAACTAATTTTAACAAATCAATGTTATTTTCCTGTAAACTCAAACCTTTTTTTTCAAATTTACATTATCTCCCTCAGTAAATGATACAAAATTGAGGAATTCGGAAATTATCATAGATTTCAAATAATCCCAAAATTACATATTATTATTTTTATTTATTGCTCAAACTGGGTAATACGTAATATTTTATTTATGGGAGAATACTTATTTATTCATTTTTCGATACATATATATATATCTATTGTAAGTGTTGTTAAATGGTTCGTTTTGAGCCGAATTTTAAAAACGGCTAAACTCAATATTTCATCCAGAATACTATTACGCAAGGCCTGAAGATTTTGTTTGTAAGAAAGAAAGAAAAAAAGAAAGAATCTATTAGCGAAATCTCGAGGCTTAGGCAATATTTTTCAGGCTAAAATTTTGAGTTGGCTGTTTTTAGAAATCGGCTCAAAACGAGCCACAACACTTATCTATTGTATATTTCATTCTTATCATTTATTATTTTATTAAATAACGGTTAATAAATGATCCCCTCTAACACCACTAAAAAAAGAGCAAAGCAAGGCGCAAAAAAAACAAACTTAATACAAATCACGCGGAATGCGGAAGGAGGATCTGATATTGGCCAACTGTTAAAAACATTATAGCAGATTTAAATGATAAGGTTTGATGCGTAACCATTTTGTAATATAAGTTTGATTTAAATAACTTTTTAGGGTCGCCAAGGATATTCGCGAGTTAGAAAAACCGAATGAAGCGATATCAATGTGATATCACTGATATATATTTGGATATGTTTGGAAGTTTTTTTTCAAAGATGTCGTCTCAGACCAAGCTTTCTCTAAATTAATTCTAAATAGAT
This sequence comes from Gordionus sp. m RMFG-2023, assembly GCF_954871325.1. NCBI lineage: Eukaryota > Metazoa > Nematomorpha > Gordioida > Chordodea > Parachordodidae > Gordionus > Gordionus sp. m RMFG-2023. Next base: position 3,598,199 of record NC_088777.1, on the reverse strand, counting down.
TCTGACTAGTGTTGTTAAACGGCTCGTTTTGAGCCGATTTCTAAAAACGGCAAACTCAATACTTTAGCCAGAAAAATAATTGCCTAAACTTCAAAATTTCCACTAATATATTGTCTAGATCTATGTGCCTTCTAATGTACAAAATCTTCAGGCTTGCTTAATATTTTTCTGGTTGAAATATTGAATCAGTCCGTTTTTAAAAATCGGCTCAAAACGAGCCGTTTAACAACACTAATTCTGACACTTATTCTAGGAGGTGAAGAGGGGGGGGGGAATTAAATGTACCTAATGCATTTTTTTTAAAAAAATAACGGGTTGCATAATTATAATAATATAAAATTAAATTAGAATATATATATATTTTTTAAAAAATATCAAAACCTCTCGGTACAGTTGGAGCTGGATTGGATATAGCTGGTGGTCCGAAAAAGGTTGTACTATCTAAAATAAAAACATAACAATAATAATAATGGATTAGAAGGCAAAATTATTATTATTAGATAATTTAAGGTATTAATAGAGAAGGGGAAAAAATGGGGGGGGGGGGTTCAAGAGAATGAATTAAATAAAACTATTTAAACTAATGTTTCTTTTTCCTAGTTAATCACGTGGCGATAGTTTTATATTAAAACAAAACGTTCCTTGTGTACCCTTTAACATAAAACAAAACAATTTTGGTAAACCCAGAGTTCTAAAATTTATCATCTAGGCGAAACCGAACCTGATAAAGGCAAAAAATTGCTATAGGTTCTCTTTTTTTATATTTCGAATTTCCAACTCATATATGGAAAGGAAAAATTAGACCCAAAAATATTTGTCAAAATGCATGCACGGTGTATTCTAACGAATCTATTATATGATTTAAAGGAGTGGGCATGGTTCCTATCGGCACACGTAGCAGATGGTTGTGAATAAAAAAGGCAGATGAAAGCGGGTCGAAAAATAAATGGTAGCTAGGAGAAAAACTTCATACCGAAATTTGGGAGATAGGAATAATATAAACCTAAGTAATTAAGATCGTTGCAGTGAAACAAGAATATAGCTGCCCCTTACCCCCCCCCCACCCAAATATAGAGCCCAATGTATTTTCTAAAGTATTAGGAAACTAGTAGGAAACTAGTATACCTAATGTTATAACATTCTATTATTATGACCTTACCCCTAATAGAGTATGTTTTCCGTAGAGCTCAATGCATTACCTAAAGTATTAGGAAAATTGTATACCTAATGTTATAACATTCCATTATTATGATCTTTACCCCTAATAGGAACTCCGTTAACTATACTGCCCAAAGCGCTTAGGGGGTTTTTGTTGCGGGTATCCTTCCATTCCAGTTTTGGGAGAACGTAAACGGCTTTTGAGGTATTTGTCCCGTTCGATTCATCTTTATCAAAAGGTGACGGTGAGGACAAAAATTGTTGCGTCATGGCATTATTCATCATAGATCTGATTTTGGTTATATAATCCTTTTGGACGGCTACTTGATTTTTCCAAGAAAATGGGTCTATCTTATTTTCTTTTTTGTAAATAAAATTATGTGTTTTTTTTGTAAATAAAAATTTGGTCGGCATAGGCATGTGATATATAGTAACTAAGCTAAATTTAACACATTCATTAAGATGCATTCTTAAGGGTACTATAGGGTCAGCTGTAACAGCCATTTTATGGTCCTGCTAGTTGATTAAAGATGCCTTGGAAAACTGTATATATATTTAAACAATATTTAAAATTAAAAGATAAATGTCATTTAGTATATGGTAGACCATAAAATGTCGTCTACAGCTGCTTCCAATATTCAATATAGACGCATTTCAGAGGTTATGGGTGCCTAAATTAATTTATGCACGATGCTCAAATTTTTTGGCTTAACGCTCCCACTCACGATAATCAAAATTTTGATCGCTAAAAGGTCTAGCATAGTGAAACGGATCAACTTGAACCGATTTTTGAAGACGGCTAGCTCAACATTTTATCCAAACAAAATATTATGCAAGCCTAAAGGCTTCGTTCATAGATGACAACAAAAAAAAAGTAGGGACATCTATTAGTGAAATTCTGGAGAATTCAGGCATACTAATTTTCTGTCTAAACTTATATAGAGCATGATTACTAATATTTTACACTTTTTAAATTTTTATTCTCTTATATTATTATAATTTTCCCATTTTTCCCATAATTTGTACATAGATAATCGGGTAACTACTACATATTTAGCCACTTAAGCCAATTTTTTAGCCGGCTAAAAAAAACGGCCTACCCGAGTTCTAGTCGTAAAACTATAACTTTGACCTTGAGAGGGTATTTCTTCAAGATAATAGCAGTTCAAATTAGAAAGAAACTGTTATAAAGTAAAAACACTTATTTGTTAAAGGATTTTCTCTAGCACGTGCCTCTATAATTATAATTTCCACTAATTAACGTCACCATTTTTAAATCAAAATTTTTATTTCAAAAAAAAATAATAAAGAAAAACAATATAATTTTAGTTTTCAATAAATTCCTGAGATAATCTACCAAAAAATATTTTTGAAAATAATATTCTAGAAATAAAATTCGTACAGATGTGTTCATTAAATGAAGTTTGGTGAGGATAAGATTTATAATATAAAAAAAAATACGAGGTAATAAAATCAGAACAACAATGTAACAAAATGGTTCAAGTAACATAAACCGAGCTATTAAGTGTTACAATTGTCAAGAAACCTATCCTAAAAAAAAAATCTAACTAATAATGAGTTGTCCAAAAGTAGAAAACCTGTTTGGGAAATTCGAGATAAAAAGTTATATTACCTATCATATTGGTAATGTATGGAAGCCAAATGAGGATGATTTTTATTTTTTGAATTCGATAAAACTCCTTTGTAACCTACAGGCCCGGCTCTAAGCCCAAGTATGCAGCAATGCCATATTTTAATATTTTTTTAATATACCAAGGCCGGATCATGCGAATGGTACCTCAGATCACTGCCATATCTTAAGTTAAAATTTGCAAATTTAGATATGAAAATTTCAAAAAATGACATTAATTATATAGAAAAGCGTCAATTGACGATTTTGGTCCATTTTAAGTAAAGGCAAAATTTTGATATTTTTTTTTCTAATGTTTTTAAAAAACAAACCAGTCTTGTCCTCTGTCACTGAATTAATCCTTCGTATGAATGGCTTCATATATTTACGGCCTCTCTTGCGCAGGAAGTCTCCAGTATCCCCGAGGAAATCTATCAAATATATGGGTATAAAAATTTATATTATCGTAGCTCTGGCACTCACTATTACTACCGCTCCTACGATTAGTCTCGGTCTAAATTAACTCGAGTCGATAAGCGGTTACGTGACCTACCCAAAATCCCTAGCAATTTCCCATGGGATAGGAACCTTTCTCTCATTTCCTCAAATGATTACTCATCGCGAATCCCAATGTTAGCAAAATCATCTTGTAATAGTGCATCAAACATTAAGACCTTTCAAAGTTTTTTTTCTCAGAAAACGGGAGATCGGGGAGGGGTGGAGCATATGGAAACATTTCAAAGGTACGGCAGCAATACCCGAACGATCAAACTTCTGATTTAACTTATCCGAAACCTAAAGTGGTAGGGTAATGGATGGGGATCAATGTTACTTACAAAATCACAATTGGGGAGTTTTTTTTTAGTTTGGACAACTCTCGGATTCAAACCTGGATATTAGGATCTTTACATCCGTTTGTTCTTTAGTAAGTAAGCAGTAGTATAATTTTTCTTGCAATACATAAATAAAGCTTAGATTGAAAGATAAAAAGTGTTTAAATCGCATTCTGTAACCATCCCGTAAAATAGAAAGAAAAGAGAGAACTTAAAAGAAAGGAAATATGGAAAGAAATAAATGAGAAGATAATAGACATAGACATATATATTGTTAAATTACCAAAATTAGGCCAAGTCTAAACAGGCTTAGCTAAACTTTCAGCCTTAAAAAAAGTAATGATAATAAACCTTCTAAATTTAACACCAACTTGAAGATTGGGGGAGAATTCTTTAAGGGCAAAAAAACTAAACTAAGCAGTTTATGGAGCGGCCAAAATTAAGACAAAATTACTAGGAACAAGCTTATTTAAATGCATACCAGGACTGTCATCATCGTCAACCCCCACTTCGTCCTCTTCTTCATTAATCACAAAGTCTTTGAACGCTTCTGGAAAAATGTTTTTTTGAAATTAAAATTCTATTATTTTTTTTTAGACAAAACGAGTTGTTAAAATAAAATATCTAGATATACCGTTTCTTTAACTTAAATATATTTTTTATAAAAGTATCGGTATTATCTAGAAACATTCTAATAGTATCTTTTTATCACCTCTGGTAATTTTGGAAGAAGTGGAGAAACGAGAGAAAAAAAAGATACGAGTCAAGTCAAGATGGTTAGCATTGACTTGATTACAATGTGGCTAAGGGTTATTTATTAAAATGTTCAACGAGAAGCGGAAGCCAAATTGACCAATTCTGGTTCATAGAAAGGTGGATCGGAGCTGAGTCAAACTTGTTTTATACTCTAAAACACGAAATTGTTATTTTCGGGAACAAACTAGCCTGAAAAACAGCTCTCCGTTATTTAATTAATAAACATAATATTTTTTTATATATTTATTTACCATATTTCTTGGATCTTTTGCAATTTTGGGTAAAAGCCCTAAGATTTAATCTTTCTGATAGTTCATATGTTTAATTTTGATAAAATAAAAATATTTAGATTTATTTATTAGTATAATATTTTTTTAGTTATATAATCAAATTTATCTTTTTTTCAAAAAAAATATTTTTATATTCAACAAACCATTTCGAATTGGCGATTCTTGCTTGATGGGCATTAACTGAGACTGTGGATCGAGCTTGTTTGAGTTAACCTCTATTTATTTATACATCATATATATATTTCTGTTATTCAAAATCGTTATTAAAGAAATAAGAGAATTTTTTATTTGATAAAATACCAATATCCCCTTACTTAACCACATTTGATTCACAAAATCCCATAAAACCCCCCCCCCCCCTTCTCATGGACTAAATAAAATGTAAATAGGGCTGAGACTGCAGTCCTTTTAAATAATAAGGATATCTGTTCTCTTTTTCTAAAGAATGTAAATGCATGCATAAGGTTTTGGCAACTTAAAAAAATAATTCTGTCCTATGGGGTACAAGAGTTGAGTAGTATCGCAAAGACTTGTGGTTAAAATATTAAATATAGATACTGAAAAAAAGAAAGAAGGAAAGATAGAAAGAAAGAAAATAATTTAGAGAGTATTTGGTATTCGTATTTATTGGGGATAATTTAGAGCATTTTGTATTTATTCGAATAAATTAGATGTTTAGTGTTTGCATTTTAAATACAAAAAGTGTCATATATTTATTAAAGATTAAAATACTTTTAGTTTTCTGTAATATATATTTATCGTGGGAGATAGTAGCATGTCACATAAAATTATGTAATAATCGTGAATATAATTGTGAAATTGCTCAATTAATTTCACTTATATTGTTGATTTTGGGGTGATATTTTGACAAAAAAAATCCCATCCAAAATGTCAAAATTTTACATTTAAAGGATTTTCATTGTCACAACCCTAAAAGCTTAAAATACAAGTGTTTTCCTGAATATGAGCTAGATCTAGTAATCGCATAAAAAAAGGATTTCGATATTAAGCTATTATGTTTATATAAAATATTTTCCCCCGGTTTCTGTAAAAACGTCAACACCCTCTAAAAATGTAAATTTGGCAATTTTGGATGCAAATTTTTTGTTTTCCAAAATATCGTCAAAAATTAATAAATATAAGGTGTCTGTATTCAAAACAAATGTTTTTTATTCTAAATACTTACTTAAATATTCATATAAATATTAAATACAAAGTATTTGCATTATGAAAACTATGTGTATCCATTGAGTTTTATAGTAAAGTGGTTTTAGAAAAAGTTTTACCTAATAATTGTGAAACTCGTTTTCTAAGTCGAATATTCCGGAAATAGTTGTATTCATCCGCCGATCTTGTAACAGATGCTGACGCTATAATTTATAGGGGGGGAGGAAGTGGGGGTAAATATGTATAAAAAAAATTAAGTTGCAATATATATTCCTTTATGCATGAGATATTATTATAAAATGGAAACAAAAATAAGTTTTTTCTTTATTTGATATTCCCTAAGTTATTCTTACTGTTCCAACTAAGATTCTGGCAGTCCTCCAATGCCTGACCGAACCTGAATCATACAGACTTTGGAATTCGTAAATCAAAACTAGGGTTATAAAGTATATTTTGTTTTTTTTAGGTTAGCACCTTTATTTTAAATTTTAAACATCAAATTACGGAACGCTAAATCATGGTTTCATATTTATTATTTATATTACTCTTGGGGGAACCGTTTGTCGCTTTACAAATGGCTCTGTGATCATGGGTAGGCGTGAAATAATCGCCAACCAATATCCCTCTTCCCGGGCATTTTTTACTGCAACACTTGTAATAAGTAGCGCCACCTTTGTAACTGTATTTCAGGTAATTGAAGCCATTGAATGTCGTTTTGAGACTAGAACTGTGCTTGGATGGAATGCTGTCTGGGAAAGCAAAAAAACAACAATTTTTTTATGAATTAAATATTCATGTTTTCAAAAAAATTTTTACCGGGCATTGCTAAAATTTCGTCAACACTTCTTTTCGCACTTAGCGAGGAGTCTATATTTGTCGAAATAACTAAATTTAATAATGAACAAAAATTTATTTATTTTTTGACCATAGATATGTTGATTGATTTAAAATAAAATCAGAAATATTCTATAAAAAAAATATATTGTATTCTTATGTAAATTATTTTAAAAAAATTCTTAAATGGTTAAAAAAAAGAAAAGGAATTTGGTAAATAATTCTAAAAACAAAAGTAGGATCATACTATGGAGTAGTGTTGTTAAATGGCTCGTTTTAAGCCAATTTTTAAAAACGACTAACTCAATATTTTAGCCAGAAAAATATTACCTAAGCCTTGAGATTTAGAAAATATATGTAAAGACCTTTGTTCCTTCTATGAGCAAAATCTTCAGGCTTTAGTAATATTTTTATGGATGAAGTATTGAGTTTTTTTTAAAAAATCGGCTCTAAATGAGCCGTTTAACAACATTACTATGGAGGACTGGGTGCTAAAAAGTTAGATAATGACAGGTGAAGCCATTCATTGGGATCTCTTGTAACTAGTTATTTTTTTCCCTAAAAGTTTTTATAATTGAAAGGCAACTTTCAACATAGACCAGGGCAAGGTGTTAATCATTAGATTTCACCAATAAATTGACACAAGTGTAGAGGTAAGTTGTTAGACCAAGATATTAGGGAACTACCATATTCTTTTTTATTGAAGATACTTAGTTGAGTGTGAATATTTTAGCTTTCTTGATAGCTTGAAAAATAATATTGTTGATTGTTTTGTGATAAGGTGACATTCACAGGAATACTTGCAATAAAGTGGGTGATGGCCTTTAAGTAACACCTTAAGAATTTTTGAAGAGATGACCTTCCATTCTAATCAATCATTATAAAACCTTTAGAAAAAAATAACAGCGTATACCAGAGATCCAAATGATTACCTCTATCCAAGGATATTATATAAATATTAAGAATATATAAGTAATAAAAACAAATCTACATCCTATTGTTAATAAAATAAAAATATATATTGTTGAGAATCTTTGATTATTAATAGTGTTGTTAAATTACCTAACTGTGATCATCTCTATTGTAGTTTAGTCAAGCTTTTAGCCTAAAATATTGAATTAAGCCTCTAAGTTGAGTCTCAACTTGAAGATTAATTCAAATATTATTGGATAAATACATAGCTACGCTGTTTTATAGTTGATTAAAGTTAGGTAATTTAACTACACTAATTATGAATATAATATATATTGTTGAGAATCTTTGATTATGAATATAATATATAAGTAATATTATAAAAAATAATTATTATGTCTTAAATGTATAAATTATTATCTTATTGAATTTGAATAAACTATGAATGTATTCTATTATAATAAAACCTTAAATTGACTTTATATGAAAAAATAATCTATAATAAATGAAATATTATTAATAATTCACTTAGTATTATGGTAGTTTAAGGAAATATTATAATTTAGCATATAAAATACCTTTGTCATTTTTATAATTATTTGTAACATTATCTTCATCATCATTTTTGACACTTAATTCAAAGCTATCCAACCTTTTGGTGATCTTGCAATCAACATCATTATTGTCAACATCTTTCAATTTTATATCAATACTTTTTACATCAGTATTTTTGGCTATACCTTGTACTTGTTTATTTTTATCTTATGTTTATTTTAAAATATTATCAGAAAAATAAGCAGAATGTTGAGGAAGCATTATTTAATACAAATGCTAAAAAATAATTCTATTACAAAATAATTTGCTTTATTAAATTATTTCTACAAATTGAATTATAAAAAATCTTGCTAAAAACATGACATATTAAAAATAACCATAAAAGGAATAAATTATAATTATACTTGATAATTGAAATGACTTAATCTGCTCTGGATTAAGTCTATCTATTAGAATTTTTAGTTTAGTGTTCAGATTCATTGACAGGCGACATAGAGTTATATTAAAAAGGCAGACATTATTATTTCATACATTTTAAGCGAAATCGTTAAGATATATGATTGACATATTATAGCGTTATAATTTGTATAGATTCGAAATTTTTTTAAAAAAATTTTAATTTAATTCTAAAATATGTTCAAAATGTAATTTTAAATATTAAAAGTTTTTAATTGTTAAACCGATTTTATTGTAAGGTTATTTTATGATATATATTTATTTTATCATTAAATATTCTAAAATTACCTGTAATATTTAAAAATAATATTTAAATACTTTATTTACAAAAATCTTAAAAGTATAAAAGAAATAATAGGAATTTAATGAAAATTATTAGAAATTCTAATGAAACTTTAAAGTCAGGTTAATTTTTCTTTACACAAAAAAATAATGATATAATTATTTTTAACTATAATTACAATAATAAGAATATGATTGGCATTTATTATTTCACAAATAATTATCACAATTATAGTGTCTTCAAACAGACCACAGATGTATAGAAAATTTAATAAATGTGTTTATATATATATTTGTATAAATAATATATAAAAAATTTATATTCAAAATGGGTACAAACGTCGATATATTATATAACCAAATTAGTATAAAATTTTTTGAAAAAACATAAAATATAAAAGTTTTACTCCTCCTGTAACAATAAATCCTCCAACAAGGAATAATTGATAACCGTGCTTTTAAAGAATCATAACAATATTATTTTTGGCATAAGGCTCTGATATTGTTACATAAACCTGTGACGATTGTAATAAAGACATGTTATCATAGATATCCATATGCACAATCTCATGTGATAACGATTTATGCTTCTGAGTATTTTTTTTATAACCGTCATAGTCGTGCCATTCGATTTCCCCTCCTGCACCCTGGTTGCGATGTGAAATCTTTTTATAAATGATTATTCTTCCCTTACTCATTAGTAGGTAATTTTGTAATTTATTAAACGAAAAATCCATATGTGATTTGTAACGTAGCTCATGCGATTTATTTCTTTCTTTCTATAGATACGGCCTTAGGTAACGCTTTTTGTTATATTTGAAAGTTTATATATATTTAAAAAGGTTACGCTATTTGAATTATATATTATTATAACTTTCTTACATTTAATATTAACTTATGGAAGTCAATGTAATTGCATATTAGTGGAAGTTAAATGACATAATTATAAAATACTATATATATAGGAAACAATTTTATAATAAAGAATCTATTGTTTTGACTATAAAAAATGGCGACGAAACAAAAAAAATCTAAGTCGCGCGGTTTTCGGTCTTCGGTCAAGTTTAATAATATATAGAATTATATATATTTAGAAATTATGGATAAAATTATTCTCCAGGACTTTAAAAAGGAAGATTGTTCTATCGAGGACTACGTTGATTATATCAAATATATACTAAATGTGAATATTCCTCAAACTGACGCCACTTTAAAAAAATTATTTATAGATTATGTAGGAATAAACATTATAACTGATATCAAAAAATTACTCTATCCTAGGAATATAGAGGAGGTAGGTTGGATTGACATATGCAAAATAGAAAAACAACTATATAAAGATGAAAGAACTATTTTGGCATCAAGAATTGATTTCATTAGATTAAGTCGCGGGCCTACTAAATCCGTAATGAGCTATTTAAAAAATATAAAGGAGCTAACCCGAAGATGCGAATTTGAAGACAATGTAGAACTGAGAATTCGAGATCAATTAATCGCCGGACTAAAGATGTCACAACTGGATAAAGAACTACGATTAAGATATCCAGATACTAAAGATGAAGACCAACCGTTTAGCTTAAACAAAGTGGTAGAATTGGCTTTAGCGATGGAACGAGCTGACTTAGAAATAAATAATACTGCTGAAATGGTATATAAAATCAAAAAGCCGTATAAATATGATAATAATAATCGGATAAATCAACATGATAAAAATAATCGGCAGTATAATAATAATGATAATGATAAACGGCACTAACAAAAGGAAAATAAAGCATATGTAAAAAGAGAACTAGTGCCCGGGTATAATAACTACCATACAAATAATAATAGTAATTGGAGAAAACCATGCTATTTCTGTAATCGGTTTCATGCTATTAGAAATTGTCCCGCCTACGGAAAATTGTGCAGCAAAGGTAGGAAACCAAACCACTTCGCAGTATGTTGTAAAGTTAAAAAAAAGATTTACGCAACAAATTACAATTATAAAGAAGACGATTCGGATGTCTCAATAAGAAAAATATACAAATATGGGCAACAACCGCCTAATAATCCCCCTATAGGAAATTCCTGGATACCCCTATGGGTAAAATTATGCAATCGGACGGAATTGAGGTATTAATAAACAACCAAAAAATTAAAATGGAATATGATACTGGCTCGGCAGTAATCATTATTAATGAAATAATATGGAATAAAATCGGAAGGCCAAAACTTAGAAGAGCTAAAACACCAACTACATGTGGAAATAATAGAATAAAAATTATGGGTGAAGCTGATGTAAAAATACAATTAAATAATAACATAAAATGACTTCCATTATTAGTGACACAAACAAATGATGCAGCTCTATTTGGATTTACATGGATTATCGAATTTGACTTATCGTTACCAAAAAATGTAAAAATCAATATGATCAACAATAGATATAAATACAATGATAATGGTAAAGTAAATATTGACAAACTATATAAAGAATTTTCTACGGTGTTTGATAATAAATTAGGATTAATGAAAAATGTCGAACCAGTAAAACTACAATTGGAAGAAAATACAAAACCATTTTGCACTGCCAGCTAGAGGAGTACCGTTGCCTTTAAAATTAGAAATTGAAAATAAACTGAAACGTTTAGAAAATAATATAATCAAGAAAATAGATCCATCAACAACAAGAGTATCCTGGAGTACTCCAATAGTAATGGTACTTAAAACTTCAGGTGAACTACGATTATGTGGAGATTTCAAAGTAACATTAATTAAATATCTACTAAAAGACTATGACATTCTACCAACGTTTGAAGAATTAATAGCAAATATAGCGAATGGAAATAAATTTACAACATTTCTCAAAAATGCATACCTACAAATGAGCATTGACGATGAATCGCAAGAATTATAAACAATGGTAACACCAAATGGAAACTACCGCTATTTACGATTACCTTTTGGTATAGCTACAGCACCAATAATATTTCAACGATATATGGACGATTTACTGGCTGATTGTAAAGATACAGCAGTTTATTTAGATGATGTTAGAATCACAGGGAAAAATGATACTGAACATATAGAAAATATAAAACAAGTCCTCAGAAAATTACAAAATGCGGGATTAAAAGTCAAAACAAGCAAAATAAATTTTATGAAAGAAAAAGTAACATATTTAGGATACATAATAGATCAAAATGGAATACACCCTTATAAAAATAAAATAATAGCAATACAAAAATATCCAACGCTAAATATATTAAACTATTATAAACGGTTCATACCAAACTTACATGGAATCATAGCCGAATTACATAATAAAATTAGTAAAAATGTTAAATGGAATTGGACTAAAAAGGATGATATTTGAAAAAGCAAAAGGAATAGTAACAGAACACAATATTATACAATTTTATAAACCGGATCTTGAGTTAATACTAGAAACATATGCATCAAACCAAGGATTTGGAGCTGTACTCTTGCAAAAATATGGTAATGGTAAGAATACCCTATAGCTTACACCTCGAGAACTTTACAAGATGCTGAAAAGGATTATTCGACAATCGACAAAGAAGCCAAAGCCATAGTAAACGGCGTAGAAAAATTTCATAACTATTTGTATGGACGAAAATTTAAAATACGAACGGACCTTAAACATTTATTAAAGATATATGGGGATAACAGAGATTTAAACGCCTTAACAAACCAAAGATTGTTACGTTGGGCTCATAAATTATCTGCATATGATTATGAAATAATGTATAAGATTGGCGCAAGTAATATAATTGCAGATCCTTTATCGCGAAACCCAATAGAGAAAAATGATAATAAAATAACAAGTGAAAATAAAACAGTGAAATATATACGAAATCTTACTTATGACACATTAACTCTATCAAGAAAAAAACTAGAGATGAAACTACGAAAGATCCAATTTTAAGAAGAGTAAAAATATTATTAAATGGTGCAAATATACAAAATCAAGCACCAGAATTATTAGCTTTTAGAACAAGAATAGATGAAATAGAAAATGATGACGGTATCCTATTTTGAATGGTCGCTTAATAATTCCATATTCACTACAAAAACGAGTTTTATAGATATTACATACAGGTCATCCCGGTATTAGATCAATGAAATCCATTACGAGACATTATATATGGTGGGAAAAATTAGATAAAGATGTCGAAAAATTAGTCAACCGTTGTATTGGGTGTCAAAAACATCGCAGAGATATACCAGAAGTTGCCGTATACCCATGGAATCTGCCAGCACAACCCTGGGAAAGGGTACATTTAGATTTTTCCGGACCTCTAGACGGATTTTATTGGCTGGTAGGAATCAATGAATTTCAAAATGGATAGAGATTGATCAAAGATACCACAAGTAAAAATTTAATAAATAGATGAGAAAAATGGCTTACACGATATGGTGTTTCACGTCAGATTGTCACAGACAATGGTCCACAATTCATTTCAAATGATTTTACATGGTGCAAAAATAAGAATATACAACACATAAAAACTACACCATACCATCCGAGAAGTAACGGATTAGTTGAAAGATGCATACAAACTATAAAAAATCGGTATTTTGCTAATAGAGAACAAACAAATGATGGGGAAAAATGTCTTAATGAAGTATTAGTTACATATAGAAATTCCGAACATCCTCAACGGGCCAAATACCTGCCAAACTATTTATGGAGAGAAGACTAAATACTTTATTAGACTGGGTGAAACCATTAATTACTGAAAAATTAGAAACCTCTGTAGTAAAACACGATCAGTTAAACAAAAGCATACATAGAGATTTTGGAAAACAACGAATTAATTTGGATAAAAACATCGCAAATTTGACTATTTTCATAAATATCAGCTATTAAAAATTTTATCCCCACCCCCCATCCCCCCCCCCCCACAAATCAAAATTTTACAAATATTTGAATATCAATTTTCTAACATATTATTCAAAAATATTAATAAAATGGAAAAAGAGATTGAAATCAAACGATAATTTATAAATAAGGCTGAGCATGAAAAAATGTAATGTGTCGTCAGCAGCGATATTATTATTGAATTCAATTGATCAATTAGAGTTTATCATTGCTGCTAGTTGCATCAATAAATTATTTTTAGCTCACTACTTTGTAGAAATTTACAAAACCAAATTTAGATTTGGTTCAGGTTATTGATTTGGTGGAAAATATACATGAACAGGTAGATACAATATGAATGAATGTAGATAAATATTTTCATAATATTTATCTAGAAGTTGAATCGAAGGCTAAATTGATATAACACTAATTAAACCTCGTCTAGCACCTAGGCCATTATTGAGATGAAAATAAATATTGCCTCAACTGAAGAATATTATAAAATATCCATTTTCATCCCATTCTTAGATACTTTTTTATCGCAAATAAAAGTACGGGTTTTAGATAAAAAACAAGTCTTTAGCAATCTTCAAGTTTTATTACCCAAAGATCCTTCTTCATTTTCTAATGCCACTATTGGTAAAATTAAATATTTAGAAAAATTTTATTCCTATGAGATTGATACTGAAATAAATTTAATCAGTGAATTCGAATTGTGGTATAAATATTTATACGTTTAGCTATTTTACCTGAGCATGCTATTGATGCGCTCAATCGGTGTAAAGAAACCTTGGCTCAATTTCCTAATATTTCGAAGTTGTTTTATATTCTTGCATGTTTGCCTATTACAACATGTACGAATGAAAGGACTTTTTCCAACTTGAGAAGGTTGAAAACATATTTACGAAGTACTTAATCTCGGCTAAATGGGTTAGCTCTGTTAAATATACTCAGAGATTTGGTTCCAACGACAAACGAAATAATTAAAAATCTTGTATTTGATAAGAAGTTAAAAAAACTTGTTAATTTAATTATTTTCTAGTCAATATTTTAAACACACTACTATTAATATTTTCAATAAAAAAATTATATTCTACTTATATTGTATGAGAATTTAAGCTGAGGCTAGTTTTTAAAGCAAATTTTATAAAAAAAATGACATTACACTTTATTTCAACTTTACATTTAAAAAAAACTTTACATTTAAAAAAACTTTATTAAATATAATATATTGAAATAATAAAAAAGAGGCTTGTAATATCCTATCCATAAGAGAAATATAATTATTATTAAATTATGAATAATTTAATAGAATAGAATAGCTAAATAAGACCTAAAAGGAGTTTGGGGATGAAGCCTCCAAAAAAATTCCCCCCCCTATAAGAAAATCCTGGATACGCCACTGCAACAAGCAAAATTCTCATATAACGTAGAAGAAAAAGATAAAATAGTACGAATATACGCAGATCAACTACGAATATGGGAAGAACCAGACGAAACCAAATCAATAATACCAATTGAACCAAGTCAAAAAGGAAGGCAACCTCGTTATCCAACAAGGGAACGAAAGCCAACAAAAAGATTAATAGATGAACTTGAACTTGGTAATAAAAAGATTGATAGACGATCTTAACTTGGTGGGAAAGAAAATATGTTATATTTGAATGTTTATATATATTTTAAAAGGTTACGCTATTTGAATTATATATTATTATAACTTTCTTACATTTAATTTTATCTTATTGAGGTAAATGTAATTGCATATTAGTGGAAGTTAAATGACATAATTATAAAATACTTTATATATAGGAAAATTTTATATTTTCATTTATAAAAAGATAAACTTAAAACAAAAGGAAAATAAAACAACAATATTTTGTGAACAATATAAATGAAAAATTCTACCATTGTCAAATCATTAAAATTCCAAAACTATCCGTACAAATCTTTAGTAATTTTATTTTACAATTGATAGTCAACATTTATACCTTCATTTACCATATGAAATTTTAATACATTTCGATACAAAACTGTTGTCACTAGCCAATAACCGTAGGTGCTATAGGACTATACAATAAGCCAATAAGGTAACCTAAAGGTACGATAAAAATTGTATTATAAGCTATCCATAAATTTTTAACACTCAATTATGTTCCTTATTTTTCATGCATTTTCACGTGAACGTTATGATGCATCACTTTCACTCCATATTCGATAGTATGCAACTCAAGCTCGCATCAACATTTTCTACTATATTACCGCCCATTTTTTAAATCTTTATTATCAAATAATCCGGCCCAAATTATTATTTTTCCCACTAAATATTTTATTACCTTATTATCAATCAAAAGTTAGAATAACAAGACTCTTTGGTAGAATCAAATTACACTTTCTTAAAATTAGATTGGCAGGAGTTAAATCTTCTCGATTCCAGGAATTATAACCAAATGGCAATTCATATGTTATATAATTGAAATTTATAAATTAAAATATTATATATTTGGTTATTAAATAGTATATGTTTAAATTTTATATAACACGCATTCATTAAATTATCTTTACTTTAATATTCTGATATATTTAACTTATTCAAATTGCACAAATTATACTTTAATTTTTAGTTTTGCTTTTCGTTTTATAACTTAACCTTTTGATTATGTATATTCTAATTTATATTTATAAATAATATCTATAGCGTATAGCAGATAATAAATATGAACATTTTTTATTTTATATTCAAGTTTTCCACACGCCTTTTGGTGCTCGGCTCCGAGTGGACAGGAAAACCATATTTTTAGAAATAAGGGTCTTCTTTACCTGGGAATAAAACATATGTTCAAAGATGGATAAAATTGATATGATTTTAAAAATAATTCTATTCTATTATTAAACAAAATTTATATATGCAACTTAATGTGATGACCAAGAATCAATATGGAATTTGGACAATAGGCTATGAATTCTATATAGTGAAGCTAATGATGATTTACAAAATATTCTAAATCCACATACGAAGAAAAGTTATTATAAATTAAATTTCTATTCCAATATAAAGTCATAACTTATGGTATAAAATAACTTAATAAAATAACTTAAATGTAAATCAATCATAATGGACATATTTGAATAAATAAAAAGCCTAAAAAAATATTTACTTAATAATGAATTAACAGTTAAATTTTTGGAACTACCTATTGATATTTTTTGTATTTTTAATTTCTGGAATAATGACCAAATGTGGGAATTAACTGATTTACCTAAAGATAAATTCTTAAGTATAATTAAAAAATATTATAAGGATAGACCAATTTTAATTCAATTCCATGATCATGAAAATCATATTGACAAAATTCAGTCTAAAAAAGTTATATTACTAATGTATGATATAGGTTATTATAATAATAATAGCAATCAATAATTATAACAAAAGTAATTATAATGATTATAAACCTAATGAGTATTTTAAAAACAACTTTAGACAAAATTTTGTCAAAATATATGATAATAATTGTAATAGAAATAGAAATTACAATAATAATAATAATAATTTTAGATATTTTTATAATAGTAATTGTAGAGACAATAACTAACACTAACAACTTTAAAGATCATAACTATAAATATAAATTATAATGATACATATTCTTAATAAAAATTATGATAAGGAAAATATTCGTTATAAAAATTATAATGATGAACACATTCGTAATATAAATTATGATAATAAAAATTTCTACTCTAAAAATAAACTTGTAATAAAATTATGGAAATAAAAGCTAAATAACCTATTGATCTAGAAAAAATATGATTATTCATTCTCATAGTAATTTAGAAAATTATCACACATGGAGACAAAATAAAATAAAAAATAAAATTTTTAATCAAATTATAATAAAAATGGACATTTATCGTGTTAAAATGATAGATAATTGAGAATCACTGCTAAAAATTTTGAGATAACTTTAGTAGAACTTATTAATGAAGAAATTAAGGATGCCAATGTTAAAATCCTCCAGAACAGGGTTTATAGATTTTTTAAAATCGGCACACAACCTTATAGTGCCGTCTCCTTTGAAAACTTGTGTTAATGGACTTGCCCATCTGACTTGAGATACTGGCTTTATGATGTTGTCCTTTAGCCAGCCGTCCAATTCCTGAGTAACGCATCAATCCTGGCATATGGAACTCTCCTTGGCGGTATGATCATAGGCACGCATCGAGCTCTAAAGTAACTTGCTTCCAATCGTTTAAAAAAATAAACGTAAACGCTAAACTAAAACGCGAATCACATTTCAATATTCTTATTTGAATTTTATTCTATTATTCCAATTTTATCATTCTTATTCCATTCAATAATTCCTATTCAATTCAATATTCCACTAATACATTCTATTATTCCAATTCCATTATTCATATTTGACATGCAACAAATTATTCCATACTAAACGACGAATTATTGAGAACGATTTGAACAGAACGGGATCTAGGATAAAAGAGACAGAAAAACGTACAAAAACAACAAACGATTGGAAGCAAGTCTAGGAACACAGAAAGATGGAAGAAAGAACAGAGGGGGGAATGTTAATATATTTGAATTTTATTTTAAATTATATTAACTTAAATTTAACCTTACGGACTATTTCTATTTCTTTCACTTAACATAATATTAATCTAGTAATAACATTGATTGTTATTTACTTAAAAAAAAATATATATAGAATTTATTAGGTTATTAGTCAGTTAGTTATAATTTAAAATAAATATATTTAAAATAAAGAAATTTTGTTTCTATATTTTTTTTATCCATACCACTCACACTTTATTAGCAAAGGCTGAGATCAACTATACAAACATAGAGAGAGAAGCATTAGCAACAATCTTCGTGAGGTTCACAATAGTAACAGACCACAAGCCACTGATTTATATCTTCACCAAAAGATTGAAAGACAACACGGCTATGTCAATGAGACTCCAAAAATGGAACATTGCGATGGGGGCTCATGATTACAAAATTGTCCACAAGTCCGGCAAGCTCATCGTGGTACCAGACTGTCTGTCCAGATTTCCTTTGGCTGCAGTCAACGAAGAGGTGCACGTGATGGAAGATGACGAGTAATGCAAGGAGTTATGGGATATACCGATTAAGTTCGAGAATGTAGTTCTGTAGACTCAAAACGATAAAGAGATCATGCACGTCATCAGGGTTATAAGAAAAGGCGAAGTCATACAAAACAAAACTTACAGATTCATGAAAAATAAATTGAGCATAGTTGATGACTGCCTTTACAATGAATCAAAAGTCACCATACCGTTTAACATGAGAAAACCGATGCAGGAGTTGCATAGAGAACATTTGGGGGCCCATAGAACAAAACCTTTGGCCAGAGACCATATCTGGTGACCTGGCATCAACACCGACATAGATAATGACGTAAGAAATTGTGAGTCATGCAATGCATGGAAAGATAATCCAAAAAAATCCAACACGCTTGCTACCGCCTTTTGAAAAAGTGCAAATGGATTTAGCAGGACCGTTTCTGCAAAAATACTGGTGGTAATGGTCAATGCATACAAGTTCCCCATCATTAAATCGATGAACTCCATAACGGCTTGCAGAGAGTCATCGAACTGATGAGAACTGTAAGCTTTTTTGCTGAACAAATCGTGTCAGATAATGGCACCAACTTTACCAGCAAGTTGTAGAAAGGTTTTGCAAAAACCACGGGATTAAGCACACTCGAACGTCGGCATATCCAGCAATTGAATGGACTGGGATGATTAGAACTTTCAAAAAAACACATGAAAAGAAGTCTGGAAAATAACAAAGTCAACGAGAAGATCGCCCTAGAAAGGTTTTTGTTCTACTATCGGAACACATCTATTGCTGTGAGGGGTGTTGCACCTAGCAAAAGATTATTTCCGCACACGACAAGAATTACCTAGGATTTGCTAAAACCAATAAAAACGAGAGACAACTCGTTAGAGAAAATCATATCGAGAGCAGTAGAGATTGGTGACAATGTGTGGTTCAAAACGTTTAAAGACAAAAAATGGAGGGCGTGGTCACTGACAAAGAAGGCAATTTGAAATTTAGAAATAGACACGGGCTACACTAAAGTCAGGAGACATCTGGATCATATTAAAAAGAGATTCTCAAATGATGTTCCTGCAGCCACGATTAAGGAAAAGAACTAACCAACAATATCCGCAACCGCTAGGCGAAATGGCTGATATCCTGCTGGGTCTATCTACATAAGACACAGGAGCAATATGAAAAATCAATGAATCCAGTTTTAAGGAATGCTCGACTGGTCAGACTCAAACAAATACCAAAACATTTGGAAGATTATATCATGAACGTCAATGGCGTTTACCACTCAACATATCCATGAAAAACATAAGCCGAATTTCTTTGGAGTGTGGAACGTTAAATACGTTGATTTAAAATCTTATTTTATTTTTATATAATTGATTTATTTTATGATTTATATTTATTTTTTTTTAAATATTTTCTTTTGTTATAAAAAAATAAAAGATAATAATGAATTTTTTGATTTATTTTGTCAAAATTACAAGAATTAGTTTTCAAAATTTGAATTTATGTTGTGTTTTAACTAGATTATAATTAATATTATGCTTTGTTCTAGTGATATGTATTTTTTTTATATTACCATTTATATTTTTGTTTTCTTTGTACATTTAGAAGAGATGTGTTTTTCTCAAATCATCATTTATAATTTTTTTTTCTTTGTTCACGTATAACCGAGGCTGTTTTAATTTCATCTTCAAAACTGGTTCTAGCCAGTTTTCGAGATGGACAAGGATGAAATTAATATTTGTTTACATTCGTTTAATAAAAAGGGGGATTATATATAGACCTCGGAAAAATAAATTGTGATCATGAAATATTGGATTGTTTTTTTTATGCTGATATAACATATGAAATTTTACTGTTTGATTAAAAAATAAAATAAATTCGTGTTACATTAATTTCTCGACTTCCCTGACAAGGGGACACGTCTGTCGAACAACAAGTTCTCTTTCTTCAATTTTAACTATAATTATTTGAGGACCAATTATTTATTTTTTATTGAGTTTAACGAAAAATTATTCTAGCAAAACAACCCAATGTAATAAATTTAAATCCAATATTAATAACAAATTATTTGTTTTATAATCTTTATTTAATCATTTATTTTTCCTATTCCTTGTTTTTCAAAAAATGTATTTTATTAATTTGTATGCATAATTTTTTCTCGCCAGATGGCGCATTTAATTAAAAAAATGTATTTTATTAATTGTACATATATTTTTTTCTCACCAGCTGGCGCATTTGACCCAAAATAAACTATCAAAAGATAATATGGGTTTCTCGTTTTATATAAACAAATATTTATTTTCAATGATAAAATGTCTTGGTAACAGTTTTAATAACATATGTTAGGAATTATTAGTTTGATATGGATGCATCTATTCCTGCTTTCTTAATATATAAATAATATATTTATTTGAGAAAGAACAAAGAACATACTCAAAAACTGGCATTAAATTAAATTTTAAAGATAGCTAGGGTCAGGGCGGAGGGGTAGTTTTTATAGATTCATAAGATCCATTTTTGTAAACTAATAAATATAAACCTATATTACACCATTTATATGAAAATGGCAAGATTATCAGTTTTCACAAGAGCCCCATGCATTGACTGTACCTTTTTTCTGGCACAACTCATGCATGAGGTCATTTTTCTTTATAGATTCATAAGAATCATTTTTGTAAACTAATAAATATAAACCTATATTACACCATTTATATGAAAATGGCAAGATTATCAGTTTTCACAAGAGCCCCATGCATTGAGTGTACCTTTTTTCCTGGCACAACTCATGAGGTCATTTTTCTTTATAGATTCATAAGATCCATTTTTGTAAACTAATAAATATAAACCTATATTACACCATTTATATGAAAATGGCAAGATTATCAGTTTTCACAAGAGCCCCATGCATTGAGTGTACCTTTTTTCCTGGCACAACTCATGAGGTCATTTTTCTTTATAGATTCATAAGATCCATTTTTGTAAACTAATAAATATAAATCTATATTACACCATTTATATGAAAATGGCAAGATTATCAGTTTTCACAAGAGCCCCATGCATTGAGTGTACCTTTTTTCCTGGCACAACTCATGAGGTCATTTTTCTTTATAGATTCATAAGATCCATTTTTGTAAACTAATAAATATAAATCTATATTACACCATTTATATGAAAATGGCAAGATTATCAGTTTTCACAAGAGCCCCATGCATTGACTGTTTTTTTCCTGCGACGACTCATGAGGTCATTTTTCAGTTCTAATCAGATGAGGGCAGGGATCTCGACCACTTGGGGATGAGGTGGCAATATTATCATTGAAATCGGAGAGAGGTGTTTTGGAAATATATTATTTTCATTGGGGGGGGGATAAAGGGGTATTGATACAGATTCCATTTTT
This sequence comes from Gordionus sp. m RMFG-2023, assembly GCF_954871325.1. Taxonomy (NCBI): domain Eukaryota; kingdom Metazoa; phylum Nematomorpha; class Gordioida; order Chordodea; family Parachordodidae; genus Gordionus; species Gordionus sp. m RMFG-2023. Next base: position 3,575,970 of record NC_088777.1, on the reverse strand, counting down.
TTATTTTAATTTTGATTTAGTTGTGGGTAGGATGGCAAAGGGTAAATCTTCGCGGAATTCGGGGGCGAATGAAAAGACACCATGTCTTTTTCCCTAATAAAACTATATCTCCGAAAAGGAAAGCTATGTAACAACTTCTAAAAATATGGGGGAGGGGGGTCGGGGAAGGTTTCGTTTTAGCACGAATAGGATAAATATAATTTACTCTAAATCACATTAAAGTCTATTAAAGTATAAGCTCATTCTTTTTTTTGGACCAACTTATCTTACCGGGGTACTTTGGTCCAGCACTTGTTGATTGTTTAGTTAATCCGCCAAAGAAATGAGGGTTTTAAATATACGATTAATCTTTTTTGTTGTTGTTATCAAAACACATTACAAACTCTGAAAGTGTAATTAATTTACTGATAATATCCATAATTCGCTTCGCAGTATAACAAGGTTTCATAAAAGTTTTTAAAATGAAAACTAATGGATAACAAATCCATCAAAGAAAACGCATTACGAATATCGCTGCTATATTTTAATATGCTTTTATGTATTCTTTTTTAAAAATAAAATTCAAATATCCAAAAGTTTTACAAAAATGATGAAGTGATCTTTGCAATTTCTTATTTAAACTAATAAATAAAATCAATCCACCAAATTTTCAATACACCTGTTAAAATAAATCATTTTATCGAATAAAAAAAAATGTATATTAAAAAATAAAACTACAACTGTTACTGAAACTCTCTAAACCAGGGGTCTGTGCCCTGGATCTAAACTCTAAACCACGTATCTGAACCCCAGGTCTGGTATCTGTGCTCCGGGTGTGGGAAGCATTAAAATATATTTCATAATTTCTAATATATTAAAAAAAATTATTGAATTATTTGGCAATGATAACCAAATTAGTACTATTCATTGGCACACACGAATAATCCTATCAAGCAAGTAATAAGTAAAATAATAATCTTTTATGATCATAATATCGCCTAAAGATCGGCCATTTACACATTCTACAATATAAATAAATGTCTTAATAAATTATACAATACAAAGTCAAATGCTTCGCGTTGTTACACGGCCAAATTATTATGCGTAACAAAAAAAACTATAATAAAGATAAAAATATATACAGCAAAATAAAGAGAAACAAACCCTAACTTACAAAGGGTACAAGCACAAATGAGAGGTCATCTTCTTCATTCCAGAGAATAAAAAACCAATCGGGATTAGATTTACTCATCTAGGATCTAATCTCCACCCCAACGCAAAACAAATTCTTAAATGATTGACTAGAGTTGTTAAAAGATTTTAAATGGATCTAGATACAGATACTCCATCTAAAATAATATATAGATACAGATATTTTAATCAAAAATCTATCTAGATACAGATACCACATTTTTATATCTAGATACAGGATCTAGATACACAACTCTGATTGACGTTATCGCAAAGAAGATTAAATGTTATATTTTGATTAACTTCTCTTTACATAACCGGTTTAGATTGCTGCAATATTTTTTAACCGCATTATATTTTCGCTCTTAATATTATTACATATTTCCAATATTTTATTTATTTGTGTTCGAAATTATCATCGATTAGTTCTAATATATTTATTTTATATCATGATGAGTGGGTTCTGATGAATTTCTAATGCTCCATAAAGACATCATTTCAAATATCTCCCCCCACCCCCGTAGAAAATTTCATTTTTGAATAGGACAAATAACTAGGTCCAGTATCAGGTCAGGTCCCGTGATAAAGTGGATTAAAAATAGCTTTTTATAATATTCTATTATTAATATTTGTTTCTATGTCCTTTATATAATTTAAAATAAATATAAAATAACAAAATGAACCCATCGCTTAACCAGATATGAAGGAAGGGTAACATAACACCCCCTCCCTCCCACCCATAGCTAATTTGCGTGCGTGCCCCCCCCACCCCCAATAAATAAAATGTGTATACAATATATTATTCTAAAGAGGAATTTGAAAGAAAATTTGGTAAAAGTTAATAAATTATGAAAATAACGACTATAATTCAAAAAAAAAATGTATTTTTATATTTAAAAAAAGAGTTGAAAACCCAAAATTATCTTTTCATACCAAAGATCTACGATAAGTGGACCTAAAAGACCTCCAATAAAATTCTTGGGGAAAAAACCTCATCTAATAGTGGTTCCCTCCCCAAAATCCTGGATGCGCTTATGAAATGGATTTTAGTTTACAATTTTGTTAACAGCAAATAAGGAGAGGATATCACTGAATAAAAATGGATAAGTCTTTCAAAGAGAGTATATACTGGCGAATAAGATAAATATATACCAAATTTTATTTCTATTTTTTTTAGGTATTATTTGAGAATTTAGATTTTTATTTATGAACTTGAATGTACAGGCAAATAATTTACTGGTTTTACAAAAAGGTTAGCGAATTTAGGGGAGATAAAAAAATAATATTTTTCTCAACAAGCGTCTACTGCCACTCATAATATATCATCAAAGACAAATGAGAGTAAACGTCAACAACCTGATCGCATTGTGACGAAAGTGGTGATACAGGATATTTTTGGATTGGCATGTTACCCATCCAATCAGAGAACGTAAAAGAAATCCGAACTAAAAACATATTTATTTTAGTAGAGAATTCAGTTTTTTTTTCTCCATAGAACTTGATTAAATATTATGTTTATCTTATAAGAATAATAAGCAATAGAAAATTACCAAAGGGCCCAATTTTAATTTTGTGTAATTTTTAATTAGAATTAGAGCAGGGTGATGATATCGCTAAGAATTTTAGAACAATAGATGATTCCTAAGATCCAATATGGCTGACTTTGGGGCTAATTGAAACCCTCATCCCTCCCTCAGGAAAAATTCCTCGCCCAAGCCCACTGTCACAATTATCTGTATTAAATATTAATTTCCGCTCTAATTATGATTATAGTTTTAGAAAAATAAAATTGAAAAATTAACTCTCCTCCGTTCCCAGAGCATCCCGGCCTCCCCCTATATAAGTTATACCTCGAACTCCATTCATGTACAAAAGAAAATTAGAAACCTTGAGGTCAATTAGATCCCTTATTACCAAATAAAAGGTTTTAACTCAGTCTTAATTAACGATTACAATTTTTATAAAGATTAGGTAAGGGCTTGGCTATGTATTGAGTTAAGCTGGATATAAAAGGTTTTAACTCTTAGTCTTAATTAACGATTACAATTTTTATAAAGATTAGGTAAGGGCTTGGCTATGTATTGAGTTAAGCTGGATATTATGAGAGATATTTTTCATTTGAATATTTTTTTTTAAGAGAATATGATATAGGGCTAGCGGGAGGGTAATAATTCCGATTTAAAAAATTTTCTTATTATATTAAAAATAATTGTAATTGGTGATGTTAAATTACCTAACATTATCTCTATTGTGGCATATTCAAGCTCTTAGCCTAAAAAAAAAATTGAATTAAGCCTTTCATTTGAGTCTACACTTAAAGATCGATTCTTTTTGGATAAATACATGGCTAATCTGTTTTTGTGTTTACTAAATGTTAGGTAGTTAAACCACACTAAATATTTATATTTATAAAAACCAAAAATTGTGGTTCAAAAATTATTTCAAAAAAAAATTAGGTTATTTTATCAATCTAATCATAAATAATTTGTTTTTAAATTTATTTTTTACATTTTTTAAAAAAAAATATCTTCAAAATAAAAAAATTTAAATCGAAATTGATACATTGAGCACAAGTGTTTCTCGATAAAATATTAACGAGATATTTTGAAAAGATATTTTAAAATAATTCCTTCTCTTCAAATACAACGGATAAAAATTTTATTTATATCAAAAATTTATATTTAAATTAAAAAAATAATTAATATTATATATAACTTTAACTTTTAATAAAAATTTAGTAAAACTAATCATGAATCATGATTCGATAAATGTTTTTTATAAATTTATTAATAAAATATATTATTATTATTTATTGGTTTGCGATGGAATTGGAAGAAGCGATTAGCGGCGGAGAAAGGAGTTGTTGATTTTGTTGGCACCCGTCTTCCATCTTCGGCGATATTCTATCGACTATCAAACTGAGCCTATCTAGGCTCGACTTCTGATTGGTCTCTGGAATTGTTTACAATATGCAAAAAAAATATTTAAATTATACATAAATCTTGCCTTTAATTTGGCGGGAGAGTTTAACCCATTAATGGTCAAGATTTTTCTAGTGGACATAAATGATCAATTTTTTTCTTCTTTCAAATTATATTGATTAATGCTCTGAATCAGCCAAGAAAATCTAGTCGGGCAAATCTGCACCGTTAAACCATTAAGAGGAGGAAAAACTAAATTAATTATGATTTTAAATGAATTCGCGATTGAAATATTTAAACATAATTTGGTAAAAACCTTTCAGCTGAGACATTTCCTGAAAGGGATATAAGTTACGGTTATCATTGGTCGAATCGTTGTTTCTGTGAAAGCCGTTTATGAGAATGTATTGTGGGAGAGGTTTGGTTTCATTTTCCTGAAAAAAGAGATAAAATAATATAACAAACAATTTGCCTTAGTATATATATATATATAAATTTTTTTTATATTTATTTTAAACTTCAAGGGTTTATACAAAAAGGAAAAATGACGTGGGGTCTCTAAAATAATATTTCAAGCTAGAAAAATATTGTCTAAACCCCGTGATTCGCTAATAGATGTTTATGTCATAACTTTGTTACATCTATGAGAAAAATCTTTAAGGTTGCATAATATTTTTCTGAATAAAACGTTGAGTTAGCCGTTTTTGCAAATCGGCTCGAATCGAGACGTTACATTTGATTATGGCTATACAAAACGCTTATATATATTTTTTTAAATAAGTCAAAACTTATCGAATATTCGTATTATTCGTATTCGATGCGTTTTTTCCTAATCGTACGAAACGAATAATAACCTTTGTGCCATCTATAAGCAAGATCTTTAAGGTTGCATAATATTTTTCTGAATAAAACATCGAGTTAGCCTTTTTTAAAAATCGGCTCGAATAGAGCCGTTACATTGATTATCGCTATACAAAACGCTTATATATATTTTTTATTTTTAAATAAGTCAAAACTTATCGAATAATCGTATTACTCGTATTCGATGCGTTTTTTCCGAATCGTACGAAACGAATAATTCCTAATTCATATTCGTAAACGAATTTAATATGGATTTGATTTGTCGAATATTCGGATTAAAAATGGAATTATATAAAAAAAATTTGTGGAGTTGGAAAATCAGAAAGAAAAAAAAATATTCCCGGGCGAACATGTTTTAAATATTACATAATAATTAATTAAAAATATTTATCGAATAACTTTAAATAATCAATAATTTCAAAATAATTCGATTAAATACATTTTTGCTTACTCGTATACTCGTAGAATACAAATCCAAAATCGATTATAATCTTTATTAAAAATAATGAATAATTTAGATTTAGATGTGAAAACCAAAGTTAATCGAAGATAGGTAGGTTAGGTAGTAGAGTTGATTAACGGCTCGTTTTGAGCCGAATTTTGCTAACTCAATATTTTAAGCCAGAAAAATATTGCCTAAGTCTCGAGATTTGACTAATAGATGTCCAAACCTTTGTTTGCTTCTACAAACAAAATCTTCAGGCTTGCGTAATAGTATTCTGGGTGAAATATTGAGTAGCCATTTAACAACACTAGTAGGTAGGTACTATAATATATATATATAAATACCTTTATTCTTAGATAAATTTAACGAAATTGTAGAGATTTCTTTTTCATGTCATAACTATATGACCATTTCATTTTTAATTTTAGGGAATTTCAAGGAGGCAAGTTGGCCTAATTGAACTGGTTTTACCCACTGTAATTTTGTATCTATTATTAATCTCGAAAAATTAATATATGGTGTATAAATAAATTTGCTTATAGTTTCTAAGTATCTTGTCCGAAACAAAAATCCATTTTCTTTCTGCCCTTAAACCTTATCTATATATCACAAAAAAAAATTGTAACTTAAAATGGTATTATATTACAATAACTAAGACAAATAACCCATTTTGATAATAATAGATAAGGCGAAGGGGTAATGAAGATTCTTCCATTTATTTAAATTATTTAGCCCGTCCACACTAATTTTTAAAAAAATGATGATTGGTTCTTTCTGTTTATTCCGTAATCATTTGCCGGCCATGGATTGGTTCTTTCTGCTTAATTCCGCCAAACCGTTAACCGGTCGTTTTAATTTTTTTTTAAACCCGCCCCGCGAGAGATGCAAAATTTTATTTTAACCTCATATGGCGGCGATTCTATGGCCCCCAAAAGAGTATCAAAGTTAATGTCATTTCATCATTAGCAATTTAGTTTCTCCTAAAATAAACATGGAGGGAGGGAGGGTTTAACTATTTTATTAGAATAAACCCTTTATAAAAAGCAATTTTTTGTGGAGGGACGGAATCCGAGTCAACTCGATCCCAGTTTTTCCTACAATCTTAGAAAACCCGAAGCCCGAACAGTAATGATTTGCTAAATCCAGAAAAAAATAGTTTTATTTGTAGAAGAAATTCGTTTTATTTGTAGAAGAAAAATCGTTATTTAAAAATTGATAGAAAACATTTTCAAAAAAAAAAATCTTTTCTACTGGCCCAATTTTTTAAGCCTCAGCCAGGACCTGCTTTTAAAAAAAAAATATAAGACCGCCCCGGGGTTATATGGTCGATTTGCCAGGCTCCAGTTTACGTTTCAGATTCATAGATAATGAATATCTAGATTTAATGGCACAGACGGGCTACCACCATCTGGTTTTAGTGCAAAATATGGTAAACATTAAATTATTTAATTGATTGACCAATTATAATTAGATAATATCTATTTGATATTATTATTATTATAATAAACTTTCTCTTAAAAATTAAATTTCGTCAAAAATTTTCTTTAAAAGGGCATAATCGAAAATTATTTGATATTCGATTCGAAATTTGCAAATACGAATATCAAATTATTTGATTCGAATTACGAATAATAAATTATTTGATTCGGATAGGAGTAATAAAAATTTGTAATTATATTTGTATAAATTTATTGCAAAATACACGTAATTGTAATTCCATTTGTAATCAAATGTTTTAACATCAAGTTAATTTTTTTTAATAGGTTTCAATACCTAAACAAATAAAATTATCGAAAAATGGCATATCTTTATGAAAAATTCGTTTTTATGAGTTATTCGAACCGTATTATTCGATTAGCACAACCGAATATCAAATTATCCGATTCGAAATTCAAGAACGAATATTATTTTCTGGTGGTCTTCGAGAAAGTTGAGATAACGAGATTCGGGATTGATAAGATTGGATGATGAACGGATTTGATCCCGTTCATGATTAAAAATATTGATAAAAAAGATTTGTGTCTATAGTATAATTAATTAGTTAATTATATAATGATTTTTTAAAAAAAAAGATGTGAGTGGAATGGGAAAGGAAAGATTGGATTCATTGAAAAAAATAAAACAAATAAAATCATTAAATCGTATCCGATTCAAATTCCTATCTTGATAGTAAAAATTTTTTTTCTTCTTCCTTATTCTTTTTAACCACGAAGATTTTATTAACAAAAAATGCCGTCATAAATATGCCTGTGTAATATAGTGTAAGATTCGTAAAGGGAAAAATTTTTTTATACACATAATTTATTTATATTTAAAATTTCACACTTGTGATCTATCTATTATTCCATAATACAAATCACAATAGGATAAGAAAAAACCACGATTTCCGAACCCGGTCGTTTAAATAAATAGTTTTAAAGTAATATTTCTTAAGTTAGTAATATTTCTTAAGTTTAAAAAAGTCATTTTTTTTTTATTTGATTTTTTTGTATATTTGTTTTAAATCATCTAATAAAATATTAACGTTTCTTTCTTTCTTTCTTTCTTTCTTTCTTTCTTTCTTTCTTTCTTTCTTTCTTTCTTTCTTTCTTTCTTTCTTTCTTTCTTTCTTTCTTTCTTTTCTTTCTTTCTTTCTTTCTTTCTTTCTTTCTTTACTTATATGTTGAATTTTATTTTATGTAAAATAAAAATATTTGATTTTATTAGAAACTAGAACGCCATATAACATATATATTTTGAGAATTGATTTCTATAATTTAACAAAATTAGGGCTAGCCGGTAAATTTTTTTTTTAAAAAAAAATTTAGGGTTCTGGTCTGGCCCAGGCCGGGCTTGAAAAATTAGGCCGATGCAGATCACTAGACTAGATAGACCGAAATCAGATTGGTGAAAATGAGATTTTCGTATTATATTCTTGTGTAGAGTCGTTTTAAAACGCGACAATATAATGTCATGCTGCTATTATCTAGGAAAGTTCTATTATCTAGGGGAGTTCTGTTATCTAAAAAATCTACCATGGAAGTATTTTAATCAATTTTTTGCCTTGATCCGTAATTAATCATTTTTAACTTGTCCGGCTTTTTTTTTAGGTACTTTCAGTTACTTACTAGATGGCGCATGTTGAAAAAATATTTTTTTAAAAAAAGTTACCAAATAAGTTATCGCCAAAATGCCAACAAGAATTAATAATTCTTCACACTAACGTAAAATTAAAACTAATTGAAAGACGCGTGATATATTTATTATAAAAAAACATTTTCAAAAATATAAAAAACAGCTTATATTTAAAAAAAAAACACATCAAAACTTATCTAAAATAGCACACCCCCTTTTTCTTCCCTTTAAAAAAAACAACAAAACTTTTGAGAACTTTATCTAAAAATTATACATATCTTTATAAAAAAAATTAGTTTTCCCAAAGCCTTTGTGTCTAGTTAGTTACTTAATATAAAACAATTTAAAATTATTAAAAGAAAAGAATAAAATAAAAATTATATCGAATAAAACTGTATATAAACTTACTTTAATAATGTAATTAATGTATTAATATAAAAACAAATAATATAAAAGCTTTTTTTTTTTAAAATAAATAATTTTAGTAAAATTATTTATATTACTGCGCATCAGTGACATATCTAGAATTTCAATTCGAGGTATGTGGGGGGGGGGGGGGTGGTCAGTGCCGTGCCGTGATTCTTAGTGGCTAGGGCAAAAAATAATTCTAACTCGTTATATTATGGGGATTCGGATTCCCTTGATTTTAAATCTTTTAACCGAGGACGATTTAAAAAATTTTTTACAGTCCGATTTAACCGGAAATGTATTCTAACACGAACAGAGAATTTACCCGATAAATCTCAGCCAATTTTGCCACGAACTTTAGAAACTATACTTCTAATTTATATAAATTTTTTTTACGGATTTTTCTTTATAAATTATTTAAAAAAAAAAAAAATACTTAAAATGTCTATGGCTGAAATTTATAGAGTAAATACTCTGCAGATGCTAGAAGCGGTTAAATCGGATTTCTCACAAATTCCGAATACCTAAAAAAAAAATTACTATTTTTCAAGAGCTAAATATGATTCGAATAAAATTAAAAAAATTTGGCGCCCCTAAAATTGTCTAATTTTGGGCTGCTCGCCCTCGCCCAGTTTCGGCCCTGGGGGTCGGTACAATTCCAGATTGACCCCTCTCAGCTTAAATCTTAAATAATACGCCAATAGTAATGTTATGGCTTTAAGTTACAGTTGTTGTGCAGATGGAACATCATACTTTTCTCCTTTATTCGACGATATTTACCTATTTTTTCCGAAATTTTAATTAATGAAAGTATATACTTTTAGTACCGTAAAAAAAAAAATTTAGTCATTTCTTAACAGATTATCATCTAATTTATTTTTATATATATTTTAACAAATTAAATAATTTTATGGAAATGTTTTTTTTTTTTATGAAATTAAATTTTGCACCAACACTGTATTATAAAAAAAAAAAAATTTCTTTTCCATATGCAAAAAAAAAAGTGAATATTTTAGGGAATGATTTTCGCCTAAAAAACACAAATAATATTTGATCCAACATGTGGGACAAAATTACAAAGGATTTAATTTAAAAAAAAGGTTAACTGATGCATATCAGTGGCATAAATATAACATTATTCCTTATATGTAATTGTCAAGTTTACTATTATAAATCAAATTTAAAATTTTTGTTATAATATATTACAATCACACTAAGCCATTTCACATTTACAATATAACCATTGCCATGTTTGTGAATAAAATTTGGCAATTCGTTAAAAAGCTGGATAGCAATCATCTAGGGAAAAATCATTGTTTTGCGAGGTGTGGGGACGTGATTGCGGATTTCGAAAGTAGACTGCCGGAAGTAAAGACAGTGAGAGCAAGATCGGCGGGAGATCTAATCCCTAAAAACACTTCTATTGGTGGATAATGCAGCTTCGAGCCCCATGCTGTTTCGTCGCATTTTAGATTTCAAAATATTTTGGGATGATTTCTGAATGGCATTTTATATAAGCAATCCATCTCCACCATTTTAGCTCATTTATTTTTTTTTCATTTTAGAAATTATGTTTTACGCGGAAAAATATCTTGCGCTGAAGGGTCTAGGGGGTTTAATTGATTTCAGATAATTAGGTTCTTTGTAAGATCGAAAAAATACCTTAGATAAAATACGATTGAATTTATCGAGTTTAAAGAAAAAGAGGCCATTGTGCCCCAGTCCCAGATCTCTCCCCCTATTCGTTCTTAGCAATGATAGCGTGGGGTAATAACAAATTATCTGATAATTTAATATATATGAAGTAAGTGTTGGAAGTCGATTTTATAAATATGGTTATTAACCCAATATCCTAGCCAGAAAAAATTAGAGCCTAAAACCTTGAGATTTCGCTAAAAGATCCAAATCTTTGTAACATCTGTGAACCAAAATCTTTAAGGATCGCGTAATAATTTTCCGGATAAAATATTGAGTTAGCCGTATTTAAAGCTCAAATCTAGCCGTTTAACCACACTAAAAGATTTTTAAATACCTAAAAAATAATGGCAAGGAATTGGGATCAAAATTCCTGCGAAAATTAAATGACCAAAAAAAAATATAATATTACCGATATTTCATTTTTTAAGGGGTCTAAGGAACCGTTGACTAAACTGGATTGTAAGGAAGCTATATCGGGTTTCTTGTCATCTTCCATAAAATTTTCTGAACTGTCATAGCTCTTGGTAACTTTTAAAAAAATAAATATTATTAAAATTTAAAAAATAGGAGTTTAATAACTTGAAAGCGTGTTCACTGGCTCTTACGCATTATCTATTAATAAAAACAGGCAACGCGGAAGGCGGAAATCAAATACGGCCGAACCGCGTAAAGACCTGCTCAATGGCGATTTTTTTCTCGAGGTTACCGACAAACCTTGTACTCCAGATGAAACTAAATTATTGAGTGGAACTAGCCCAATACCGTTATAGTAAATGATTCGATTATAGTAGAAAGAAAAGAGAGAAAATATAGAATAAGAAGAAATAGATATAGATATAGAAATACTGTTTTAAAGTATTACAAACAACTGTCAAATATTAAATTAAATTGAATTAAATTAAAACTTTAAGGGATACTTTATCATTTTACAGATTAACCAATAATATATCACGATTGTTTTAAATTTATTATTACTACTATAAAAAAAAATTCATTCACTTATTATGATTTAAGTTATAAACTACAATAAAATAGTATCTTACCATCTTTTAATAGGTATCAAATATAATAAATACCTAGTGAGATACCTTATGAATAGTCTATTTATTATTTAATTCTGGTGAGACGGATGATAAATGGTCGGGATTTAGTATGATTAAAAAGGAGCATTTATTTAGCTTTATTACTAAGTTCGAGGCCGTAAGCAGTAAGACTATGTTGTGTAAAACTAAAAACTAAGTGTAGAACGGTGAACATTTGTGAACGGGCAAGTATATTCTTCCAAAAAAATAATAAAATTAATTCCACACTTGTTTTTAAATTATTTAAACCTAATAAATATGTATTTTTAATAAAACGCTTAAATGTTTCATACAAAATTGCTCGTGAAAATAATTTTTAAAAGGCAAAATATAAAATTTTAAAAAAGTATATACATAAATGTAACTTTTAAATCAGTTATATTAATGTTAAAAATATAATTGGAAATAATGGAGCAGATATAATATCCTAAAATTAACTTTTAAATGAATCTAAGGACATGGGGTAGTCGTTTTAACGGGGTGCGTATTAGCTTTTTTTTGTATGCAAATGTCATTAATAAAAATTTAAAATTATATTAGAAAAACAAATAAGATAGGAAATCCTTTGATGGGGGGATGAGGTTTACTTCTGAGAGTTAAATGGCATTAAATACAAATACTAATTTAAGTTATGCCTGGTAGTGGTATTTAATGAAATTTATGTTTAATAAACTAAGTGTAAATAGATACAAAAAAGTTGAGGAAAGCTATTGTAATTAAGTTATACAAAGAATCTAATTTTAACAGTATTTTTGGATCAAGATTATTTCCAGGACATCCTAAAAACAAGTAGATTTTAGTTCCTTGATGAGAACTGGGGTATCTACACCCAGCTGCCAATGACCATTCTGCCCCCCCCCCCCCTTCAAATATGAAAATGGTTGATCTGTTTAAAAAAATTATTTAACAAATGACAATAAGTTCCTGCCAGGTGATATTCATGACATGAATGAAACTGGTTATAATAATATATAGTTATACCAATAAAATGTCCTAGCTCCTTGTAGTGTTTATTGGTAATTGTTTTGGATGGATGCTAACAGAGAATTAGGCATTTTATTAAATATGCTAGGCACTAGTATCAAGGCAAAAAAAAAGTTTTAATGATTCAAACCAGACGCCATTTAACATATACCTTTTATTTTGATTAATTATAAAAATTAATTTCTATATTTAAATAAATTCGGACCGGGGCAAAGCTTTTTAAAAAAAAGTTCGGGCCGGGTAGGGTTTGAAAAATTAGGCCCGATGTAAATCACTAAACCATACCATGCACTCTAACCCACCAATGCATTGATGCCGCTGTGATTATGCTCTGATAGTAATATCGTTTTAGTGATGACCTTCCCATCAACTAATTGATAGAACGGTTTTTGGACACCTTAAAATTAGGATATTGTCTTTCGTATAAGAAAAAATGTAGCGTCCTCATAAAAGGGTAATACGTCCCCCCGTACATTTTCCATAAAAAAATAAAGTTATAAGTTTAAATTATTTTAAAAAATTAATTTTTTTTTTATAGCCCCTCAGTTTTTTTTTATGGAGAATAATACAACCCCGGTTTCTCCTACATATGTTGAAACTTAAGTTTAAATTGTTGTTATATTTTGTCCAGCGACAGGCTGTCAAAAAAACAATAATTTATTTTCATAAGAAAATTCAAAAATTACCACAAATTTTAAAATTTTCACCAAAAAGTATGATTTTTTAAAAAAAATTTATATATAAATATTTAAAAAAAACTTATTTAATATTTTTTTTTTCAAGTTTTATTTTAGACATAATAACCTCGATAAAACAATTAAAGGGTGACAAACTTTATTTTAATATTTTTATTGTTAAGAAGGAAGAAAAAAAGAAAGAAAGAAAGAAAGAAAGAAAGAAAGAAAGAAAGAAAGAAAGAAAGAAAACGTCACACTTGACAAAATCATAGCAGCTCCTAAAGTTAAAAAAAAAAATTGTTCTGTTTTGCTTTTCATTTCTATGGTACAAAAATGTAAAACATATATACAAATAGTTTTGCTCCCACCTTCCCCATCAGTTACGGGGTAATACGCTCCAGAATCATGTTAGGGGAACAAAGAGACCCACCTAAAACTAAATATATGTTCTAAAGAAAGATTTTGTCCAGGTTAATTACAAATAAATTTAAATGGAGCTTCCCCTAGCAAAAATTAATCGCACATTTATTTTGTCCAATAATTGTTTTGTTTTTTTTTTGACTTAAAAAAACGATTTTTAAGAAAATTATCTAACAAAAAAATATACATTTTTCACATTATTAAGGTTTTAGGTTCGAGGGTTAGAAAGTTATTGGATTAATAAACCAAAGTATTATATAATGTTATTGTTTTTCTAAAAAAAAAATATGGCGTGGTCAAGATTATACCCTAAAAAATTGACTTAAATGTCTGAGTTTAGCGATAAGTCTATT